>NC_051082.1:12396901-13011901 GCF_004664715.2 Peromyscus leucopus
AGTTCAATTCCCAGCAACCACATGGTGGCACAATCAACTATAATGAGATCTGGTGCCCTCTTCTGGTGTGCAGGCATACGTTTAGACAGAATAATAAATCTTTTCATTTGTTTGTTTGTTTGTTTGTTTTTTCGAGACAGGCTTTATCTGTGTAGTTTTGGTGCCTGTCCTGGATCTTGCTCTGTAGACCAGGCTGGCCTTGAACTCACAGAGACACAGAGATCAGCCTGGCTCTGTCTCCTGAGTTAAAGGCGTGCGCCACCACCGCCTGGCAATAAATCATAAAACAAACAAACAAAAAACAAAAAGGGGTCGGGGAGAAAGAGACTGGCTTCTATTCTAAGGCATGTGTCTTTCACAGCCCTTCTTTGTGGTCTCTGGTATCTTCAGGGACATGTCATCACTATCATGTCACCTTACTTAGCCAGAAGTCTGGTGCTGAGGAAATCACAGTGACGGGCCAAGGACATGTAAAGATGCTTGCCAAAAAAAAAAAAAAAAAAAAAAACCCTCTTGAGTTCCATCCCATCCCTGGGACCCACATGGTGGAACTACAGAATTGATTCTTGTAAGTTGTCCTCTGACCTCCACATGCACAACACACACACACACACACACACACACACACACACATACACACACTTATGCACATATATACATAGAAATCCAAGTGAAAAGCTCCTACCACTAGCAACAGGTACCAGACAAATAGAAAACAATAGGAATTTGAGTCAGGAGTATCGCAATTGATGTGTGTACATGTTCTAAACACTGTGAAGCAGAAAAGAGTTGTGATCTGTATGGCTGGTGTGATGACCTGAGTGGATCCCTAGGACTCATGTGCTGGAAGCAGAGCACTGACTCCCCCAAGGTGTTCTCTATCCTCCACCTGTAGGCAGTGGTATGCACCTACCCCCACATACATAAACATGCACCTGAAGTGAATAAAAATGTAATTGAAAAAGCAAGGAACTGTCACATAGACTCTGTCGTTTATTTTTCAAAGAACACTAGCTTAGTCTAAACTTTTAATAGGAACAAACACTTTTTTATTAATTTAAGGTTTTATTTTTTAATTACCATTTTTGTGTGTGAGCGTTCACGGAGGTCGGGGGACAACTCTGCAAAGCCCGTTCTCGACTTCCACCGCATGGGTCGCGAGGATCAAATTCTGATCGTAGCTTTGGAAGAAAGCGCCTTTACGCGCTGAGCCCTCTCATCCGCCCTTACCGCTTAAGGAAAAGCATTTCCCAGTCAGGGTATGTTGCGGCGCCCACGGTATAAGGAAAAAAACTACATTTCCCATGATGTCCCACACAGGAAGGAAGTGATCTTGGCCACCTCCCGTCATCGCTTATAGACCGGAAGCCGGGACCTTAGTTCTCTTTCCCATCTTGCAAGGTAGGCATGGCGGGCGTCTGCGCGAGAGCCGTCCTCGGGACCCCAATCTCGGCCCATCCGCAGGCGGGGGACGTCCGAGGGCCACCGCCCGGGGCCCGCTGTGGTCGAGGTCACTCGCCGGGCCTCTCGGGAGCTTCCTTTCTGCCGGCGCGGGTTGGAAGAGGGCGAAGAGCGAGCGTAGCGCCCGAGACGGCCGCCGGGCCTCACCGGCCGCCGTAGCCCGGGGGAGTCTTAGAGGGTCTGTGCGGCGAGGTGCGTCCCCTCCGCCGGGGTTGGGGTTCCAGAACTCGCCCGCAGAGCCCGCCTCGGCCACGTTGGGTTTTGCGACGGGAGCGAGACACTGCTTCCGCGGCGCCCCCCTCCCCGGAAGTCGCCCGGAGAGTGTCCCTGGTTTTGCCATCTCGGCCGAGTTGGTGACCCCAGGGAGAGGCGGTCTTCCCAAAGTCCCGAGCGAGTGCATGGGTTTGGATTTATGGCAGGCCCGTGGCCCTGGGCCTGTCATAGTGTCCCGTGCTAGAGCAACCCGTGGCCCCGAACCATGGCCTGGCCTCCGCCCGTAGGCTGCTGGCCCTGAAGTGGGTCGTACAGTAAAATGGGGACAGCGGGCTGCATTGAAGCAGGGGGGGGCTTCCTTGCCGGGTGGACGCTTCCGAAGACGGCCTTAGATTTTTCTGGTTCGCGGA
This sequence comes from Peromyscus leucopus, assembly GCF_004664715.2. Classification (NCBI taxonomy): domain Eukaryota; kingdom Metazoa; phylum Chordata; class Mammalia; order Rodentia; family Cricetidae; genus Peromyscus; species Peromyscus leucopus. Next base: position 12,398,986 of record NC_051082.1, read on the forward strand.
GTGGAAGGATAAAATAGTGAGCCACTACGTGCGAAAAAAAAAAAAAACTAATTGGGTCCTAGACGTTGACACGTGTGGCGTTTGGGAGGCAGACCTGTTGCAAGCGGCAGGTTGGTTTGGGTACTGGCTTGTTAACGGGTGGTTGATGAAAATGCCTTTATTATTATTATTTTAACATCACCAGATGGCGGGTGAAAAGGGCAAAAAGCCTGACACAAAAGAGAAGAAACCCGCGGCCAAGAAGGCTGGCGGTGATGCCCCTGCCGCTGGTGCCGGCGCCGCCGCCGCCAAAAAGGGTGACCCCAAGGTTAAAAAGACCAAGAAGGGGAAGCCCCACTGCAGCCGGAACCCTGTCCTGGTTCGAGGGATCGGCAGGTACTCCCGATCTGCTATGTATTCCAGAAAGGCCTTGTACAAAAGAAAGTACTCAGCGGCCAAAACCAAGGTAAGAAAAGGAAGGGACTGCCCCCACCACCATCACGCCGCGCACCGGTGGCTGCCCGCCGCCGCCCTCCTTGACGGCGTTTGTCTTGGCAGGTTGAAAAGAAGAAGAAAAAGGAGAAGGTCCTTGCTACTGTCACAAAACCGGTTGGTGGTGACAAGAACGGCGGGACCCGGGTGGTGAAGCTTCGAAAAATGGTAAGAGCTGGAGGAGGTGGGAGTGGGATTTAAATGTGAAGGATGTGTAGGGGTGTGCGTGTGCGTGCGTAAGTGCGTGCGTGCGTGCGTATGCCAGATGGCTGGAAGAGCTGATTCTAGGCTCTTAAGTTTGCGTGGTAACTTTGGGTAGGTTGTGTTGTTTTTCTCAGGGTCAGGTGAAAGAGAGGCTGTGTCAGTTTGGTGTGCTTAGGTATGAGTTGTCAGGCTGGGGTGTAGCTCTGGGGGTCCAGCACACCAGAGTCCTGGCTTCTCTGTTGCCGGCAATGCAAGTCTGGATTGTGAGAGTTAATGTAACAAGCCCTTTGTTTTCATTTGTGGATAAATGGGCGTGAGTTGTGTTTCTGCTGCTGGGAGTCTGCTGAGGTAGGAGAGGTTTGACATACTTCATCTTCATGGGAAAACAAACCATGTCTCCCCCCCACCTTGTTATTGTACTCGAGAAAGGGTCTCAGCCTGCGCTGACATGAAATTCCCTGTTATCCTGCCTCCCCCATATCTGGCTGAAGCATTCTGCAGAAGTGCATTAGTAGAATTCGGGGGAGTGGTGGCACCTGCCTTTAATCCCAGGATTCTAGAGGCTATACAGAGAAACCTTGTGTTGGGGGGGAAAAAGCTTGAGGGGCTGGAGAGATGGCTTAGTGGTTAAGAGCCTGAATTCTGTTCCCAGTATCCACCACAGACTGTTGACTTGTAACTCCAAGGGTTATTCAGTGCTGGCCTGGGACACAGAAGGACATAATTTAAAGTGAATCTTAAGCCAGGCTTTAATCCCAGCACTTGGGAGGGGCAAGATGGGTCTCTTGAGTTCTAGGCAAGCCTGGTCTACAGAAAAACACTCTGGTTGGCTTAGAGGGGCTATGCAAGGTATAGAGATAACGTTTCATATTGTTTCTGGTGCTTTTTTAGGGTTTAGGAGGCTGTGTCTCTGAACTCAGCCCTCCTGGTCTGAGCAGCTTTAAGTATGGTGCTTGTACTCTCTCCAGCCCAGGTATTATCCTACCGAAGATGTGCCTCGGAAGCTGCTGAGCCATGGCAAAAAGCCCTTCAGTCAGCACGTGAGAAGGCTTCGGGCCAGCATCACTCCTGGGACCGTCCTGATCATCCTCACAGGGCGCCACAGGGGCAAGGTGAGCAGTGTCCACAGGGAGTTGGATCATAGGCTTGTTTTCTGTGGTCTGTGGGGGGATTTGTGATTTATGTTCTGAAGCAGCCTCATCACTCATCAAAGCCTGGTCCTTGCTTGCCTAGTGCATTCTGCTTTTTTTTACATACTGCAGATGTTGTTTAACCTTTATATATGCTGTCTTTGATGCTGCATGAATTGTGTATGTGATTTACTTCCTTACTTGATTAGCTGGGCTGTGTGGATAGTAATTGCCTTTTGGTGGTGTAAATTTCTTCCCCCAAAAAATTTTTTGGGGAAGACCTCATGAAGCCCAGCCTGGGCTTGAACCCACGATCCTCTTGCTTCTACTTTCTGGGTGTTGGATTATATGTGTGTGTTCCCACAACTGCCTTTAGGCGGTCTAAACAGTGTTTCTCAACCTGTGGGTCTTGATCCCTTTGAAGCCACCTTAAATCATCTGCATGTCAGGTATTTACGTTATAGTTCATAACAGTAGCAAAGGTGGTGGTTTTTGTTTGTTTGATTGTTTTTTGAGACAGGGTTTTTCTGTGTAGCTTTGGTGCCTGACCTGGAACTCACTCTGTAGACCAGGCTGGCCTTGAACTCAGAGATTTGCCTGGCTCTGCCTCCAGAGTGCTGGGATTAAAGGCCTGCGCTACCACTACCACCACCTGGCAGAGTAGTAGCAAAGTTACAGTTACGAAGTAGCAACAGTTTTATGGTTGGGGGACACCACGACATGAGGAAGTGTTTAATGGATCGCAGAATTAGGAAGGTTGAGAGCCACTGCCTTAGACCTTTCCTTTACTGACTTTGTGCTTTGGCTAATTCAGAAGTTGGGATTCAATTGCTAAATGTTATTTTCTGTTTGACTTCCAGAGAGTGGTTTTCCTGAAGCAGCTGGCCAGCGGCTTGCTACTTGTGACTGGTAAGAAAGAAAATGCTTAGTATTTTTTGTTTTGGCAGGGTGTCATGGAGCCCAGGATAGCCTTGTCCCAATCCTTCTGCTTCCTAAGTGTTGAGATTGCGGGTGCCAATCACTGTTCCTGACTTGAGACAGGCTTGTAGCTCCAGCTGGCCTCAGACTCACAGCACTCCTCCTGCCTCAGCTTTCCTGCAGTGAAGTTGAGACACACCCTTAGGTTTTTTGTGGCAGGAAGTACATATGGAGGTTAGAGGACAATTCAGGCCTTCCTGTCCTCCTGTCTCACCAGCCACTGTCCATTTATTTTTCTATGGCAGTCGGGTTTAATTAAAGCCGTGGCCTAGTGGGTAAATAAATGCTTGAGAGCCTGAGTTTGATCCCTAGGAGTTACACAGTACAAGGGGAAAGGGGACTTGTGCAAGGTGTACCCTCCCCTACACCTGGTATACTGTGTGTGTGTAGTATGGCACGTGCAAATGTACTCTACACAGTGTGCCAGGTAGAGAAAGTGACAGGATCAGGACACTTGATTCTAAGTGCTGCAGGTTTTGATAGCAATGTGACTTTTTGGCCCCATAACATTCTTGGAGCTGTACACACTAGCATGGGGCGTTTCTAGACAGATGAAATGTGAAAGATGGCTGGGTGGGGTGGAGCACACCTTTAATCCCAGTGCTCAGGAGGCAGAGACAGGAAGATCTCAAGGACAGCAGTAAGGAGAGAATGGTTCCAGACAAGCATACTCCATAATTTCAGCCAGCCTGTGTAAAAGATGGCCCTCTTCACACCTGGGTCCCTTGAAAAGGCAGGGTGAGAGAAAGGCCCTGGATAGACGGGTTTTTGGAGCAGATGGCATTTTCCAAATTAGGCAGTTGTGGACCCTCTGGATGCTAGGAATCCAATTAAGGGTCTTCTGAGAGAGTGACCATTGCATTTAACCACAGAACCATCTTTTTAGGTCTCTGCCCCAGTTAACCTTTTTGTCTGCTTGTTTGAAACAGAGTCTCACTATGTAGACCAATCTGGCCTTAAACTCAACGAGATCCACCTTCCTCTCCCTCACCATGCACAGACCAGATCTTAATTCTTCAATGTTAATTCTTATTTCTCAAACTTGGATCCATCTAATTTAAATTTTTCCCTCAGGACCTCTTGCCCTCAACAGAGTTCCTCTGCGAAGAACACACCAGAAATTTGTCATCGCCACCTCTACAAAAGTTGACATCAGCAAGGTTAAAATCCCCAAACACCTGACTGACACTTACTTCAAGAAGAAGCAGCTGCGCAAGCCCAGGCACCAGGAGGGGGAGATCTTCGACACTGAGAAGGAGGTGAGGTTGGAGATGGCAAGGGTGACCTTAGTTGTCGTTGGTCTGCTGCTCTTAGAGTGGACAAGCCCTGGGGGCGGGGGTGGGGTGGGGTGGAGTTGCTTTTATCAGTCCCTGAGAAAGAAGTAGGACTGTTTCTAGGGAGTGCTGGTTCTAAATGTTTCCTTTTCTCTGTAGAAATACGAGATTACAGAGCAGCGAAAGACTGATCAGAAAGCTGTGGACTCGCAGATTTTGCCAAAAATCAAAGCTGTTCCTCAGCTCCAGGGCTACCTGCGATCTCAGTTCTCTCTGACGAACGGGATGTATCCTCACAAACTGGTTTTCTAAATTGCTAACAACCTAATTAAACAACGTCATGTGTTTCTTTGTGTCTTTTGTGTGTTCACGTGTTGGGTGCGTACTTTGGAGGTATTCCTTGTCTTCCTCTGGCCCTTTCAGTAAGAGGCTCTCCTACTTGATCTGAAACCCATGTGCTAGGCTGGCCGTCTAGCGAGCTCCCAGACCCTGCTGTCTATACCCCTCGCCCCACCTAGTGGTGGGTTTTGGGCACACACACAGCGATGGCTAACTTTTACTGTGGGTGTAGTTTTACCTCTTACAGAGGGGTTGCTGGGAGTGGTGTGTGTTGTGGGCTTGTCCTCACAGTTTTGGACCAGCATTCTTTTTTGTTTTTTGAGACAGGGTTTCTCTGTGTAGCTTTGCACCTTTCCTGGACCTCGCTCTGTAGCCCAGGCTGGCCTCGAACTCAGATCCGCCTGGCTCTGCCGCCCAAGTGCTAGGACCAGCATTCTTGGCCTTGGATTCATTAGTGTCTTGCTTTGTTGCAAATATTTTAATTATTTTGAGGCGGGGTTTCTCTAACTCAACAGAGATCTGCCTGCCTCTGCTTCCCGAGTGCTGGGATTGCATAGGCATGCACCACAACACCCAGCTCTTCTTGAATTTCCTTCCGCCCTTAACAGATTAAAAAACAGTGGAGTTAGCCAGGCAGTGGTGGCCCAAACCTTTAATCCCAGGGAGGCAGAGGCAGTGCCTCAGTGGTTCTGAGTTCCAGGACTGCCAGGGCTACACAGAGAAATCCTGTCTCAAAAAACATACAAACACACCCCCAAAAAAGTAGAATCGTCCTGCTTGAACATATCTAAGCTAAATTAGGTGGGGATGACAAGAGTCTTCCTTTCAGGTAAACCATTAAAAATAAACCATTTCTGCCTAGCTGTTAGCTCATCTTCCAATCCTGAAATTGTGTATTTGAGTCTCAATATACAGAATACATTCATCATCCCACTCCAGTTCTTAACAGAAGACATGCGTGCTTTGTATGCTATTAGATCGTGGCTGTATGCTATCCAGCTCATGAAAAGCCTCATGAGCCAGGCATGGTGGTAAAGTATATGCATTTTGTATACCACATGTATTCTTGGTGTCCTAAGGTTAAAAAACTGCCTCATCCCTTTGAACTGGAGTTGGGAAGGGTGTAAACCATCAGGCCATGGCTGGCAATCTGACCCCAGCCCACTGCAAGAGCCATCTTTCCAGCACCACTGATTTCTTAGTGTTTCGTTTAGGTTTTTCAAGACAGTTTTCTGTATAGCCCTGTCTGTCCTCAAACTCACTGAGATCTACCTACATCTGCCTCCCAAGTGCTGGTATTAAAGGCTTGTGCCACCACCGCCCAGCCTTTTCTAAGTGTTTTTGTCTGCATGAATGTGTGCACCACATGCATGTCTGATCCCCAGGGATCCCCCTAAAAAGGAATTTGGGATTGTTGTGAACCAATATGGATATGCTGCAAGAGTAACAAGTGCTCATAACGGGAGCATCTCTCCAGCCCCCTGTTGGAATTATGACAAATGGTATTGTTAATAGGTTCTGTATTGTGAGGTCTTATTTTGCTGGGTTAATGAATTGTAACTAGTAGGGACCCTAGATTACACTAGGTGATATACCTGTTTTTGTGCCCAGTGAGTACCAAAGTACCTTTTTTTGTTTTTGGTTTTTCGAGACAGGTTTTCTTTGTGTAGCTTTGTACCTTTCCTGGAGCTCACTTGGTAGCCCAGGCTGGCCTCGATCTCACAGAGATCCGCCTGCCTCTGCCTCCCAAGTGCTGGGATTAAAGGCATGCGCCACCACTGCCCAGTACCTGTTTTTATATTAGAATTAGTTGTTCCATTAGGGAATTTTGCTTTGTCATTTTGGTTTTGGGGACAGAGCTTCTGTGTATCCCTGGCTGTCCTGGAACTCGCTCTGTAGGCCAGGCTGGTCTCAAACTCAGGTCTGCCTGTCTGCCTCTCAAACACACTAGGATTAAAGCCATGCACCACCACTGCTTGGCAACTTCATTTTTTTCAAAATTGAGAGATAATTATTGAATGCATGTGGGCATAATGTAGGCCAGACTATGCTTGTAGAGGTCAGAGGACAACGGAACACAAGTCAGCAAGTGCTTTTACCCAGAGTCATGTTGCTGGCCCTAGATTGGCTTGCCTTTTTTTTTTTTTTAAAGATATTTATTTATGTATTATGTATGCAGTGTTCTGTTTGCATGTATCCCTGCAGGCCAGAAGAGGGTGCCAGATCTCATTACAGATGGTTGTGAACCACCATATGGTGCTGGGAATTGAACTCAGGACCTCTGGAAGAACAGCCAGTGTTCTTAACCTCTGAGCCATTTCTCAGGCCCCCCCCCCTTTTTTTTTTTTTTTTTTTAATTTGAGTGTTTTGCCTGCGTGTATGTGTGCCATAGATAACCCTGGAACTCGAGTTACTGCTGGGAATGAACCTACAACCTTTGGAAGAGCAGCCCATGCTCTTAACCATTGGCTCTTAAAGTTCCTCTTGATTTGTCTTCCTGCTTGCAAGCTTGGGACACACTGTTCACACAAGTGGATTCCCCCTTCCCATGTCCCCCATCATGAGTTAGGCCAGGTCTGCTGACCAAAGTTAAATTATAATGTTAATTCCACTTCCCAGGAGCAAGAAAACTCTGCTTAGGTAAATGTAAAACCAAGTGTGCCTGACATTCATCCTTTTTTTTTTTTTTTTTTTTTTTTAAAGATTTATTTATTATGTATACAGTTTTCTGCCTACATGTTTACCTGCAGGCCAGAAGAGGACACCAGACCTCATTACAGATGGTTGTGAGCCACCATGTGGTTGCTGGGAATTGAACTCAGGACCTTTGGAAGAACAGCCAGTGCTCTTAACCGCTGAGCCGTCTCTCCAGCCCCCATCCTTTTCTTTTTTTTCTTTTTTTTTTTTTTTTTTAAAGTTATTCATTTGTCTTGATGGCACAGCTGTGCTTACCTGTGTGAGCATAAAAAAGCTTTCTGTTTTTACTGAGATTCACCCTAACAGGTGCATGTACAGGTACCACTAGAGCACCAGGGTCCCATCAGGGTCCTCAAATACCAATAGGAAGAAAGGATAATGAATGAGATGTGTAAGTTGCTGCTTCAGCATTGGGAAGGCGCTCAGTGGAGAAGAGCGCTTGCTCTGTAAACATGAATTCAAATCCCCGGCACCTGTGCAAGAAGCTGTACATGGCTGCAGGTACCTGTAGCCTCAGCTAGCGGGCAGAGACGAGGGGATCCCCAGAGGTCATTGGTCAGCCAGCCTAGGTAAAAGAGAGGGCTTCCAGTTCAGTGATGTTCTGCTCTACCTCATGGGAACCAATAGCTGTGTGCATCAGTGCATTTACATGTGTTCACACTTCAACCACACAGTCGTTTACACCCATGTGTACACATGTAAATATACACACATTCATAAATACATGTATACTCAGACACACACATGGGTATATAAAGGCTTATACAGGCATATGTGCGCACAGACACAAATTAATAAAAAAGGCAACTAATAACATTATGGCAACCCTAATCGCTTTGCATAGGCCCTGTTTCCAGATAAGATATTCACAACTTTTTGGTGACTACAAATTCATAGAAAACTGTTAAACCCAAGATAGTCATATATTAAAAAAAAAAAAAAAAATGGGGGCCTGGAAAGATGGCTCAGTGGTTAAGAGCAGTGACTGCTCTTCTAGGGGACCTAAATTCAATTCTCAGCACCCACAAAGCAGCTCACAACTGTAACTCATGTTCCAGGAGATCCAACACCCTCTCACAGAATATACACAGGCAAAAGACCACCAGTGCATGGTTAAGAACACTAGCCACCCTTTCAGAGGTTCGGGGTTCAATTCCCAGTAACCACATGGTAATTTACAACAATCCATAATGAGATCTGGTACCTTCTTCTGGTGTGCCAGCATACGTGCAGACAGAACACTACATAATAAATAAATCTTTTTTTTTTAAAGGGCACGCCTTTAATCCCAGCACTCGGGAGGCAGAGCTAGGTAGATCTCTGTGAGTTCGAGGCCAGCCTGGTCTACAGAGCGAGATCCAGAATAGGCACCAAAACTACACAGAGAAACCCTGTCTTGAAAACAAACAAAAGGCATGGATGAATTATTTTGTTTTTAAGTAAACTCTTTAATTGAACACATGTCTTTTGTTAATCTGTGGGGTGAGAAATCCTCTCCTCACTCCCAGGTACAATCTAATTGCGGTCCAGCTGTTCCTGAGGGGTTAGATGGGGTAAAAGCCATAACCTAGGACTCCTACATCAGGGCAGGGAGCCCAGACCTTGGTCCTCCCTGAAGCCCTCGAACAGGGATAGGTCAAAGAGTCCAGGTGTTCAGTCCAGAACTGCTTGATCTCACAGGAGCTGGGTCCCACCTGCAGGGGATGTGTAGCAGGACGTGTGGGAGCCTGCTGGACCACACAGGCTGGGAAAGCTCAGAGCTTCCCCACTGAAGGTGCTGGTCAGTGTGCTGCTGATTACGTGCCCCATAGCTGAGCCCATGACTGTGCCTGTAGCTGTGGACGCCATCTGAACCATAAGGCCCAGCTGGCTCATAGGAGCGGGAGCTGGGGCTGATATCAAGGATGGTGGGTGTGCAGGAGGGAGGGTGGGGCGGCTGACCGGTCAGCAGCTGCTCTTGGACTCCCCCCAGGCATGGCAGCCACTGTGGGACCTAGAGGGGCAGGCTAAGAAGAGATGAAAAGCCAGGTGGTGCTGGGAGGCAGAGGCGGGTGGATCTCTTGAGTTTTAGGCCAGCATGATCTACTTCGGAGCAAGTTCCAGAACACCAGGACAAGAATCATGTTTCTAATCTAGCAGAGACTCAGGCAGAGCTTGGGTAAGACACAGATGACGTTAAACAGCCTGTGATCCACAGGGAATTGTGGGAAGTGACACTACAGCTGAGCCAGAACATGACTCTGGGGATTTTGTGAGGGACACTAGGGAGCCAGGCAGGGAGACTCCAAATTAAAGGTAGACAAACAATGCTGTATTTTTTTGAATGATCACTGTGTAGAGTCTAGAGTAGGAGAGAGACTGGGGAAACCAGGAAACTAAGGTAGATGGTAGCATTCTTTTTTTTTTATTATTTATTTTCATTTCATGTGCATTCATGTTTTGCCTGCATATGTGGTCTGTGTGAAGGTATTGGATCCCCTGAAACCGGAGTCACAGGCAGCAATGAGCTGCCGTGTGGGTGCTGGGAATGGAACCCATGTCCTCTGAGACCCTGAGCTCTTGACCGCTGAGCCGTCTCTCCAGCCACAGAGAGTAGCATTCTTGACCATAGCCCAGATGAGGATTGAACACAAAAGGACTGGTATTGGCTCAGGGCACCCCAAGGTCAAGTTCTCAGCACAAGGGGGGTTATATGCCCCAGAGGGACAGAAGGCAGGGAATAAGAGTCAAAGACAGGAGACAGAGGATGAAGGGGACAAGGGAGAGGGGGAAGGGCATTTGTCCCAGGGGAGGTGGGGGCAAAGGACTGCCTCTGCGTAAAGAGGAGACAGATGTGGCACATCAATAAATAGCAGTTTATAAAGGCAAAAGGGGAAATCTAGTATTAGGATGAGGTGCTTCATTTTAATTGGGCATGTTAATGAGATGAGCCAAAGGGGGCTTTGATGACTGGACTTCAATACTTTGATAGCTGGATCTTGGTAGTCAGCCTCAGGAGGAGGGAGTGGCCAGATAAGGGAATGGACCTTGGTGGCTTGCTTTAGGAATGTGATCTTACAGTTTTTAGCAAGGCAGAGGGGATGGGGGAGGGCAAGGCCTGCCTGAGCCATGTTCGCCATGCTTGGTCTGGCTAGAGTCCCTTCAGAACATGTGTATCTTGGGCTGGCGAGATGGCTCAGAGGTTAAGAGCACTGACTGTTCTTCCAGGGGTCCTGAGTTCAATTCCCAGCAACCACATGGTGGCTTACAACCATCTATAATGAGTTCTGGTGCCCTCTTCTGGCCTGCAGTCATACATGCTGTATGCATAATATATATAAAGAACATGTGTATCTAACTGGATGAAGGAACTGTGGTGAATCTATACAATGGAGTACTTACTCACTCTTGAAAGGGAAACTGAGTCAGCTTCCAGTACACAGTTGAGTCAGGAGAACATGATGTCAAGTGTAGTAATTAAGGCACAGGCTGACAAATACTGCATGATCCCACTCAGATGTGGAATCCAATGAAGGTGAAGTCATAAAAGAGAAGCTGATTATGGTCATCTGAATCTGGCCACAGGCCAAGAGGGAAGGGATAGAGAATCATTACTATGCAGGCACAGATTTTCAGATTGAAGAAATAGAAAATCTGCTCAGTCTGATGTTTGTGCAGAATCATCACGCCCAAGTAAACTTTCTTCATTCATTTATTTTTAATTTTGTCTTTTTATTAATTAAATTATTTCATTTATTTTTACATCAGGACTGAAATTTCTCCTCCCACCTCCTTCCATTCCCTCCCTCGACCTTTGTGTGTGTGTGTGTGTGTGTGTGTGTGTGTGTGTGTGTGTATTCAAGACAGTTTTTCTCTGTGTAGCTTTGGTGCCGTCCTGGATCTCGCTCTGTAGACCAGGCTGGCCTCGAACTCACAGAGATCCACCTGGCTCTGCCTCCCGAGTGCTGGGCCCTCCTGCCTGGCCCCCTCCCTCTACCTTTAATTTTGTCATTTGACATAGGTTCTCACCATGCAGCCTTGGCTGGTTTGGAATTTGATATGTAGACCAGGCTAGCCTTGAACACACAGAGTTCCACCTGTGTCTGCCTCCAGAGGGGTCCGATTAAAGGCGTGCACCAGCACATCCAGCTCATTTTTTGACACAGTATCTCATGTAATCCAGGCTGGCTTCAGACTCAGTATACAGCCTGAGCTCTAGATCCTCTTGCATTGTATATTACTGTGGCCGGTGTAAAGGGTGATGTTTCTCTGATTTCTTTCTCAGCCCTTTTATCATTTGTATATAGAAGGGCTACTGATCCTCTTGCATCTTCCTCCGGAGGGACAGAATTCCAGGCCATGTGCCACTGTGATCGGGTTAATTATGTGGAGTGCTGAGAATGAAGCCAGAGCTCTGCACGTGCTATACAAACATTCAACCAATTGCGATACATCCTCAGCCCTAGGGGTTTTTTTGTTGTTGTTGTTGGTTTGTTTGTTATTTTTTTTCGATTTTTAGAGACAGGGTTTCTCTGTGTAGCCTTGGCTGTCCTGGAACTCACTCTGTAGACCAAGCTGTCTTCAAACTCACAGATATCCATCTGCCTCTGCTCCCCAGTGCTGGGATTAATGTCATGGGCCACCACTGCCCGACATCAGTTCTAGTTTTAACTTACTATTATTTTCTTGTGCTAGTGAGAGAATCCTGGACTTGAATATTCCAGGAAGCTCTCACTATCACTCAGCTAGATACTCAGTGCCTTATTAATATTCACTCAGAATCCCCAATGTTCTGATAGTCGGGTGCACGTACACCTCCCTACACACACAGATAGATCTCTGTTGTAAAATTTTTTGTTTGTCTTATTTTTTTTTTATTTTTTATTTTTTTTTGCTTTTGAGACAGGGTTTCTCTGTGTAGCCCTGGCTGTCCTGGAACTCACGCTATAAGCCAGGCTAGCCTCAAACTCAGAGATCTGCCTGCCTCTGCCTCCCAAGTGCCGGGATTAAAGACATGCAACACCACCACCTGGCTCTCTGATGTAATCTGTTAATAATTATTTCAACAATAACAACAACCAGGGGCTGGAGAGATGGTTCAGCACTTTAGAACACTTGCTGCTCTTGCAGAGGATCCAGGTTTAATTCCCAGCACCCACATGGTGGCTCATAACCCTTTGTAACCCCAGTCCCAGGAGATCCAACATCCTCTTCTGACCTCTGAGGACATAGACATACACATGATGCACATATATACGTGCAGACAAAACATGCACACACCTAAAGTAAAATAAATAAATCTTTTTAAAAATTAAAAAACCCAACAAAGGGATATGAGATTATGTTCCAGGAAGCAGCCTAGAAGTACCCTAAAATCATGAAGAGAAAGGAAGAAACAGAACATCATGTAATCTTTGAGCCCTTCAAGATAAGAATATTGGCTTGGCGGTGGTGACTCACGCCTTTAATCCCAGCACTGGGGAGGCAGAGGCAGGCAGATCTTTATGAGTTCAAGGCCAGCCTGGTCTACAGAGTGAGATCCAGGAAAGGCATCAAAACGACACAGAGAAACCTTGTCTCGGAAAAAAAAAATCAAAACAAACAAACAAAAAAGATAAGAATATTCATAAAGCAGCAAGTTTCTGGAGACATGACTGGGTGTTAAGAGCACTGGCTGTTCTTTCGGAGGGCCAGGGTTCAATTCCCAGAACCCACGTGGCAGCTCACAGCGGTCTGTATCTCCAATCAAAGGGATCTGATGCCCTCTCTGGCTTCCATGGGTACTGTATGCATGATGGTGCACGGACATGGACAAACACTCATACACATAAAATAAAAAAAGTAAAAATGGGTTGAGGTAAGGAGAAGCAGAAGTTCAAGGCTAGCCTTTGTCTACATAGTGAGTTTAAGGCCAATCTTAGCTTCAGGAGACCCTGACTCAAAAAAACACTGGAGGAAAAGAGGGAGCAGAAATTGTGGCTGGGATGTAAAATAAATAAATAAATTTATTTTAAAAAAAATGAGCTGGGTGGTGGTGGCCCATGCCTTTAATCCCAGCACTTGGGAGGCAGAGGCAGGCAAGATCTCTGTGAGTTTGAGCCCAGCCTCGTCTACAGAACGAGTTTTAGGACAGGCTCCAAAGCCACACAGAGAAACCCTGTCTTGAAACTGCCCCCTAAAAAAAAAAAAAAAAAAAAAAAAAAAAAAAAAAAAAAAGAGCCAGCCACCAATGGCTTTAATCTAAGGTGTTTGCCGCTGGGATGAATAGTTTTTACAAATTTCCAAGCTGGAATATGTAATTTAAGGCAACAATGCCGCAGAGGCCCACGAGGGGGCAGCGAAGCACATGGCATCCTTCAGATGTCCACAGTGATGGCATCCCAAAGGAAGACAGGGGCATTCAAAGCCGCTTCATCTTGGGGTTTTCACCCAGGTGGAGGCTGTCCCTTAGTTCTGCTAATTCAGTGGGGCGCCAGGAAGATTTTCTAGGATTTCCTTGCCTTTCTGCTTCCACACCCACCCAAGAGCAGAAAATAAGGAGACCCCAAAATGAACCTGGCCTGCTGGATCCCTTCGCAAGGAGATGGCTAGCGGAGGCGTGCGCGTTTCCTCTTTGAGGCTGCGATTAGTGAGATGGAAATAATTTCTGCTGCATGTTCGTGCGTGTCTGACGGATGTGTTTGTGTGCCTTTCCTGGCTTTGTCAGTTCCCTTATAAATTTGCCTGGCAGCTCCTTCCAGAACTATCTTTCAGCCGTCCGTCAGCTTCTGAGAGGCTGCTTATCTCCGTGCCACAGTTGCATATCTGAGCACCCAATAAGGATTATGGACTCCATTCAGACAATCAGCTGGAACAGAACTGTCAACAGAAGCAAGAGACATTACAAAATCCCTGAGGGACCCAGCTTGAGCCAAGGCCAGCAAACGTTGCATCAGCAGCTGGGGCACTAGACATCCCTCCACAAGCTCACTCCTCTCGGGGAGGTAATTCTCCCACATGGGTGGGTGACTCCTAGGTGGTCTTCTTGCTTGTATCATCTTCCTCTGAGCTCTTGATCAGGGGCTACCCAGGCAACGTGCCCCCTTGTTCCTTTCCCCATCTTGATTCTTTTTTCTCCAAAGAAAGGGTACAGAGGTTGATTCCAGCTGGATATGTGGTGTGCAACTGTAGTCCCAGCACTCTGAAAGCAGGGTAGAAGGATTAAGAGGTGTAAGGTCGTTCCTGACCACAGAGAAAGTTTGAGGGCAGCTTGGGCTATAAGCTCCTGTGAAGAAAGAGAGAAAGGGGGTTGGAGAGATGGCTCAGAGGTTAAGAGCACCGACTGCTATTGAACTCAGAGGTCCTGAGTTCAATTCCCAGCAACTACATGGTGGCTCACAACCATCTGTAATGAGATCTGGCGCCCTCTTCTGGCCTGCAGTCATACATGCTGTATACATAATAAATAAATAAAGAAAAAAAGAAAGAAAGAAAGAAAGAGAGAAAGGGGTGGGCAGTGGTGGCGCATGCGCTCACGCCTTTAATCCCAGCACTCGGGAGGCAGAGCCATGTGGATCTCTGTGAGTTTGAGGCCAGCCTGGTCTACAGAGCGAGGTCCAGGACACGCTCCAAAGCTACACAGAGAAACCCTGTCTCGAAAAAAACAGACAAACAAACAAAAAGAAAGAAAGAGGCTGGAGAGATGGCTCAGTAGTTAAGAGCACTTGTTGTTCTCACAGAGGACCAAGGTTCAGGTCCCAGTACCCAAATGGTGGCTCACAACTGTCTGTAAACTGCAGTTCTAGGGAATCCAATGCCCTCTTCTGAACTCTGGGGTCACTAGGCACATGGTGCACACACATGCATATAAGCAAAGACACGTACACATAAAAAGAAAATCAATAAAATCTAATAAAAATTTAAAAAGAGAAAGAAGAAAGAAGGGACAATTTCAAGAAAAGGAGTCATAAATCATGCATTGGGGCTGGGGATGTAGATCAGTCGGTAGAGGACTTACCTAGCGCTCTTCCAACCTCGATGTCACCAGGCTTACACGTGGTACACAGATATGCATGGGGACAAAACACTAATACACATAAAAGGAATTTTTTTTTGTTTTTTTGTTTTTTTGTTTTTCAAGACAGGATTCTCTGTGTAACTGGAACTGGAACTCCCACTGTAGACCAGGCTGGCCTTGAACTCACAGAGATCCACTTGCCTCTGTCTCCTGAGTGCTGGGACTAAAGGTGTGTGCCAGCACCCTAGAGAAATTTTAATGTAAAAAAGTCACACATGTTTCTTGTTTATGAGGTGTTCTCTGCCTCCCTTCCTCCTCCCTTCCCCTTGTCACGACTGAATAGGGATTCTTTTCCTGTAGTCTGGAGCTTAAGTTCTTTTGAACAGGGATTTTTTACTTGCTCCAAGCTACAGGAAAAGGATCCATTCTAAAAATTCCCACTAAATGGCCTTGTTTCTAGAGGGGGGAATCTATAAATATTAATTCTTGAGCCATCTCATCAAGGTATATTGCTGAGTGATTAATTACTGCTGTTAAAATATTAAGTAATATTCATTATTCAATCTAAAGGACTTTAAGGCCTGGGCATGGACTGTTTTCACTTATTGGGGTGGGGGCCAATAGTTTCTGGACCTCTTGACTCCGGATCTTAAAATATAAACAGGAAGAGAAAAATCTCTGAGCCACCTAAGCTCTAAGCTGGGAACCAAGTGTTTACAACCTGAACATTTAACCTTTTTAGAAAGTGTGAGTGGGGCTAGAGAGATGGCTCAGAGGTTAAGAGCACCGACTGCTCTTCCAGAGGTCCTGAGTTCAGTTCCCAGCAACCACATGGTGGCTCACAACCATCTGTAATGAGATCTGGTGCCCTCTTCTGTATACATAATAAATAAATAAATCTTAAAAAAAAAAAAAAAAACAGAAAGTGTGAGTAAAGACAATGAAGGGGGGCTGGAGAGATGTCTCAGAGGTTAAGAGTACTTACTGACTGATCATTCAGAGGTCCTGAGTTCAATTCCCAGCAACCACATGGTGGCTCACAACCATCTGTAATGAGATCTGGTGCCCTCTTCTGGCCTGTAGGCATACATGCAGGTAGAACATTGTATACATAATAAATAAATAAAATCTTAAAAAAAAAAAAAAAAGAAGAAAGAGAGAGAGAGAGAGAGAAAAGAAAAGAATAAAGGGGTGTGGAGGAATCAGGAAGGCCTGGGTTCGAATCCAAGCTCTGATGTCGGCTGGCTTTGTGACATTGAGGGGAGAGTGAGGCTGGAACTTGCTCTGCCAGCTGAAGGTGAGACTCTCTCAGCTATGGCAAAATGCCCGAGAAGATCTGCTTCGAGATTACAGAGGTTTCAGTCGGTGGCCAACTGGCTCTATTGCTTTTAGCCCTGTGGTGGGGCAGGACTCCGTGGTGATGGGAGATGGTGGCAGAGGAAGGTACTCACCTTACAGTGGCTAGAACAGAGGGAGGTGGAAGGAAGGATTGAGAAGATTCGGCTTTCTACTGCCACACCTCCCCACTAGGACCCACTCAATCGCCAATTAAGTTCGAAGGCATCGAAGGGTTAATCCCTTGATGAGGTCAGAGCTCTCCTGACACAAACGCCTCCTCAGGCTCCACCTCCAAACACAGCTGTATTATGTCCCAAGCTTTCAACATGTTCGCCTTAGGGGGATGCTTTGGATCCAAACTGTAACACAATATATTACCTGTCCGGGAGACTCTCTGGGGATTTGATGAAATAGTCATTGTGTGGGCATTGTGGAGGCTGGACGCTGATGTCAGCGGTCTTCCTCTATTGTTCTTCACTGTGTTACTTCTTTCTTTGAAACAAGGTCTTCATAGTGTAGCTGGCCTGGAACCTACTGTGTAGACAAGGCTGGCGTCAAACTCAGAGATCCGATTGCCTCTGCCTCCCAAGTGCTAGAATTAAAGGTGCGTGCCCCCATGCTGGGCATATTATTATTTTCTATATTATGTATGTGTGTGTGTGTGTGTGTGTGTGTGTGTGTGTGTGTGTGTGTGTACATGAGTGCAGGTGCCCATGGAGTTCCAGGTAGTGGTGAGCTGTCTAGCGTGGGTGCTGGGAACTGAGTTCAGGTCCTCTGTAAGAGCAGGAAGTGCTCTTAAGCACTGAGCCCTCTCTCCAGCCCTACCTCTTTGAGACATGGTCTCTCCATGAATCTGGAGGCTCATAATTTTGGCTAGACTGGCTGGCCAGTGGGCCCCAGGGGTCCTCCTGTTCCCACCAGAGGGGAACACACCTGTGTGTGCTAAGGGGCCGAACACAGCCAGGCCCGGCTTTTATGTGGATGCTGGGGATCCAAATCCAGGTAAAGCGAACACTTGACCCACTGAGCCGTCTCCTTGCTTTATTTTTTGAGGCAGGTCTCCTTATGTAGCCCAGGCTGGCCTCACATTCATGGCAATCCTCCTGTCTTGGCCTCCTGGATTCTGAGATTCCAGGCATAGTGTGCTTGGATCCATATTATCATTATTGTGGCTGATTTATTATTATTGCTGATTTGAGACAGGGTCTCACTTAGCCCAGGTTGGCCTTGAATTTGTTATGTTGCTGAGGATGACCTTGAACTGTGGATCCTGAGTCTTCAGAGTGCTAAGGTTACAGGCATAACCTCAAGACTCCTTTGGGGGGTGATGGTGTGAAACCTGGAGCCTTTTGAAATCATACCAAGCATGCAGCATGTCATTGGAATACATGCCTGTTGCATTCCATCACATCTGTCTCGTAGAGTGTTTTCAAGGCATTGACCTCTTCTGAACTGCCCACTGTGCTGTCCTGTGTTCTTGCTTTTTGTCTGTTTCCCCCATCAGCCTCTGGGTTCCCTAAGAGAAGACTTTCTTGTCCCTGTAAAACTCCACACCAAGAACAAGGTCATAGGGAAGGAATCATAAAACACTTGTTGAATGAATATGAGGGGAATAGCCACATCCTTTTGCATTTTTTTTTTCTGACTCTTGCAACCATGTAGCTTTAGCAGGCCTTGAACTCACAGAGATCCTCTTGCTTCTGCCTCCTGAGAACTGGGATTAAAGGCATGAGCCATCAAGCCTAGCAAGTACATGTTTTAAATGGTACATGCCAGTGTTGATAACAAAAGTTGTAATTTTGGCTAAAGGAGCACTATTTAAAGACCAGGCACTAGAAGGAAAGCATTGCTTTTGTTTACATTTTATCTTTATTTTTATGTGTGTGAATGCTTGCCTGCATGAATGTCTCTGTACCACATATGTGCAGTGATCTTGGAGGCCAGAAGAGGATGTCGGATCCCTTGGGACTCAAGCTCGGGTCCCTTGGGCCTGAAGTTATCAGTGGTTATGAGTTGCCCTCTAAGTGCTGGGAATTGAACCCTGGTCCTCTGGAAGAGCAGTCAGTGTTCTTAGACCAGTTAACCACCTCTCTCGTCTGATGGCAGTCATCGTTGATCAGTGCTTTATTTTCATCAGATGTCAACTGCTTCTTTGAATTCTCCTTTTCAGTAAATACTCACCACTTACTGTGAATTTTACCAAGTTCTCACGACTAAGTGTGTAATGTCTATCATATGCCAGCCTTTAGTATTATTATTTAAATACCTGCTTATGTATTTTTTCAATACAAGGCCTACATAGCCCAGGCTGACCTGAAACATGCTATGTAGACCAGGCTAGCCTGCAACTTGCAGTGGTCCTCATTGCTTCTGTCTCCCAAGCGCTGGGAGAACTGGTGTGCACCACCAGGCCTGATTGTTTACTTACTGTGCTGTTGATGGAACCCAGGACCTCAGCCATGCTAGGCTTGTCCTCTAAGACTGAACTACACCCAACGTTTCATGAGAGACTGAACGTATCTCATTTAAACGATACACGTGTTGACCCTCCGCGATCCTCCCAGAATGAGGCTCTGGCCTGAGCAACGGGTGCACACCTGAGCAAGGAGGAGGGAAGGGGACCCGGGTCGTCTTCTCTCGGGTCCGCAGAGCGCCGCAGATGGCATGGGTGGACAGGGCGCCCAGGAGCTCCCGCCTCTGGAGCCTCTGGCAGGTAGGTGGGTTTAGAGCTCGGCCGGGAGGTGGGCGGGGCCAGACGGGCGGGAGGGCGGGGCCTGTATTGTCCGCCCCGCGGGGCATGCCGGGAGCCCCGCCCCCAAGATGGCGTCTCACTGACAGTTGGCTGCGGAGCGGCAGAGGCGGATCCTGCTCATCAGGGCGGCGGCGGCGGCGGCGGCGGCGGCGGCGGCGGCGGCGGCGGCGGCGGCGGCGGCGGCGGGGCCGGGGTCTCCCGGGCCGGGTTTGGCGTGTGGCAGGGATGGCGGCGCGGAACGCCTAGGGCGGTGCCGCGCGGGCGAGGCGGGCGCGGCTGGCGGCCATGGGCTGCTGAGGCGGCGGCGTCCCCGCAGCGCCTTCCCTTCGCCATGGGTTCGTCGGCTGCCGCGGCGGCGGCGGCGGCGGCGGCGGCGGCGGCCGCGGACTC
Source organism: Peromyscus leucopus (assembly GCF_004664715.2). Classification (NCBI taxonomy): domain Eukaryota; kingdom Metazoa; phylum Chordata; class Mammalia; order Rodentia; family Cricetidae; genus Peromyscus; species Peromyscus leucopus. The sequence continues at coordinate 12,418,534 of NC_051082.1, forward strand.
GGCGCAGTGGCTCTCGGTGAAGGAGGAGACCATCTTTCTGCACGACGGGCTTATCCGGGTCACCGACCTGGCCGAGCTGCCCAGCGAGATCCTCGGCGCCCCGGAGGCAGCCGACACCGACCTGGAGGTGAGCGAGGCCCCCCCCCCCACCTCGGGCGGCGGCAGGTGTGTGCGGGGGACTCCCGGGAGCATCTTGGGGACCGCGGCCTGGAGCCCCGGCGGCAGCCGCCGCCCCGCCGCTCCCCTCCCCCCACGCGCCGCGCCGGGAGTCCCTTGGCGGGCGCGCCCAGGTGGCTGCGCTCCGGAGACCTTTTGTATTTTGAACGGTTGCACACGCTCCGCTTCTTTTCAGCCCCAGCCCTGGTGTTGATTTTTTTTATTTATTTATTTTTTTTTGTGGGCGCGTGAGTGCACGCTCGCGCGCGTGTGTGTGTGTGTTGGGGAGACCGAGTGACAGCTGCCAGGCTTCTTCCTCCACCCTAAGCAATCCTGCAACCTGTCTGTGCTGTGCCTCGGATGGACACCCGGGCTTTTGTCAGGGAAGCCCGCGCGGTGTGGACAGAGAGAAAGGGATGCAACAGCCGAGGCCTGGGAAGGGTCAAGGGCGGGTGTGAGGGTGCGTGAGCGCCTGTGTCTGTGTGTGTGTGTGTGTGTGTGTGTGTACGTGTACACGCGCGCGCGTGAGTTTCGGGGTCGCCGAGAAGCCCCAGTCTCAGGAGCGGTGGCAGGTGCATGAGCTAGGCTCAACAGTGGTGGTGTTCCACCCCCACCCTCATCCACCCCAAGGAAATCAAATGTGCATATGGTGGATGGGAACTTTCCACCGACTACGCTCAGTTTTGTGTTTGCCTAGAGGTAGGAATGTTGGCTGTCGTGTTTTCATCCAGGCTAGGTGGATGTTGACCCTGCTTCCCCCCCCCCCCCCACTTTGTAGGGTGACATTTTTGGGGTGTAGGATGCATAGAGTGTCGTGAAATTCGTATTGTCGCATGGAGGGTTCCCTGGGGTACGCCGCAGACGGGAGGACCTGTGTGCGGGAAATCTTTTGTGTTTTGCGGTTTTTCGTGCGCTTTGGCATTCAGTACCGTCGACATTTATAGAAATGGATCAAAATCCCATTACTGTGTGTTTTTGGAAACGGCAGAGATCCGATCCTGTTCAGCGAGACTCTGGGACGTGCTTGAGATGCGAATGTAATCCGCTGTGTTTGTGTGTCTGGCTTTGAGGTTTGCTTCAGAATTTCCGTTTGTGACTCTTAATTGACATATTTTACAGTCTAGCCACGATAACATGGAAGATATATAAGTTGGTAGAGAATTCCTAGCGTGGAATCATAATACAATTATGTTTTATTTGGGCTTGTTCTATAAAAAGCAAGGTGTGTCTGAGTTAACCGCCTGAAAACTCCAGGGCTCTGATGGTGTGATGGTGGACTCTTTATTTAATGGGTGCTGCTGTGTAAAGGTGGAAAGTGGATGGATGGTGCTCTTTGTTCCTTGGAGACTAACCTAAATTCCCCAGAGCCCAGACTGTTTGATGTATATGCAATTGAATTTTCGGATTAGAAGGAGCAGAATTATTTTAACAACTGAGTTATTCGGTTAGTGTTCTCAAAATGTTTATTGTATGTATACTGAGTGGATTTGTCAGCTATTTCCAGCAGATTCATTTTAAAGGAAAGACTATGACCTACTACTAGATTAATTCCTCTCCAAAAGGAGCATGTGAATGAGTGATGCATATTGAGATTGGCAGTAATGGGGAACTGTTTTGTTTTCATTCCTTTCCAGACTACAGTATCTGGAGAAGCAAGTAGTCTGCTATCCACACACCTATTTAATAATACTCCTTAACTGTATCCCTGTGTGGGTACTGTCCTGTTAGATTCTAAAAGGACTCTAGGAGCTAAATCTTGTTACTCATTTGCAACAGTTATGTTGTATCTATTGTGTGGTTGCAGCAAGAGCAGAGCAGAGCAAGTGTGCAGTTTGCTCAAGATCTTTATATTTATTTATTTATTTACTTATTTGAGACAGGGTGTCACTCTGTAATCCTGGCTGTCCTGGAACTCTGTATAGACTAGGCTGCCCTGGAACTCACAGAGATCTGCTTGTGTCTGCCTCCCAAGTGCTGAGATGAAAGGTGTGCACACCACACTCAGCCTTAAATTGTTTTTTTAATACTTAGAATTAATTTACAGGGATGCTGGGGATCTAAACTCGGATCCATTAGCCATCGAGCAGTCACTCCGGCCCTCAGCTCAGATTCATGCTGCAGAGTGAGTGCCCCACCCGCAGAGCTGCCTTCCTAACTCCACTTTGTTTCCTGTCCAGCAACTGTTTCTTTTCATGTTTCGGGAAGGTTAGAGTTGATCAGTGTTTTAAAAGGTATCTTTTGGGGTGCTATCAAGCCTGTGAAGTAGTATCTCCCAGATCTCTCCAGTAGATTCTGAAGGAATAGCAGTGTTCTTCATAGGTTTTGTTTTTTTTTGTTTTTCTAGACAGTGTAACAGCCCTGGCTGTCCTGGAACTCCCTCTGTCGACCAGGCTGGCCTCAAACTCACATAGATCTGCCTGCCTCTGCCTCCCCAGTGCTGGGATTATTCATAGGGTTTTATAATTATAGAATTCTTCCACTAATGATTTTGAATTATGAATAATGAATATGAACTCAGCTGAATAATTTATGAGGGACAACTGTAATATATAAGACTATAGAGTCACAGAATTTTAGAGTGCAGAAGGGACCTTGGAGATGATGTTTCCCTCATTTTAGAAATTGATCAGGAAGGATTCTGCTTTAGTGGGTGTAACATGTCTAGCTAGGGCAGTAAGATGACCTGGGCCTTCTGCCTCTGGGTTCCAGTGTTCTTTTTACTCTCAGTGCTTTGCGAGGTTACGTGTCAGGTTAAAAAAAAAAAAAAAAGAATCTCAGGAGATAAAATGGAGCAGAGCATCTGGAGTAAATTTTCTTCCTTGTATATTATAAATACGTTTTTGAAGGAAAAAAACCAAGCCCACCAATATTAGTATTTTCATAATGCAAGTAATATCTTGTGGATTTAGCAGTAAGTGGGGTCTACTGTTTTGGGTGTCGAGGGCATGGCAGTGGATGAAATGAAAGCTTCCTTCTCTAAAAAGCTTATATTCCATCATGAAGATGTAGACTACAGCAATAATAAGTACCCTACATCACAGCCCCACAGTGTCCTTGGACTGGACCCAGGAACTGTTGGATACCCAAACCCACCAATGCTGAAGCTCTTGTATAAACCACATAGCTTAGCACATAGACTTTGTACAGTTACATATAAGTCATTGCTTTATGTAGTACAAGGAAGGCAGTCGTTACATTGCTTAGGAGATAATGATTAGAAATACTTTTGGGGCTGGAGAGATGGCTCAGAGGTTAAGAGCACTGCTTGCTCTTCCAAAGGTCCTGAGTTCAATTCCCAGCAACCACATGGTGGCTCACAACCATCTACAATGAGATCTGGTGCCCTCTTCTGGCCTGTGGGGATACGTACAGACAGAACAATGTATACATAATAAATAAATAAATCTTTAAAAAAAAAAAAGAAAAGAAATACTTTTGTATGTATGTTCTGTGCCTGGTCACATCGCACACAAACAGGGCAGGGATAACATGTTCTAACAGTGAACACTGTGGAGAGGAGCTTTGAAGTGGTGGGAAGTTACAAAGGGGATGCTTACACATCACTCCATGTGTAATCCCTCCGCGTGATTGTGTGGATTCTCTGTGGCACTGGCTACAAAGCAAATCTGAGTTTTGCTTTTTGGAAATTTCTCTTCCTCCTCTTCTTTTAAGACTGGGTATCAGTATGTAGACCAGGCCTTGAACTCACAGAGATCCTTCTGCCTCTGCCTGCCCAGTGTAGGGTTGTTTTGTTTTTGTTTTTTGCTTTTTTTTTTCCCTCGAGACCAGGCTGGCCTTGAACTCACAGAGATCCCCTTGGCTCTGCATCCCAAGTGCTGAGATTAAAGGCATATGCCACTGCCGCCTGGCCCCAGTGCAGGTTTTAAAGGTGTGCATCACCAGCCCAGCATTTTCCTGATTAATTTCAATCCACAGTTGGTTGAATGTGAAGATATGGAGCCCACTGGTATGGAGGATAACTTGTGTGCACGTATGTGCCTCTGTGTGTGCTAGTGCACATGTATGTGATGACAAGTGAAAGTGCTGTGGAGAAGATAAGCTAGGTCAAGAGATGGGACTTCATGTCATATCCAGTGGGCTGGAGAGGAAAGTGCAGGCAGATGAAAGTGCAAGCAGGCTCTTGAGCAGAGTCTGAGGAAGTGAGAGTGTGACATATGGCTGTGGAGCAAAGAGCATCCTATCCAGAGGGGACATCGGGAGCCAAGTGTCTCAGAGGAGACTGTCCTTAGCTTGTTGGGAGCTCTGAGCCCTTATTCAGCAAGCAGAGGGGAGCGAAGAGTGATGGGAGTCAGGAGTGCTGATGAAGTGTGGCCTTGGCAGTGAGGGCTTTGAGTCTCACAGTGAGTTAAGAATGCAGAGTGGGCCTTACTCTTTTTATATTTTTTTAAAATTAGTAAGCAAGATAATTAATGTCATTGTGACATTTCATACATATGTATTTTGCTTATCTCTCCCCTCCCCTTTTTCTTGTCCTTTGAAAATAGCTGTCTTCTATCTTTGTGATACACATGGTAATCTGCGTTTGGGAAGCTGAAGCAAGAGGATAGAGAAATTGAGGCCAGCCTTTGTTATACAGGGGATGAGTGTGCATGTATATTGTCCTAGCGATGAGCTTTGCAAAGATCACTTTCAAGTATTCAATGCTCTTTGACCATATTCACTCCTCTCGTACCCTCCCCTCCCTCCCTTCCCTCTTCCTGATTTAAATTATTATTTAAATATTGAATAAATATAAACTTAAAGACAAAAGTCTGCAGCTCAGAAGTGGTAGCTCATGGGGCTCAGTGGGAGAGCATTTCCATGGCAAGCACAAAGCCCCATGTTCAGTGCCCCCCATCATACACATATACACAACTCAAATACATTGAAACTTAAATTTCATTTCATAGAACATTAGTGTTTTAAATGAAGGTAATCAATAATTTATTGGTTGAAGTTCCAAAAGTTTGCTATTTACTGTTTCATATTTATTTTATAAACTCCACCTGGGAACAAGTCTCTCTCTCTCTCTCTTTTTATCTCTGTCTCTGTCTCTGTCTCTCTCTCTCTCTCTCTCTCTCTCTCTCTCTCTCACACACACACACACACACACACACACACACTGATAGAAAAGCTATTTTCTCAATGTGTCCAAAATATTTCTTACCCTATAGTTTATTTGTTAAATTTTCTGCATTTATTTATCTATGTATCTCTATGTATGTATGATCTATCTATCTATTATGGGTGTTTTGCTTGTTTTTTTTTTTTTTTTTTTTTTGGTTTTTTGAGACAGGGTTTCTCTGTGTGGTTTTGGTGCCTGTCCTGGATCTCGCTTTGTAGACCAGGCTGGCCTTGAACTCACAGAGATCCACCTGGCTCTGCCTCCTGAGTGCTGGGATTAAAGGCATGGGCCACCACCGCCCAGCTCTATCTATTATGTTTATGTGGACTTGAATGCTAGGGTGTTTGTGTGGAGGTCAGAGGACAACTTGTGGGAATCAGCTGCCTTTTGACTGGTTGGTTATGGGGATTGAACTCAAGTTGTCAGGCTTGGCAGCAAACACTCTGATCCATAGGGCTATTTCACTGGTCTAGGTAGAGACTTCTTTTAAATTCAAACATTTTCAAAATGAGTGGTTCTCATTTTTCTTTTCTTTATTTTTGTGTGTCACTGGGGATCAAATCCATTTTCTGTAACTGCTCATGGAATGCAAGCACTCTGTTCCTAAACTCCATCTTGAGTCCTGCTTCTCATGGTTGGTGGTTGTGAGGACTTCCTCTCCTCCCTCAGCCAGTAACACACTCTCCTTAGCAAGACTGATTTAAAAAAAAAAAGAGACTTTAATTAAAAATATTTTTAAAGATTTCTCTCTTTATGTGTCTGAGGTTGCCTGTGTGCAGTGCCTGGGGCGCTCTGAAGAGGGCGTCATACCTCCTAGAACTGGAGTTGCAGATAATTGCAAGTCATTGTGTGGTGCTGGGGACTGAACCCAGGCCCTCTGAAAGAACACGAACCTTTAACCACTGAGCCATCTCTCCAGCCCCCACACAAAGATTTAAGCATGAAAGTTTATGTAAATTTTGTAACTGCTTCAAGCTGGAAACATTCCAGATGTCCAACAGGTGAATAGATAAACAAGTATGGACTATCCATACAGTGGAATAAAAGCAGTACAAAGTCATGTTCTGTTGCTAGGGCATGGGTTTATGCTGGGTGCTAGAAACCAGACACAGCGTACACTGTAAGGTTTCCTTTGTATGAGATTCTAGAAAATACAGACTAGTCTCTGATGACTGCTTGGAGAGAAAGAGGAGGGCCGGGGAGAATTGGTGTGTGTGTGGGGGATGATAGAGGAGCATGAGGAGACTTCTGAGGTGCTGGGTGTTTTGGTTGTGGTGCCATTTCATGTTCATATGTATATGTGTCAAAACAACTCAGATCCCACAGTTTAAATATGTGCAGTTTATTGTATGCCAATTATACTTCAGTAAGCAAACACAATCTCCACATGCCCAGAGTGTGTTCTGAGTACTGTTTGGGAAGTGAAAGGCAGCAGAGTTTTGTGTGTTGTTTGTTTTGCCGTTTAAGAGAAGAACATTTGGGTTTGGAGCTGCTCAGCTGAAGCAGCCAAGGCTTTGTGTGCTGTGACATGCACACAGAACCTTCCGGACAAGGTTCAGGCTTTAGTTAGTCTGTTCTGGGATGCTATTAGCCCTTTGGAAGAGTTCAGAGCCGAGCTTCTAGAATTCCAGATTTTAGCATGGGGAGATAATGCATAAACTGTCCTCGTTCACTAGTAGTTTCTTCTTGGCATGCTGCCATCAAGCACTGATGCAAGTCACTCCAGTTCTGTGAACTTGGATGAAAGGCTCAGCAAGCCAGAGCATGAAGTAAGGATGAAGATGTGAGGATTGTCAGGGGCAGTATGGCCAAGGGTTGAAAGTCACATCTTGTTGTTTTGAGATGGGGTCTTGTATAGATAGTCCCAGCTGGCCTTGAACTTAGCTGAGGATGACCTTGGTCTTCCTGCCTCTCCAGAGTTCTGGCAGTGGGGTTACAGGTGTGCACCACCACAGTCAGCTTGGCATACCGTCTTCGTCAGCGCTCTCAACACTTCTGCCACCACTATGGCAATAGCACATTGTACTTCATGCCAGGCCTTTGTGAAATTCTTCATGGCTATTGTCTAATTTCATCTCCACAAAAGCCATCTGAGGTTGGTTATTGTTATCTACCCCATCCCCAGTGCAGAAACTGCGGTGTAAATAAAATTAAGTAACCTGACCGAGATCAGAGATCACAGGGGCAAAGCAGAGGCTGGAATCTGTTTGGTTCCAGCCTGGGGTTCATGTTCTTAACATAGTAACAGCCCTTGTTTTAGAAATGTCAGGTCTGGGGATGTACTCCATTGGTAGAGGGCTTGTCTCATGCCCACAAAGTCCTGGGTTTTATTCCTAATGCTGTATAAACCAGCATGGTGGCACTGTTCTTTAATCCTAGCTTTCAGGAAGTAGGGACAGGAGAATCAGAAATTGAAAGTCATTCTTGGCTGCACATCAAGCTTAAAGCTAGCCTGGGCTACATGAGACTGTCTCCAAAAATAAACAAATTAAAAAAATTTATTGCTCAGGTATGGTGGTACATGACCACAACCCCTGCACTCAGGAGAATTGCTCTAAGTCAGAGGCCTGCCAGGGCCACATAGTGAGACAGGCTGGGCATGGCAATGCATACTTATAATCCCTGCACTTGGGAAGCTGAGGCAGGATTGCCATGAGTTCTAGTCAGCCTGGACTATAGAGCCTAGACCATGTCTCAGTGCTCCCTGCCCCACCACAACAAAAATGTATCTTCTTCTTATTATTTTTTGGTAAGATGCTATGTTGCTGTTTCTGGAAAGTTCTTTTATGCATATCCATCAGCTGGTCACAGAAAGTCAAACCATCTTACCTACATATTTCTTTTTCTAGCAGCGGAGATAGGTGGTTTTTTTTGTTTGTTTTATTTTTTTAGTAATCCCCCTGCAGTTTTCTTGCCTCACAACTTATTTACAGTGTGGGGAGGTGCATGAGGTAATAACTGGTCTTGACTTCAGTCTTTCTCCTATTGTATGTTCAAACGCTTTCTAAATAAATCAGCTCTGATTGTGTTCTTGGCTTCCATATTGACTGTCCTTGTTGGGTATGGCTCCTGGGTGGATGTCCTGTACCTGTTCTTTCCTTGGCTGTAGGTGCCTGTGTGTCAGTTATGTGCAAGGACTATCAGTTTCTCAAAGCATCTTTTCTCTTTTCTCTCCTGCTCCCATCTTCCTGTACAGCAGTGGTTGTGGGATGAACACAAGGAGTGTACCTGCTTCACAAGATGTTTAGTCAGTAGTTCCAAAGGAATGTAAATAACAGCATGTGACCAACTATGGTTATTTCAAAAGAAGAGGAGGAGGCTTCAGGAATTACATAAAAAAAATTGCTACTTTTTTTTTTTTTTTTTTTTTTGAGACAAAGTCTTACTATGTAGATCAGGTTGGTCTGGAACTCACAGAGATCCTCCTGCCTCTCCAGTACTGGGATTAAGGAATGTGCCACCATGCCTGGCACATAACTGATATTTCTGATCCCTAGATGATCAAATTCTCTTCATCCCACATTCTTAGCATAACTTCATGTGCATAGTCTCCTTTGCCATATCTATACCTTCTAGAGATTGGGGCGGGGACATTTCAGAAGGTGCCATTTTTGATCTCAGCACAGTGGGTGTTTTGGTTGTTTCTTACTATCAAAACCAGTCCTTTGGGGCCTCTTTCTGTATGTCTGAATTGCATGAAGGAATGTTTCTCTAGGGTAGATTTGAGACATTAAGGTGGCCATTGTAAATTTTAATGGATATTGCCAAATCAATTTCCCAAGTGGCTGTACCTGTAGTCAGAAGTTTTCCTGTGTCCTGTCCGTTCTCACAGCTGCTCAGACCCAAGTAAACACACAGAGGCTTATATTAATTATGAACTGAATGGCCTATGGCTCTAGCTTCTTACTAGCTAGCTCTTATATCTTAAATTAACCCATTTCTATTAATCTGTTTTGCCATGTATTCCGTGGCTTTACCAGTCAGCTGGCATGTTGTTCCTTGGGTGGCAGACTGGTGTCTCTCCCCACCTTCCTCCTGTCTCTCTGCTTGCATTTCCCATCTGTCTCTAAGTTGCCTTGCCATAGGCCAAAAGAACTTTATTTACTAGCCAATGAGAGCATCACATATTCACAGCATACAGAAAGACATCCCATATGACAGGTGGATGGATCTCTGTGAGCTTGAGGTCAGTCTGGTCTACAGAGTGAGTTCCAGGACAGCCAGGGCTACCCAGGGAAACTATGTCTTAAAAAGCCAAAATAAAGAAGATAAATAAATAAATAAATAAATAAATAAATATTTATTGTTACTATGTGTGTTATATGGGGTATATATGAGCAGATTCAGGCATATCATAGTATATGTGTGGAGGTCAGAGGAGTTGGTTTTTTTCCTCCTTTGTTGTGTTCCGGGGATAAAACTCAGGTTGTCAGGCTTTCGTGGCAAGTGCTTTTACCCACCCACTGTTGGCCCTTAATTGCCCCCTCCCCCGCCTTTTTATTTTGAAGACAGGGTGGGTTTCTGTAATGGCTGGCTGCCCTGGAACTCACAAAGGTCTGTCTAACTCTACCTTTCAATTGTTGAGATTAAATGATTTTTTTTTTTAAATTTTATGATCATTGATGTTTTGCCTGCATGCATGTCTGTGTGAGAGTGTTAGAAGCCCTGGAACTGGAGTCATAGACAGGTGTGAACTGCCATGTAGGTACCAGGAATTGAACCCAGGTCCTCTAGAAGAGCAGCCAGTGAGTGCTCTTAACCATTGAGCCATCCCTCAGTCCCTACCTGTTTCAGAGCCCTCCAGGCTGGTACATCCCACCACCACCCTAAACTTTTCCAGCCCAGGGACTGGGCTGCTCTTCCCCCAGCTGCCCTTTCCTATATCATCCAGCCGTTTTGGTTATCTGCTCTCTTTTGGTCTACCTTTACCTTCCTGGTCTGTTGGTCTCCTCCTCCTCTCTCTCCCTGCCCCCTCTCCTCACATGGCCTGGCTCAATCTGTTCCCTTCAGACTCTCCAAGGTGTCCCTGCCTCTGACTGTTCTCCCTTTTATCTACAATAAACTTTCTCCTCCACCATACCTAGAAGCAGCCATATCCTTCCCTTTATTATTATTTTTCATTTATCTGGTACTGAAACCCAGGACCAGTCATGTCCTTTCTTTTTTATTGCTTTTTCTCATTAAGACAGGGTTATAACATAAAGGCATATTTATAATAACATATAGTTTCTCTCCCAGTGATATTGACTATTTGTGCAGAACTTTGAAGTTCATGTTCCATGATGGGATACTTTGCAGTGCATGCATCTGAATCCCCAGTGTTTCACCCCAACATTTGCACTACTAGGTCAAAGCATTGTGTGTGGCAATTTTAGGTTAGCAGTAAGGAATTGCATAATTTGCAAACTATTTCATGCAAATTGTGGGTTTAGGAACTCTAACAACTGCAGATGCTTCATTCAAGTGGTGGTTTTATGCTAACAAAATGTTGACATTTGGTTTATATTTATAATGGTGTCTTGTGTTCTGTATGTGCTTTGTGTGTATTTGTGGTTTGCATTCAGTAATGCACAGATGCACAAAATCTAATGCAATACATGTAGTTATTTACTGGATGGCATAGAAAAACCAGGACCTCTTGTGTCCTGTGACTATTGATATATTTGCTTTGTTTTGCTCTCCCTCCCCCTTCCTCCCCCCTCTCTCCCCCTTCCTTCATTCCTATTTGTCTTTCTTTCTGAGACAAGGCCTCGCTTATATAGACCAGGCCAACCTTTAACTCATGATCCTCTTCCTTTAGCCTCCTGATTTTATGAGTGTGTGTCACCAGACCCTGTAATATGTGCTTTTGTTTGTTTGTTAGTTTTGTTGTTTGTTTTTTAAGGTTGTTTGTTTGTTTGTTTGTTTGTTTGTGACAGGGTTTCTCTGTGTAGCTTTGGAGACTTTCCTGGAACTCACTCTGTAGCCCAGGCTGGCTTCGAACTCACAGAGATCCGCCTGCCTCCCCCCCCCCCAAGTGCTGAGATTAAAGGTGTGCACCACCACTGCCTGGTTTGTGTGTGCTTTTCTTAACATTGAGTTGAACTAGTTACTGAAGTTAAAGAAGACTGTGTCAGGGTTTGCATTCAAACATGGGCACATTTAATAGGAAAATTTTATTATCCCCACCTCACTTCTCTGCAAGTTACAGAGGCACTGCAGGGCGGAAAGGTAAAAATGTATTTTGGGAACCTTAGAGGAAACTTTTCCCCAGGTGACCTATATAAACAAAAGTTTCTTTTTCCTCAGGCATTTTTTTTTCCTTCATTCAAAAATTTATTGAGCAGCTAAGGATACAAAGGTATTACTAAAACATGGTCAGAGATGAGGCATATATATATGCACAGGTGTAGAAAGCAGTCAAGTTCTCTGCATCACAAGAGTGAAAGAAAAATGCTTTAGGAAAACAAGAGATTGCTTCCAGTGTGCAAGGCGGGAATGGACGGCCAATCAAGAAAGGGAATTGAGATGAGACTAGGAGACTTGAGTCTGGGTTGGTGGTGGTACTCAGTAGGCACCATGTTTGTTTCTCCTTTTCCTCTTTCCCCATCTTTGGGCTTAAGTTACCAGTAGTGCCAGGACTGTTCAGTGCACTTGTTCTATACTTGCTTGCATTTCTGCCGTAATGTCTTCTACAGAACTAGGTCCTTTTGGTGTTTTAGGAGTTTCTGTTCTTTTGAAGGACTCTTAACCCTTTGATCTTGGTGTTGATGGTTTTAAGTCTTTTCCATTTTGGTTTGATTTTTGTGCACTTTTGGTTGGGGTATCTTGTACAGATTTCTTCACTGGAACTTTTTCTTCAGCTTCCTGGTCATCAAAATCATCATCTTCATCATCCTCATCATCTTCATCAAGTTTTGCTTTTTTTCTGCAGAACCTTGTTACCACCTTCAGGAGCAGATCATTTTCCAGGCATACTTGAGTTTTACAGGGTGAGGGATTTAGCTCAGTGGTAGAGTGCTTGCCTAGCAAGCACAAGGCCCTGGGTTGGGTCCTCAGCTCTAGGGAAAAAAAAGGAGTTTTACATCCTCCTCATCTTCATCTTCTGACTCTGCATCTTCCTCTACAGCTACTAGGTGCTGTCCACTGATGTGCACAGGCCCCGAATCACACTTCAACCTTAAGACTACAGGTGATGTAATTTCAAAGCCCCCAAGAGAAACTGTTGGTTGTACAGACATTTTCAAAGTTGCCAGTGTCACTTTAATTGGACTGCCTTCATAGTTCATTGCTTCTGCCTCTACGATGTGCAATTCATCTTTTGCCCCTGCCCCTAAACTAACCGTTCTTAGTGGTAACTGGTGCTCATTCTCATCATTATCCACCTTAAAGTCACAATCCTTGTCAGCTTTTAGTTCACAACCGAAAAGGTAGTTCTGAGGCCTGAGAGGGCTCATGTCCATGTCCATCGAGTCTTCCATGAGGTGGAGGCGCGCACTTCGGTGTGAGAGAAGTCAGATGGAGGGAACTGCCTACTGCTCCTCAGAACAGACATGCAGGACGGAATCATGCCAGGGCTCCTCAGGGATTTTTTTTTTTTTTTTTTTTTTTTGGGTTTTTCGAGACAGGGTTTCTCTGTGTAGCTTTGCGCCTTTTCCTGGAACTCACTTGGTAGCCCAGGCTGGCCTCGAACTCACAGAGATCCGCCTGGCTCTGCCTCTCGAGTGCTGGGATTAAAGGCGTGCGCCACCACCGCCCGGCATCCTCAGGGATTTTTAATGTGAATAGAATTTAGGGTTCTGTGAACTTGGGTGAGCGTTTTACAGACTCTGAGCTGAAACTCAGCATTTTCTTCAGTTATGAGTGAAGCGGACAGAGTGGGAGCTGTGACTTTGTAACCAGTAGAAATCATAGGTACTGTCACCCCCGCGGTTTCTGTGTGTGAGCCAGCTTGTAATGCTGGTTATGTTTACTGGTCTTAAGAAGGTTGTGGTCCTGCTAGAGCTTGTTCAGTGTGCTGATATGTACAGGGCCCATGTGATAACACCAGCATGGAAAGCTTGTTTCTTTGGCTAGTTCTGGTAACTGTATTTCACTATGATGGGGTTCCCGTGTTTTGTTTTGCCTTTTTTTTTTCCCCCCCAGTGCTGAGGATTATACCCAGAGCCTTGTGCATGCCAGGCAAGCTCTCTAAATTGAAAGGTAACCCTAGTCCTTAGTCCCTGTAGTTAATTTTTGACTCATTCAAGATTGTTACCTGGGAAAGGCCCATAGGCATCTCAACTGGAAATGAGTAAACAGACTCTTTCTCCCTGTGTCTCCCACATTTTAGTCCAAGTTTATGATGAACATGTGATGTGCTAATTGTTTGATGTACAAATGACCACACATCTGGAAACCTCTGTATAGTTCTGTGGTAAGAAATGTTACCTTTCTGTAAACTTTCTATGACCCGTTGATGTTGAACAGGGCTGGATTTCTTAGATGATCTGACTTCCTTCCATTTGCAAAACATTGTACCATTAGTAAGGAAGCTGTATTTGTCTTTCTTCTGTCCCTTTGAGTCAGGGTATGAGATGTGGCCCAGATTGATCTGGAACTCGCCATTCCTTTGTCTCAGCTTGCAGGTGCTGCAGGTATGTCTCACTAACCCTTGTTAACAAAGCTATTATTTTGTTTGTTTGTTTTTTTGTTTTTTCCAGACATGGTTTCTCTGTGTAGCCCTGGCTGTCCTGGATCTTGCTCTGTAGCCCAGGCTGGCCTGGAACTCACAGAGATCCGCCTGGCTCTGCCTCCCAAGGGCTGGGATTAAAGGTGTGCGCCACCACTGCCCGGCTTTGCCTGCATGTATATTTGTGCACCACCTGTGTGCCTGGTGTCCTTGGAGGCCAGAGGAGCTCTAGATCTTCTAGAGCTGGAGAGATGGTTGTGAGCAGCCATGTGGGTCCTGGGATTCTAATCCTGATCCTGTGTAAAAGTAGCCTGTGCTGTTGACTGCTGACACATCTGTCTGGCCCAGGAAGCCTGTTTTTTTTTTTTTTTTCAAGACAGGGTTCTTTGTGTGGTCCTGACTGTCCTGGAACTCCCTCTGTAGACCAGGCTGGCCATGAACTCAGAGATCCACTTGCCTCTGACTCCCGAGTGCTGGGATTAAAGACGCACGTGCGCCACTACCAACCAGCTTCAGGAAGCAATTTTTTTTTAAAAGAAGATAAAACAGCTAATAATAATAATAATAATAATAATAATAATAATAATAATAACATCTCTCCCACCCTTGCCCCTGCCCCTTTGCTTAACTGAGACCGGGTGTCTTTCAGCCAGACTGGCCTCTAATTTAGTGTGTAGCAGAGTCTAATCTTGAGCTCCTGAACTGTTAGCCTCCACTTCCCAAGTGCTTGGGTTACAGCCCTGAGCCATAATGCCTAGCCCTTTGTTGGAGTCTTGGACTTGTAAGGAAGAGCCTTTCCAACAGTGTCCTTGTGGTTGCCTCCTGGGAGAAGTGGTTTAAGAAGAGACACTCCACTGTCACCTGTCTAGAATTCAGTCGTGCAGCTGTGCTTTCTTCATCCTTCAAAGTGCGCTTTTGTATTTGTGTTGTCGAGGTTCTTTACCCAGACACCTTCCAGAATGCTGCAGCCCTGTTGTCACTGCTGTCCACAGGCAGCTGTTAGCGCTTGACATGTGGTTAGTCAGTTAGTATGTTCTCTGTTGTCAACCAGAGTCCAACCAGATTATCACCTTAATTACTAGGGACACAGTATGGTTTAGTTTGTTTGATACAAGGTGTCATTGTGTAGCCCTAGCTGTCCTGAAATTCCCTAGGTAGGTCAGACTAGCCTTAAACTTGTGATCCTTCTGAGTTGGAGTCACTAGTGCTGGTAATAGAGGTGTGCACCACTATGCCCAGCCTCTCTAAGTCTTTCTATTTGGTGCCACACCTCCCCCTTCCTGCTTCTGGAGCTAAGTGATAAATATGTATCTGTGTAGTACTGGCATCTTCATACACAGCACAGCAGATGTTCTGGTTTTGTCCCCGTTGCCCCCAACCCCCAATACAAAGTTTGTGTAGTCTTGTCTGTCTTGAACGCTCTTTGTAGCCCAGGCTACAGAGATCCTCCTGCCTTTGCCTTCTAAGTACTAGGATCAAAGTTGTTCGCCACCACTGCCTGATACAATTGTTCTGTTGTATGCTTTGAGCATCATTTGGATTAGGTGTTTTGTTTTGTTTTTTTCTCCCCTTGGTAGTTCCCAGGGCCTTGCTCATTTGAGGTAGATGTACCACTAAGCTGTTCTCTCAGCCCTGCCTGTCATTTTTGGAGCTCACACTATGAATGGCACAGACTGTCATTCCTAGGGATTTAAAGGATGATGATGTACTTAGTGACAGCCTGGAACTTTAGACTGAAGGAATCTTCAGGGGTTGTGTATGGACATGGAAGGAGCTAGGTATAAATATCAACAACATATCTAGATGAGTTTTAGCCCAGGACTGCCACTTACCAGAACTACTCCTTGGAGCTGGGCCTGTAGCTCATTTGGTAAAATGCTTGCCTAGCATGTTTGAGGTCCTGGGTTCCATCCCAGCATCACATAAAATTGGGTATGTTGAATATGTTATACCTGTAATTTGAGCACTCAGGAGGTGGAAGCAGGAGGATAAGACATTACAAATCATCCTTGGTGCCCGGCGGTGGTGTCACACGCCCTTAATCCCAGCACTCAAGAGGCAGAGGCAAATGGATCTCTGAGTTCGAGGCCAGTCTCATCTAGGGAGGGAGTTCCAGGACAGCCAGGGCTACACAGAGAAACCCCGTCTCAAAACAAAACAAAATAAAACAAAACAACAAAAAATCATCGTTGACTATAAAGTAAGTTTGAGGCCAGCCTGGGCTACATGAGACATTATCTCAAAAACAAAAGCAACTAAAATCTTTCTACTTCTTGTTTATGAAATATTCTCCTGTGAGGGTAAATGATAGTTATAAATGAATGAAAGAAATGAGGCAACTTACCCAGAATAGCAACTAGCACATGACATTTAATAATAACACCATATGTGACAAGCTTTGATATTGAAACACCCATTATAATTCAAATACTGGATTCTTCATTTGGCGTGGTACATTCTAAAATCATGCAGTAGCATGGATTAATAGCTATCCCTCAATTTCTTGAAAGCTTTGAAAAATTAGGTTATTGTTTTTATTGATAGTTAAATAAGTATGTACTGCCTTGGTCTTATTTTCAACAGGAATAATATTGTTGGTTATTTTTAGTATAAACACTTCAGACAAAGTGTAATTTATTCCTGCAGGCTGAACTTCAAGAATTTTTATAAAGGGATCTCTTATATATTCTAATATTTTCCTTTCTCTCCGTTGTCTTTTTTATTTTCTTCTGTGTTGACATATCAGGTCATTCAAGATATTTAATTATTGAGAATTGCCCCTCAGGGGAACATCATTCTGCGATGATGATGCTTCAAACACAGATTCTTTGGTGACAGAAATTCTTTGATGATAGAAAATGTTTAAGTGTTGAAAGTTCTTCCATGTGTTCATACATTCATTAGGCCATCTGCAGATGCAGAGCAGGTATGCAGTGTGGTCTCTTAGTCATGTCCATTGTTATTTAAAGCAGAAGGTCTCATAACCCAGGCCGACTCAGAACTTTGCTATGTAGCAGAAGCTGTCCTTTCATTCTTCATCCTCCTGTGACCCCCCTCCCAAGTACTGGGATCACAGGCATGTGCCTCCATGACTAGTTTATGTGGTACTGGGGATCAAAACCTGGGCTTCCTGTGTACAATTAAGCGATCTACCAACTGAACTACATCTCTTAGCCCAACTCTGCTTATTTTCAAACACAAATCACTTTTCTAAAAGAAAAAATCCGCGGGGGGGGGGGGGGCGGGGCGTGGTGTCAGTGGGAAAGATGTTTGTTATCTAGAGGGCTCAGGGGGTAAAGGTACTTGTCTAACTGGTGACATGAGGTTGATCCCTGGAACCGTGTAAAGGTAGATTTCACAGACATGTCTTGACTGCCACTAGTGTATGTACAATGGCACATGTATGCCCCCACAAACATGTACATGTACACATCACACACAGCAATAATAAACAAAATATGAATTTACTCTTATGTTGAAGAGAGAGATACACACAGAAATATAATACATAGTGGGCTAGAGAGACAAAGAGGACTCCAATTCTGTTATCTCCCATGTGGAGTGGCTAACAACTGCCTGTGATTCCAGCTCCAGGAGATTAGTCTCTCCTCTGGTTTCCAAGTGCACCCACACTCATGTGTACATACCCATACACAAGCACACATATAAACATATTATCCTGGCTGTTTTGTTTGTCTTTTTCTTTTTCATCTTGATATGAGAGTTATTTGGGAAGAGGAACTTCAATTAAGAAAATGTCTCCATCAGCTTGCCTGTAGGCAGTTCTATAGAGATTTTTTTTGATTAATGATTGATGCGGGAGGGCCCAGCTCACTGCAGGAAATGCCACATCTAGGCAGGTGGCCCTGGGTAGTATAAGAAGCAAGATGGGGCTGGGGAGCTGGCTCAGTGGGTAAAGTGCTTGCCACACAAGCATGAGGACCTGAGTTCAATTCCGGGCTCCACATAAAAAGCCAGGTGTGTTATGCTAGGATTGGCAGATGCAGATGTCTAGGCTCAACGGCCAGACAGCCCAGTCTTAAAAAAAAAATGGTGGATGGTGTCTGACTTCTAGCCTCCACACACATGCATCTACAAGTGCACCTGAATAATACACACACACACACACACACACACACACACACACACACACACACACACACATACACACACACACTGGGGTGGGGGGTAGGGAAGAAGCAAGCTGAGTGTCTAGAGAGAGAGCTCATGTGCTAAGAGCACTGATTATACTTCCAGAAGACCTGGATTTGATTCCCAGCACCCACATGGTGGCTACCAACCATTTGTAAACTTTGTTCTAGGGGATTCAACACCTTCCGACTTTCGAAAGCACCAGGAATTCATATGGTGCACAGACATATGTACAGGCAAAATATTCATATACATAAAAATGAACAAGAAAGGAGGGTGGGAGGGAGGGAGCCAGGCGGATCTTTGTGAGTTCGAGGCCAGCCTGGTCTACAGAGCGAGATCCAGGACAGACACCAAAACTACACAGAGAAACCCTGTCTGGAAAAAAACAAACAAAAACAACAACCAAGAAGGAAATATAATACATACACATATTATGTTTTGGTTCCTGTTAATCATAGCATTTGGTATGCCATTGTACCCTTCTTAGCAAGATTCACAGCAGCTAGCTTTATCTATAAGTACTGTGTATATCAGATGTTACCTTCTGAGGAAGAGGGAACAAGGTTCCCTGGGACCTTTGTCAGGTGCTTGTCAGCAGCTTTGGAAAGCTGATAGCTGCACTCCGATGATAGCTGTAGTACGGTTGTTTCTTTTCGGACGCAGTGTCCTGCCAGTCGAGATGCCCCTTTTAGTTTGAGCAGTTCTTTGATAGTCTTTGGGATTGGAGTGGTCTTGTCTTTCCTTGTATTTTAGTCAACTCAGACTGTAGTTGAGTTTATCTGTGACAATAAAAACAGACTGGGTGGCTGTTAACAGACTGGCGCAGACCAGTGGGGGACTTGGTTCTCCTCCGGGTCACACAGGGGGTGTCAGTGACTAAGCCAGATGACCTAACCAACTTCTTGAAGAGCAGTTAAGGGTACAATGCCTTTTGCTGTGTTTCATCTTGGTAAATTAAACAAACAATAAAAATACTTATTTGGTGGGGCAGTGGTAGTGCACGCCTTTAATCCCATCTCTTGGGAGGCAAAGGCAAGAGGATCTCTGTAAGTTCGAGGCCAGCCTGGTCTGCAGAGCTAGTTCCAGGATAGGCTCCAAAGCTACACAGAGAAATCTTGTCTCGAAAAACAAAAAACAAAACAAAAATCCAGTGTGTATCTGTTCTGCAGTCATTGAAATCAAAGGAGGGAACACATCATGGAAAAATGTGGAAGACAGATTAACAACTACTATTTCTTTTTTCTTTTAAGGTTTTATTTATTTTTCTTTATGTGTATGAGTTTTTGCCTGCATGTATGTATGTGTATCAGGTGTCAGATCCCTTGGAATTGGAGTTATACATGGTTGTGAGCCTATACATTGATGTTGGGAATTAAACCTGGGTCCTCTGGTAAAGCAGCCAGTGCTCATATGCTAGCCTTCAGTGTGTCATATGCTCTATGAGAGAGATGGTAAAAATAAAACCATCAGTAAGTGGGTTACTAATGTACAACTCAGGGAAGGGTATAGATTTGTGGAAACGTCCATCACCTTAGCTATCTAGAAAGAGTCACCTGCCTCTGGGTGCTCCTGAGAGTATAAGGCTGTATATGAATCCCTGCACTTGTAGAATTTTGCCTCTTAAGTGCACATAAGCACTTTTTACTCATGCCGTCGCTAAGGAGGTGTACTGGCATCCTTAGCAAATGTAAGCTTATGTTCATCAGCATAGGATTCCCAGGAATGTTAGGCTATGTCTGTCATGAGTTGTTCACAAACACACCAAGTTAACTAACACCTTTCATTTTTATCTTCTTGCCCTTTCTACCAATTGACTGATTGAGACAGGCTTTTATGTATGTAGTCCAGGCTGGCCTCAAGTTCACTATTTAGCTGAGGATAACCTTGAACTTGTGATCTTCCTTTACCTCCCATGTACTGGGAGTACAGGTGCGCACCACAATTGTCCCATTTTGTGTGGTGCTGGAGATCAAGCCCAGGGCTCTGTGCATGCTAGGCAAGCACTCTACCAACTGAACCACCTTAAGGCACCCTTTCCTGTTTACTAAAGTAAACAGAACTATGAAACCCTCTGTATCTATCCAGCCACTAGCAGTGGTATATAGGCAGATGTAGAGTTTTCTAAAATGGTTTTTGGCGTATCTGCTTCAGTAGTCTTCTTTCCTAAAGCACTCATTCGGTTTTTCACTATTAAAAGATTCTTTAAATTGCTTAGTTAGAAAGCTCTCCATGTTGTGAGTCATGGTTTGGAGACAGCAGGAGGAAGCCGCCGGCTGTGCCCGTTTCCTTATCTGTGTCCTGGCAGGCAGCAGGCGAGAACCTTACTCCGCCCTGTGTTTGGAGAGCCTGATAGTGTCCAGCCACACTTCTGACTGCATAACTAGAGCCCTCTCCCCTTCCTGCACCAGGAGCCTTCTTCTTGCTTACGCTCCAATTACTTTGGAAACAGGAGATTTGAATTCTGTCTGAAACTGATACGGCAGATTGGGAAGGGCAGCAAGGGCTGGCCATCTGATGCTCCTACACAGACACACAGGTGCCTGCTTAAGGTTTGCTATCAGATTCATTCCCTTACCCGAAAGACTAACTTTTTCTTTCATTCTGTCTTGAGAGTGGCTTACACAAATGAAAAGATTCTAGTGTTACCCCAGTGAGATAGAGGGGCTCCATCCATCCCTTTATAGAACTCCTCTTCTAAAGTGAGGCATGGTGGTGGCATATAACTGTAATCTAAGCACTCTAGCCTGGCCTGTATGAGACCATGTCAAATAAAAAGCAAATTCTTATGTTAATATAGTTTACATATCAGTATCAAAGAAAACAAGCCAAATGTATCCCTCTTCCTATAGACTAGGAAACAAGGTATCAAGTGACCCAGCCGAGTGTACATTTTGAATGGAGAAGGTGACTTCCTTGCCATTTTCATTCTCCCAGATTTCTACCATGAAAGCATTCTTCCTTAGGCCCTAAATGCCTGCTGACCCCTACTTACATTTGGTTTAATTTGCAGAACTAGTCATGTTACTCAGTTAACCAGAAGAACTAACCAGTATCTTACTAAGAGACCTGGGACAAAGAACTGTCTACTGTAGGGCCACAGGTTAGCATCATGGACAGAGCAGCCTGAGTGTGCACAGTGAGGGTTGAGAGTGTGTCTTAAAGAATGGATTCTTAGAGCAGGGTGGTGGTGGTGCACACCTTTAATCTCCAGCCCTCAGGGAGGCAGAGGCAGGCGGATATCTGTAAGTTCCAGGCCAGCCTGGTCTACAAAGTGAGTTCCAGGATAGCCAGAGCTGGGGAAAAAAAAAAAAAAAAAAAAAAAAAAAAAGGATTCATCTAAGAATGCTAACATGTGGGGCTGGAGAGATTGCTCAGTGGTTAAGAGCACTGGCTGTTCTTCCAGAGGACCCAGGTTCAATTCCCAGCACCCACATGGCAGCTAACGACTGTCTGTAACACCAGTTCCTTGGGATCTGATGTCTTCACACCAATGCACATAAATAAAGTTAAATAAATTATAAAAAAAAAAAGAATGCTAACATGTAATCCTTATAAGGACATAATAGATTAAGGTGGTCCTGTTTCACTTCGTGGGCTCCTGCGCAGCATTAGCATGTATCTTTGAGAAAGAAAACCAACCAAAATAGATGTTTTGAACTTCCCAGAAGCAAATCTTTGAATCTGTGACTATGTAGGCACAAGAGAGCACAACAGCTGTACTATAAAATTCAGCAAAGCCAAAGCTGGAGGAACTATATGAAATAATATTTTCTCTTATTGTTTATTTAGTGTGTGTGTGTGTGTGTGTGTGTATGTGTGTGTGTGTGTGTGTGTGTGTGTGTGTGTGTGTGTGTATGGGTACATGCATACTATGTCATGTGTGTGGAAGTCAGAGGACAACTTTCAGCACCTGGTTCTCTCCTGCCTAGTAGGTCCAGGGATGAGACTCAGATCATCCATCCGCCTGGCAGTGAGTAAGTACCTTTACCTGCTGAGCCATTATCTCATTGACCCTGGAGATTTCTCAGTAACCTGCTATTTCTGCAGAAATCTTATTGTCTTCATTGTCTGGGTATACTATAAGGAAAGCATGTTTATTTCAGGTCATGTAGTTGTCATCCCCTCCTAAGGCCTCTTACTCTGTATACCAGACTGGCCTTGAATTCAGAGATCCGCCTGCCTCTTCTAAGCACTGGGAAAGGCATGTGCAACCACCGCCTGGCTTAGGCTTTGAATTTTAAGAAGACATTTTATGCAAAAATAAAAAGTACTAAATTCTTACTACCAGTAACCTTTCCAAAATTATAATAAGTTTTAGAAATATAAAATTATTCAAGATATTTCCAACCTTCCTTATTGCATCTTTGGAATTAAGTAGAAAGCAACACATTCAGAGTTCTCCTTTGCCATCCATCAGCTCTTGCCAGAAATAAAATCTTCCCACACCTGCTCACCTGTTTTTGCTTCACAACATCCAGGAGCTGTTTCTAGGAAAAGGTTGAAATGAAGAACAATGTATTTCCTGCTGACCACCATATTTGTACTATCATAGTGATACTCTGGGCCAATTTCTTTTGCCATCTGTTCTCTGCATGGATAAGTTGAGACTCATACATCAACAAGCAAAGCAAAGCTGTGTGTTTTCCTCTGACTTCATTACCAGAAGCAAGGCTTCTGTTTGCCAGTTAGACTACTAGAGAGTGACTTGATGTCATAAGCAGAACTTTAACATTATCTTGAAGTGTTTCTGTGCTTCTCCGTGTATAGTTTTTAAAGGAACAGAAATTTAATTTTGTTTCCTATCATACCTTATTTGGCAGATGTCATAGTCTTATCATTTTTTTCTATGATAACATCCTCATGTAGAATATTAGTTAAAGATGTGTCACATTTGTTTATGCTATGGAATATTTGTTTGATGCAAAGGTATGTTGTATTCTTTTATGTTGCATTTATTTAACTCTGTGAAGCTGTGTTACTGTGCCTGTCTAAAACACCTGATGGTCTAATAAAGAGCTGAACAGCTAATAGCAAGGTAGGAGAAAGGATAGGTGGGGCTGGCAGGCTGAGAGAATAAATAGAAGGAGAAATCTAGAAAAAAGATCTAGGAGTGAGAGAAGTAAGAGGACTCCAGAGGCCAGCTACCCAGCTACACAGCCAGCCTTGGAGTAAGAAGTAAAGAAAGGTATATAGGATAAAGATAAAAGCCCAGAGGCAAAAGGTAGATGGGATAATTTTTTTGTTGTTGTTTTTTTGAGATAGAGTTTCTCTGTGTAGCGTTGCGCCATTCCTGGATCTCGCTCTGTAGACCAGCCTGGCCTCAAACTCACCAAGATCCACTTGCCTCTGCCTCCTGAGTGCTGGGATTAAAGGCGTGCACCACCACTGCCCAGCAAGATGGGATAATTTAAGAAAAGCTGGCTAGAAACAAGCCAAGCTAAAGCCAGGCATTTATAAGAACAAATAAACCTCCTTGTGATTTATTTGGGAGCTGGGTGGTGGGCACCCCCAAGAGTAAAGAACAAAGAGTAAGGAGTAAAAACAGCCAACAACATCCTTTCCATTCCTGTTTAGAGGTAATCTGTGCTTATTATATGTATGAAAATGGAGATTAAAAGTTAGCCATAAGGGGTTGGGGATTTAGTTCAGTGGTAGAGTGCTTGCCTAGCAAGCGCAATGCCCTGGGTTCGGTCCTCAGCTCCGAAAACAAACAAACAAACAAATAAATAAATAAATTTTAAAGAAGAAGAGAGAGAGAGAAGTTTTTTTAAAAAAAAGTTAGCCATAATCTCTCTACTGTTGGCAGTTTTGACCCTGCTTCTTTTCTCTCCCTCTTATATATACACACAGTGTATATATACATATACACATTTATATAAACATAATGTGATTACATTTTTAATTGAAACAGGATTTTGCTTTACAGAGTGTTTCATTGAGTAAGTTTTTGGCCTGCAGTTCTGTTTGACACATCAGGTGCCTCACAGAGGCCAGGCGAAGGGTATATTAAAGTCCGGTTGGTGAGATGTGTTCTCAGTCAGAAAATTGGTCAGTGCTTAGCCAGGCAAAGTTGATGCACACCTTTAATCCCAGCACTCGGGAGACAGAGGCAGGTGGATCTCTATGAGTTTGTGGCCAGTCTGGTCAACAGAGCTCCAGAGTTCCAGGACAGGCAGGGCTACACAAGAAACCCTGTCTCAAAAACAAAACAAAAAACCAAACCAACTAAACAAAAACGGCCAGTGCTTTATTCTGCCTCTACACTTACTTATACAAATAGAGATGCTGGGGTCACCCCAGTGAGGCGCAGGGCTTCCTAATATGGATCCCTTTGTAGAACAGCTCTTGAGTTAAACAAGTTTGTTCCAGTCATTTCTTCTGTGTTGGAGTGATATGACTAAATATAAAAATTTATTATTTTTAAAGATTTACTTACTTTTTTGTTTGGTTTTTGTTTTTAAGACAGGGTTTCTTTTTGTAACAGCCCTAGCTGTCCTGGAACTCACTCTGTAGACCAGGATGGCCTCAAACTCACAGAGATCCTCCTGCCTCTGCCTCCCAAGTGCTGAGATTAAAGGCGTGTGCCACAACCGCCTGGCAATAGATTTATTTACTTTTTTGAGTATGAGTGTTTTGCCTACATGTATGTCTGTGCAGTGTGTGTATGCCTAGTATTTGTGAAGGCTAGGAGAAGGTGTCAGATCCCCTGCAGGAGTCACAGATAGTTGTCAGCTGCCATATGGGTGTTGGGAATTGAACCCAGATCTTCTGGAAGAGCAGCCAATGTTCTTAAGCACTAAGCCATCTCTCTAGCCTTCTAAATATCAAATTTTGAAAGATTTTCTTCCACCTGCAGTTAGAATGCTTGGTCTTTAAAATGTTCAACTTTTGCAGGGTGGTGGTTGCGCTTGCCTTTAATCCCAGCACTTGGGAGGCAGAGGCAGGCGGATCTCTGTGAGTCTGAGGCCAGCCTGGGCTACAGAGTGAGTTCTAGGAAAGGTACCAAAGCTACAAAGAGAAACCCTGTCTTGAAAAAAAAAAAAAAAAAAAAAAAAAAAAAAAAAAACCAAAAAAAAAAAACCCCATCAAAAAACAAAAAACAAAAAAACCCAACCCCCTCCCCCCCCCAAAAAAAAGTTCAACCTCTATACGAATTCACCACATCTCAGCATTTCTTTAATGGCCTATCAGCTCTATGGCCTGTTCAACTAACAAGAGAGCTATTTCTGGGGGTGGGGCTCAAGCACAGCATTATACGTATTGTCCTATCACACATCACTCATATAAATGGAATGTGTTTATAGGTTCATCTGGCAAGCAGTTGGCATGAGAGCAAACACAGCTTGGGACACATACTGTCCTTATGTTATAAGTCAGCAGTTCTCACCACCTGCCATGGTCTCTGCTCTGAGCATCACTGCTTTAGGAGCCAGAGTGATGTTTTCCTCCTCGATCCATTGGAGTGTAAGGAAGCTTATGTAAAGGGTCCAGTGTGTGCTCCATGATCATTGATGGTTAGCAGGAGGAAAGCAAGCTAGTTCCTGAACTTTACTTACCTTATTCCCTATCCCAGACTCTTGGTTTTATTTCTTTAAATGATTATTTATGTATTTATGTATGTGTTTATTTGTTTATTTTATTTTATTTTTGAGGCATGGTTTCTCTACATAGCTTCAGTGATCCTAGTTCTCACTATGTAGACCAGGCTGGTATCAAACTCATAAAGATCCATCTGCTTCTCTGTCTTCCAAGTGCTGAGGGATTAGAGGTGTGCACCACCATACCCAGCTCTCTTCGTTTTCTTTATTCTTTTGTTTTTTTTCCCCTTGAGTCCTGCAGGGTCTTGCTATATATTCAGGTTGTCCTGAATCTCTTGATCCTGTCTCAGCCTCCTGAGTTTTGGGAACACAGGCATACACTACCATGGCAAGCTCAGAAATAAATATTTTCTACAATAAATGTATGTATTTGTGGAAAAAGAAACAATATGAAACATTGTAATTCAGTATTAGTGCCCTTGTAGATATGTAAATATATGTGTGTGTGTGTGTGTGTGTGTGTGTGTGTGTGTGTGTGTGTGTGTGTACACATGTATACATATTTGTAGTCCTGGCTGTCCTGGAACTCAGATCCGTCTGCCTCTGCCTTCTGAGTGCTGGGATTAAAGGCGTGCTACTACACCTGACTAATAATGACCATTTTATATGCAGTAATAGGTTTCATTCTAAATAAAGTTTGAGTGGCAGTAGAGGTTGGGCAGGTGTCTCAAGTTGGATCTGGTGACAATTACTGTGGTGTGACAGACAGTGCCCCAGGGCCTCTGGTGGAAACCATCAGGGATATAGCCTTCCAGCAAGTTCCCTGGATGCTGCTTACGAAGCTCATGTAGGAAATATGTGGGTTGTTTCAGAATGTGAGCTCTGAGCTCAGAGACTGGGCATGAGTTTGATTTCAGCCTGTACCCCTGTCTGTAAAGTAGGACGGCAGTCCCCATTACCCACCTCATTCTATGGTTCTCCAGATGCAGACCTGGGGTGTGGCAACTTCTTACTATAGCTTTGGGCTTCTAGTCACTGCTGAGTATTGTCCTCTTCCCCCATTACTAGCCTTGCTGTGACCTCCCTCCTTAAAAAATACTTTGTGGGGGCTGGAGAGATGACTCAACAGTTAAGAGCACTGGCTGCTCTTCCAGAGGACCTGGGTTCAGTTCCTACCACTCACATGGTGGTTCACACTAGTCTGTAACTCCAGTTCCAGATGATCTGACACTCTCACACAGACACACATACAGGCAAAATACCAATGCATATAACATAAAAATAAATAACAAGTACTTTGTATAATATGTACATGTGTTTGTGTGCATGTCCATGTGTGTGCCTATGCATGTGCTGTGGCTCCTGTGTAGAAACCAGAGGGCCATCTCAGGTGTTGGTCCTCGCCTTCCACCTTGTTTGAGACAGGATCTCTCCTTTGCCACTGTGTATACCAGGCTACTCTACCCACAGGCTTCTGGGGATGTTCCTGTCTCTGCTTCCCATCTCACTGTGTAAGTGCTGAGTTTATAGGTATTCACCTCCACATCCAGCCTCACTTGCATTCTAGAATCTGAACTCAGTTCTCTATGTTTGCATTGTGAGCACTTTACACACCGAACTGTCTCCCAACTCTTCTTCTTCTTGTTCTTGTTCTTCTTGTTTTTGCGACAGGGTCTTGCTATGTAACTCTGACTGTTCTGATACTCTCTATACGGCCCATGTTGACCTCGGACTTGTGGCAGTCTTCTGCCTCCGCCAGCATAGTGCTGGACTTACAAGTCTATACCACCGTGTCCAATTTTCCTAGGAACTCTTGAGCCTTGCTTTGAAGCCCATTTAGGAAAGAGTGCTGTTTGCATCCTTTTCTTTATAGCATCTTATAAAGTTTTACATGTGCCTTGAGATGGTCTGTAGGTAAAGGTATTTGCTGCCAAGCCTGATGAGCTGGCTTCTGTCCTCAGGATCTGTGTGGTGGAGGTAAAGAATCTACTCCTGCAAGCTGTCCTCTGACTTCCACATGAGCATCGTGGCATGAACCCTTCCCACTATGTACAGTAAATACGTAAGCATAGTTTGGGTTTCTTTTTTTCTTGTTTGTTTTTGTTTTTTGAGATAGCCCTGGCTGTCCTGGAACTTACTTATATAGACCAGGCTAGCCTTGAACTCACTGAAATCCACCTGCCTCTGCCTCCTGAGTGCTGGGATTAAAAGCATGCACCACTACTTCCCGGGTTGGTTTCTTTTTTTATTGAAACATTATTATTATTATTATTATTATTATTATTATTATTATTATTATTGTTTTTTGAGACAGAGTTTCTCTGTGTGCAGCCCTGGCTGTCCTGGAACTCACTTTGTAGACCAGGATGGCTTCAAACTCACAGAGATCTGCCTGCCTCCACCTCCTGAGTGCTGGGATTAAAGGTATGTGCCACTACCACCAGGCAACATGTTTATT
Organism: Peromyscus leucopus; assembly: GCF_004664715.2. Taxonomy (NCBI): domain Eukaryota; kingdom Metazoa; phylum Chordata; class Mammalia; order Rodentia; family Cricetidae; genus Peromyscus; species Peromyscus leucopus. The sequence goes on from NC_051082.1 coordinate 12,446,616, forward strand.
TATGTGTATGAGTTTTTTCTGTATGCATGTCTGTGTATCACATGCATGTTTGATGCCCACACAGGTCAGAAGAAGGCACCAGATCACTGGAACTGAAATTAGAGACGTCTGTAAGTCACCGTGGGTGCTAGGAACAGAATCTGGTCCTCTGCAAGAACAAGGGCTTTTCACCACTGAGCCAACCCTGCAGTTCTCTCTTTTTTATTAAAAACTTTTTTTTTTTTTAAAGATAGGATCTTATACTATGCAGCCTTGGCTGGCCTGGAACTTACTATATAGACCAGGATGGCCTTGAAGTCACAGAGATCTGCTTCCTGAGTGCTTGGATTAAAAGTATGCCACATTGTGCCTGGCTGAATATTTGGTGTATTCATCTTGTATCATTTCTTGATAGTTTGCAAAATAGTTTGTAACTCAGAAGTGAAGTTAAAAGCAGCATCAAAAAGATATATTTTGGCCGGGAGGCAGTGGCACACACCTTTAATAGCAGCACTCAGGAAGCAGAGGCAGGCAGATCTCTGTGAGTTCAAGGCCAGCCTGGTCTACAGAGTGAGTCAGAGCTACACAGAGAACCTCCCCCCACCCCCCCACCCCCCAAAAAAGAAGATGTATTTTGGCTGGAGTGGTGACTCAGAGGATAAGATACACACCTGTACACACACACACACACACACACACACACACACACACCACACTCACAGAACACTCACAGCACACATAAAGATGGGGGCCTGCATGGTTCAGAAATTAAGAGTACTTGCCTCCTGCTCTTGCTGAGGACCTGTATTTGGTTACTAACCCACACAGCTAACAGCTTATATAACTCCAGTCCCAGGGAACCCAGTGTCCTTTTCTCGCTTCTGCAGGCACTCCATGCAGGTTGTACACATACACATATGGTTCAGCGGCTAAGAGTACTTGCTGCTCTTGCAGAGGACTTGGGTTTGATTCCTATCACCTATATGACAGCTAATAGCTAGCTGTAACTCTAGTTCCATGGGGTCTGATGCCCTCTTCTGGCCTCCCAGAGGCATCAGGCACACACATGGTACACATACATACATGCAGACAAAACACTCATAGACATTAAAAAAAATAGAAATACATAAATCTTTGGTTCTGGAGACTGGGCTTAGTGGTTAAGAGCACTTGCTGCTCTTATAGAGGACAAGGTTTGGCTCTCTGCACCCACATAATGGCTCACAACTGTCTATAACTACAGTTCCAGGGGGCTTGATATCCTCCTCTGGTCTGTGTGGACACTGCATGCATGTGGTGCACAGAAAAATGTGCAGACAAAACACATATAAAATAAAAATAACTTTTTTTTTTTTTTAAAAAAGAGACATTTTGTGTATTTTACTCTTATTAATTTATGAAACTTTAAAAAAAACTTAAATTAGCTAGGCAGTGGTGGCACATGCCTTTAATCCCAGCACTTGGGAGCAGAGCCAAGCAGATCTCTCTGAGTTCAATGCCAGCTTGGGCTACAGAGCAAGATCCAGAACAGGCACCAAAGCTACACAGAAAATCCCTGTCTCAAAAAAACTTAAAAAACAAAAACAAAAACAAAAAAACCCCAAAACAACAACAACAAAATTCCACCTTAAATTATTTTATTGTGTATGTGTACACATGTGGAGGTCAGAGGATAACTTTTGAGAGTTGGTTCTCTTTCCACACTGGGTTTTGAGGATCTGACTCAGGTTGTCAGCCTTTGTGGCAAGTGCTTATCCACTAAGTCATCTTGCTGGCCTGTATTGATAAGACTTTTTAGAAACATGAAATTATGCTTTCCAGATAAGACCATAGGAACTGGTTTTTTTTTTTTTCTCTGATCACAGATGGGGACAGGGCCAGTAGCTGAGGAGATACTTAACAGTGAAGCTACAGACCATGAGCCAGTGTGTGCTTTCTGGTGTCTGACGAGAATGTCTGCCTCTGGACTGGTAGAACTATTACTCTGTAGGAGCAATGTTTGATGTGTCGATTTCACTAGAATTTTCTGGATTTTCCCTCGTTTTGCAAAGAAGGGAGTTGAAGAAGACCTAAGGAATATATATTGTGTTCTCTTGGTGGCTTCTCCTTGAGCTTTTTGCTCATGGTCCCCCTCCCCCAACAGCATTAAGTCTCAGATCAGGTACATTTAATTTTAGCTAGTCAGTTTTTCTGAACATTTGTTCTTTGCAGACTAAAGTGACAGATGGATTTGAATTCTAAAGTGAAGTCTTTCAATTGAGAAGAAATAACTAGAAATGCTAGACGAGGTTTCCAGGCAGTTGTTGTTAGGCACAGCTGTGAGTAGAGATTGAGATGGCATAAACTCATGGCATGAGACAGGCAGCATTTCTCCTGTTTCTTAGAGGTCCTTAGTGGGGTGCCATGGTCACCTGGGATCTGCATTGAGTCATATTTTTGTCTGACACAGCCTGGCAGTTAGAAGACACGGTATAGATCCCTGAATGTCTCTGATCTCATAGTCAGCCATGGATGCACTCATTCTGGGTCCCTTGTTCAAGTTAGAGCCTGACGAGGAAGCTGGGACAAGAGCTGGAGTCTCAGAGAAGTGCAGGGCTGGTGTGCATTTGGAAGGGTGTCTAGTTATGTCCATTGCTCTGGTCAAGGGGGAAGATGTATGTACTGCTGGATGAGTCCTTTGCTCATTCAGTCTCTATCAAATATTGGCACCTAACGTGTCAGGTTCTCTGGTACTCATACCATGACAAAATGTGAGATGATCTTGAATAATCTTTTCAGTAATGTTAGCAAGTGCTGTTGAGTGACTGCCTTGCACCAGGTGCTGTGCATTAGTATTGAAAAACCATTCCAAAAAGGACCCCCCTTTCCTCCCCAGTCTCTGTCTCTCTCTGTAGCTCTGGCTGTCCTGGGACTCACTCTGTAGACCAGGCTGGCTTTGGAACTCATCTATCCACCTGCCTCTTCCTTCCAAGTGCTGGGGTTAAAGATGTGTGCCACCAAGTAGTTTTTAGTGCTGGATACAAAAAGGTAAATGAATCTGGAATATCATCCTCAAGGACCTTATAATCTGTCTAAATTCTTCTGGTGCCTAACAGTTATCTCTACATCTTATATGCAAATGCAGTATGTGGTTAGTATGTCTCCTGTGTGAATGTCTGAGGAGTGAAAAGTTTCACTGAGGTGTTCTGTATCATATTTCATGTAAGATGGCAGCAGCTGGCCTTCTTGCATGCACTCTTTCAGGTGGTTACTACAGACCAGAGTTCCCAGTCTTAGCACGGTTGATAGGTCAGATCATTCTTGATTCGCAGGGCTGGCCTGTACATTGTGGGATGTTTCCTCAGCTGGTGGTCTCTGTCTGTGAGGTGCTGGTAGCACCTCTCCCCTTGTAATCACCAAAAATGGCTGTCTCTAGGCCTGGCCAGCTGTCTCCTTAGCTGCAGTCTCCCTTATCCCTCCTTTCTTCGGTAGGTTCTACTTTTCCCTCTAGAAAGCAGGTGGCCCCTTCTAGAGGCAGAGAGAGCACAGCAACACCCCAAGCCTGGCTTGTGCATCAGCTCTTGGGCTCTTTACAACTTTTGCTGGGCATACTCTCATTATATGGGGTTCAGCTATGTCTCTAGGGGAACCATTGAATAATTCTCAGCAATGAACTCAGTGACCACATTCTGCTTTCCAGGCTGGCCTAATAGCTAGTACAGACTGCAGTGTTTTTATTGTTATCATATACCACAAAGTGTGTATATGCCAGACACAGACACACACACACACACACACACACACACACACACACACACACACACACACGTCATATATGCATGGTATCGTCTGTATATGTATGTTTGGATTTCCTTTTGAAAAAAAAGCTGCTTATTTTTCTGTGGTCCTTACTCTACATTTAAAGAAGTAGAGCCCAGTGTAGTGGAGCTCCCCTTTAATCCCAGCACTTTGGGAGGCAGAGGCAGGTGGAGCTCTAATTTTGAGGCCAGCATGGTCTACAGAGTGAGTTCCAGGTCAGCCAGAGCTACAAACTGAGACCTTGTCTTTTTTTTCCCCCCACTGGGTTTCTCTGTGTAGCTTTGGAGCCTGTGCTGGATCTTGCTCTGTAGCCCAGACTGGCCTCAAACTCACAGAGATCCGCCTGCCTCTGCCTCCCAAGTGCTGGGATTAAAGGTGTACGCCACCACCATCCAGCTTGAGACCCTGTCCTACAGTCCAGCCCTCCCTCTTCCTCAGAAACACTGTCTTGAATTTTATGTTTCTTTTTTCTTTATTGTTTCATCGTGTTATGCACAAACCCCTAAGTAACAGAGAGCTGAGTTTTGTGTGTTTCTGAGGTTTCCTTGTATTAACAGTTTGCCATGTGACTTTTGGGGCTGTTTTTGGCTTCCTGTGTTATGATCCTTCTATGTTGTATACTTATGCTATTTTTGATGCAGCATGTTTCTGTTTGCATGACTTAGGACAGTGTATCCAATATTATCAACAGTGGGGCTGTGACTGCCATTGTGCATGTGATCTGACTCCATGCATAAGCATCGCTTTGGGAAATTACTTAGGAGTGGACTTGAAGTGGGCTTGAAGTGGGCTTGAAGGCTAGCTGAGTATTGCATGCTGAACAGTGACCTCTTAAGATAAAAGATCCAACCCTGGGGCACAGGCCTGTCGTCCCAGCTACTTGAATGGGAGAGGCAGGAGGACTGCAAGTTCAAGGGTTATAGGGTGGGTTCAAGTCCCGCTTAAGACAACTTGGTGAAATCCCCCAGCCCCTGCCTTTCCTATTATTATTATTGAAAATCATTTAAGGTATCCCAAGTTAGTTTTGAACTTGCTATATAGCCAAGGCAGGCTTTAAACTCATGATTCTTCTGCCTCCATCTCTCAAGTACAAGAATTATATGTATGACCCATCATGCCTGGCTCTAAGGCCCAGTCTCAAAATAAAAATGTATAAAATGGGTTTGAGGATGCAGCTTGGTGGTAGATTGCTTACCTGGCATGTGTGAGGCTTTAGGTTCTGCCCTGAGTTCCTGAGTACTAGAGGGAAAGGTCCTGGTCCTTGGAACCTGTAACTGTTTCTTCATAAGGAAAAGGAGTCATTGCTTTGGGAGGCTTTAGATACAATCAGGTGCTTGCAAGAGAGGCAGAGGGAGGTTACCTACCAAGAGAAAGGAGGCAGAGATTACCTACCAAGAGAAATGAGGCAGAGATTGAAGGAGTGCAGAGATTTTAGCCCCAGGATAATGAACTGGGACTCTGACCTCCAGAATTATACGAGAATATCTGTTGTCTTAAACTGTATTTGTGGTGATTTGTTATAGCAGCTACAAGAAATCAATAAGGTGCATTTTCTTTCCTTTAAACATTTTTGTAACAGGGTTTCAATAAGTAACCCTGACTGGCCTGGAACTTGCTATGTAGAGCATACTGGCTTTGGACTCTCAGAGATCTACTTTTGCCTCCTAAATACTACAGCTTTTTTTGTTTGTTTTTGCTTTTATTTTTTGAGATGGGGTTTCTCTGTGTACCCCTGGCTCTTCTGAAACTCTCTATAGGCCAGGCTGGCCTCGAACTCACAGAGATCGGCCTGCCTCTGACTTCTGAGTATTGGGATTAAAGGTATGTGTGACCACTGCCTGGCAACAGCTTTTATATTTTATCAGTAGGATATTTCACTAAACAGTTCTGTGAAACTCACCATCATTGTTGGTTTGGGTTTTTGGGATGATGACTCACTGTGTAGACCAAGCTGAGACATGTCACCATGCCTGGTTTAAACATATTGATGTTTTTGTCAGTTATTGTTCTTATTGTTTTGGCAAAAATATTTTCTTCAAATGGGGTCGTTTTTCTTTCTTTTCTTGTGCTAAGGATGGACCACAGGGCCTTGCTCTGTCCCAGTGCTCCTCTGTCCTTGAGCCGCCCTCCCGCCCTCGCAGTCTTCCCCAAAGAAGTATGGAGATGACCCGCACTTCTGTGAAAAGAGGCTCAGCATCATTAGTGGCCGGAGAAATGTAGATCAAACCAAGGCAGATGCCACTGCACATCGATGGCATGGCTCTGCTGTAAAAGGTGGAGATAAAGGGAGTTAGCAGCTGTGTGAGGAAGTGCAGCGTGAAATGGTGCAGCCATCTTAATGACAGTTTAGTAGGTCTCCCAGATGGTGACATGATCAGCCCTAGTCCTAGGGTTAAAACATGGTGAATGAAAGAATGTCTGCACAACCTGCACGTGGATGTTCATGGCAGCATTCTTCATTAGCGCTAACATGGCCGTCTCCTGATGAAAGAGTAACTAGACATAGGTCAGTACAGGATAAAGGAGTGAGAGCTGATGCATTGCAACAGCATGAACCTTGAAAACAGATGCTAAGGGAGACAGGCAGACCAGCCGCCAAACACCATGCATAGTTTGATTCCATTTAGATGAAATGGCAGGAACAAATAGCTCTCTAGAGATACAGATTAAAATAGGTTTTTCCAGGGCTGGATCATTTGGAAAATGGGGAGTGATTATATTAGATACATTGTTTCTTGAGGTTGATGAAATGCTCTAAAATGTGAATATACTAAAAGCCACGGGGAGGGGGGAAGGGGAAGGGATGGCTTTTATGATATGTGAGTTAAATTACAGTAAGTCTTTAATAAAGGTTGTGTTTTAAAAAAAAGACTACGTAGAATTACCTAGGGAGGCTTCTTTTTTTTTTCCTCCCCCGAAATAGAGTTTCTCTGTGTAGCTTTAGAGCCTGTCCTAGAACTCACTCTGTAGACCAGGCTGGCCTCGAACTCAAAGAGATCTGCCTGCCTCTGCCTCTTGAGTTCTGGGATTAAAGATGTGCACCACCACCGCCCCGCTTAGGGAGCCTTCTTAAATACAGATTCCAGGGTCCTTGGGTAGACCTTCCAAACTGATCTGAGAAACAGATCTTTCTGTGCAAAGGACTTTTGTAAAACAGGTCCACACTCCAGGACATTCTGTGAATTATTAGCCAAGATTTTTTTATTGTGCTGTGCACCTTACTAACTTACTGTTCCTGATTCAGGGGCAGTAATGACCGTCTTCTTCTTCACACAATAGCCTTTCTGTTTCATGAAGGCGGCCCTGTCATCTCATTTCTTTTGCAGGCCCTGCACCCCAACTTCTCTAATCATTTCTCCTGTGACATGTTTTCGATAGTAGTTGTGTCATCCACTTCCACGCACTCTCTAGTTTCTTATAGGCATCTTAAAATGTAGTGCTTGAAAGTAAACAAGATGGTCCAGCTGCAGATTAACCACTGCAAAGTGTAAATGGGGTTGTTACCAACCTTGGTTCTACACTGAAATTCTGATGCATTTGAAGATCATATTAGCTTTTGTGGGGAGGTTTGAAGTAGGGTCTCTCTAGTAAGCCTTGAACTCACTTTGTAGCCAAACCTGACTTTGACCTCTTGATCCTGCTGCCTCCACCCCCCAGTGCTGTGATTATAGGTGTGAGCCACGATGTCTTGTGTGGCTGGGGTCCCTTAATGTGACTTAGTCCTCTATCAGCAGCAGTTATTCACTCATAGGAAGCTCTGGGAAAATCAGGTTCCAGAGAAAGCTGTACGCAAAGCCAAAGCTGAAAGATCAAGTAGCAAGTCAGGTTCATTCCAGTTTTGGCACCAATTAAAGGCTGAGTTAATGACGTGAGGTGGAATTTAATATCACAGGTACCAGGTATGTGAAGACCTTTTGAAAAGTAGGAGCCATTGAAAGTGAGTTTGAATGAACATGTTTCTAAGACGGGGTAAAGTTATGTAGCTTGAGAATTAAATTTAGTTGATAAGTGATCCACTCTTGATTTAGGCTTTACTACTAGAGATGGAATTCCACCCTTCCATTCACTATTCATTCACTTGGTTCACAGGTCTTTTGGTCTGCTTTGAACTTATGAATATAGCCCAGTTTGGCATGATTACCATCTGCATGACGTGAACAATGGTAGAGAAATCTGCAAACTGGATTAAGAATTTAGGTTGTCACTAAAAACTGTATGAGGCTGTAAATTCACCAGCTGATCTTTGAAACAGCCATGTGGATGGGTTCACTCGATGACTCAGTTGACTTGGTTAATATGCCACCGTGGGGACACAGTGTATAAAATGATGGGGCTTGTCTCCCTGGTGCTGCACTGAGCCTCATTTGTGACCGTCGTTTCTTTCCAGACACTCTAGAATGTAATGTCCATTGCTGGTTCACAGCACACAGCATCTGCAGTGGTTTTTCCCATTTTACTTCCCACCCTTTGCCCCTGAGCAGGAGCATAGTCAGCCCCATGCAGTGGACAGGAGGTGGAGCAGTTCCTGTGGTGCTAGAGACGATTCTGTCAGGTGTCTCCCATTTGCCATATGTCAATTTCTGTCACCGTTTGTTTGACTTCCAGTTATTTAAAGATACCATTTTAAAAAAATCAGCTCTAATCATGACTTAAGAAAAAATTGTCATCACTCCTTAAAAAAAGACTCTGTGTGTGTGTGTGTGTGTGTGTGTGTGTGTGTGTGTGTGTGTGTGTGTGTGTACTTGCATGCATGTAGTTGTCCATGGAGGCCAGAGTGTCAGATTCCCTGGGACTGGAGTTTCAGGCAATTCTGAGTCACCTGATGTGGATGCTAGATACCAAGCCTGGGTCTTTACCAAGAGAACTAAGCACGATTTATTGCTGAGCCATCTCTCCAGCCTAGTTTGTTTGTTTGTTTTTGAAAAAAGGTCTTATGTAGTCTAGGTTGGCCATAATCTCACTATATAACCAAGAATCACCTTGAATTCCTGATCTTCCTTTTGTATTCCAGTACTGGGATCACAAGTGTGTGTTACCATACCTGGAAATGTATGTAATTTTCCTTATTTTAACCATTGAGTTTTAGTCAAAACCAGATTTAACGTGCAAAGAATATTTTCCTCCCTTCTATTAGACCTTCCAGAATGACTGTTAGTTTAAAAATCCATACACATAAAAAAATAATAAAATTGCATTAAGGTTGTGAGTTACTTTGGAAATCACTTCCTTAACTGGGGTGACTTAAGCATTTACCACTAAGGTATTTAGTGGCTATTATGATTAAGGGTGACAGGGAGCTTCCCTTTTCTTTAAATAGCTTTCCTCTGTTTTAAAGAGAAAAATATTAATTTTCTAATGGCATTTTGGTCAGGAGCAGTTACTGAGAGCAGTGATTTTATATAAGGACCTAGACAAGTCATACAGTATTCATAAGTACAAGAATAGAGTGTCCCCAAAGCTGATTTACTAAAACCCAAAGGTAGGACGTCTCTAGGAAATGGCTTTGGGCCACGACCATGACCTTCAAACCGAAGGATCTGAAGTTGACAGTTGCTGCAGTGGAGATACTGAGATCTAAGGGCAACTCTGGATGCTGCCGAGTCAATAGACACAACTGCCATTAAAGTGCATAGATCATGTAATACTTGATTAATTATAGCTCAGATTTTGTGATTTCTTCCACCTGGTATGATGGCTATACAATCCACATGTGTACACTTTTACTTCCATATGCTGATCATCTACTTAGGGTATCTCAAGTAACTAGTAAAAAATTCAATACAGGCATTTTCTGAACTCAAGAATCAAAAAGCAACTCAGTACCATTAAATAGCAATTTATTCTTATTAGAAATCTCCATACACAGAGAAACCCTGTCTCGAAAAACCAAAAAAAAAAAAAAAAAAAAAAAAAGAAATCTCCAACATTGTTTCTTCTGAAATACACTGATAAGCAGGAAAGAATCTATAGTTAACTCCAAATTATAAATATAATATATAAACAATAACAGTTAATAACAATATAAGCTGAAACTATAATTTTAATATAAGCAATACTTAAATATACAACATATTGTATAGTTTTATTAATCTAAAATTCTATTTCAAGAGCTCTAGTTACATTGTTAGCTCTGACTTGAAAAATAACTATTCTAGAGCCAGGCGGTGGTGGTTCACACCTTTAATCTCAGCACTCCAGAGGCAGAGACAGGTGGATCACTATGAGTTCAAGGCCAACCTGGTCTACAGAGAGCTCCAGGACAACCAGGACTACACAAGAGAAACTCTGTCTCAGAAAAAGAAAGAGAAGAAGAAAGGAAGAAGATCAAACTATAAGTATGAGTTAAATAACCCTAGGTTGTTATAAGTATTAAGTCTCTAACTCCTGTTACCAAGTGGATTGTCAAAAACAAATGTAATCTTGATTCTTCAAGCCTAGAATGCCCACTAATAAATGACTGGCTGTTCACTTTTGTTTGGTCTTGAGGTGCACTCTGTTCTTATTGTTGCCTACCCATTACTTGTCTGTGTTGTGATAAAGACTCATCCAGTTCTTATGTGTCCAATATTTACCATTATTTTCTTGCCAAAATGTGTGGTTCTCAGGAGGTGTCCTCTAGATTTTCAACTAAAAAAGAGCCAGCACTCTCAAGACAAGAAAGCAAAGGAGTTCAGGATACAGAGTTCACACAAGCATGCTAGAGTGGCTGGGCCTGGCCCTGGGGAAAATCAGATGGGAAAGGCTTGGAGAAAAGCAATGTTCCTGCATCCTAGATCTCAGTACCATGCCTTTATGATTTGAGTACCCCCTCACGCTCTCTTCCTCGAACATCCTGTCCCAGCCTCCTCTGAGTGCTGGGATTATTGGCCAGCACTGCTGTGTGTGTGTGTGTGTGTGTGTGTGTGTGTGTGTGTGTGTGTGTGTGTGTATTTGGTATTTGATGCTGAGAATTGTACCAAAACAGGTTAAGCATGCACTCTACTAGTGAGCCATTTTCTGGGTGCTCTATTCTGGATTTTAGAAGGAGCATTACCAGAAAAGCCTGGAACTGGGATTTCCATCGGTGAAGAACTAACTTTACAGGTCGTGTTTTCTCTTTGGTTGGAATGGAAATAATTTTTGCTGTGGACTATTTTTACTTTTTATAATTTTTTATTTGTTTTTCTTTATGTGTGTCTGTGGTGTGTGTGTTTGGGGACAGAGGGTGACATCAAGTGTCTTGATTGCTCTTAGCCTTTTTATATTGAGGCAAGGCCTCTTAGTTGAACTCAGAACTTACTGATTTTAGCTAGTTTAGCTAGCCAGCTTGTTCCAATGGTTCCTCTATATATGTATCCCAAGCACTCTAAGAGTACAGGTGGGCTGCCATGACTGCCTAGCATTTACATATATGGTGGGGTCCAAACTGATTCTCACACACATATATATAGGCAAGCACTGAACTGTTTCCTTAGCCCCTTGTTTTGTTTTTTAGAGAAGGGTGTCACTGTAGCCCAGGCTGTGGATCTTATGTAATTCCCAAGAGCTGGAATTAAAGGTGTGATCTATCATGCCTGGCACTGTGAACTCTTTGTAGAGTCTACTGGGCACATTTGCTTCCATAATGACTGGTGAAGGCAGTATATACCCATTTCTCTATTGTATTTTTCTTTAGATTTTAACGTTTGAGACCAAGAACCCAACGGAGTTAGCAGAACGTTTGCGCTCTGTTTGTGGCAACCAGAGCAATGCATATGCCCGCCTGCTGGAATACCGCCTGAATGCCTTGCGTGGACTGTGGAATGCCCAGCGCCAGCTGGCCCTGGAGGAGCAGCATGAAAGAGAAGGCTCGGGTGATGAAGAAACCTTGGCCTTGCTCAAGCGCCAGGGCTTGCTGCAGCAACCCGAGCAAGCGCCCTTCACGTCCCGGGTGGGCCTCCTGTTGGTCTTCCCCCTTATTCAGTCCCAGAGTAGAACAGACCCCTCCCTCTGTAACATAACCGCTGAGGTGCTATTGAACTGCCTGCGTGACTGTCAGCCTCTGAGCTTGACCAAGGAGCCTGCTGACTGTCTCAATGGGATAGAAACCCTGCTGTGCTCTTGGCTAGAGGAGACCTCGGACACGGGCCGACACATCCCACACAAGCAGAAGGAGAACGCTGCCGCTGCCCTGGTGGCTTTGGCATGTGCCAGGTAAGGAAAATGACACAACATGCCACTTGGCGACCCTCTGCCTCCTGCACTTGCACTGGATGTATTTCATGGGTATCTCAACATGTGCTTCTGTGTTCAGTGTTGAATGTCACAGCTTCGGTTTAGCTTTTGGTGTTCTGCTCTGCTGTAATGACAGCTAGGAACAGCAGCCTTGTTGTAGCTGATTGCTCTCAAGTGGTTCATCTTCCACATCAGCAGAGGGTGCTGTGTCTGTGTTTCTCCCGTAAGGAGAGGCAAAATGTTGTAGAGATGTTAATTTTTTTAAATGTCTGTCAATAAAGGAGTCTCTCAACAAATTACAGGATCTCACCTGGTGAGATCTAAGTCATAGATTGTATTTCTGAACTCCCACTTATATATTTTTAACACTTTACATTTATTTATTGTGTATGTGGGGTATGCACGTATGACATAGTGTGAGTGTGGAGGTCAGAGGACAACTTGCAGGACTCAGTTCTCTTCTTGCACCATGTAGGTTCTGGGATGGAATTCAGGTCATCAGGATGGCAGTGAGTGCCCTTGCCTGCTGAGCCATCTCAGCTGCCCTGGGCCTTGCTTTAACTGAAAGAACTCGGTGTGTGTAAAGATGTAGTAGCATGGTGTCCTCTGTACTGGTGTGCTCGACATGCTGTCTCTAGGAAATAGCCTTGGCGTTGTCCTTCCCCATCCCACAGGGCCTTGCTGCAGTGCCCAGGCTGATCCATCTGCAGCTTGTAACTCTACTGCCCAACAGCACATCTGACCTCATGTGTGAGGAGCAAGTTCACTGCCTTGTTCCTCTCTGAGTGCGCTGGCAGGGACCCGTTTCAACCATGGCCTTCCTGTCCAGTGTCACTCACTTGTCTTTCCTCCTCAGGTCTTTTTTTGGTGGGGAGGGGCAGGGTGTGATCATCCTTTTTTAACCTAGGCATATGTGGGGAAACTCTCCTGAAGGAAGATTTCTCTTTGCAGCTTCAAAATTGACCTTGAGTTGACTGCCTCTCCAGTTATTTTTAAGGCAGCAGGGTAGCATCACCCTACACTGTCAGCTCCTTTGCCTGGAGCAGACTGCTGTCACAGGTTGGTCCCGGCTCCTAAGACTGCAGCTGATTGTGCACTCTGGCATGAGCTTCATTCTGGAGACATTGGCTGATACAGAAAGAAGATTCTTTGTAAAGGCTTCAGATTAGATTGACTGTTTTTTTTTTCTGCATATGCAAAAAGCAATTTTGAGACTTGAATAGATTTATTGTCAATGTAAAAGTTCCATTTTGAGAAAATTCCCACTTAGACAGTGCTATCTTTAGGCAGGATGCTGGGAATAATCAACCTTTTAGTTTTGAGCATTTCGTTATTAAACACTGGATCATTAAACTCACTTTTTAATTATGAACCAAAATTCATTTCAACTGCAAATACTTATTAAAATTGTGTGTGTTTGAGATTCCAAATTCTGTTTGGCACAAAAATGAAAATTCTTCCTCCAACACTTCCTCCTCCCCCTGCTTTCCCTCTTCTTCTTTAATTAGGTTTGCTTACAAGAGCATGGGCAAAGGGTTATTTATAGGAGCATGGGTACCTTACCGATGGCTAAACCTCCCTCCCACAGCAGCCATTAACTGCCTAGAAAGGGCGAAGCCTCCTGAGCCCCTCTCCACTCCGTCACAAAGTGCGGATGGCTCCGTCTTGTGTAGGCCTCCTACAGGCAGTGAACAGCTGCTGTGACTTGACCACCACAGTCATGTCACCCAGAAGACATCGTTTCACAGCACTCCATTCCTTCCCAGCTCTGTCTTTGTACCTCTCTACCAAGAATCCCCCGAGCCTTGGAGGGATAATGGTCGTGCCCCATGTAGGGTTGAACATCCAACAGTCACCCGTGCTCAGTACTGTACCAGTGATGAGTACTGAGCTGAGACCCATTGCAGAATGGCAGTTCTCTGACCAAAGCTGGCAGCAGCATTAAGCTATGAGCATAAACATAAATATTTAGAAGACAATTTGGTGGGCACAACTTGTTCATTACAAAACCACCATGGTAACTTTTTTTTTTCCTGGTTTTTTTGAGGCAGGGTTTCTCTGTGTAGCTTTGTTCTTTCCTGGATCTCATTCTGTAGCCCAGGCTGTCCTCGAACTCACAGAGATCCTCCTGCCTCTGCCTCCCGAGTGCTGGAATTAAAGGCGTGTGCCACCACCGCCCGGCTCCCAGCCACAGGCTTTTGACTGGTTGACTGTACCAGGTGTGAATGCCCTGAGCGGTTGTTTATCCCTTCCCCCTCCAGCAGTCATGCCATTATCTCCTGGCAGCTCAGTGGGGTGTGGCTCAGTCTAGGTGAGTGAGACTGTTGATGGCTTTTCTCTCCCAGCAGCCCACCTGGTACCTTCCAGCACTATGAAAGCTAGCCAGCAGGGAGGAAGTTTCCAGTTTCTCCTGCCCCAGGGGTGGGGGGTGGGGAGAGGGCTTTTTTTGGGGTGTGTGTCTAATATTATTACTTTATTAAATAACTAACATTTTCTTCTTATTTTGTTTTCAGCTTTTTGAGATAGGGTCCCCTATGTAATCCAACCCCTATGTAAGCCAAGGCTATCAGGCAGGCCATGATTCTCCCTTCTCAGCTGTGTTCACAGGCTTTAGCTACCACACCGGGCTTACAAGTAATACTTGTCTAACATCTCTCTGGAATGTAGGAGCCTTGCTAACTCTTAGACCATAGAGATTCAGGTCTCTAATTTTACGGAGTTGGCAGTTGAGTGGTCCAGGGGTGATTCATTCTGTGAAATCTTCATGCTCATTGATTTTATGCCAGGAACTCTTCTCTGTAGTTAAGAAACAGTGGTGAGTAGGCAGAGAGTCCCTAAAATTTCAGAAGTTCTATGAGAGAGAGGAGGGCAGTCACATACATGTAACAGATAATTTCTGAGAGTGATACCAGCAGAGAAAAGGAAGGCAGGATTGGTGTGTTTGTTTATTTGTTTGTTTGTCTGAAGATTTATTTATTTAATGTACATTGGGTTTTTGCCTGCATGTATGTCTGTATGAGGGTGTCAGATCTGGAATTGGGCAGTTGTGAACTGCCACATGGGTGCTGGGAATTGAACCTGGGTCCTTTGGAAGAGCAGTCAGTGCTCTTAACCAATTGAGCCATCTCTCCAGCCCCAGGATTGGTATTTTTACAAAATGTTTTTAGATTGATTTATTTTATGTCTGTGTACCACATGTGTGCCTGGTGCCTGCAGAGGCCAGAGGCAGCATTGGATTCCCAGTGGTTGTAAGTCACTATGTGGGTGCTGAACCCAGGTCCTCTGCAAGAGCAGCAAGTGCTCTTAACTGCTGAGCCACCTCTCCAGGCCCAAAACAGGATGTTTTGGTGGAGGATGGCTAAATGGAGGTGGGGCAGGATTGGCTGGCTACCTGGCATTTGAACTGAAGACTGGGGGATGAGAAAGAGCTAGTACAAGAGCCAGCAGCAGAGAGCTCCAGAGCAGAGGGGCAGCAGGCAGCAAAGAAGGGTCATTGGACTGTTGTGGAAGACTGGAAGGGACAGGAGGTGAGACTGGTCTAACCTAGATCATATAGGTGCTGGGAGCCATGGAAGGGCCTTACATATTCTTCTTAAAATGTGACTAAAACCAGCAGGCTGGAATGCTGTCGAGTTCTCCAATGCTCTACAGTCTCCAAATGTTGTGCTGTGTCCCTCTGTGTGACTTAGTGCTCTCCTAGGGAGTCGTGCCTGTTGAGCAGATGCAGGAGGGAGAATCCACAGGACTTAGGTAACAGGACAGATTGTGCAGTTGTGAATGGCAGTGCCCAGTTTCAGTATCCATGTCTCCAGGCTACAGGAGGTGCCTTTATACTGTGCTGCCTCCCTGCCTTATCCTGTTCTTTGAATGTGAGAGATAGTGAAGGAGCAAATTAAAAGGAAGCCCGAGCCTGCTAGGTCTCGTGATAGGCACTCCTCTTCTGTTTAGCTTAGACAAGAGATACCTGCCAATTAAGGCTTGCCTAAGAGAAGAGAGCATTAAGAGAGTCAGCTCATCAGATCCAGGTGGCCATTAGTCTTGGCAGGGTCTGGTGATTTATAACTGGCCTGCTGCCAGGTAGGTTGTGTGTATCTTGAAAGTACCTTCATTTCAATCCTGCTGATGTCCCAGACTTCCCAGAGCCTCTTGCTTTGGGAACCATGAGGAAATCAGTGCATAGTGAGTCCTGCAAGTGAGATGCTGTGTGAAGTGGATGAACTTAACAAAGACTTCAAGATCAAGTTTGGAAACGCTGTTAGACTTGAGGCTCACCCTATGATGTCTTTCCTGAGGATCAGGTGGTAAGGTGATGGAAACAGTCAATACACGACACCCCCAAGTGCCCGGTTCTTGAGCCTTGTGCTTTTGAGAAGATCTCCCTGGTCAGAATTGTGTTGGCCCCTACTCACGTTCTACCAGAGCTATGGGTAAGATGGCTGAAGTTTGCACATTTTCTGACCTGTAGAAAGAAGCAGATAGACCTATCTTGGGGCCTTCCCCTGTGGTTAATAAAATGAACACTGGCTGCCTGACTTGCTTGGTTTTCATTGTGGGTGGCTTCTCCATCCCTTCCTTTTCTCTCTAGGGGATCATTGAAGACTTTTGTCCACACGGTCCATCTGCTGCAGAGACAGACTGAGCTGGGCTCCCTGCCTGTCGCCGATGTTTTATATAGGTGAGCTGTCCCTTTCGACCCTTGTCCTTCTAAACAAGAGTTGTGCATGGATGCTCTTAGGGACAAATAGATTACTAAATCTTGCTAATTCATAGATTACTAAATCTTGCAAATTCATAGTTTTGAATGAATATAGAATCATAGCTAACTGCTTAAGGATGTGAAAGTGTTCCTAGAGTATATATATATTTTAAATTTAAAAACAAGTCCTAGTCTGTGATGAATTCTTAGGAGATGACAGTGTGTTCAGGTGTAAAGAAGAGATTGAAATTACTCTCAATTTGATTATCCAGTAAGACCACTTGGATCATTTGGGTATGTGTACTTCCTACACATGCCCTCCCTGCCTCTGTTTCTTTTTCCCTCATGCACGTCTGTCCATTTAATAAACTACATTTAGGCTGGGGATGTAAAACTAGGTGTAGTGGTGTAGGTTCATTAATTCCAGCACTTGGGAGGTAGAGGCAGAAGGACCAGGGAGTTCAAGGCTAGCCTGGGTTACATGAGGCGATATTACTAAAATCTAAAGCCCCCCCAAATAATTAAATAAATACAAAGAGAATGAGTACATTTTATACACAGATAAATTAAAATTTTTTGAAGACATTGAAGTTTTTTGTTTTATTTATTTGTGTCTGTGTGTGGGTATACACATGCCATGGTATGAGTGTGGAAGAAGTCTACTTGCAAGGATCAGCTCTCAGCTTCTGCCTTGTGGAGTCAGGGTCTTCTCTGTTTCTGTACCACACACTCCAGGCTACCTGGCTTGTGTGCTTTGGGGCCACCATTCACTCCCATCTCGATGTGGGTGGAAGCGCTGGGATTAGAGGTGTGGACCACCACGTATGTTGTTTTACATCTGTCCCAGGGGTTGAACTCAGGCCATCATCTTGCACAGTGCTTCTTGTCCACCAAGCCATCTGCCTGGCCCAAAGTTTTGTAAGCATTGCTTTGTAATTTTTCATTAAAGTACACTGTGAGTACTATTCAGAAGTATATTTCTTTAAACCATTTGTATTTGCTCTTTGAGCTGGTAAGTAGACTTCTGGTTTGCTGGAATGGCACTCTTGGATCTTTGCAATTCTCCTTCATCCCTTTACAGGCTGCTGCTTTTGGAAGGGGGGCCTGGATCCCCATCCTGTTTACTCGGGGGAAAACACATAGTATCCTGGGGGTATGAAGACATGCTGCCTGCCCCAGACAGCAACGCCGGCTCCAGTTCTGAGAACAAAGGTAACGCAGGCCTGGTGCCCTGGGATTAATGCTGAGACGTGAGAAGAGTGGTTTCAGATCACTGTGGCAAAGGCTTTGGCTGGAGCCCTGAGCTCCCTTTAATTAAGAGCTGAAGACCCACCCCGTACAGTGTGCTCGTTGTTTGTTTATCAGTGCAAGTCTGAAGGCTCAGACCCAGAGAGACGAGCAGACGGGCAGGCTTTACTGTCCTAGCCAAGGGCCGACTTCCCAGAACCCTAGCAGGTGACATGGGCTACTTCACTTGGCTGCTGCTCCCCAGGTGCTGAAGCTGCAGTGGACATTTGTAAGAGGGCCAGACACGCCCCGTGATGCCATTTCTTCTGATCATTTACTGTGCTCCCTATGCCCCTCCTGTCCTAAAGACAAAGAAGGCTGAAGGAAGCTTGAACTGCTGAGTCCCTTATACAACGTTTTTACAGTTTTTGTTTTGGTTTGTTTTTTGTTTTTGTTTTTTGAGACAGGGTTCCTCTGTGTAGTTTTGGTGCCTGTTCTGGATCTCGCTCTGTAGACCAGGCTGGCCTCGAACTCACATAGATCCCCTTGGCTCTGCCTCCCGAGTGCTGGGATTAAAGGCGTGTGCCACTGCCACCTGGCTTTTACACAGTTTTATAGGGTTTCATGCCAGTTTATTGTATGACCTCAGCAAAAATGAGTAACCTACTTGACAGACTCTTCGGCTGACTTGGGCCTCCTCATTGGCTCTGCAACTGTTTAGACAGCACCCAGGTCGTCAGTTCTGCTCAAGATTGTGCACTGCCCTCCCACTGGGCAGCACAGCTTGCCAAGAGTAGGCTTTGCTTCTACACTGGTTTGTCATTGTAATTGGCCATCCGTTATTATAATGACATTACTTACTGTAACATTATAACATAGTATGCCATTAGCTGTTACCTAACCGATGAAATAGGAATAAGAAAGAAAAAATCCTGAAGAGTATCTCACTGAGCAGTGATTATTCCGGAAAGACTCAATTGCGCCTCAAAGAAATCGGTGCAGGGTAGGTTGGTATGGGATCGAGAGCCTGTCCAGCATACCCCTTCATTCCCAGCCCTCTGTGAGACTCCTCTCCGAGACTCCTCCCCATCAAGCCTAAGACACAGTGCGGTGTGAGCATTGGCAGCTCTGTACTTCACGGCCCAGAGCCATAACCCTGTCTTCTGGAGAGGCCTGAGAGGAGGGCAAGGAAGGTATGGCCCACACGGTTGCCAGAGAAGCAGAGCACCTGCTGGGCCCAGGCGTGCTCACAGGAATGGGCTCCAACCTCTGTATGTTCTCTCTTCAAACCATCCTTTTGTCTCAGCCTCTCTAGTTAGAACAGTTCTAGGTAACTTTTGTTTGTTTGGTTTTGTTCTCTGTTTTTCCAGACAGGGTTTCTCTGTGTAATAGCCCTGGTTGTACAGGAACTCACTCTATAGACCAGGCTGGCCTCAAACTCAAGAGATTCTCCTGCTTCTGCTTCCTGAGTATTGGGATTAAAGGCGTGTGGTGCCGCTACCGCTGCCGCCCCCCACTGCCACCACCACCCACTGTAGCTAGAGTTTTCTGGCCTTGCCCACAGTCAGGACAAATCTTTGTCACCCGCCAGTCCCACAGCTGCTCAGACCCAACCAAGTAAACACAGAGACTTATATTGCTTACAAACTGTATGGCCGTGGCAGGCTTTTTGCTAACTGTTCTTATATCTTAAAGTAACCCATTTCTACAAATCTATACCTTGCCATGTGGCTTGTGGCTTACCGGCGTCTTCACATGCTGCTTGTCAGGGTGGCGGCTGGCAGTGACTCCTTCTGCCTTCCTGTTCTTTTATTTCTCCTCTCTGTTAGTCCTGCCTATACTTCCTGCCTAGCCACAACCAATCAGGTTTTATTTATTGACCAATCAGAGCAACTTGACATACAGACCATCCCCCAGTACAGCCAAGTGCAGACCATCTCAGACACCTGCACTCAGGCCCATGGTCCTAATCATCCTTTATGCAGACCTGCTGGGTAAAGCCACAAGGAACCCAAGAAGGGCTCCCACAGGACATACAGAACATCCCACAGCAACCCACCTCCATGTAACTTAGTACTGAAACATGTAGCATTGGCAGAATTTGTGAGAACACTGGAATAAACCCCGTGGATTATCCCTCTACTTCAATAAACACTAACTCCTGATCAGTTTGGTTTAGTTGGTCCCCTTCAATCCTGTCTCTTGTCAGACTCACACACTAAAGGACTTGGACTTTGTACTCTGAAGATGGACAAGTAAATGTAATTTAATAGTTTTAAGTAAGAATCTTTAAGATGCCACAGGGTGCGGTTTGCACAAACCTTTAATCCCAGCATTCTTATGGCAGAGGCAGGTGGATCTCTGTGAATTGGAGGACAGTCGGGGCTTTGCAGTGAGTCCCTGCCTCTAAATTAATTAATTAATTAATTAATAAAGTGGATCTGAAAAGATGGCTCAAAGGTTAAGGTTAAGAGTACTGATTTCAGGGCTGGAGAAGATGGCTCAGTGGTTAAGAGCACTGGCTGCTCTTCCAGAGGACCGGGGTTCAATTCCCAGCACCCACATGGCAGCTCACAACTGTCTGTAACTCCAGTTTCAGGGGATCCAATGCCCTCACACAGAGTATAGGCAAAACACCAGTGCACGTTAAATAAATAAATAAATAAATAAATAAATCTTTTTTTTTTTTTTTTTTTTTTTTTTTTTTTTTTTGGTTTTTCGAGACAGGGTTTCTCTGTGTAGCTTTGTGCCTTTCCTGGAACTCACTTGGTAGCCCAGGCTGGCCTCGAACTCACAGAGATCCGCCTGGCTCTGCCTCCCGAGTGCTGGGATTAAAGGCGTGCGCCACCACTGCCCGGCAATAAATAAATCTTTAAAAAAAAAAGTACTGATTGCAACCAAGTTGTGGTGTCAGAGGCAGCCAGATCTCTATGAGTTCAAGGTCAGCCTGGTTTAGAGAGCAAGTTCCAGCCAAAGCTACACGAAGAAACCCTGTCTTGGAAAATTCTCCCTCCCCCCGCCCCCCCCCCCCCCCAAAAAAAAAAATCTATATAGAGAGTACTGATTGCTCTTTCAGAGACTCTGGTTTGAGTCCCAGCCCCTACGTGGCAGGGAATAGCTGTCTTCTGACCTCTGCAGGCAGTACATGTGTGGTGCACATACATGCAGGCGCAGTGCCCAGGTACATAAAATAAATCTTACAGAACACTACAAAAAGTTTAGGGGGTCAACTCATATTCTAAAATGATCATATACTTTTACTAGTTTTCTTCTTTCCTTTGTTTTTTCCTTTTTTTGTAGGAATTAGTAGGTCTCTATTCTCTCAGATTAGTAGACTGAAAATTGTTGATGATACCAGATCCAGTGCTGGTTTGAGTGATGTGACATTGAATTTCCTCTAGTATGACATGCTTCATTCAGTCAGACCAAATCTCTTGAAATACAATGAGGGAAAGATTATAAAAATAAACACTGGAAACTTTACCTACATCCTCATTTTAAGGCAAATTCTTGGGAAAATAGGTTAGTAGTCATTTAACTACCACATAAACTGTTTTTTAGAATGGGGAACCCATAGCCAGGTGGGAGCTGTAAGAAGGGAAGTGGGCTGGGGAAATGACTCAACAGGTACAGGCGCTTGCCGCGAAGTATGACATCTGACTTCGGTCCTCGGGTCCCACGTGGAAGGAGAGAATAGTCTGTAGATTTTCCTCTGACCACCCCCCTAAATCAATAGATAAGTAATTGTAATAGGACATTTTTTAAAAAGGAGGTCATGCTTTCATGCCAGTCTTTGCAGATAAAATTGGAATATCCAAATGGCAAGTCCAAAGAAGATGATTTTATTTAGTTCCACATTTGCCATTACTGTACAATGTAATTCCATTGCCACTAGGGAACATTGGCTTGGCACCAGAGAGCAACTTAGGTG
Organism: Peromyscus leucopus; assembly: GCF_004664715.2. NCBI lineage: Eukaryota > Metazoa > Chordata > Mammalia > Rodentia > Cricetidae > Peromyscus > Peromyscus leucopus. Next base: position 12,468,440 of record NC_051082.1, read on the forward strand.
CACTGCTATGTGTGGTCTCTGCTAGCTGCAGCGCAGCCCGTGAGGTACGTTTTTATCCCCGTGTTACAGATGGAGAGGCCCACAGTCCTCTATCTAATGAAATCCTGGTTCCCGAGAGCCTTCTTACTAAGTGCTCATTCTCGGGCATTGCCGGTCAGTTAGGGATGTCAAAATTGACTCAGGCCTTTTGAGTGGCCTGCTAATAACCATGTCCTCAGTCCCTGAAACTGGTCCAAATTCCCACATGCCTTTTCTGTGTTCAATTTGGAGGTTCAAGCCATCTACTGTTGAGGTAACATTGAAATTTTTATTTGAACTGGGAATACATGTTAGTCAGTTTGCATTTTTATAGCCTCATTGTGTGTGGCACTGATTTCAGATGCTGACTTGGGGCGCTGCCTCACCGCAGACGGGCGTTACCTGTACACTACCAACTCAGCTGGAAGAGGAGTCAGCAAGTTGGGCTCTGGACTGCATGGCACTCTCAGGTCAGTTGGGGGCTTGCCCAGTGTGGCTGGAGCGCTTCACAAGTCTGTGAAAGAGACTCCAGCCAGGGTCCTGATCCTCTGATAGTGACCAAGGAGCAAGTCTAGCTCACAAGCAGGCCCTGTCTCCCCAGCTCTTGCTCTGTAAGAGTGCTCCAGCTTTTCTGTGACGGAGGTGCTTGGTCACCCGGCCAGAAAGTCCTCTTGGATGTCAGCACACGCCTTTAGTGCCAACACTCGGGAGGCAGAGGCAGGCAGATCTCTTGAGTTTGAGGCCAGCCTGGTCTACAGAGTGAGTTCCAGGACAACCAGGGTTACCCAGAGAAACTCTGTCTCTAAAAGCAAAACAAAACAAAACAAAAGACTTTTATTTGTATTTTTAAAAAAAATATATTATTTATTTATTTTACTTTATGTTCATTGGTGTTTTACCTGCATGTATGTCTGTGTGAGGGTGTCAGATCCCCTGGAACTGGAGTTACAGACAGTTGTGAGCTGCCATGTGGGTGCTGGGAATTGAACCTGGGTCCTCTGGAAGAGCAGCCAGTGCTCTTACCCGTTGAGCCATCTCTCCAGCCCCTATTTGTCTTCTTTTTAACAAAGACTTAATTACTTTATTTCATGTGTGTGAATATTTTGCCTCTATCTAAGTATGTATATGCACACATGTGAGCCTGGTGCCTGTGGAAGTCAGAAGACAGTGTCAGATCCTCTGGAGTGCAGTGACAGATGGTTGTGAGCTGCCATGGGGGTGCTGGGACTTGAACCTAGGTTCTCAGCAAGAGCAAAAAGTGCTCTTAACTGCCAAGTCATCTCTCCAGCACAAGATTTTTATTTTTAGTATTGTATGTATGCAGGGTCCCTGGAGTTGGAGTTATAGGTAGTTGTGAGCTGCTGTGTGGGTGCTGAGAACTGAGCTCAGGTCCTTTGCGAAGGCAAGAAGTACTCTCAACTGCCCAGCCATCTTCCTTCCTTCCTTCCTTCCTTCCTTCCTTCCTTCCTTCCTTCCTTCCTTCCTTCCTTCCTTCCTTCCTTCCTTCCTTTTTTCTTTTTTTTTTTCCCCAAGACAGGGTTTCTCTGTGTAGCCCAGGCTGGCCTCGAACTCAGAGAGAGCCACCTGCCTCTGCTTCCCGAGTGGTAGGATTAAAGGCCTGCGCCACCACTACCTGACTTCCTTTCTTCTTCCTCCTCTTCCTCCTCATCCTCCTTCTCTTCCTTCTCCTCCTCTTCTTCCTCTTCTTTTCTATATATTTTATGTGCATTGATGTTTTGCTATGGGTATTGGGTCCCCTGGAATTGGAATTACAGATAGTTGTAAGCTGCGGTCTAGGTACTGGGAATTGAACCCGGGTCCTCTGGAAGAGCAGTCAGTACTCTTAATCACTGAACCATCTCTGCAGCCCTCTAGCTAATATCCTTTTTTTTTTTTTTTTTTTTTTTTTTTTTGATACATGGTGTCTTATGATAGCACAGCCTGACTTCAAACTGCCTGTGTAGGCAAGGATAACCCTGAGCTCATGATCATTTCCTGGTGTCTCTGATTACAGCCTAAAGCTTTTTTTTATACAATGGTGTCATGAATTCTTGTTGATAAATGGACTTGTTTCTGGTTAAATCATTTTTGTACATGGATTTGACATTACATTTAAGGTGACTTTCAGTTAAATAACTTCTGTGAATTCTGTCAAACTGTAGTTGAGATGTTTTTAGTTGAGATATGTTTAGTAAGTCAGACCCTTTCTCTGATTTTTCTCCTCCTTCTTTCATCTTTATGGAAATTAAATGTTTGCTGTAATTTGTCAGTTTTGATGTTAATATAAAACCTGCTTCTTCTCTCTTATCTATTTGGCCTAGGTAGTCATTTAAAAGGATTAGGTCAGAAATGTTTGTATCTATATAGACCCGTGTAGGGCTGCAGATACAGCCTGACGTTCCACCTGTATCTCTTGTCTTCCAGAGGGTTTGTGTACTGCCGCAATGAGGAGCTGGAACCAGGATGGGTGGCGTATGGCAGTGGCCACCTCCTCCATCGCCCTGTGTCTTTTGACAATAAACCTCATTCCCTTTTTCAGGTCCTAGACCAGAACACACTGCAGGTAAGCAGCAGAGCACCATGCTATCTGTGTCTTGGAGGCATAAGTAATGCCAGCCAGTACACACACACACACACACACACACACACACACACACACACACACGCCGACACAGCCCCCCTTTTTTTTTTCTTTCTTTTTTTTTTTGTTTTTGTTTTTCGAGACAGGGTTTCTCTTTTGTAGTTTTGGTGCCTGTCCTGGATCTTGTGCTGTAGACCAGGCTGGTCTCGAACTCACAGAGATCCGCCTGGCTCTGCCTCCCGTGTGCTGGTATTAAAGGTGTGCGCCAACACTGCCTGGCTGGCACAGCACTTTTCTGGGTTGTTACCCTTTAGGCTTTTCCTAGTGATTTGAGTGAATGTGCTTTTTAATTTGTCTTAACATTTCTTATTTGTTCATTATTTATTTCTATTTGAATGAATGTATTCATTTAATAATTATTATTTAGAAATTTTTATAGCTATTTTTATTTGTATTATTACATTTAATTATTCATTCATTTTTTTGGGGGAAGACACTTGCTTCTGGGAGTCCATCTCTTTCTTCCATCCTATGGATCCTGGAGATGAAACTCAGGTAGTCAGACTTATTACCAAGTAGCTTTAACCACACCCAGCTTGCCAGCTTGCCCATGGATGTGTTCTTAATATTTTTAAATTTTTTATTTATTTAAAATTTTTATTAGGTGTGTGTGTGTGTGTGTGTGTGTGTGTGTACGTGTGAATGTATACCCTGTGAGAACAGGTGCCTATAGAGGCCTAATGAGGACATCATATCCCTTGGAGCTGGAGTTGCAGGTGGTTTTGGTCCTCCTAACATGGCAGCTGTGTGAGTGTGGTACATTCATACCACAGTCGATCTATCAGGTCAGAGGGGTTGGTTCTTTTCCTCTCTGGGTTCTGAAGCTCAAACTCGGGTGGGCAGACTTGCATTGTGCTCTTTGAACCACCTGCCCATCTGCCCAGACCTGGTTTTTAGCCCCAGCTGGCCTCAAGCTCCCAGTGTAGCTGAAGATGACTGAACTCCTGTGCCTTCTCCTGGGAACACAGACATGTGGCTCCACACCAGTCAGCAAACGTGGTTTGCGTTTGTTCTTTGGATCTTGCTATGTATAGCAAGACTAGTGGCTGAGCCAAAGAAATGAATGACTGAAAACTGTCTTCACTGTGAGTTTTTCACCTCTTCTTCTCTTCCTTTCTTCCTTCCTTCCTTCCTTCCTTCCTTCCTTCCTTCCTTCCTTCCTTCCTTCCCTTTCTCTCTCTCTTTCCTTCCTTCTTTCCTCCCTTCCTTCCTTCCTTCCTTCCTTCCTTCCTTCCTTCCTTCCTTCCTTCCTTCCTTCCTTCCTTCCTTCCTCTCATTTTAAGTGCTAATTGTCTGGGGAAAAAATCAATGTGTTGGTGCTGGAGGGCACTTCCTGTGCTCAGGGCTGGGGCTGGGACTAGTGCTGTCTTTTGGTACCAGGGGCCTTCTTTTTTCTTTTCTCCTTTTCCCTTCTTCTCTTTCTCTGCTTTTCCTTTTTAACTTCCTTCTCCTGTCTCTCTCATGCCCTTTCATATTTATGAAGTCACTTTTAGGTAGGCTCTTCTTAATCAGGTGCTTTGGACATAAATATGTGGTTCCTAGCTGTTAAATACAGTTTGTGTTTTGAAATTTATCTCCTAAGAGAATTTCTGAAGATATTACTTCTCTAGAACTTCATGTTGACCCACCCCAACACCATCCCCATGTGTATACATGTATATGTGTGTGTGTGTTTATGTGTGTATGTGCATATATGTGTTTCATGGGTAGGATCTTCCTGCCTCACTCTCTTGAGTTGCTGGGTTAATAGGAGTGTGCTATCACATGTGGCTTAAAGACTTTTTTTCCCCTAAAACCATCTTGTTGTTCGCATCTTAGATGGTCTTTTAATAAAAAACCCAGAGCCAGATATCAGGGTGAAAGCTGAAAGATCAGAGAAGCAGAACAGCCAGCCACCAGTTCTTACCTCTACAAAATCCTCAGCCTAAAGAGAGAGAGTTCCTGTTTCTTCACGCCTTATGTACCTTTCTCTGCCCTGCCACATTACTTCCTGGGATTAAAAGCATGTGTGCTTCTCAAGCAAAGGCATGATATCTCAAGTGCTGGGATTAAAGGTGCGTGCCACCACTGCCAGCTCTGTATCTAATTCAGTGGCTGGCTCTGTTGTCTGATCTTCAGGCAGTTTTATTAGGGTACATAATATATCACCACACAATCTCATGTAACTCAAGCTGGCCTTCACTGTGTAGCCACAGAAGACCTTAAATTCCTGATCTTACCTTTGGCTCCTTGGTGCTGGGATTACAGCATGTACTCCATGTTTACTTTTTAAATTTTGTTTTTAATGTTAGAACATACATGCATAGCTGATTCAAAGGATTTAGTAAATGTTTTTCTATCAAAATGTAACTGGAATTAAAGTCTATTTGCATTTGTTGCTTGGCTGTTCATATTTATTTATTTTTTAAAGATTTATTTATTTATATGTATACAGTGTTCTGCCTGCATATATGCCTGCAGGCCAGAAGAGGGTGCCAGATCTCATTACAGATGGTTGTGAGCCACCATGTAGTTGCTGGGAATTGAACTCAGGACCTCTGGAAGATCAATCAGTACTCTTAACCTCTGAGCCATCTCTCCAGCCCCTCATATTTATTTTATAGTCCATTTTATGAACTTTTATGCTCTTACTATATATTTTTATGTTTTATTTGTGGATATAAATAACAGTTTTATTCTGATGAGAAACCTAATGAATTTTCCTTTTGGACTTCAAAGTGCCAATGAGCTGTCACATCAGATTAGAATTTCTTCATCCTGTGTCAGGCGTGGTGGCGCATGCCTTTAATCCCAACACTCAAGAGGCAGAGGCAGGCAGATCTCTTGTGATTTCAAAAACCAGCCTGGTCTATAGAATTAGTTCCCAGACAGCCAGAGCTACATAGTGAGACCTTGTTTTAAAAAAAAAAAAAAAAAAAATCAAGTGCTGGAGAGACGGCTCAGAGGTTAAGAGCACTGGCTGCTCTTCCAGAGACAGCGCCCCCCACTTCAGTTCAATCACAACATCTGTAATGAGATCTGGTGCCCTCTTCTGGCTTGCAGGCACACATGCAGGCAGAACACTGTATACATAATCAATCAATCAATCAATCTAAAAAACAAACAGAAAAAAAATCTCTGCATCCCTCTAATGAAGGGCCCTCTTTCCTGTCCAGGTGTGCCAGACAGTGCCCATGCCAGCCAGTCCCCTCCCCGCAGGCAGTACCATGAGCACCGTGCACCTTTCCTCGGATGGCACTTACTTCTACTGGATCTGGTCTCCTGCAAGTCTGAATGAGAAAACCCCAAAGGGACATTCTGTCTTCATGGACATTTTTGAACTTATGGTGAGTTTAACTCTCATTTTGTATCATTTCAGAAAAATATTTTTTGCTTTCATTTCAGGCCCATCTATAAGGAGCCTGCAACCCTTATAGTGCCCAGTGTGCCCAGTTTCTTTGGCACTGGTTTTCCTCCTCTTGGATGCCCTTGGAGACTTCTGATTTAGAGCTGTGTGGGGTCAGTGGATCCTGTCTTTCTGAAGAGTAATCTGGCAAAGAGAGATGACATTACTGTATGCATTGTAGGAGGGTCTTAGCAGAAATGCTTGTGGGCATAACTGAAGTAGCAAGAACAGCCCCATGGGCAGAAGTGGGCACCTGGGATGTCACAGTTGGAGCTATGAGAAGGTATTGGATGTCAGCTGAATACTCACTGTGAGCCAATAAATAGTATTCTACCCTGTGGGTGAGAACATGGTCAGGGTCCTCGCAGATCAAGAGGAGCTTGAGTTCTGGCTGCAGGGCAGTTGAGTAGATTGGGATGATGGTAGTGAATAAATAAAAGATTACTCATAAATAACTAAGAAAATAAGTAATGATTTTAGGCAGTGAGAGAACCAGTCTAGTTTGCCAGATAAAGAACTTGGGAAAGCCAAATATGATGATGACCCAGAAGGCTGGGAAGGCTGGGGCAAGGAGGATCATGTTCTTGAGGCCAGCCTGTGCTACATAATGCGCTTAAGAATGACTTGTACTACATAGCAAGGCCATGTCTAAAAAAGGAAGAAAGAAGAGAGGCCTGGAGAGATGGCTCAGTGGTTAAGAGCACTGGCTGTTCTTCTAGGGTATTAGAATTTGGTTTACTGCCGGAGTCCAGCTCCAGCAGGTCAGAGAAACTGGAGAGATGTGGAGGCGGTGACTGAACACACAGGAGATTTATCTGAGGGAGCAAAACTTATTTCCTTTCTTTATTTTACTCTTTACCTTTTTATACCTAAGACAGAAATTTCTACACACACAAAAAGAAAGATTACTTCACAACCACAAATTACATATTTTCCGAAAACAAATTAAAATCTTTACACAAGAGGAAATCACATTATGATCACAAATTACATATTTTCTTAGAAGCTCACATGTAGTTAAATATTTTCCTTTGTATTATTTTTCCCACCATGACGTGTTCATCCCAAGGCAATGATTCTTTTATTATTGATTAACAAACTTTAAAGCAAGCCAAGTATAGTTCAGCCAGTGCCTTTTTCCTGGCTAACAGCAGTTTGCAGTGCAATGTAGCAAATTCTTCTCCTTATTCTCTACAAAACCTTACTCAAGTGGTCTAGATAACCAGTCCTTTTTTTGTTTTTCTTTACACACAATAGGGTCATTTAATTTCCTTTCACAACTTTGTTTTTTCAGAGGGGACACTGAAACCTGTGATTAAATCTGTAAGCTATATGACCAAGGAACTCAGACCTAACCTTGGGTGTTGGGACATAATTGCCTTCTTTGCTCATCAGGCTGGTTTTCCACAGGCAGAGTTCATGGGCCTATCTACAGTGGGTGAAACTTCCTTGTTCTCATTTTCCGTCCTCAGCGCCTCTCACATCTAGCAGAAAGAGGGTGTCTTCTCATCTTATTTCTTTTTTGTATCTCTCGTTAGAGCAACTGTCAGAGCAACCTAAACTATTTCCCCAATCATCTTCACTGTCTTAACCCTGTATCTTTTTTTTTTTTTATGAGCCAAAGTAGATTTTTATTTTGTTTTGTTTTTAAGGCATGACCTCACTATGTAGCCTTAACTGACCTGGAACTCACTGTGTAGCTCCGTCTAGCCTTGAACTAGCAGTGATCTTCCTGCCTCTGCTTCCAGAGTGCTGGGATTACAGGAATGTGCTACTGCGATCAGCAATGTCCATCTTCATCCTATGCTTCCCTGGTGATATAAGACCCATAGTACCCTTTGCTCCCTCTAGAAGAGGGATAATTATAGTCCTTAATTTTGGCCTGGGCCTGTTCAAGGCAAAACCATCCAACTTTTTTTTTTTTTTTAATTTTATTTATTTTATTTTACAATACCATTCAGTTCTACATATCAGCCACGGGTTCCCCTATTCTCCCCCTCCCACCCCCTCCTCTTACCCCCAGCCTACCCCCCATTCCCACCTCCTCCAGGGCAAATCCTCCCCTGAGGACTGCGATCAACCTGGTAGACTCAGTCCAGGCAGGTCCAGTCCCTTCCTCCCAGACTGAGCCAAGTGTCCCTGCATAAGCTCCAGGTTTCAAACAGCCAACTCATGCAATGAGCACAGGACTTTTAACCCTGTATCTTTAAATCATTGATCTAACTAAGCATCATTTTTCTATAAAAACCATCTTCATTATGATCTGCAAGTAAATTGCCCAGTGAGGAGTGGGATTTTCTCATGAAACAACCACATTATACTAGATCCAGTGGGATTCTTCCTTAGCAATCACACCATGCCAGATCCGGTAAGAACACCATAGCAGCAAGCAGGAGAAGCCACAGCAGAAGTAAGGGGCGTCCTGGAGACAAACACCCCTCCCCCAGGCTTAGCTGTGCTAACAGTGAGCTGTACTCCATAAGCCCCATTGCCGACTGCAGCTCCTCCAACATGGCCCCTCAGTTTCCAGCACCCTCTTGGTGGCTCACAACTATCTGTAACTCCAGTTTCAGGGGATCCAGTGCCCTCTTCTGACCTCCTTAGGCACTGCACAGACGTGGGGTATAGACACACATACAAGCAAAACATCCATATACGTAAAATACAATAATTTTGTTTTTGTTTTTCATGATAAGGTTGCTCACTCTGGAGACCCAGCTGGCCTCGGACTCAAAGCCTCTGGGATTAAAAGCGTATGCCAGCCGGGCGGTGGTGGCTCACGCCTTTAATCCCAGCACTTGGGAGGCAGAGGCAGGTGGATCTCTGAGTTCGAGGCCAGTCTGGTCTACGGAGTGAGATCCAGGAAAGGCGCAAAGCCTTACATAATAAACAAACAAACAAAAACGTATGCCACCATTGCCTGGCTAAAAATATATATATATATATAAAGATATTTCAGAATAAATGATACCGGGCTTTAATAGATATCTGACACAAGAATGGAAAGTGGTACATTATTGTGAAATTTTAGATTAGTTAGAATACAGTGAGAATTCTAAACTTTCTAGACATAAAACACACATATACTAAATGATGAGGAATTAGGAAAGACTAGGCTAGCCAGTAGGTTTCTCGATGCAAAAATAGAGATGTATTTTCACACCCATGGTAAACTGATTCCCAAAGTATGAGCCAGCTGTGAAGACAACGCGAAGCTGTGTTTAGGGACCTGGTTTTGCAGTCAAAGGCCACACCTGCTGGAGGTGATGAAACAGCCTTGCTGCAGCGGAAAGCAAAGGCTGAGGAGGGGAGCATGCTTTAGGTCGGAAGGAGACCTTTGAATCACTGGGGGAGGTCTGACCAAACAGATCAGCCGTGTGCTTCGTGTCTCCAGGTCTCCTTCCCCAGGACTTGGATGGGCAACACCTGTACCTGCTGAGGTGTGTACCTCACTTATACCAACACTTACACCTCACAGGTCCTGCCCTAAGACTTTCGAGTGCGGGTGTCAGGAGCTGAGCCACCATATTTGGCTGGCTCCTCTCTTCCTTCTCTCCTTTCTTTTTTGTCTTTAGTCATAGTGAGTTGTCTCACTCTGTTGTCCAGGCTGTCCTCAGACTTACAGAGATCCGCCTGCCTCTGCCTCCTGAGTGCCGGCATTAAAGGTGTGTGCCACCATGTCTGGCCTTTCATCCTCTCTAGAACCTTCTTGAGGTACGAACATCACACCACCACACAGCTCTTTCCCAGTCCAGCCGTGGTTTACTTTTTGTTGTTAAGTGGTCAAACAGCCTTCCTTTTTCTTGAGCATGTAGCTGTGTGCGATGTAATTGATCTGTACACGGTTACAGAAACTGCTCACCTTCCTGTGGAAAAGCCTTGTGTGCCCATCCTTCTAGCAATCATGATCCACAACTCCTTTCCAAGACCCCTTCCGTCCGCTCTAGCTGCTCTTCTTCCTCATTTGGCATATGGCTTTCTACTGCAGGTGCTTAGGCTGCCTTCCGCCAGAGCCTGTCCCTGGATTGGCGGTGCAGAACTCAAATGAGGAAGCTGTCATAGGATTTAACTAAATGGCTCGTCTTTCAAAACGACTTGTCATGAAATGCCTTTTACAACGATTAAGTAACCATTATAGGAAGACACTTAGGTGTACGATGTAAGAGATGGGATGTAGGGGCCAGTGAGATGGCTCAGTAAGTAAGGGAACCTGCTATCTAGCCTGAGCACTTGAATTTAATCCCAGGACCCATATGGTAGAAGGAAAGAATGACTCCCACAGGTTGTGCTCTGACCTCCCAGCACCTGTCATGACACACACACACCTACATGTACACATACACATTGTATTAGTTCAAAGCTCTGATCAAACACTGTGACCGAAAACAACCTGAGGAGGAGAGGCTTTATTTTAGTTTACAGCTTATGGTCCATCATGCAGGGAAGTCAGGACAGGAATTTAAGGCAGGAATCTGGAGGCAGGAACTGAAGCAGAGTTCATGGAGGGTGCTGCTTATTGGCTTGCTCTCTATGGCTTACTCAGCCTGCTTTTCTATACAGCCCAGGAACCCTGCCCAGGGGTGGCACCACCCATTGTGGGCAGGACCCTCCCCCACCAATCATTAATCCAGAAAATTTGAGCCAGGGCATGGTTGCACTTCCCTTTAATCTCAGCACTCCAGGAGGCAAAGGCAGGTGATCTCTGTAGACAAGGCTGGCCTCCAACTCATAGAGATCCGCCTGGCTCTGTCTCCTGAGTGCTGGGATTAAAGGCATGGGCCACTGCTGCCGCCACTACCACCACCTGGCAATCTCTGTGAATTCAAGGCCAGCCTGGTCTAATAGTGAGTTCCAAGATAGCCAGGGTTATATAGTGAGACCCTATCTCAAAAACAAAAAGCAAACAAACAAAAACCAGAAACACAAAACACAAAACAAACAAACAAACAACAAAGAAGAAAAAGAAAGAAAATCAAAAATAAACAAACAAAAAAGAAGAAAAAGGAAGAAAATGCCTATAGGCTAATCTTAATGGTGGCATTTTCTTAGTTTGAGGTGCTCTCTTCAAGATGACCTAGCTTGTGTCAGGTTCACAAAAAACAAACCAGCACATGCAGAAAGAAAGGAAAGAAAGAACTAAGATAAGGCGTGAGTGGGTATCAGGGACTATGGGGGTCCAGCCCCTCAATAGTCCCCTCCAGGGTCCTACAACTAGCTGAAATTAATCTTTGATGAGAAGAAATGAATCTAATGTACACAAAACTCCTTAGTTCATATCCTTTATTATTCTGTGTCAGTTATAAGCTTATATTTTGCTCTCGTATTTAGCTCATTTCTAGCCTGATTTCTCTCTACACTTGTCTGTGGTCCCCTCTAGGTTCTATCTTAATTCCTTCATCTAGTTTTGCCCCTTCCAGGTTTTCATCTATCTTGTTCTTTCCCATATCATCTCTTCTCCCATCTCCTTTTCTCTCCTCATCTAGTTCTTCCTCATCTTGTTCTTCCCCATCTGGCTTTTCCTCATCTTCCATTTTATTCCTCTAGTACTCTCTTCTAGCCCTTCAATCTACTTCTTCCCCATCTCAGTTTGTTCCTCTCAAGTTCTTACCCATATAGTTCTTCCATTCTCTTTTCTCTTCTCTGTCCTCCAGTGCCCTGGAAGTCCTGTATATATACACTTACATGCAGTATTCCCTTAGCAGTTCAAAGCCAGGCTTCCAGGGTCAAACAGAGGGGTGGTAAGAATCACATAGGGAGGCAATAACCGTTAATTATCATTTGCAACCCCAAAGGGAAGTGACCAATGGGGAAATGAATTAACTAAAGGCTAAATTCAGGTAATATCTAAGAAGAAGGCTCTTATGTGCTCAACTATAGTCTTAAATGTGATTGGTAGAAAATGTTAATCTAGCCGGGCGGTGGTGGCGCATGCCTTTAATCCCAGCACTCGGGAGGCAGAACCAGGCGGATCTCTGTGAGTTCAAGGCCAGCCTGGGCTACCAAGTGAGCTCCAGGAAAGGCGCAAAGCTACACAGAGGAACCCTGTCTCGAAAAACCAAAAAAAAAAAAAAAAAAAAAAAAAAAAAATCTATAAGTTGCTAGGCCAATGGGAGAAAATAAAACTGGTTTGTTTTTTTTTCCTGTGACTCCTATCTGTCCAGGCTATCTGCCGTTTTTCTGCAGGGTTGGGAAAGTGTGCTTGGTCACCAGGCAACCTGTGTACAGCTGGATGCCTCTGGTGATAGTTAAAGGGAGATCTGGAACTAGAGGTAAGGTTTGGGAAAGGAAGAAGTAAAGCTTAATTGGCACATCCGCCAGGCCTTCTCAAACAGGTAGTCTGGAGGCTTAGGTCTGTTCTTAGAGAATACTGAGGTATCTCTAATAAGGTACTTTCCTCCATCTGGGGATGGACCTGGCCGGATGCTGCCAATGATGATAATTACAGGGAGGCTTGAACTGGGGTTCTGGCTGAGCATAGCTGTCAGTGCAGAAGGTTATCCAAATATTCCTAGAAGTGGTTAGGTAAGGAGTTAGAGGTCTATAAAGTTAGTAAGGCTGTAAGAAAGGAGGGTCCGAGCTAAATTGTGTAAAGCTATTACTGAACATCCACCTGACCTAGGCGGTGTCTCCTTGTGGAATTTGTCTTAAATCAGGAGACTTGCATGTGGACTGTTATTACTGCTAGTCCTTGAAAGTGGCCAAGGGAGATAATCTGATTCCAGAGAAAGCCTTTCCTGAGGCAGTTCTCCAAATACCTGGAATGTGTATGTCCAGAGAGTGGTCAGTCCACACTGTTAGCCCTTCTTAGGGAAAAGTCAATTGGGAAAACTATGAAGGCACACATGATTTTCATAACAGAAGACAGCTGATATATAACAAGCCAAGTAACACCAAAAACTCCTTGGAATTTGGCTTCCTCTGGAGGAATTCCCTGATCCCTCCAGATCCTCCTGATCCCTCCAGGTTTGCCATAACCAGCTGAGTTCTTATGATAGATTCCTGCGACCTGCAGCAAGTGGAGAGAAGGGGGAGGGAGTGTGGAGGGCACCAGACAAGTGACTCTAGCAGTGGCCATGTGCATCTCTTGTGCTGCCTGTGGGCACAGCAGCCATAACACCTTCAGACTGGACTGGGACCTGGAAGGTGGCCATGCCCCCCGCCCCCCATTACCCACAGTAGTCCAGGCTGAAGCAGGGCCTTATGTGGCTGGCTTACAGGAAGGAGTTTTTTATAGGGAGCAGAGCACTCATCATGCTCCTCTGAACCTCATGCTTATGTGCAAAAGCAATATGGTCAAGTTTAGAGTTGGGGGAACTCACAGTGCGGTACTACAGGCTAGGTCATTCTGTCCGGGGGTAAGGGCCTCCTGAAACTCCAGACTCAGAATTCCAACCTTTGAGGCTCTAGAACTGCCTGCACAGCAGCCTGCCTGGACCCTGTGCTGGGGACTCCTGACACTCTGTACCTCTCAGAGCACTCTTCTTAGGTCCTGCTTGTTTTGCCTGGAAGGTCCCCGGCTCCTGTAAACACTGCTTCTCATGGTGGGACTCAGTGGCACCTTACCTCTTGTGCTCTCTTCTCAAGTCCTGGGTCTCTCCCCCTTCTCCCTAAGAGTTGATTCCCACCAACTATGACCTAGACAAGTAAGCTCCTCTCCTTCATTCCCCCAAGCCTTTTGTTGTTGTTTTCCTTTTTGAGGCAGGATCCTTCTATGTAGATCAGACTGGCCTCTGCTCCTAGAATACTGGCTTAAAAGCATTTGCCAGCATGCCTGGCTGTTTACTTAGTTTCAGTGAGTAACTGCTATATTGCTTTGTCTGGGTAGCTGGTTGGTGAACCTTTGTCATCACGGACTTGGGTAGGAGCATGGGAGTTAATTAAGAAAGGGGAAGAAAAACATAAATACTAAATGCTGGGAGGGAAGAAAGTAGGGCAGTTGGAGAGGACAGGATCTCCTGTGTCTTAGGTGGCTGGTGGGGCCCTTCCTAACAGGCAGGGTGAGCAGTTTGCTTGGGACCAAAGGATTCCTTATGACATGGCACCTCGATGCTAAAATTAGAACAATCCTGGCAAATTGCAGAGAGTAGACAGTCTGCAAAGAGGGGACAGCAAGTAACAAGGCCTGCAGTAGAAGGCGAGTGTGGTATCCAGGAGGGGACAGGCCATGGTCACTGAGAACCTGGTGACAGAGGGCCAGGCTGAAGCAGCTGGGACTGAGTCAGTTAGCAGATGCCAGCCCTCACGGCCTTCCTAGTAGAATAGATTGTTTAAAATGCATTCATTCGTTTGCATGGGAGGGGATGCACTTGCCATGCGTATAGAGGTCAGAGGACAACTTGTGGGTTCCTCAGGCTTGACAGCAAATGTCCTTCCCGACTGAGCCATTTCTCCAGCCCAGTGTCATGGGTTTTAGTGTAACTGGGAAGTCAACAAAGGGCTTAAACAGGAAAGGATGTGGATTTATGGGACTTTAAAAAATATTTTATTTTTAATTATGTGTCTGTGTATGTGAGTGCCAGTGTCCACAGAGGCCAGGGACATCGGATCCCTGGAGCTAGAGTTACAGTTGTGAGCCACCCTAAGTAGATGATGGGAGTCAAGTGCTCGTAACTCCTGAGGCATCTCTGCAGTCCCAGGACTGACTTATGTTTTACAGTGATTGCTGGGTGCTATGTGGCTAATTCTCTAAGGAGAAGGCTGGCTAGAGCTGGCCAGTGACCTGCACTGGGGGAGAAGCCCTTGTCGCTGCTAACTGCACTGCTTCTCACCCCTCCAGCTGTGTCCTCCTTTTGAGCTCAGTAGTCATGTACTCTCTGAGCTGCATGGCTGAGTGTTGCTAAAACCGCCCAAGTTCACTCCAGAAAACCAATGAGTTTATTAGGCTTCCTTACAGACTATAGATGAGAGGATGAGAGGTTAGTTTGTGGGAATGTGGGAGCTCCTCCCCCAACAGGGGGCACCTGAAAAGCCTTTACCCACCAGGACTTCCTTGCAGCTGCAGAAAGGGAGACCTTCTTTCCATGTCTTCCCTGGTTAATATATGCTATATAAACTATATATACTTCCCCAGGGCCATGTATAGTTAAGGCAGAGATGCTTACAACAGGTGGTAGGAAGTGGCTGGATATTCAAGTGAGGGTCTCTGACCCTCCCCACTCCTCCACGAGGGATTATTAACAGTTAACATACCCAAGGGATAACCTATTTTGCAAGGGGTACAGCCGAACTCAAGATGGTGGTTGCTTGTCTGTACAGTCACCCCAACACTGAGACTGTACACATTTAGTCCTGCTGCTCACTGGTGCTCTGTCCTCTCAGTTTGCAGAGCATTGAGTGTAGTAAGAGACTGTTTTACATTAGCTATTGATTTCCTCATAGGGCCAAATGGTAGTGCTTTTGAATGCCAAGCTTAATAAGATCGATTTTTGTCTTGGATGCTTTTACAGGGTTATATTTAGAGTTGTGTAACATAAATAGCATGAGGGTGTGGGTAAAATAATGCAGTAAGAAGTAGATGTATTAAATTTTAGGGAACAAAAGGCAACTTAAGTAGAAATGCCAGAGGCAGGGGTGGGAGCCCGTGAGATAAGGAGGACACGGCTTAAAGCAGAAGCAGTAGAGAAATGGGGTGTAACCACAGAGGCTGGAGCTGCATGTGAGGGAGGACCTATGGGAAATGCCTCCCCAGGGCTGGGGATGTTCTGGTGACCAAGGCTGCAGGCATGCACCCCTCAGGCAGCTGGCATTCAAGGTCAGGCCATGAATGAGTTACTGTGTGGTCATTTCAGAGAGGAGCAGTGGGACATGCTGAGTTGTGGATGGTGGGGCACTGATGGGCAAGCAGGGAAGGCTGCTGGTGACAGGAAGTCACCTGTGAGTTGGTGACTTTCTGAGATCTGAATGATGGGATTGAGCCAGCCCTGGGAAGTTCTGGGTACAGTGTTCCAGCTGAGTTCTTGGGCACCAAATCAGTGGCTTCCATAAGTGGAAATGTGGAGCTAGGAGGCAGGAGAGGAGCCAGCAGGGTCCCTGTTGGCTCCACCTACTTAGACAAAGTAAGTGCTTACAGTAATAAACCAGGGAAGGGCTATGCCGCGGAGACCACAGAAGCAGAAACTCCAAAGGTCTGTGGCCATGGCCACCCGCAAGGGAGTTAAGGGGAAGGTGGGTGGTTCAGTCTTTAGGTTACAGTGAGCTGTGCGGGGTGGTGTTCGTGAGAAGGTCCAGAGTTACGAGGCCGAACCTAGTGAGAAACAGAGGGTGTGGGAGCAGAGCAGCAGCCTGGGGCTCCCCAGAAAGCCCCTCCTTCTCTGCGAACACGTGTGCAGCTGCCCTGGGATCTTCTGACTGCACTTCTCAGTTTCATGCTTTCCCTTGCCCTTTGCTGCCAGCCTTTCCCTCTGGACCCGGCTTTGCTTTCTGTGGGCTTCTAAAGGCCTGGCCCGTGGCACCCTCGTTCTTATCTTCAGGGGTTGCAGCAGCAGGCCAGGCTTGCTCTCTTCCCTGGTGGGATGGGTCTCTGAGGCCCTCCATGTCTAGGAGGCTGGGTTTGCCAGGAGCATTGGTTAACACAGGCCTCCTGAGATGGATCAAAGTCTTTGTTTTAAAGACACATTCTTTCAAACTGGGTGGTGGTGGCACAAACCTTTAATCCCAATACTTGGGAGGCGGATCTCTGTGAGTTCGAGGCCAGCCTGGTCTACAGAGCTAGTCCAGGACAGGCTCCAAAGCTACAGAGAAACCCTGTCTTGAAAAACCAAAAAACAAACAAACAAACAAACAAACAAACAAAAAAAAAACCAATCCCTCCCCCCCCAAAAAAAACCAAAAAACAAAACAAAAACAAAAAAACCCCACTGGCCCAGATCTGAGTCATTTGACAGTGAATCCAAGTGGGCTGTTCTGTGTTTGAAAGCAGAGAAAGCAGTCAGGAAAAAGAGGCGAGGAAGAGGGGCGAGAGAAGCCAGGCCTTGAGAGCAGTCTCAGGTGGCTCGAGAGCTGCTTCTCCTGGGGAAGTTGGCAGGGGGAGAACACAGGGCCTTGAACTGGAGAAGAAATGAGGAAGAGAAGCTTCTGGGAAGTGATCTGAGTCTTCAGCAATGAGAAAAGCAGGGAAGTTTTTGAAAAAAAGGAAGAAGGCGCTGGGTGGTGGTGGCGCACGCCTTTAATCCCAGCACTCGGGAGGCAGAACCAGGCGGATCTCTGTGAATTCGAGGCCAGCCTGGGCTGCCAAGTGAGTTCCAGGAAAGGCGCAAAGCTACACAGAGAAACCCTGTCTCAAAAAAAAAAAAATAAATAAAAGAAGAAAAGAAAAGAAAAGAAAGAAAGAAGGCAGAGACATGATTTGCAAATCTGTAATCCCAACACTGGGAGGCCAAGGCCAGCTTTGACTATATGTGAACTTGAGGTCAGCCTGGGCTACATGAGACCCTGTCTCAAAAAAAGGAAAAGAAAGAAAGATGGAGGGAAGTGTAATAGGCTTTCTTGGACCTCCAGCCCCCCAAATCATGACATGGAGACTTATTATTATTATGAATGCTTGACTCGACAAGGTTTCTCTGTGTAGCCCTGGCTGTCCTGGATCTCGCTCTGTAAACCAGGCTGGCCTCAAACTCACAGAGATCCCCCACTAGTTCTTATAACTTAATAACCTATTTCTCTCATCTATGTTTTGCCTCCAGGCTTTTTACCTTTCTTTTATCATGTATGTCCTACTCCATGTCTGTCTGTCTGTCAGCTGCCTGGCTGGCAGGCTCAGCGCATCTTTCTCTCTTTCTCCCTCATTCTCTCTTTGTTCTTGTTCTCTCTCAGAGTCTAGATTCATTCCTCCTCCTATTTATTCTCCCTTTCTGCCAGCCATGCCTATCCCTCTACTGCCTAGCTATTAGCTGTTCAGCTTTTTATTAGACCAATCAGGGGCCTTAAGCAGGCAAAGCAACTTATCTTTACATTGTTAAACAAATGTAGCATACACAAACCTTTACATAGTGTGAGGCGTTTACCCACCACCCCCACAGCTTCCCAGAGTTTTCTTGAGTATGAGCAGCAGGAAATATTAGATAGAAGGATTTATTGCAGAGAATTTTTTGGAGATGAACAGATAGATAATAAAGGATAGCCTCGAGAGGGCCTGGAACCTTTTCCAACGGGCCCGGACTGTCTCTGCCCCAGGGTTTTTATAGAGACGCCAAGGGGTGGAGCAAAAGACCTCCTCCCCCAGCACAGCCGAGTGCAGAGCATCTCAGACCCCTGCACTCAGGCCCGTGGTCCTGATCATCCTCTATGTGGACCTGCTGGGTAAAGTCACGAGGAACCCGAGAACGGGCTCCCACAACATAGTTAAAGTAATATTCTGAAACAGAGTAGGACATACAGAATGAAGGAAAGGTAAAAAGCCTAAGGCAAGATGCAGATGAAGAGAAACAGGTTAAGTTAAGTTTGAAAAGCTAGCCAGAAACAAGCTAAGCTAAAGCTGTGCATTTATGACTGTGATTAAGTCTCCATGTCTTCATTTGGGAGCTGGTTGATGGCCCAAAAGAAAGCCTGCTACAGGGAAGGAAAGAAAGACAGAGAGAAGGAAAGTAGGTAGGTGGTTTGTTTCGAGTCAGATGCATATTGTTGAGGGACTTTGCTGGGGAGTAGTCCATGCTGAGTGAGAGAACTGGCAGGCCGGAGAAGGTACACTTGAAGTTTGCTGTGTGTCTTAGCCAGCCTGGCTTGCTCCAGAATTGCTCTGCCATGCCCAGTCAGCTGGTGCTAGTGCTCGCTACTATGGGAAGAGCAGTTAGGTCTTAGCAACTAGTTACATTTCTAAAACACATTAACCTCACAGTTGTCCTCAGCAGCAAATGAAGGCCTGGTTGATTTGTTTTCCTCTCTCTTTCTTGTACCTGTCAGAAGGCTCATAATTAGTGAGCAACTGCCTCTGGGATTCAGTAAAAGGGTTCTAATCAACAACGTTTTGCGGATTGTATTAATGTTGGCTGATTTCACTTTGAATATGGGCTGCTATGAAAAAAAACGACAGCTCTGAGTGTGAGCTTAGCCTTACCTGTCTGAAGCGGCTCCTTTGGAGCATGGATGTGGTTTGCATGGAAAGATGCATTTGCTCAGGTGGCTGGAAAATGCTTTGTAAGCATCTTGGTCACAGAAATAATTTATAAAGATATCTGCTAATTGGATGGAAGCATCATCAGAACCTCTTTTCTTCTTTAAATATTAGGTGGAAAATGGGGTATTTGTAGCCAGCCCACTTCAGGAACGTACAATTCTAATGCGAAAAGAGGGTGAATCTGCCAAAAGCATTAATGAGATGCTCCTGAGCAGACTGTCTCGGTACAGAGCCTCCCCATCGGCGACACTGGCGGCCCTGACTGGCTCTACCATCTCCAACACCCTGAAGGAGGATCAAGCAGGTGGGTTTGCCTCTTCCTGACCACCTGCCTACCACTCCTCAGTGCAGCACACACAGCCCCTTCCCTGCACCTCCCCCACGGTGACCAGCAGTCCAAGCTGTGGCAGAGTGGGAGCCCTGGAACAGTGCACCCCCCCCCCCACAGTGACCAGCAGTCCAAGCTGTGGCAGAGTGTGAGCCTGGAACAGTCCTGCCTTACCTGTAGCTGTCTCTGCACCACCACTGTCAGGGAAGACATGGGATGCAGCTAGCTTCAGCAGTATACACCTGTAGTCCTAGCACTTTGGCAGCTGAGGCAGGGGGATGGTGAGTGGGAGGCCAGCCTGGGCTATGTGAGATCACCCTAAACCCTCCTGGAAAAAAAAAAAAAGAGTATCTGAGTCTGAGCTAAAATGGATTTGATTCTCTGCTTTAATCCTTTCACTGTTTGAAATACTAGGAAGAAAAGCTCTTGTGGTGTATTCATATGAGGCTGTCTAGTAAATACTTTATTGTTATATTAGAGTGTAAGGACAATGGCTTGTTGCCACGGGCCTCTATGGTATCACTGTGAGTACTTTGTTAATGCTTGCTTTATCGTGGTTAGGCCAGTTGAGTCAAAGGAGATACTTTGTACAGAACAGTTTGTTCTTGTTTGTTTGTTTGTTTGTTTGTTTATTATGTATATAGTGTTCTGTCTCCACGCATCCCTGAAGACCAGATCTCATTATAGATGGTTGTGAGCCACCATGTGGTTGCTGGGAATTGAACTCAGGACCTTTGGAACAACAGCCAGTGCTCTTAACCTCTGAGGCATCTCTCCAGCCCCCAGAACAGTTCTTTTTAGCTAAGTAAATGTTTTGGGGGTTGGCAAGATGGCTCATTGGGCAAAGGTATTTGTGGTCAAAGCTGATGACCCGAGTTTGGTCCCTGGATCCCATGTAAAAGGTGAAAGCAGAGAACCAACTCCACAGAATTATATATGTACACATACACACACACAGTAAATAAACAAATGTAAAGAAGACATCCAAAAGTAGGCGCTTTCATGCCAGGCTAAAATAATGATCTATGTTTATACCTCTATGCCCACCAAATTCTTTTCAGTATACTTAGTACATCTGTTTTCTTTTTTTCTTTCTTTCTTTCTTTTTTTTTTTCTGAGACAGGGTTTCTCTGTGTAGTTTTGGTACCTGTCCTGGATCTTGCTCTGTAGACCAAGCTGGCCTTGAACTCACAGAGATCCGCCTGACTCTGCCTCACAAGTGCTGGAATTAAAAGAGTGCACCACTGGTACCACCGCCGCCGCCCAGCTTTGATTTCTTTGTTAACTAACGAAAGAAAAAGAAAAAACAACAACCTACCTCCCAGCTCCACAGATACTCTCCCAGTCTTTACCACTGAAGTAGGATCCATAGTAGTAGACTGCCATACCCAGCTGCTAGTGCTATGTGTGTGTGTGTTATTTTATGTGTATGTATGTTTTGTTTGTAGACACTGTGTACTACACTTGTGTCTTCTCATGGACCAGAAGAGAGTGTTGGATCTCCAGGAACTGGAGTTACAGATGTTACAGATGGCTGTAACCCGCCATGGTACTGGAATTAAACCTGGGTCTTCTGGAAGAGCAACAATGGCTCCTAACCGCAGAACCATCTAGACCTCAGAAGGCAATATTGTAGTTAGAATTTGGGGTAGGGTAGGGTGTGACGGCTCATCCCTGTAAACCTAGCACTTGGGAAGATGAGGCAGCCTCAGCTACTGAGAGACCCTGTCTGAAAATCACAACACACAAAACGCCCAACAATACACATTTAGAGTTTTTGTGAAAACTGTTATCTTTATTGAAAATGTGAATTTATTGTCCTTTATATGAATGTTTGTGTTCATTTAACATGATGCTACTGCACTGAAATTCCAGCAGCTCTGTGAAAATTAGTTGAATATTCACAAAATGAGCTAGAGAGATAGTATAGTTTGCTCCCTGAATTTGCTCTCAACATTTGAGGAAAAAAGCTGGTTATAGTGGTGCACTGTTGTATTCCCAGGACTGGGGGAGTGCTGCGGGTCTCTGAGTTCCAGGCCAGCCAAGGCTACAGGAAGACCTTGCCTGAAAACAGAAACAGCAAAAGTGAAGTTGACAGCTCCTTAGTAATGTTACTGAAGTTGACTTCAGACCTCCACACCCATGGATATACACATTTCTCACACACACACACACACACACACACACACACACACACACACACACGCAGTATGCATACTAACCCAATCATAAATAATAAAAATAATTTTTAAAATGTGGAGTTTTGTTCTGTGACAAGCTAAAACATACTTCCTTTCAGTACGTGTCTGTAAAAACATCTTGATGAACATATTAGGTTGCACAGTTGCTGAAGTTTTCCATTCATTACTTTATAGATTTTCATTACCACAGGAATTGATGTTCTGGATAAAGAATATATTTGTTGAGGGCTTAAGTTTTTTAAAAATGGAGCTGTTTGAAGCAGAAGTATTCAAAGCATCAGAAAGAATAGGTTTCTTTGCTGCTCTTGCAGAAGACTGGGGTTAGGTTCCTAGCACCTACACTGTGGCTCACAGCCACCTGTCACTCCATCTCCAGGGGATCCAATGTCCTTTTCTGATCTCTGTGGGCAATTTAAAATATACGAGTTAGGAAGGAAGGAAAGAAGGAAGGAAGGAAGGAAGGAAGGAAGGAAGGGAAAAAAGGAATAGCTTCCACTTTCCTAATCTAAACCCCAAGAATGATTTTTCTCTCTGTTAAGACTGTGAATAATTAGTTGTGTTTTATAACCTGACAGCTTCCCAAAGCTCTGGTGTGCTCCCTGCTAAGGTCCTCACTGAGCTCACCTACAAACCTTAAGTCCACTCTTCAGTGCCTGGACACGGGGGAGATGATGTGCATTCCAAACCTCCTGACTAGAAACAATAATTATTCTGTTGATGATATGTCACTGACCCTCAAACCAGAAAGAAATCTATATATAATAGATATTGTAAGCCATGCAGGTTTAAAATTACTGTATCAGAAATGTCCTGCTTTAAGCTGTGGGCACTCAGGCACCAGAGTCATGTGGTTATCTGTGAGTTCCAGGCCGTCCGAGCCAGTGTGTCTTTTTTTTTTTTTTTTTTTTTTTTGGTTTTTCGAGACAGGGTTTCTCTGTGTAGCTTTGCGCCTTTTTTCCTGGAACTCACTTGGTAGCCCAGGCTGGCCTCGAACTCACAGAGATCCGCCTGGCTCTGCCTCCCAAGTGCTGGGATTAAAGGCGTGCGCCACCACCGCCCGGCTGCCAGTATGTCTTTAAGTATGTTTAATCGCAGCACCCGGGAGGCAGAGGCAGGCAGATCTCTGTGAGTTTGAGACCAGCCTGGTCTGCAAAGTAAGGACAGAGAGAAACCCTGTCTTAAGAAACAAACAAACAAAAAAAAAAAAAAAAAAGGAAGAAAGAAAGAAAAAAAACAGCTTAATAGCTTAATTATCAACTCCCAGTTAAATGACAATAGGAATTCTATTTTGAGATTTATTCCTTGTAAGCATTCATTCTTTTGGAAGGATTTTTAGAGTCCTAAGGCTTACTGGCCATTGGGAACACCTTCAGGACAGTCAGACCACCCCATAGGCATCTTGGAGTCAGCAAATAATTCTTACTCTTCCTGCTTAATCTTTTTATTTTCTTTTATTTAATATGATGGGTGTTTTGCCTACATGTATGTCTGTGCATCACCGCTTGTATGCCGAGTACTCTCAGACGTTAGAAGAGAGATTC
The DNA here is from genome assembly GCF_004664715.2 of Peromyscus leucopus. Classification (NCBI taxonomy): domain Eukaryota; kingdom Metazoa; phylum Chordata; class Mammalia; order Rodentia; family Cricetidae; genus Peromyscus; species Peromyscus leucopus. The sequence continues at coordinate 12,491,665 of NC_051082.1, forward strand.
AAGTTCCCTGGAACTAGACTTACAGACAGTTGCGAGTGCTCCGTAGGAATTGGGAATTGAACCTGGGTTCCCTGGAAAAGCAGCCAGTGCTCATAATCACTGAGCTAACTCTCCAACTCCCTCCCTTTCTATTCACGGCTTGTCTTGGTTTCAGTGCAGACTCCCTCATTATATCCAAGTCTGTTTTGTTAATCAGATTCATCAGAATGCAAACTACTTTTACTAAGTACTTTCATTCTCCTCTCCAGCAAATACTAGCTGTGGCCTTCCTCTGAAAATGCTGCGGAAGACACCCATGTACACTTGTGGCACATACTTGGTGATGCTGGTCCCACCTCCAGGGGGGTCAGGCAGCTCTGCCACCCGCTCTCTTTTTGGTGGAACAAGTGGTCTGTCGTCTTTAAAAAGTAAGTAGATTTATTTGTAATGCTCTTCCTGATGTATCTTAGTATTACTATTCTGTTGCTCTGATAACACACCATGACCAAAGGTAACTTAAGAAGAGTTTATTTGGATACTGTTCCAGAGGAATAAGGGTCTGTCATAGAAGGGAGGGATGACAGCAGAGCAAGAAGCTGAGACAGTCTATACAGCCCTGGCTGTCCTGGAACTCATGTTGTAGACCAGGCAGTCTTTGAACTCACAGAGTCTGCCTGTCTCTCCCTCTGAATGCTAGGATTAAAGTTGTGCATCACCACACCCAGTTAGAAATCACATCTTTCAGCACAAGGTTGAAGGAGAGAGAGAATGATCTGGAAAGTGTGAGGCTTTAAAATCTCAAAGCCTGTCTCCATTGACATATTTCCTCCCGAAGGCTGCACCTCCCCATAGCTTCTCCAAGCAGCATCACCAACGGAAGACTGAGTGTTCAGATTCCTGAGCCAATAGGAACATTTCTCATCCAAACCACCACAGTCTCTAACTCTGAAATATGGAGCATTGTTATTTATTGTTTTAAATTTACTCTGTTATAGTTGTTTTCTGATAACAAAATAATAATGGTCAAGGAGTTACAGCCTGAGAATTTGTCAGTTGATCTGGGGCTGAGGATAGCACCCAGGGCCTGTGTATGTTCTTACCCCTGAGCTACATCCCAGCCCTCAAAATAGAACTTTTTGAACTTGTTTTATATTTTTATTTAATTTAATTAATTAATTTATTTATTTTGGTTTTTGAGACAGACTTTCTCTGTGTAACAACCCTAGCTGTCCTGGAAACTAGCTCTGTAGACCAGGCTGGCTTGGAACTCACAGAGATTTGCCTGCCCCTGCCTCCTTAGTATTGGAATTAAAGGCTTGCGCCACTACCACCTGGCTAAACTTGTTTCATTTTTTCATGCAGAGTCTTACCATGTAGCCTTATCTGGTCTAGAACTATAGCAATCCACCTGTCTCTGCCTCTTGAGTTCAGGGATTAAAGGTCTCTTGGGTTTTGGGTCTTTTTCACTTCCTGAATTTAGACCCATTTGATTAGAATGGTTCTTTTTTTTTGGTTTTTCGAGACAGGATTTCTCTGTGTAGTTTTGGTGCCTGTCCTGGATCTCACTCTGTAGACCAGACTAGGCTGGCCTGGAACTCACAGAGATCTGTCTGGCTCTGCCTCTCGAGTGCTGGAATTAAAGGCATGTGCCACCACTGCCAGTTAGAATGGTTCTTCATGGACCATATCCCACGAGGACACAGTTGATGCCGTTGTGGTTCCATATCAGTCCAGGAAATGTTTCCTTCTGTGGCCTGATCCACGTTGGTTACCATGGGTCTCAGCACAAGGAGACACCAGTTCTTGCCTTTATTTTTTATTTTTTTTTAAAGATTTTTTTATTTATTATGTATACAGCAGAGGGCACCAGATCTCATTACAGATGGCTGTGAGCCACCATGTGGGTGCTGGGAATTGAACTCAGGTCCTCTGGAAGAGCAGTCAGTGCCCTTAACCTCTGAGCCATCTCTCCAGCCCCAGTTCTTGCCTTTAGACCATAGGGGCTACTAGGTAGTTGGGCTGAGCTGACTTTTAGGAGCTCTGAGGAGTGATAATGTTTGTGACAATGAGAAATGGTCATTGTTGGAAAGAGGAGCCAGGTGTACTTGTTGCAGAATGTGGGGGTACAAGTAAGTCACTGTGGAGTGGGCTAGAAAGGAGAGACTTCTTGGAGTCTCAACTTGGAATGGTAAGAAATGGGTATTTTTTTGTTTTGTTTTGGTTTTGGGTTTTGGTTTTTTGAGACAGCGTTTCTCTATGTAGCCCTGGCTGTCCTGGATTTCACTCTGTAGACCAGGCTGGCATCAAACTCAGAGATCCTCCTGTCTCTACCTCCTGAGTGCTGGGATTAAAGGTGTGCACCACCACACCCATGTAAGACGAATTGTTTAACGGTCTTATTAATAAAAAGCCTGGAGCTAGATATTGGGGTCAAAACTGAGAGATCAGGAAAGCAGAAAGAAACCAGCCACATTCTTACCACTAGAAATCTCAGCCCAAGGAGAGGGCTCTTCCTGTATACTCATACTTATGTTCCTTCTCTGCTCTGCCATCTCACTTCCTCTCTCCCCTCATCTACGTCACTTCCTGTCTGTCTCCAGACCTCTATGGTTAGTGCTGGGATTAAAGGTGTGTGCCACCATTCCTGGCTCTGTTTCTAGTGTGTCCTTGAACTCACAGAGATCCAGATGAATCTCTATCGCCCGAATGCTAGGATTAAAGGTGTATGCTACCATTGCCTGACTTCTATGTTAAAGTAGTGGCTGGCTTTTTCCTTTGATCTTCAGATAAGCTTTATTGGGGTGCACAAATAAAATATCACCACACACCCACTTGTGAGAAATGGGTGTTATTCATCTATGTGTACAAGCAGGGTAAGGGCTTCTATGATAGGAAGTTCACTGCAGAAGATCTTGGGTAAGACCATTTTGTGGGGTAAAACAGTAGGAAAAGAAAGAGGGTGGGGGTATAGCTCAGGAGAGTTTTTATCTAGTATGTTCAAGGCCTTGAGGTTTGTCCTCAGGGGCAGGGGAGAAATAGACAGTAGTTTAGTCTAGAAATAGTGTGGTTCCCACTACATGGTGGTGGAGTAAGAAACGGGATGGAAGAGTTGAGAAGGGGGAAAGGGCCAGGAATGGTGGAGCACACCCAGAAAGCCTTGGAACAGTGTCCTCAACCTTCCGACACTACAACCCTTTGATACAGTACCTCATGCTGTGGTGACCCCAACTATCAAGTTACTTCATTGCTATATCATAATTGTAATTTTGCTACTGTTATGCATCACAGGTAATTATTTGATATGCAGTATATCTGATATGAGAACCCAAAGGGGTCACAACCCACAGGTGGAGAACCACTGTTCTAGTATTTAGGAGGATCAAGAGAATGGGCTACATAGTGAGTTTAAGGCCAGACTCTGAAGGAAAAAACACCACAAATAAACAAAAACAAAAAAACAAAAAAGAAACTAAGTAGGTAAATCTAGGCAGGGTGCTGCACACCTGTAATCCCAGCACATGGGAAGTTGAAGCAGGAAAATCAGGAGTTTGAGGCTAGCCTGGACATCATGTGAAATTCTGTGGGTGTGGGTGTGATGTCAGCAATAGCAACTAACATATACATGCCTCACAGTTTAAACTCACTTCAGCTGCATGGCAGCTATGAGGTAGGTACCTGTCCTAGTCAGGGCCTATTGCTGTGATGAAACACCATGACCAAAAGCAATCTGAGGAGGAAAGGTTTATTTAGCTTACATTTCCACATCTTAGTCCATCACTGAAGGAAGTCAGGGCAGGAACTTAGCAGAGCAGGAACCTGGAGGCAGGAGCTGATGCAGAGGCCATGGAGACATGCTGTTTACTAGCTTGCTCCTCCTGCCTTGCTCAGCCGCTTTGTTATAGAGCCCAGGGCCAGCAGCCCAGGGACGGCTGCACCCACAGAGTGTGTGTCAAGCTGACGTAACGCCATCCAGCACAGCACCTATCTCTGCTTTGCAGGTGAGGAACCTGAGAGGCTAAGGACTTTCCCATGCCGTCCAGATGTGGTAGAGCTGAATTCAAACCTAGATACCCAAAGCCCTTCCTCTCCACTGTTCCACTCTCCGGTGTGGAGGGAGAAGTCCAACTGTCTGAGTCACATTGAGAACTGGGAAGGAGAACAACCTCATACCAGTGCTCACAAGGGCCAGCTGAGACCTGTCCTGACGCGCTGCCGTCCTGTGATGCCAGTCTTCCACCCTTTTACAGTTTCTCTTTTGACCTTTTGAAGTAGAAAACCACCTTCATAGCGCAGTGCTGTTTTAAATTCATTTTCAGAAATAGAGTTCAAGCCGGGCGGTGGTGGCGCACGCCTTTAATCCCAGCACTCGGGAGGCAGAGGCAGGTGGATCTCTGTGAGTTCGAGGCCAGCCTGGTCTACAGAGTGGGATCCAGGAAAAGGCGTAAAGCTACACAGAGAAACCCTGTCTCAGAAAAAAAACAAAAACAAAAAACCCAAACAGAAATAGAGTTCAATATCAAGCTTAGGAAGACATTTGGTCAGCATTGCTTTCAGGGATCTTCTGTGTTTGTTTTCTCTTAGTTGTTACTACCAACAGATAACAACAAAAAACAGAATTTTCAAAAGAAGTCTGGTTAGGAGCCTAAAATGGAAACTTTGAAGAGTAGTCCTCAGGATCATTAAATAGATGTCTGTTTCCACAGTCCTGGCCTCCAGCTTGGTGTATAACATTTCAGATGGTCAGTTCACAAGCCGTGCGGACCTCATAGATGCTGCTGGAAGCTCGCTGGGGCGTGGTGCTCTTGTGCCAGGATTGGGTAAGACACGAATACACCTGTTTCCTCGGAAGATTCAGCTTGAGGGATTGCTCTTGAAAATCTTGCCAATTCTCTGTGGCATTTCAGTTTCCTTAAAAGAGAAATGTTAATATCCTTTAGTTTAGGGACTCAGTGTAGAAGCTGCCATATGTAAGATTCTCAGATGAACTGCTGTTGAAGATACTCCCATTAGATTGTAAGACAGTGCCTGTTACAATCTCCCAGTTTCATGCCATACAAAGGTTCATTCCTCTGAAGAACACACGTTAGGGAATGGACCCATTGTCATACGTTGTGCTTGCTCTTTGTCCAGACTACTGAGGAGCACATATAGAAGTTTGGGACTCCTTAGAACTTTTTATCATCCATCCATTGATGTTACCTGTTCCTGGTGTCCTGGATTTTCATGAAAGCCATCTGAATCCTTTTTGGAAGTAGTTCATATGAACTAGTTGCTGCAAACCACGTATTTTGTGACGTGTTCCATCTCACACAGCTGAGCAAAATTGCAAATTAAATTCAGCTTTTTGTTCAGTTCCAATTTAGTGTGTTGTCACATAGTTCATTGGGAGTAGAGGTATGGCTGTCAGCACTGGGGGAAGTTCTCGCTCACTCTTTGTTCTTTGGCAGTTCTGTGGGGAATATGTGTACGGGTGTGTGGTGGTACAGTAGCTGAATGAACTGTGTTCTTTGCAGGTGCCTGTTACGATACTGTGAACAACATGCTATGGACCTGCTCAAATGACTACATCGATCAGTGGTGCAATCCTGGGAACCAGGCCTTCCATTACGTGTGCCAGAGACTGGGGGTCAGCCATATCATCACCGAGCCCAAAGGTGAGCAGCACTCTCAGCTCCCAAATATGACAGACTAGAGTGGCAGCAGTAGGTGGGAATGTAAGCCAGCAACAGAGTGTACTCACAGCTTCCTTCTTGGAACTTACAAACTAAAACCCACTGTTGTCCATGGCGGGAAAGGCTGGGTATGGGGAAGGAGAAAGCATGGAAATCAAAAAGCATGTAAATGGGGAGGCTTTGAAAAGAACTTGCAGACTTTTCAAAGGAAAACTCCTATGTCCCTCCCAAAGTCTAAATGTAGATATAAAATTTGATTATTGGTGCTGAGGAGGATCCCATGTAATCCCAGCACATAGGAGGCTCAGTAGAAGGACTGTTACTCATTCTATGCTAGCCCGGGCTACAGAGTGTGAGTTCTGGTTCAAGCTGGGCCTAAGATCCTGCCTCAAAACAAAACCTAAAACACAACATTGATTATTGGTTCTTGGACTGGAATCCTATGCTATTATAATGTTTTGTACTGACAATAGCTTAGTTATATCCAAAAGATGAACAGTCTTTGCCCGAATCCTGCTGCTAAGACTGAAGACTCCCAAGGCAGGAGTGAGTGGGATCTAGTGGGACCCTCGGGTAACAGGCAAGCAGGGCTTCTTTTTAACCACCAAGTTTCCAGAACCCCTGTCTTCATAACTGCCCAGGCTTGCGTCCTTTTATGGTCTTTTAAACTGCCTTGTAGGTGCTGAGACTCAAACCCCTGTCCTTTGGAAGAACAGCCGTTGCTTTTAACCGCTGAGCTGTCTCTCCAGCTCCCAAAGCCGTCTTTCTTGTACTTTGCCTATGTAGACTATTCTCTACCTCCATCCTCTGAATGCCTGAAACCGTCCATGAACCGTGAAGTAATCATATAAGAAAATGCTTGCTAATCCTCAGGTTTAATTGATAAACATCTATCCAAATGGAATAGAAATGCTGAGTTCTGTGGGAAGTGGGGGTAACTTGTGGACAGGATTTCTACAGGGCAGCCATGGAAGATGGCTCTAAGTCTTCTAGAATGGTGGCCAGCATGGACTGAGATGGCCTGAATTCAAACCCTAGCTCTATCACTTCCTAGTTGTGTAGTTTAGGGTAACTTAACCTCTCTCACTCTTTGTTTACTGGTCTATAAAATAGGACTAAAAGAATTTAAATTTGTAACCGTGCTTGTCAGACTTTATCCCATTGCTAAGCATACATAACCAGTTCAGTAAGGATGGCTCTCTGTGTTATATCCCATACTGTGGCAGGAAGTGTGCTAGAGCAACAGCGGTATCGATGGGCACCAGGAGTCTGTCCTTGTGTGTGCACAGCTTGTGTACACTGGAGAGTTGCTCCTCTGGGACACCTGTCATGCCTTTCCTCACCATGCTTCCTTTGCTTCTTCCAGAAGAAGCAATCAGCACAAATGAGGTCATAAACCAGTTACTGCACCATGTTGGCGCCATGTGCATTCACCAGCTCAATCTTCTGGCCACAAACCCCAACCTTCCCATCACTAGCGTCCTGGGCAAGCAGCACCCCATTGAGGCACGCCATCTGAGCAGCATTTGTGACATTATGGAGAAGGCCATGGTTAATGGAGACACCTGTATCGTACGCTGCATCCTTGTTGTCTTTCAGGTACATATTCTGTGTGGGCTTAGCAAGATGACACAGACTCCTCCCAGAGAAAGACTTTCAGCAACCTCTGTTTTGCATCTTGCCTCCTTGTAGTTCTCTAACCAGGGTTGTCAGCATCGTGTGCATTGCACTTGGATTAGTGGGATGAAGGCTGTCTCATTGCTGTTAATGTGTGTAAGATATTTACTCTATCCCATTGTGCACTGGAAAGAATGGAGTTGAAAATGCACCTGTTATCTTTTCACAAGAACAGCTCCCCTGTGCTTTCTTCTAGAGGGCTAATTTTATCCTGGATGGAATGAGCACACTTAGCTCTGCCTCTTATGTTTCTGTAGGTGGTGTTTAAATTTTTCTTCAGCCCACAAACTGAAAGGAACCGAGACATCATTCGGCGGTCAGGATTGCTTCTTTGGCAGTTGTTGATGGCACCAAAAGACCAGATCTGCCCTGAAATTCAGAAGGAGGTCTGTCTTGCCATCAGGTAAAAAGCAAATGGGTTTTTTTAGTGCTCCCTGCAAAGTAAGCAATGCACCAGAACCCTCTGCAAGCTGTAGCCTAGATAGCTTAGCCCACCAGGAATATGGACCTCACCAAGTGAAGACCATTTCCTTTGTGAAAAGAGCAAAACTCTTGTAAGGGCTGTGAGTGGACAGTGCAGGTAACTAGCGTGTTCTCAAGTGTGAGTGTGGAGGGTGCTTTGGAGCATGCTCTGGCAGTCTGCTCTGCCACTCACATTGACTGTGGCCATAGTTTGATGCTTCTGTTTCCTCAGATGTGAGATGGAGTTAAAAAAGACACCTACCATGTAGGTTCATGAGGTTGGCATGGGCGGTAAGCTGATATAGTGCAGGACTTAGTTGTGTTAGTCCTCATCCACCTGCTCAAAATCCTAGTGGAAGATTTTGACTCATTGCCACCCATAAATGATGACCTGAGTCTAATCCCCAGAACTCACCACGGAAGGAAAGAACCAACTCCTGGGGGCTGGAGAGATGGCTCAGAGGTTAAGAGCCCTGGCTGTTCTTTCAGAGGTCCTGAGATCAATTCCCAGCAACCACATGGTGGCTCACAGCCATCTGTAATGAGATCTGGTGCCCTCTTCTGGTGTGCAGGCAGAACACTGTGTATATAATAAATAAATAAATCTTTAAAAAAAAAAAAAAAGAACCAACTCCTGAAGGTTGTTCTCTGACCTCCAGATGTACACTGTGGCATGAACATGCCTGCCCTCACATCACACACACGTGAACATATGTATATAAAAATAATAATAATAGTAATGAGTTTTTGAAAATCTTGTTGAGCTGGGCATAGCAACACATACCTTTAATCCCAGTCCTCTAGAGGCAGAGGCAGGCGGATCTCTGTGAGTTCAAGACCAGCTTGGTCTACATAGTGAGTTCCAAACCAACCAGCACTACATAGTGAAACCCTGTCAAGAAAAGAATGGGTCTCTCTCATGGAACCAGGACCTTACTAGTTGGCTAGGTTCGCTGGCCAGCAAGCCCCAGGAGTCCTCCTGTCTGCCTCCCAGCACTGGAATCAGGTGTGTGCTCCTGTGCCTAGCTTTTCTACATGGGTGCTTGAGATGGAATTCAGTTCCTTACACTTGGATAGCAAGCTCTTTACCCACCAAGCCATCTTCTCAGCCTTCTCACTAGTGAATTGATAGGCCATAGTCTAGTGATCATTTTGTTTGGTTGCTTTGTTTATATATTTTTTTGACATTTTCTTCTGGTTTTCTCTCTCTCTCTCTCTCTTGTTTTGTTTTGGTTTTTGGAGACAGGGTTTGTCTGTGTAGCTTTGTGCCTTTCCTGGATCTCGATCTGTAGACCAGGCTGGCCTCGAACTCACTGGCTCTGCTTCCCACGCCACCACTGCCTGGCTTTTTTCTCTTTTTGAGACTGGGTCTTTTGATATAGCCCAGGCTGCCCTTGAACTTTAGATTCTCCTATCTCAGTCTCTCAATTTCTGGAGTTAGAGGCAAGGCCCTCATGCCTAGCTATTAATTATTGTGAATTACTTCATTAATTTTTGAGACAGGATCTCACTAAGTTGCCCTGGCTGGCCTGGAACTCGCTGTATAGACCAGGCTGGCCTCAAATTCATTCTGTACCTCAGATGGCCTCAGTATTTTTTTTTTTAATTTGTTAGTTTATTTTATTTCAGTTAACTTTCATAGAAGTAGAGCTGTGACATGATCAAATGTAGTTTAGAGGCCTTTGGAGACTTGGATGGTTGGTCTAGAAGGGTCTTCTGGCAGGAGTGAGCATAGAGGGCAGGTTTGTTTTGTTCTGTTTCTTTTCACTATGTTAATATGTTGAGTTGCTTCCTCAACAGATCAAATGTGATTCCAGGCAGAAACTCCTGGGGGAGGGGGTAGACACTGTCCTGTCTCTGTGAGGCTTCAAGTGCTTGAGGCGTAGGTTCCACTCAGGCTGTGTGCTGAGCCCGCTGCACACTTGACTGTGTGCCGCAGCTTGACAGAGAGGAAAAGCCAAAACACCCCAACCCAACAACCAACAAAACTCTCTGATGCCATTTTCCACCCTGATCTTCCACCCTTCTCAAAAAGAGATCAGGAAATCTCTTTGTCACATATCTGGCCAGACTGACATCTCTAACAAAAATGTAAATAATTGGAGTTTGTATTTTATGAAATGTTTTAAAGAACTTTTTGACTTTTCTGTCATTTCAGCTCTGGCTTAAATATCTTATACCCAGGTGAAACTGAAATCAATAACTTACTTAAGCTGGTCTTAACAGAAGGTGAGAATTATCCTGGAATTATCTTTGAACAACTGTGTGTGTGTGTGTGTGTGTGTGTGTGTGTATGTGTATCTGTCTGTGTATGTTACTAACAACTTAACCTGGGGCTTTGAATTTGTTAAGCATGCATTCTACCATTGGTTATATTCCAAAGCTGCGTTTTCACTTGGGAAAAATTATTTATTTATTTATATTCTGTATTTTGATTGTTTATCTGCATGCATGTTTGGACACTATATACCTAGAGCCCCATGGAATGCCAGCACATATCAGATGCCTGAAACTTGAGTAACAGATGGTGTTGAGATGCCATGTAGGTGCTGGGAACCACTGACCCATATCTTTCTCCTGTTCTCTCTTTTTACTTTTTAAGAGAGTGTGTCACTGGGCTGGAGAGGTGGCTCAGAAGTTAAGAGCACTGACTGCTCTTCCAGAGGTCCTGAGTTCAATTCCCAGCAACCACATGGTGGCTCACAACCATCTGTAATGAGATCTGGTGCCCTCTTCTGACCCTTGGGCATATGTGCAGGTGCAGGTAGAACACTACACATAATACATAAATAAATCTTTAAAAAAGAGAGCGTGTATATCACTAATTTTCCAAGGATGGCCTTGAACTTTCAGTTCTCCTCCTTCAGCCTCCTGAATAGCTGGAATATGCTAATCCTTCTTGTTGTTCCCAAGGAAACAGCTGGGCACTGATACAGTGGGTTCTCGCTATCTTCCTATTAGTCAGCATACTTGAGAAAATGTGTGTTTGGGGCTGGAGAGATGGGTCAGTGGTTAAGAGCACTGGCTGTTTCTTCAGAGGATCTGGACCATCACCCACATGGTGGTGCACAAACATCTATCACTCCAGCTCCAGGAAATCTGATGCCCAATTCTAACCTGTGCCAGCACCAGGGTTGTACACAGTACACATATATCTAGGCAAAACACATTCATGGGTGGAATGCTGGCTTCCCATGCAAGAGTCCCTGGTTTCCTCCTAGTACCCAAGACAGACAACACGATGTGTTTGCACAGACACCAGCACGGCAGGTTGAAAGCAGAAGCCACAATTCAAGGATCAAGCTTTATACCTCTTGCTTTGTCCTGACTCTGGATGTTTGGCACATCTAAAAATAAATGACTTCCTATTCTAGCATGGTGGTGCACCTGCAATTCCAGCATGTAGGTGGTAGAAGCAGGATGGTGAGGAATTCAGTGTCATCCTGAGCCTTATAGAGAGTTCAGGGCCATCCTGAGATATGTGAGACCCTGTCTCAAACAAACAAATGAGAATCAAAAACAAAACCAATTTCTTTTCTTCTTCTTCTTCTTCTTCTTCTTCTTCTTCTTCTTCTTCTTCTTCTTCTTCTTCTTCTTCTTCTTCTTCTTCTTCTTCTTCTTCCTCTTCCTTTTCCTCCTTCCTCTTCCTCTTCTCTCTACTCCTCCTCCTCCTCCTCCTCCTCCTCCTCCTCCTCCTCCTCCTCCTTCTTCTTCTCTCTCTCTCTCTCTCTCTCTCTCTCTCTCTCTCTCTCTCTCTCTCATTTGTTTTTTAAGCCCTAGCTGTCCTGGAACTTGCTCTGTAGACCAGGCTGGACTCGAACTCAGATCCACCTGCCTCTGCCTCCCAAGTGCTGGGGTTAAAGGCATGCACCACCAACCACCCAACTTATCTTGATGATTTCTAACCCAGGGTTTTTGTTTGTTTGTTTTTCATACATTTGATTGTATGTTTTAATTTAGACTTAAGCAGCAGCAGCAGCAGGAGCAGGAGCAGACATGGTAAAGACACTCAGCATTTAAAAGCAGCATTCACCTAAGGAAGTAACAAAACCAGTCTTTATAATCTACCAGGAAGACAGATGACACTTAACTGGATGTCCTGCCTCTTGCCACGCCCTGGCTGTGATGCTGTTTTGCTGCTGTTTTCATGAGTCTAAACACTGTGCTCAGTGTTGTCCTCAGTCTACTTCTTTGTAATCTTTCTTCAAAATAACATCAGTTTTCTTTCGGTGGGAGATGCAGTTTGTGAAGATATTGTCCCAACCTTCTTAAACTTGAGCAGTCCTCCTGCCCCATCCTCTCAGATACTGGAGCTACAGCCCAATGTAGATGGGTTTTCTAAGTGTTGTTACCAGGGTCATTCATGGAGTTTTGTCCTGTATCAGGAGAGAGAAACAGTGGACTCTCCCAGCTGCGAGATGTGATCCTAACCAACCTAGCTGAGCAGCTTCAGAACAACCGATTTGGCAGTGATGAGGATGATCACTACAGGTGACACCTGCTACTTCTCTGTTGTTGTGATTAAATACCATGACCGTGGGCAACTTATGGAAGAGAGGCTTTATTTGGGTTTTGCGATTTTAGAAGGATAAGGGTGCATCATGATGAGTAAGCATGGCTGCAAGCAGCTGGTATCGTAGCAGAAGCAGGAAGCAGAGAGTGTGAATTAGAAGTGGCACAAGGCGGGGGCTGGAGAGATGGCTCAGAGGTTAAGAGCACTGACTGCTCTTCCAGAGGTCCTGAGTTCAATTCCCAGCAACCACATGGTGGCTCACAACCATCTGTAATGAGATCTGATGCCCTCTTCTGGCCTGCAGTCATACATGCTGTATACATAATAAATAAATAAAATCTTTAAAAAAAAAAAAAAAAAAGATAAAGAAAAAAAAAAAAGAAGTGGCACACGGCTTTAAATTCCCAAAGCCTGCTCCCAGTGACACACTTCCTCTAGCAAGGCTGCACCCCCTAAGACCTCTCCAAAGAGCACCAGCTCAGGACCATGTGTTCAAATGCCATAGCCTGGGGAGGGGGGAAAGGGGGAGGAGGGGGAGGAGGAGGATCGGCATTTTCATTCAGACCACGACACATCCACTATGTTGGTCACTGCTAGCCTTTTTTATAAGTGATGATTTACATTTAAATGTGTTCAATCATTAATCTCCCTGTTGTAGCTAAATTGATCCTAAATTGTGGGCCCACTGTAAGATAATAAATCACGCAGTTGTCCTATGAGTTGAAATAGCACACTTCAGTATGGTCCGCATTGTCAGGGAAGTGTTTTGGGCTTGGGAAAGTCCTTATGAAAAGTGATGGGTGAGGAGAACCCTCTGCTTGCCCTCTGCGAAAGAAGCTGCATGTTGGAGCTCGGAGGTTATACCTTTGTTTTTCTGTTATAGTTCCTTCTAAAATACTTGAATTAGGAGGTAGGGTACCATTTTGTGAAAATCAGTTTGCTTTGTGGTGTGTCCCATTGGTTTAATGACTTCATGGCAGAGTGAGTTAATGTCTCCATTGTCCCTTAGCAAGATACTCTTTATGTTCCCTTGTTTTAAAGACTCAATGACGAACTCTTACACTATATCCTGAAGATTGTTGTGCGAGAATCCTGTATCCTAATCACCAAGTGCCAAACCGTTTCCAAGGATGATTTCCAGAAGCTCCTTTCAACCGTGCCTGTAAGTGAGGCCTTTACTGAGGCAGTGTTGTCTCCTCTCAGGAGAGTCTGTGGCTGACTGAGCTTACCCTGGAAATGTGCACACGGGCAAGTCCACTTGGAGCACTTTCCTAAGAAGGGGAAATAAGACAGACAGAGGCACTCCTCCCTGAGACGCCTTATGGCTGGCTGCATTTGGAGTTTTGTTTTATGTAGGAGAGTTTCCTCTCTTAATTTAGCCTGTTTGCTAACTCAGTGTGTTTCAGAGGCTGCTAGGAACCGATAAGTCCTCCAGGGTTTGGGTGGGGTCTGCTGTAGAGATGTGAGTGAGAGGCAGGGCAGAGTGTAAAGGGGTGAGAGGGGAGCCAGTCTTCAGAGTGGCCAGTGAGGGCCGCATGGTGGAGGGCAAGCAGGCTCGTGTCGGCACCTGCACTGACAGCCCCTTTGAGAAAGTGTGTGCTCTCATCTCCGTGCTTCCTCTTTTTGTTTCTCTTGTGGAGATCGTATAAAAGCGTGAGGGTACACGAGCCCTTTCAGCTGCAGGGAGGTCACTTAATGTCCTTATTTGTGTTAAAGGCTGCATCTTCCTGCCTGCGCTATCTGATGGCAGTTCAGAATCACCTTCTCAGTAACACTGTTTTGATTAAGCCTGATGAGAATGATGACAGTGACAGCTCCTTGCAGGGAGAGACATTGAAGGTACAGGTAAACACAAGCTCTCTTTCAACGGTGCTTCCTCCACAGTTGCTGAATTCCTGTGTATATGACGTCAGAGTTGACGGCGGTGTTCATAGTCTGTGCTCAGAGGGCCGAGGCCACTCACGTCCTAGGTCTCTGTCATTGCCAGTGCTCACACCATGTTTGTGACACTCTCATAATGTGTCATCATATGCTCCTGGTGGTCTCTTCGTGCCTTTGCTCCTTTCTGTTTGGTGAGAATGGTACCGTTTGGCACCCACAATGGTCTCACTGCACTTTAAGGTCAACTTGAGAGGATTGCATTCTAACCACTTCCAATATTTGTATGCCTTTAGAGTCTTTTTATTTAAACAACTTACGATGATAAGTTTTGATCTTTGAATAATTTCTAACCATATAGTTCATTTCATTTTGTTACTAAAATGCTCTAAACGAGCATCTGTGTAAACGCATTCTTTTGTTTGCATATGACAGTATGGCACTGCACAGATGTTTTTCTAGCAGTGGTTGTTGTAATTCTTTGAGTTTGAGGCCAGCTTGGTCTACATAGTGAGTTCCAGACCCACCAGGACTACGTGGTGAGACCCTTATTTAAAACCAAACAAAAACAATTTTTTTTTAAATGAAAACATCCAGAGCCCGGTGTGGTCATAGATGCCTGTAATCCCAGGACTCCGGAGGTAGAGGCAGGAGCAGTGGGGCCAGAGTCCACCATCTGGTACGCAGCGAGTTCAGAGCTGGTCTGGGTTACACAAGACCCTGTACCACACAGAATACAATGAAAAGTAATCATTTTTTCGGAAAACTAGAGAAAGTGGTGTGAACTCTGACTTGACCACCCTGAAAATTTCACTAAGGAAGCCATAGAATGACGATGTGCCCTTCGTTCTCCCTCCTTTATGTACCTGAGCCTTGGGATTCAGGCATCTGCCAGCTGGTGTTAATGAATCAATCTCATTACATGACCAGGTTGTAGACAGACAGGCATGCTTGAGTTGTTTTAATTGCCAGTCTTGTTTATTTAACTTGCCTGGTCTCGGTTTCCTTATTAGTACAGTGATGATGCCCTTTCCCTTGGGCGATGATGGCAGTGTTGTTGGCAGGGCTGTGGTCCCCATACTGTGCTGTCATGTGGTGTGTGGTCAGTGATGCTCTCTCATATCATAGTCCCAGCTAGGAATCCCTGTCTTCTAATGATACCTTAATTCTATACAACAAACCCCAAGAAGTGCCAGTATACTTTCTACTGGAAAGTATTAAGAGTTTTATAGATTCTTAATTAAACACTATAGAGACGTAGAAAGACTCTTGGCAAGGGCAGGATGGGCTATGTGGTATAGCATCTCCAAGTAGAAACAAGACGCAGATACCATGTAGAGAGTTAGTTCACTGGTATTTTTGTCAGAAAATAGCTGTGAACTGAACTGTTCTGTGCCATTGCCTTGTGTTTCCTAACAGTTTGCATTCCCAGACAGTCTGTCCTGTTCTTTCATGTTCAGTAGCCCATAGCTGCTGCTGCTGCTTTAACTGGGCTTTTCAACTTGCTGCATTTTAAGTGTGCTGGGCTTAGACATTCGGACAAGGCCACTTGTCCTGTTTCAGCATGCTCTGGTTTGTTGCATTTTACTCATTGCCTGTACGTGTGCTTTTTAATGTTGTGTTTTCTCTTTAGCTGTGCTCATACCACCCAAGGCAGCCCTCCACCCGGACAGTGTCTGGGCCTCCAGGAGCGCTCTTGTGCTGGATGGGACGGGAGCTAGGCCTTGCTGCTAGACACACAGTGCCTTCCCTGTGAAATACTGCATATTGCTAGCTGCACTCCAGACTCTGGCCTCCCAAGCCAAATTCCTACCTGCCACCCAAGAGGAGCTCACTGCATTGGGCTTCTTCTGGCCATGTCATTTCATCTGGAAATGTGTTGTTAAATAAACACATCGTGTCATGTTGTCATTGTGAGCGTGCATTGTTCGTCACTAGGCTGGCAACTAACCTTGTGGTCTCTTCTGCCTAGGAGTTAAAGGCCAGTATTTTGGCTCTTGCCACCCAGATCCTGACTGGATGTGATGAAGTACTGGAGATGCTGCAGCAGGTCACCACTGCCCTCATAAACAGTGACATAGCTGACCGAGAGCAAAGGTGAGTGTGGGTATTGGCTACAGAAGGGACCAGCCAGTGCCCAAGCCTGCCTGTGAGGAGGGCTGAAATGATGCTGTAGTGCAAGGGTACTCATACCCTTTAACATGCTTTCAGGTGAGCCTGAGCCTGTGCTTGCCCTGTGAGCTAGCGTTAGCAGGTTCTGTTGCACAGCCTGGCCGCCTCTGACACTGCCATTGTCCTCCAGCTGGCCTGGCTTCCTTTTCTTTTCTTTCTCTGTTTCTTTTCTTTCTTTTTAAAGATCTATCTATCTATCTATCTATCTATCTATCTATCTATCTATCTATCTACCTATCTATTATGTATACAGTGTTCTGCCTGCATGTATGCCTGCAGGCCAGAAGAGGGCACTAGATCTCATTACAGATGGTTGTGAGCCACCATGTGGGTGCTGGGAGTTGAACTCAGGACCTCTGGAAGAGCAGTCAGTGCTCTTAACCTCTGAGCCACCTCTCCAGCCCCTCTTTCTCTGTTTTAATTTTCTTTTATTCATTCATTCATTCATTTCTGAGGCAAGGTCTCTCTATATAGCCCTGGCTATCCTAGGACTCATATATAGACCGGGCTTCGACCACCAGAGATCACTTGCCTCTGCCTCTCAAGTGCTGGGATCAAAGGTGTGCGCCAACATACCCAGCTTCAATTTGCCTTTTAACTGTTAGCCTCGTGCTGTGCCTGGTTCCTTTGGGGAGGAAGTGACGTCGTGGTAGAGATAACTATGTACCAGACAGAATGTGGCGCTGACATAGTCCCTCGGGCTTACTGTCTTTGACTTCTCCAGATACCAGCTCCTCACACAAGAATCCCTGCCATCCTTGCTTTTCTTTCTTTCTTTTTTTTTTTTTTTTTTTAAGATTTATTTATTATGTATACAATGTTCTGCTTCTGCTTGCACATATCCCTTCATGTCAGAAGAGGGCACCAGATCTCATTTAGATGGTTGTGAGCCACCATGTGGTTGCTGGGAATTGAACTCAGGACCTCTGGAAGAACAGCTAGGGCTCTTAACCTCTGAGCCATCTCTCCAGCCCCATCCTTGCTTTTCAAAGTGAGTCATACACTGTATTTTTATGATACATTGACCTCATGTGACCTTGCAGTAGTCTTTGCTTCAGTGTGTCTGTTCCATGGCCTTGGTTGTTGCCCATTTGAAGATGGTAAATAGGAATTTGGGCTGAGAACACTATAACCCAGGTAGGCATTGCACCAAGGCTTAGGAAAACATTGGTTCTCCACTCTCAGTGCTTGGGAATAGGTGGAGTGTAATGGGGGATGCTGAAATGGGGTGCCCACTTCTTTCAACTCCAGTATCCTCAGTAAGTAACCTTGGAGAACTCACATGGCTCCCTTCTTTCTTAGAGAGATGGGCAGGCTTTGATCCTTCTAGCAGAGAAATGAGATACCAAGACAGTGGTTTTAAAGACAAATTTTAAATCTGTCTATTTAGTAGTCAAAGTCATACACAAAGGAAGTTGAATGGTAGTTACTGAGGCTGGAGGAGGAGAGTTATTGCCAAACAGGTTTGGATTGGCAGGATACATAGAGTTACAGAGATTGACAGTGATATTGTTTGTACATTATTCTAACCCTGAAATGTATGCTTCAAAGTGGTCAGGATAATAAATTGTATTTTGGGTGTATTTTGCCGGCATTAAATTTATTAAAACAAACTTGCCAGCTTCTAAACTGCACAGGAGCCTCAGTTGCTGTTCCAGGAGTGGAGGCCTTGGACTGGAGCTGGCAGATCCACTTTGTAGCTCTTCATCCCTCCTTTCAGAGTCTCGCACAGTACAGAGCCAGCAGACCGGAGGCCAGAGGCCTGGAAGGGCCCTGAGTTCTTAGAGAAGTCACAGCATTTCAGCACCCATTTATGAAGTGCTATGAGGGCCCAGAGATGTATGACCTGGGCTGAAAAGCATTCTTCTTCCCTTCTCCCTCAGAGATGGGCGTTTGGGAAGTGGATGGAGTTGACTGGTTTAAAGAGATGTGTTTGAGGGAATTCTTGGGCATGGGGCGTGATGGTTGCTCTTCTCCAGGCATGAACTTGCTTAGGCTGTGTGCTTTCCTGAACTTGTAGGTTAAAAGGCTTGGAACAAGTGACCAAGGCCACTATGCTTGGTCACCTTCTCCCAGTGTTGCTGACCTCCCTGATGCACCCCAATCTGCAGACCTTGACCATGGCCGACGCCCTGATGCCTCAGCTGGTGCAACTGGTGCTCTACACCAGCCAGGTGGGCCTCACCCTTGACATACTTTCTGCACAGCTCCCTCTGCCACAGAGGGCGTGCTAACAGAGACAACTTCCAAGTCCTCAGCAGCAACCACGCGTGCTAGGGGCAGATTTTATGTCTGTGTGATATAAGGAGTGGTGGACCCAGCAAGTGTTGATTCTGACCTGCTGTAAAAGTGCTAACACGCAGCATCGGACCGCCTGCTTCACACCTAGTGTCCCGAGTCCCCTCGCCAGCTGGAGTAAAGCACTGGGGGGGGGGGGGGGGCGTCACTAGTGGGCGTGTCCGAGAGAAGGAGGACAGCCAGGACTGTAAGGCTGCAAGTGTGACTTCTAAGTCCATGTTGGAAGCCACCCCAGTTAAGACACTCAGATGGTTTTGTGTTTCAGACGGCCTTGCTGCTTAAAACCCAGTGTCCAGTTTTTGCCGAGGTGGGCTGTTCCCCGTGTGGCGCCTCAGACCCGAAGTGCAGGCTGTTCCCTGATGAGAGGTAACATGTGCCCACGTCTCCCTTCCTTTCTTCTGGTGAAAGCCTGTACTCTGTTTACAACAGTCACTTTTAGCTAGGATTAGCTAACTGGGAAAGAAGATAGCTCAGGGCCAGAGTTTCACAGGCAGCTACAGATGCTTTAAATTTACAGGGACAAGTGAAACTGCATTCCCTATAAGAGAAGGGGACATTCAGAATTGATTCAAAACCCTCATAGTAGTAGACATACAAGGAACATTGAATTTGGTAGATTTATTATTATTACTATTATTTCTAGTGTGTGTGTGTGTGTGTGTGTGTGTGTGTGTGTGTGTGTGTGTGTGTGTGTTAGTTTTTGTTATTGGTTTGTTTTTAGACAGGGTCTTACTATATAGTCTTAGATGGCCTGACTCTCACTGTGCAGACAAGATTGGTTTCACAGATGTCTGCCTTTCTCTGCCTCCTGAGCGCTAGATTTGAAGGTGTGTGTCACCATACCCAGCTTGTTTTTAAGGGGGCAAGGGTTCAAGTGATCCTCCCATCCCAGCCTTTTATAGCAGAAACTTCCCTGTGTGGTTGGCTATTTTCCTTCCTTCTCTCCCTCCCAACCCCCTCTGTCTTTTGAGACATTCTCCTGTGTCCCAGGCTGCCTAAAAACTCCCTGTGTAGTTCAGGCTGCCCTTGAACGCCTGACCCTCCAGTATGTGCCTCCTCGGAGCTGGGCCTGACTTTACTGAGCGGTGAGTGGCTGCCGTCAGCACAGCTCTGCAGCGAAGCTGACTGAAGCAAAGGAAGGTGCTTCCTGTCCCCCACCCCCCACGTGAGAGTTTCAGTTTGTGTTGGACAGCCTCAGGATCCACAGAGTTCTTGCAAGTTGGAGGAGAATGGAGAAGGAGGTTTCACAGGCACCTCTCCTGAGTCAAACTGCAGGAGCGCGGCTGGAGACTGGTGGAGTTGCTGCAGTTTCTCGGGCACTGAGGCTGTGGGGTTGGCAAAAGTGCCTGTCTTCAACCCACCCCTGGAACTTCTGAGGAGAGCTGTGACGGTCTCCTTGAAATTCGAGTCGTGAATGCATGTGCAGTGCTCTAAGCTTGTGTGTGTGAGAAGTAATGGAGTGCCTTCCTCAGAAGACAAAAACTTGAGCATAGAGCGTTTCCAGTACTTTCCATTGCTACTCAGGACTCAGGTGGTAGGGTGTTGGCATACTGTGTGCTGTGGGAAACCTCAAACAGTTTCTTAAGCTGTGGTCTGCAGTTTATGCTTGTTTTTGTTTTTGTTTTGTTTTCCTTGTTAAACTGCACCACTTTCTCTTTCTCGGGTTTTAGAATGCTAGAAGAAAAGGAAGAGCCAGGCTTTCTCACTGGCTTGAAGATCCCTGCCCCGTGGGCTGCTGGGAAGACCGTGGAAACAGTACACCCTGTCAGAGATAACTATAAGTTTAAAGAGACTGTTCATATCCCAGGAGCCCGCTGCCTGTATCTACGATTTGACAGCAGATGCTCGTCGCAGTACGACTATGACAAAGTAAGCGGGAATGGGTTGTCTGCTGCCTCAACTTAGCTGCTGCTTCTTTTCCTTTGTGCTGGCTGCCATTCTTGACTCATTTCTGCCTGTAGGTCCCTCGCAGGAAGGAGACTCCCCTCAGATAGTGCTGTGGAGGGTAGTGGCTGAGGGAGTTGAAGAGCCACAGCTCTGTGTCTGAGAGCAGGACTGTTAGGGCACGTAGACTGTCTCTGTCCGTGCCCAGGAGCTGGGACAGAGGACTTGCTGTGGCTCTGCTGCCTCCGCCTTCCCTCTTGAGAGTCATGTAAATGTGTGATGGCTGTCCATCTGAAAAGGTCTCAACGCCCAGTGCTTCCTTCTCACGTGTCCTCTGGAAGAGGGTGGCTTTTAGAAGTTCAGATGCGCCTGAGTCTGGCTTGTGTTTTCTTCTTTGTCATTAACTCAGGCACCTGCAGATTTTGAGGAGCTGGTGGCTTTAATGGCCATTTTGAAAAGGCAGGATTTTCTTCTGTTGCTGTTGAACTCGTGAGGAAAGGCTAATGAAGGAACACACAGAGTAGACTGCATATTCTGTCTTCATGTCGCTGGTCAGCTACTTGTCACCTCTGCCCTTTGTAAACAGAGGAAGGGCAAATGGTCTTATCCTATCTCGGGAGACTTAGGGTAAAGGTAAAGAAAGAACTCTGCCTTGAGATGATGAGACACATGACCATGAGATGTGAAATCCTCTTCCTAGTTAGATGTTAGGAGAGTCAAGAGGTCCAGATGTATGGAGGTGTTGAAAATGTGTCCTCAAAACTCACCTCTGCCTGCAGCTAAGATGCTCTGTGGAGCCTGGCTCCAGCTCGCTTGTCTCCTCCATTCAGGTGTTGTGCCTGCAGTGTTCATGTGCAAACAAGTTACCACATTAGTTGGTATCATTTGTTTCTCCTTTACAAATGATCATTCGCATCTTCTAGTGTATACTGACTAGTGCCTGCCCTGTACATAGAATTACGATTCATAAGGAAGCTTACTGTGTAGACAAACATATTTATTCTTCTCATGGTCCCTGGCTGCTGTCAGCAGGAGGTCTAAAGAGTGTGAGCTCACTAGCTGACCAACAGCCAGGTTAAAGATGCACGCAGCTTTCACGGCCCAGCTGAGCTGCCAGGTATGGCAGAGTGGACTGTAGCCTCAGGCTTCGTAGTTATGGAAGCCAGAGCTCTGTTTCCTCTGGATGTACCTGAATGCCAAGTGAGCTGTCTCTCTCTTTCTTTTATGTTAGAAAAGCACCCGTGAGGCCAGAGGGCGCAGTAGATGAGGCTGGTGTGGCAGAAGCCTAATGACTCTGCACAGACCCCACCATGCATTGGTGGGAGGAGGGCACCACCTTCACGGCTTGTCCTCCAACCTTCCCACGTGGGCTGTGGCACACATGCCCCATGCACACATATCATGCGGGCACACTTTAATAGTAAAAGCATCAGCCAGTCGGATATAAATGGGTGATAGGAGAATAGTATTAACAAATGAAAATTGTCTCTACAAGCAGCAGCCACCTTCCTGGCCCATAATTGTGTCATTTCTTTTTATGCCATTAAGCAACAGTCTAAGAATGTGTGGCTTGTTTTCACTTTGTTGCATTTTTTAATATTTATTTATTGATTTTTTTTTTGGTGCTTTTATTTTGTATTAGGTATTAGAACCTGACTATATTAGCTCACTTTGTTAATTGTGGGGAGGAATTAAGGGGCCAGACTGCACCTTTTGTTAATGAGTGCTGATAACTACCACGAAAATAGCTATTTGAAAAATATACATGCACAATAGCCAAGTGTAACTATTGAAGCCTTCGTGTCCCAGTGATAATAGAGATTTGAAAATATAAGAAATATGCATGGCAATAATTTTAGTCATTATTTTTCTTTGGCTGCCTTGTAAATACCAACAGCTGATTGCCTCTAAACTTGTATCAGTTAGACCTTAAATATGAGGATCTATTAGTTATATTATAATGATACCAGTGTCTGGTTATAAATGTGTTTTTTTACAAATATTTTTTGCAGCCTCTTTATTTGTAGATGTTGTTTTTGTTTTTCTTTTACAGTCTAACAGTCTATTTTCTGTTTTGAAGTTGGTGATATACGCGGGGCCTAACACAAACAGTAGGAAGGTTGCTGAGTATGGAGGCAACACTCTGGGATATGGCAGCCGTAGTGTCTTAGGAACTGGTTGGCCGAAGGACTTGGTGAAGGTATGGTATCAAGTCACAACGTCTTTCTAGAAAAGAAAGGTGACCATAGGTTCTTCATGGGCCAAGGACTAACTGTAGCCCCAGAGAGCATTTGCCGTGAGGACTTAAGTTAGGGTGGGTCCAGATTGCTAGGCCTACTACCTTCCCACTTATATTCAGAATTACCCTCCTTTTGCCTGTAGGACATCAGACCCTTGTCCATGCTAGAGCTTGAATCCATCCACAGGGTTCTTTGTGGCCAGCAGTTGTCATAGCTAGTTCTTCCCTTGGGGTCTGGGATGCCAGTCCTCCCAGAGCCCTGGTCTGGATGTGGACAGCAGGATGTGGCAGTTTAAAAGTTTTGAGTTAATGTTTTCAAATGAACTTGGCCTTTGAAGAAAAAGAACAATCAGTTCTCAAACTGATATGACTAAGGTCATGATTTATAATCTGGGCCTTTGAGCTACTCACTAGTGTGTGCCCAGAGCACAAACAGGGATCAGAAGCCCACTAACACCAAATATATTTAGCATGTTTCCTGAGCTTGTATGTTGCACACACAGTTAACCTGTTGCACACTTTAATTAACCAGTGATGCAGTCTGCCCAGATGTCTGGGTGAGCTAAATCTTGATCTGCTGCTCTTTGCCCTCCTCATTGACACAAGCGAGGCTGGAAAGAGACAAGGAAAGAGAACAGAGCACAGGCAGATCTCTGTGAGTTCGAGGCCAGCCTGGTTTGCATAGTGAGTTCCAGGATAGCCAGGGCTGCATAGAGAGACCCTATCTCAAAATTAATTAATTAAATAAATAAATAAATAAATAAATAAATAAATAAATAAATAAATAAAGTAAATCTCTAAGCCAGAGATTTGGTGGTAAACTCCTGTGATCCAGGTCTCTAGAAGCTGAGACAGGAGGATCATGAATTCAAAATGAGACCTTATCTCAAAAAGAAAAAAGAAAGTCAATCTCTGAAATACATTGCTCTCTTGGAAATTGTTTGTCTTTCTTAAAGTTAATTTTCCCCCTTAAATCTTAAGGTTGAAGGCGATACAGTCACCTTCTCCTTTGAGATGAGAAGTGGCCGTGAGCACAACACTCCTGACAAAGCCATGTGGGGCTTTGCTTGCACAGTTCGCGCTCAGGTACTGAACTTAACTCTGTCCTGTGTGCCTTGGTGACATAGATCATATTTGCCCTGGAAACGGCAGAATATGAGGCACTCTTTCATCTTTCTCTTCCTTAACAAATGGAAACCTAGCAAGAGTGAGTGGAGTGGAATGAAAGGAGCTGGACCTAAAGTCAGTTCAGCAGCACAGAAACCTGTGGCTGGGACTCTTGGAAGCCTGGAGAGGTGACCGGGCTCTAGCATGTTCCCGCAGGGCAGAGGTGGCTGGAACACGCAGTTGACAGGAGCATTTGGATTCTGAGTTAGGAGTGGGACTTCCCCTCGGGTTAGACTGTAGACTTGGAGGTTACTAGAGCTTGACCCAGCACAGAGCCTCAGCCTCTCAGGCCCAGCTGCCAGCTAGCATGTGCCCCCTGTGAGGCAGGGCTCTCTGTCCTCTGTTTATCAAGCAGAAGGGCTGCTACCCAGGAGGCATGCAGGATTTCCCTGTAACTTCAGTGCACTCACTGAGAGAATAACAGTCTGCACTATGGAGGCGTAACCGAGAGCAAGCAGCCTAGCTTCCTGCGCGTGGTTTGTGCTGTTTCTAATGAGAAGTCCGACTAGCTGTTCACTTCCCAAAACCTCATTCAGCGGTCACACCAGCACCACCCTTGTTCCTGGTGTTGGCTACTGCACCTGGTGCTGCTCTGTGAAACCCAGTGGGGATGGTCCAGTGTGGTGCAGTGTAGCGTGCAGTGCTCTGCCAGTGCCCACTGACCTGTGTGTGTGCTTTGCCCCTGTCTGCATTGTAGGAGTCCTCGGAGGATGTCTCAGGAGGCTTGCCCTTCCTGGTAGACCTGGCCTTAGGTCTGTCTGTGTTAGCTTGTTCCATGTTAAGAATCTTGTACAACGGACCAGAGATTACCAAAGAAGAGGAAGCCTGTCAGGAGCTATTGCGGTCCAAACTTTTACAAAGGTAACAAAGTCTGCATGACTTGGAGCGACTTTTGCCCACAAACAGAAATAGACTTCATGTGGAAAGCTGCATGGTGTCTTAGTATTTGAGGAATGGGATGAAGATGACACCTCCTGCTTCTCAGCCTTACTCTAACTTTTCTTGGAGCTGCATAAGTTTTCTCCAGTTCAAGCACTGTACCGTTGAAGGACGCCCCAAAGAGAGGAGGGTAGATGTATGATGAGCAAATCAGACGCCGGGGGTGGGGTGGGGGGGTGGGGGGGTGGTAACCATGTGATGCTGTGGGGTCCCAGGGTTTCCTAAGGACGTGTTGGAAGGGATGTGCATTCCCAAGAAGACAAGAGCACTTCCACAACGTGCTCCGGTTCGCCTTTGGAGAAGGTTTGCTGAGTCCACACTGGACAGACACATCATGTGAGCTGTCTTGTGTCTGACGTAGCTGCAGCCACTCAGCCAGCTTTCCAGTAACCGTAGAAGAGGAGTGAAGAGCTCGTTCCTCTCTCCCCAGGTGCCAATGGCAGGTGGAGGCCAACGGTGTCATCTCCCCTGCGCTCACTCCGAGTCCCTCTCCACTGCCTCTGACCATAGAAGAAGACAGAGAGTTTACCTACCCCTCGGACGTCCTTGTGCCTCCTGTTGGGAACTACTTCGACCTGCCTCGGATCAGGCTGCCTCCAGGGATCATGATAAAGCTCAGGGAAATTTCTGGGCGTGCACGACCTCAGTTTAGACCAAGTATAAAGTATGTTCAGACAGTGGGGAGGCCATGTTTCATTTTATGTCTAACTAGTGACCCTTGAACTTTAAGTTTACGCAGTGGAAGAGTGCTTTCCTGTCGTGTATAACCTCTGGGTTTGAGCCCCAGCACCATAAAAAATTAGTTCAGTTGTACGAAAACCTATGTTTAGTTAGTGGACATGAGCTGAATATTTAGTGAGCCAACCAGGTAGCATTGAGCCATGGCAGTTCTCGTGTGGCCCTCCAGCCACAGCCAAGCAGCCCTGGCAGTGTGGGCATGCAGCCCCTCTTCTCACGTGTTGAAACTGAGGGTCCTAATGGTGGGGCTGTTCGCTGGGTCTTAACACGTTTCCCATGGAACTCCAATGCCTGTCAAACTTGGCGAGCTCTAGCTTTTCCTCTGACAGTTTGACCTTCCGCCTGACCTCAGCCTCTACTTTTGATTTCTGTGCAATCTGGGAACACTTTCCTTGTGCTTCCCAGGAGAGAGACAGACTCCAAGTCTGAGAGTCACAGATGTGCTTGTGCTAAAGTCATCTTCACGAGCACACGATGGCATGCAGGTGGAGGTCAGAGGACAGCTTGCAGGAGCTGCTTCGCTCCTTCCACCATGCATGTCCTGGGGATCCAACTCAGGTTCTTAGATGTGGCAACAAGCCCCTTTCCCACTGAGTCCTCTCAGATCGTCCATAAACAGTATTCTGTACAACCTGGTATACACATGCACTGGACACCATAGCCTCGGTCAGAAGAGGAATAGTGCCATGGCTCTATTTTTTTGTGTATGTGGGAGTGCATGCACCATGGTTGAGTACACAGAGGCCAGAGAAGGGACACACCCTGCTCTATGACTCCCAGCCGCATGCTCTTACGGAACGAAGATCAGCGGTTGGCATTACTGGCAGCGCATCAGGTGCCTGGACCTGCCTGTCTCTCCACCCAGCACTGGGACTGCAGCCGTGTGCTGCCTTGCCTGGCTTTGGGTTTTGTTTTCTCTTTCTTTTTGAGATACCGTTTCTCTGTTTAGCCATGGCTGTCCTGGAACTCACTCTGTAGACCAGGCTGGCCTCGAACTCAGAGATCCGCCTGCCTCTGCCTCCCAAGTGCTGGAATTGAAAGTGTGTATCATCACTGCCCGGCTCTCACCTGACTTTCATGGGTCTGCCAAGGACTGGCACTCATGTATCTAATCCAGTGACCAGCTCCTCAGCTTCCAGAATGTCTGGTCAAGAGCTTTAGACCTATTCCAGCTGTACTATGACTCTAGCTCAAAATATCCAAGTCTTACGAAGGGAGATACCTTTAAATTTGATTTTCAGCTTTATCAGCCAGTGTCGGTTTTATCATCTACTACACTAAGCTGATTGCTAGCACACAGTGTCTGCGGGGCCACCATCTCTTCCTCTTGTGTAACACAAGCACTGTGGTGACCAGTATTTGAGTCAAAGCCTATGATTTCCAGCCTGTTGCTTATGGTGCTGCTAAATTAAGTGTACCATATACCTGACTGGTTCCCATTGTCACGACAGAGAAGTGATTCAGCCCGATGTCATGGAGGAAATGGTGGTGTCCTGCGTTATTAAGCACTTGAACTTGGTTGATGCACTGCAGTCCCTGATCAATTTCCAGTATCAGGAAGAACATGCTGAGGAATATGATTTATTGTGTAAAATTATGGGAGAGACCTTTAAAAAACTCAATGCCATGGAGAGACAGCTGCAGGTAAGTGAAAAGGGTGGTGTGTGTCAACTGTTGGAAACAGTTTCTTTCATGGCAAGTGAAAGAAGTTTTCAAAGCTGTTAGTCCAAATTCCAAGCTTACAGATTGTCCTGCTTTTGTCTCAGCACCTATATGTCCGTTGTTTTCCACCCTCCTAGAGCGTGGCCGAACTGGAGCAGAAGTGGCAAAGTGAGGTGGAGGATGCCCTGCAGGGCAAGCTGGAGAACAACATGCCTTTCTTCTATGACTACCATTTTAACGAGGTGAGTGCAGTGTGAGAGTCCCCACTGGGGTACGCTGTTTAGAGAGCAAAGGTGCCCTGTGTGCTCACGCGCTCATGCATGCAAGAAAGTAGTGTTCCTTCCAGAACCTTGTATACTGTGTGACACACCCATTCTCTAAATGGCTAAATGAAAGTAGCTAGGAGGACATGTTAGCATACAAGTACTTGATTTTAAGCTGGTTGATAGCCTTGTCAGAAGGCTAAAGAAATTACCATTATTAGGCTGGTGAGATTCTCAGTGGGTTGAGGTGCTTACCACCAAGCCTAGTAAGTAACCTGAGTTCCAGCCCTGAGAACAGTGTGATAGGAGGACTTGTCCTCTAACCTCCACACAGGCACTGTGGCACATGTGCACATGTGCACACACACACACACACACACACTCTCTCTCACTCACTCACACAGTAATAAATAATCAAATAAGTAAATAGAGGGAAAAGATATTACCATTATTATCAAATTTTGCTTTCAAACTTTAAAAATCAAAAGAAAAATTAAAAAATACAGCTTGAGTTTGAAATCCCCAGAAAATAGACCATGAAAATTTTAAACTTTATCCTATCAAATAAAAGTATATAATTTCAACATTCAAGAAGTCAAGGTAGGAAGATTGTGAGTTTAGTGTCAGTCTGCACTACAAATCGAGACGCTGTATCTAAAGAGTTAGGTCCAAGGCTATAGCCCCTCACGAGAGAGCACTTGCTCAGCATGTCCAAGGCACTGGTTTCATTCCTGCAGTGTGGAAAGGGCAAACAAATCAGCCGGCCGGTGGTGGCAGCGCACGCCTTTAATCCCAGCACTCGGGAGGATCTCGGTGAGTTCAAGGCCAGCTTGGTCTACAGAGCGAGATCCAGGACAGGCTCCAAAACTACACAGAGGAACCCTGTCTCAAAAACAAACAAAACCAAAAGCAGGGCTCACTTGTACGGGAGCAGAGCACACAAGCCGAAGGTGGTGGTTGGCCCTGACTGCTGTCCCTGCTAACAAATGTATAGTAAGCTTGGTCCTTGCAGGTCATGCATACCGTCCTTTCTTGATTTTTCCTTCTTTAGAACAAAATGAAAGAACTAGAACTTTTGTGTTCAATGAAGGAAGTCTCCTTTGATGGAAATGATCTTGAAAACATGGTCCTCTCCCTGAGGTTAGTGATGTTACTCACTCTCAAGCTGGCTCCTTACCTTGGTGCTCAGGACACTGCAGGTTTTTCAGTGTTGTGTGTTCATCAGATACTCAGAGTTTCTTACTGGTAAGTCCACAGCTCTGGTTGAACACTCAGGAGGTAGCCCAGGCATTTGAAACAGAAGAAGGGCAGATGAGCAGTGTTCACTAGGTGACTGCTGAGCTGTCCTCGTCCCTGAATGCTGAGTGGGCTGAGCTGGAGAACAACTAAACCCACCTCAGTCTCTCTCTCTAGGGAGAAGTTCCTCCAAGAGGTGAATTCCCTCACTCAGAAGCCCTCTCACCCCCTGGCCAAAACGAAGACGCTGGTGAAGAGCCTGATGAACCGAGCCGAGCTGCTGCTGCATGTCACCATTGCAGCCCAGTCAGGCCTCACCAGGAGCATCTCAGGGACACCGGCAGAGACGCCTGGTACTGCTGCAGGCTCTTCATAAATAGACATCAACTATTGTTAATGAATCCACTCCTGGGTTTCCTAGAACAGCGGAAAAGGAAATGGAAACATTTTCCTTCTTGCCTCTCATTGTCTTTAGTCTAAGACTTGAATCCCTATGGAGTCAACTTGAATGGATCCCCTTTGGCTTTGAAGGTTCCTCCTGGGGCCTCTGAGGAGTGCAATGGCATGGGTTTGCATAAGCAGTGCTCCCTGTTTTAAGTTCAGAGTAACAGAAGCATTTATGTAATCAGCATTGTCAGTCTCAGAGTGTGCCAGTCTCCTCCCTCCCTCCCCCTCCCTCCCTTCTCTCTGTCTGTCTGTCTTTCCTCCCTTCCTCCCTCCCTCCCTTCCTTCCTTCCTTGACAGAGTGACAGTTTTGTAGACCAGGCTGGCCTCAAACTCACAGAGATCCACCTGCCTCTGCTTCTCAAGTGCTGGGATTAAAGGCGTGCACCACCACCAACCCAGCTCAGTCTTTTTTCTTTACTCAAAGCTGGGTTTGCATTATATAGGACCTTCTGGCAGGACTTGACATAAATTGATTATTACTGGAAATCCCCAGATCACAGTTTTTTAAAAGTCTTTTAAATTATTATTTTTTTAAAGATTTATTTATTATGTACGCAGTGTTCTGCCTGCATGTATGTCTGCAGGCCAGAAGAGGGCACCAGATCTCATTACAGATGGTTGTGAGCCACCATGTGGGTGCTGGGAATTAAACTCAGAACCTCTGGAAGAGCTGCCAGTGCTCTTAACCGCTAAGCCATCTCTCTAGCCCCCTAAATTATTATTTTTTTAACAATTATTTTATGTGTATGAGTGCTTTACCAGAATGTATGTCTGTGTCTGGTGCTGGCAGTCTAGAAGAGGGAACTGGATCCCCCGGACATGGAGTTACAAATAGTTGTAAGCCACCATGTGGGTGCTGGGCACCAGCCCAGGTCTTCTGGAAGAACAAAGAGTACTCTTAAGCTCTGAGCCATCTCTCCAGGCTTCTCTTCCAGGTTACATTTTAATTCTTAGTTTGTAAATGTGCCTTCCAGGGAAATCAGTGAGGTACCAACAATGGTCCACTATGTGTATCCCTGGCCAAAACCACCTTTGTTGAATTAGAGCAGCGTATTTTTAATGGAAACTTCAGACACTCCATGAAGTTGATTACACTCTCCAGGGGGCTCGCAATCATAGGTAACAGGCTGATAGCACCTGAGAGACAGGTTTACCATATTTTAGATTTAAGCTGTCTACTCTTTTTTTTTTTTTTTTTTTGGTTTTTCGAGACAGGGTCTCTCTGTGTAGCTTTGTGCCTTTCCCGGGACTCACTTGGTAGCCCAGGCTGGCCTCGAACTCACAGAGATCCGCCTGGCTCTGCCTCCTGAGTGCTGGGATTAAAGGCGTGCACCACCACCGCCCGGCTAAGCTGTCTACTCTTAAGATGTGAAGGGACTTCTCCCTACAGTTTTGTCTTGTTTTGTTTGTTTTTTCCTTTTCATCTGTGTGTATGGGGGACATGTGTGCTTGTGCCTTCAGAGGCCTAAGGTTGCGGTTACCCTTAGCAGCTCTTCCACTTTGTTCCTTGGGACAGAGCCTCTGGCTCGAACCCAGAGCTCACCCATATGGCTAGTCTTTCTTGCTAGCCAGCTTACTTTGGGGCCACCATACTCACATGGCGTTTACATGGGTTCTGGAGCTCTGAATTGGTCCTCAGACTGCTATGGCAAGCTCTTTAATGTTTGAGCCATCTCCCCAGCCCCTCAATCTAATTATTTTTAATTTTTTAAAATAAAACAACTTGGGGCTGGTGAGGTGGCTCAGCAGTTAAGAGCACCGGCTGCTCTTCCAGAGGACCTGGGTTCAATTCCCAGCACCCACATGGCAGGTCACAACTGTAACTCCAATTCCAGTGGATCTAACAACCTTACATAGACACACATGCAGGCCAAATATCAACACACATTATAAATAAATAAATATATAGATAAACAAATAAATAAATAAATAAATGTTACTTTTTAAAAATTTTAAAAATAAAATAACTATGGGACTAAAGAGATGGCTCAGTTGTTAAGAAAGCTTCCTACTCTTGCAGAAGACCCTGTTTCAGTCTTCAGCACCCGTGATAGGAGGCTCACAACCACCTGTGACTCTATCTTCAAGAGATTGGATATCCTCCTTTGGCCTCCATAGAAACTGGCACTCATATGTGTGCACATGAATACACACACATACACTTGAGAATGGAATAAATATTTTAAAAAATTAAAATAAAAAAATTTAAGTTCCAGATTGTGCAGCTAGAGAACAAAAGCAAATCTGGGCAGCACCAAGACCCTATAAAGATGCAGGGATATAGCATGGTGGGTCAGTACCTGCCTACCTAATTAATGTGCAGTAGCCATGGGTTCAATACCAGTACCCCCCAAAAAAGAGAGGGGGGGATTAATAATTCCATTTTGTGCCTTCTTGCCTTTTTCCTCTCTTCAGTCTTGAACACTGAACCTAAGGCTTTCTGCATGCTAAGCAAATGCTGTACCACTGTGCTGTAGCCCCAGCTCCCTACTTTTTAGAATGTTTATATTGAAGCCAAGTGTGATAGTGCACACTTTTAATCCCAGCACTCCGGAGACAGGCAGGCGGATCTCTAAGTCTGAGGCTGGCCTGGTCTACAAGAGTGAGGTCGAGCACAGACAGGACTACACAGAGAAACCCTGCCTCAAAAATAAATAGATAGATAGATAGATAGATAGATAGATAGATAGATAGATAGATAGATAGATAGACAGACTACACAGAGAAACCCTGCCTCAAAAATAGATAGATAGATAGATAGGTAACAAAACAACAACAAAAAGAATGCTCATATTGAAATAAACACTGATAGTTATTAAATAAACTTTTGTCCTTTTTTTGGAAAGCCAGTTTAATAAAAAAAAGACTTTAAATTTTCAAGCTAAAAATAAAATTTAACCACATATTTAGGTTTTTAAAGTTACTGCTTACTCTCGTCAGTATTCTTTGCTAGCCCAATTACTGGCTGAGCCCTGCCCTAGGGGCTTCTGTTACACATAGCTGTTGCTGTACCTCCCTACAGATCAGACACCAGAAGTGGTAAGCATTTTTCCTCCTCCTTGCAGCATGCAAGTCAGCTTCAGAAACAAAGGTGGCATCTCATGCTGTCCGGCAGCCTGTTTTCCTTCGAAGCATGTCTGCTCCTTCTGACCTGGAAATGATTGGTAACGAAGACTTGGAATTTACTAGAGCAAATCAGAGGTAAATGGTCTTTGGCCAAAGCAGATCCCAGTGTGTAGTTTACACGAAGTGTTCAGACAGCCACCCTGAGCATGGTTATTTGCTCATCTGCTACAGTTGTGTTTTCTGTAGGCGTCGCCACGTGACCAGCCACCGCAGCAGCTCCTTTACACTCCTGCAGTCGCTGGCCATCGAGGACAGCAGGGACAAGCCCACATACAGCGTTCTGCTGGGGCAGCTGTTCGCTTTCATTGGCACTAACCCCGACCAAGCGGTAGGTCACAGACATGCACATCTCCGATGGACGGCTCCTGGCAGCTGGAGCACAGATGACAGTGAATGTCAGCGTCCTTCCTCCCGTGCCTTTCAGGTGTCCAGTAGCAGCTTCCTCTTGGCTGCACAGACAAGGTGGCGGCGGGGAAACACGCGGAAGCAGGCCCTGGTGCACATGCGGGAGCTGCTGACTGCGGCCGTGCGAGTTGGGGGAGTGACACACTTGGTGGGCCCGGTGACAATGGTCCTCCAGGGAGGGCCCAGGTCAGTGGTTCCGTTCATTCACACTGTCCGTCCACCGTGGGCAGAAGCACGGCTGCACTTGCTCACGTTGGTCTCAGATTTGTTTGTTCCTACAGGGTTTCTCTGTGCAGTCCTAGCTGTCCTGGAACTCACTCTGTAGCCCAGGCTGGCCTCAAACTCACAGAGATCTGCCTGACTCTGCCTCCTGGGTGCTGGGATTGAAGGTGTGCACCGCCGCCGCCACCACCACCACCGCTGTTTTCAAATATTTTTATAGTGGTGTATGATTTTGAAAAAACATCTCAGGATACAAGCAGAATGGAAGGTCTCTTTGACACCATCCATTCTAAATTGCCCCTGTTCTTTTTGGGGTTTGTTGTACCAACCATATACACATACATAGCTCCTCAGTTCTCTTTGTCTTGTAACTATCCATGTGTGATGTTTCCATGTGGAAGAGTTTATGTTACATGTTTGTCCCTACAGTTATGGTTGTTTTTCTCAGTATATCTTAGACATCACTGTCTTTTCAGCCTTAAAGGATCTGCTTCTTCATTACTGAAAGCACCATAGAGCTCCACTACACTTCTGTTTTTATGCTTACCTCCTGTCTCCTCATGGATGCAGAGGGTCATTCGTTATTTTCTCTCAGTTTTGCATTGACTGCAGTGATACAGTAAACCTAGACTTTTATACACTTTTATGCCCTTCAGTGATAGTTTTTATTTAATCAATTCCTAAAACTGTCAGTATAGATCCTAACTCAGAAGGCCTTGGCATGTGTTTGGGGAGTTTTTCATGCCAGGGGTCAGAGGTCCCCGCAGAACAGGAAAGGTTAGAGCTGCCGCTGGAGCCTTGTGTCTTCTGGTGCTCTTTGATGCAGTGTGGCCAGCAGGCAGAGGGTCGGTGGCTGCTAAAGAGAAGTTCCTGCCAATCAGGAGAGCTTGTGCCTTTTTGGAGAAACAGCTTTAGTGTGGTAGAGGCTTGAAAGACAGAATTTTAGGTCTTACTTGGGTGGGTCTGTCCTTGGCTGTTGGTCAGACTGGCATGTCCAGAGCCAGCAGTCCCTGTGACAAAGCCTATGACTATGTACATGCCCACCATTTCCAGGGTGCCTGGAAGGAAATGTTCAGACACCAACCACCCCTACTTTGATTACCTTTTCATTTTTGCACAGTCTTTAATAATATCATTTATTACAATTTTGAAAATATGAAGAACATTCAGAAGAATTCCTTTTTTTAGTTTTTTTTTTTTTTTTTTTTTTTTTTTTTTTTTGACAAGATTTCTCTACGTAGCTCTGGCAGCTGTCCTGGGACTCACTCTAGACCAGGCTGGCCTCAAACTCACAAAGATCTACCTATCTCTGCCTCCTTCCTGAGTGCTGGGATAAAAGGCGTGTGCCAACACCACCTGGGTGTTTTTTTCCCCCCTGAGGAAGAATAAAATTCTAATGTACAATCTCCTAACATTTTAGTGTATATTCTTGTTCTGACTATGGGTCTCTACTGTGTTGCTTCCACAGCTGGGACTACATCACACTTGATAACCAGTTCTCTGTGTGTTCGTATGTGGACGCATATGTGTGCACACGTGTGCGTGTGCTTGTGTGCAGTCAGGCACACAGACAGCATGGCTCATGTGTGACAGTCACAGGAGAATTTCGATTCAGTTCTCTCATTCTGCCTTGATGAGGCAGGGTCTGTCTTCTGTCACTGTGGTCTATCCCCCGACGTGTTGACCTGTGAGCTTCAGGCTGGTCCTGCCTCTGCCTCCCTCTCTCTGTAGGAGTATGGATGTTACAGGTGCCACCATTTCAGTTCCAGAGAGCAGACTCTGGGGTCAGGCTTGTGCAGATGGCGCATTGACCCACTGAGCTGTTGTCTTCTGGCCCAGTTCCCTGTCTTCATTTCACTTAGTTATCTGTTTGTTTGCTGAGTTTTGGTCTTCTCAGACAGGGTTTCCCTGTGTCGCCCTGGCTGTCCTGGATCTCGCTCTGCAGACCAGGCTGGCCTCGAACTCACAGAGATCCACCTGCCTCTGCCTCCTGAGTGCTGGGATTAAAGGCCCAGTTCCCTGTTTTTAAACTCTGCATTATTTGTGTTTATTTTTGTTATTATAAACAGTATTACATTACAAATCTTTGTACATAAATCTTTATAATTTCAACTCTCAGCTAATATTAATTGAAATAGAATCAGCCCCATGTTGTGTTTTTACATTAGGAAAGGATTGTTTTTCATACCTGGTCTCTCGTCCTCTGCTAGTAATTAGAGTGTGAACTTGAAGGAGACTCTTTCTAGTCTGTTAGACCTCGCTTTTGCATTAATGTCCCTCCATTTCCAGTCCTCAGTGCTGCCCAGGCTATGACAGACATGTCTCATGGCTTATTATCAAATACATTCCTTGTTCTTACTACTGCTGGGTGTTCAAGCTTCATCACAGGTTCTGAAGAACTCTGCAGGAGAGAGCCTTGTGTAACTTTCCCTAAGCCAAGATTGCCTGGGGTCCTCCTCAGTGTGGAGCATCTTGTTTGAGGGACTCCTGGGCATCCTTCCCAACACTTTTCCATGACCTGCAGCTTTTGGCATTAAGCTTGGTGATCTCCAAGATCCCTTTATCTCTGTATTCTTGGCACTGGGCTTCT
This sequence comes from Peromyscus leucopus, assembly GCF_004664715.2. NCBI lineage: Eukaryota > Metazoa > Chordata > Mammalia > Rodentia > Cricetidae > Peromyscus > Peromyscus leucopus. Next base: position 12,527,234 of record NC_051082.1, read on the forward strand.
TGGAAGGGCTCCTATGTGTCCCTCCTTACATTATTGCTGATGTCTTCAGGACACCTGAGCTTGGTCTTTGTCTCCTAGAATTGAAGAGCTCACCTGCGGTGGGATGGTGGAGCAGGTCCAGGAAGCCTTCGGTGAGACCATGACCTCTGTGGTGTCTCTGTGCGCTCGGTACCCTATTGCTTGTGCAAACAGCATTGGGCTCCTGTGTACCATACCTTACACCAGGTGAGTGTGGACGTGCCATTGGCCTGTGGGGTGTATATCAATGTAGTCAGCTAAGCAGAAGGCAATTTTTTGTTTTGTTTTTTAATTTATAAAGTTGGATTTTGAGGAGCTAGAGAGCTGTCTCTTGCTGAGGGTATGAGTTCAGCTTCTAGCTCCAGGGGATCCAACACCTTCTTCAGATATGGGCATGCACCTGCACACATGGTATACATCACACTAGACACATACATACACATAAGTAAAAATAAAATGGTAAAATTGGATTTTTTTTGATTTGGTTATCGAATACCTCCTCAGGATCTGTCCTAGTGGCATGTGTCTACAATTCCTTAGTCAAGTGGCCAATTGCTGCCATTAGGATTATGTCACTGTGTAGATTCGGAGGTTCAAAATGACATCTGTGGAGCTGGGCGTGGGGTGCACGCCTTGAATCCCAGCACTCGGGAGGCAGAGGCAGGAGGATCTCTATGAGTTCCAAGCCAGCCTGGGCTACAGAGCAAGTTCCAAGATACCCAGGGCTGTTACACAGAGAAACCCTGTCTGTTCATTTTGTCTTGGCACAATTATGTTCTTTCTTGAGTCACTTAATTAGCAGCGTAGAGCTGTTAACTGTTCATGGAGTCATTTGAATGCCCTTATAATAAGATAATTACTGGGGGGAGGGGGGAGGCTAGAGCAGTTAAGAGTGCTGGTTGATCTTCCAGAGAACCTGGGCTCTGTTCCAAGCACCCACATGGCGACTCACACCTCTCTGCACTTCTAGTCCCTGGCCTCCAAGGGCACCAGACACACACTGTGCACAGATAAACATGGAGACAAACCACATAAATAATTGTTTTTGAAAACAGATTATTATTTTGTCTATTATTGAGTTGACTCATCAGTTTCTGGTTTGCTCTCGTGTGTGAACAAACCTGATTTTGAAGGCACTTCTCTAAGGGCATCACCACTATAGGAAAAGTGTCCTGGGTGATTGTACATGGTAGTACCCTTAACGAAAAGGTACGGATGTGTTCCACCCCTCTCTGATAGCCTGAATCTTCCTGAGAGCTTCACAAAGGCTGGTCAGTCATGGTTTTTCATTCCATTTCTGCTCTTCCCCAGGAGTGAAGAGAAGTGCCTGGTCCGCAGTGGCCTTGTGCAGCTCATGGATCGACTCTGTAGCCTGAGCAGTCAGACCGAGTCCAGCTCCAGTGAGAAGCAGACCAAAAAGCAGAAGGTGGCCACCATGGCCTGGGCTGCCTTCCAGGTGTTGGCCAACCGCTGTGTGGAGTGGGAGAAAGAGGAAGGTGAGCAGTGGGACTCCACTCTGCCCACGGGTGGCAGAGGAGAGGGCAGTATTGAACTACTCATCAGGTGGCACCAAAACTACACAGAAACCCTGTCTTTAAAAAAAAAAAAAAAGTTGACTTAGTGGTTGGGAGTACTTGTTGCTCTTGTAGACAACCTAGGTTCAATTCACAGCACCCACATGGTGACTCACAACTGTAGGTAACTCCAATCCAAGGGGACTTGACACCCTCTTCTCCCCTTGGCGGGTAGGGTGCCAGGCACATGGTGTACTTACATACATGCAGGGCAAACACTCATATGTTTAATAAATATGTTTATTTAGTTACTTTATAGCTTAGGTCCTTATAAAATCACACAGTGTTTGCATGGAACCTGTGTGCATCCTAGGCTACATACGATGCCTACCTAATACAGTGTCAATGCTCTGTTGATCTTTTTTTTTTTTTTTCCGGAGCTGAGGACCGAACCCAGGACCTTGCGCTTGCTAGGCAAGCACTCTACCACTGAGCTAAATCCCCAACCCTCTGTTGACCATTTCTATACTGACTGGACCTTTTTCTTTTCTTTTTTCAAGGCAGGGTTTCTCTGTGTAGTCCTGGCTATCCTGGATCTCACTCTGTAGACCAGGCTGGTCTCGAACTCACAGAGATCCACCTGCCTCTGTCTCCTAAGTGCTGGGATTAAAGGCATGCACCACCACCACCACCACCACCACCTGGCGGTATTCTAATGTCTTAAAAGCCTATTATACTATATAGTAGACAGAAGAGGAGTTAAGTCATTGTTCCTTTAAGAACTGTGGTCTGAAAAAAAAAAAGAACTGTGGTCAGCAGTTAAAAGCACTTGCTGCTCTTTCAGTGAACAGTACAGTTCTCAGCACTCACATCAGGCAACTCATAACCAGCTGTTACTCCAGCTTTAGGGCACCTGATTTGCTCTTCTGGCCTGTTTGGCATCTGCGCGCACGCGCGCGCGTTAAAACAATAAATCTTAAGAAAAAGAACTGTGGTCTGGCAAACGAAGTTGGTGTAGAAATACTGATGGTGTGATGGGAGCCCTGGCCCCAGTGGAGGTGCTTACTACGTGCTATGGAACAGACTGGCTGAGTGTGAGATCCAGAAAAGCTTCTCGGGAGAGAATGTGAGCACAGGACTGCAGAACTGAACAGACAGCGTGTGTAGCTCTGGGATCTAGACATGCGTAGGAAACTCAAGACACATGTGGCTTTTACAAAGGATGCTTGTGAAGTGGAACTAGAGTATAAACATGGGATTGTGTTATTCCTCTGTTACACATGACTTAATTATATCTCAGTCTCACGAGAAGGCCTCCCCTCAGCCTTGACTGTTATGTGTAGATATTGTCTGATGAGACTCTGACTGGTTAGTGAAACATCAAACAAGATAAAATGAGTCTAAAGGATGCTTTAATGAAGGGAGATGGAGAGGGAGGACTCACATGACTGGGAGGGAGGACTCACATGCAGTGAGACCGAGAGGGAGGACTCAGCATGCCTACAGACTGGTATGCTCTCCCTCAGTGCTCACTGCTCTTCTTTCCTTCCTCCAACTCTGAAGGTGGCTCCACAGAGGCTGTGCACTCAGGGCTGGCCCGTCAGGTGTCCAGTCTCCTCACCAACCACCTTGCACGAGCTACTGAGTGCTGTGGCAACCAGGCTGCTGGCAATGACGCCCTGCAAGATGTCCTGAGTCTTCTCAATGACCTCTCCAGGTATGGAAGGCCCTGGAGAACAGCCTGTTCCCTTCAGTGGCTGGAGTAACTTTTGCTTCTGTTAATTTTGGAACATCCAAGTTTCCAGATTTTTTTTGACACACTGGTGCTTCAAGAAAAATAGTAGAGAATAAAGTCATTGGAACATGGTATTTAGTCTCAAAATGTGAGGATTGTCTAGAGGAACAAGGCACTGTTGTTTGCTTTATGACTTGATGGCACCAGCCACGGGCCTTGCAGGCATGTACACCTGCATTTCAGACCCAGATTCCAGTCATCTAAGAGTAATGAAAAGGATCAGTTGAGGATGGTGGGTAGCTCAGTGGTAAAATGTTGTCTGATGTGCACAAACCCCCAGCCAGGTTCCATGCTCCACACCACACACTCATAGAATCAGTCGGGGCCTGTAATTACTTCGTTCTTTTGCACTTATCTAAATAAACAGGAGTGATTCTCCCTGGGCACCCCGTGTTCCCATGTCACATACATGACAGTGTGTCCTGGCTTTTGCTGGCTCAGTAGGTTTGGCCGTCACAGGTCACTGGTGTTGGGGACTGTAGCACTGGGACAGCTTTGCTCTTGGCATGCACGTTCTGAAGGCATGAGTGTAGAACTGCAAAGCTCCTAGTTTAGGCTTCTAGTCTTGGTGCTCTGGACACCTGCGCTTGAGGCACCAGCGATGAGAAAAAATGAGGAAATTATCCTTCCCAGGTGTTATGGGTTAGCTTTTTTATCAACACTTATTTTATGTTTGCTCCAGACGGCCATTCTTTGCACACAGTGTCAAGTCCATGTCTTCCTCCTGAGGTCTGAGCTCACTGGTTTGTCTAGCTCCACCTCGGGAACACTTGTTTCTAATGTCTGTGTGTGACCTTCTCAGCACAGTGCCCTTTTTCTCCATCTTGCAGGAGCCACATAGGGAAAGCCATCTTGAGCCAGCCAGCCTGTGTGTCCAAACTCCTTTCCCTACTGCTGGATCAGCGTCCATCCCCAAAGCTGGTGCTGATCATTCTTCAGCTGTGCCGTGCAGCTCTGCCTCTGATGAGCGTAGAGGACTGTGGGAATGTGGAGCTTCCACCCTGGAGCTACTCTGTCCCCTCCCTCAACAGTGAGCAGGAGGACCCGAGTGACCCTGCCTCCAAGATCGCCTCTCTGCTCTTAGCCAAGCTGGCAGACTATGTGGTCCCAGGTGAGGAGTGCCTGGACAGGAGGTGATGCTGGGAGCTCAGCTCCTGCCGTGGCCAGGCCCCCAAATGCACCTGTGTGCTCTGTGATAAAGGAGAGATGGCGGGAGAGGGAGGGGTGGGAGGCTTTTCCTGAATGGGGAAGCACACAGCACAGCACTGTTTCTAAGTCGGCCTTGGTTTTTGCTTTAAGGATGTCAGACGGTTCTTTCTCCAACTGCTTCTGAACCTGATACCACATTGACAAAAACCAGTCCTAAGAATCCCTTAAAAGGAGATAAAGATCCTGGAGAAGAAAGTGAAGCAGTGGACGGCAAGCTCTCCATATTCATCCACAAGCGGGAAGATCAGTCCTCCCATGAGGTCCTCCAGCCATTGCTGAGGTGACTGCAATGCCTAGAGTAGCAGTGCCACCAGAGACCACCCGTGTCTCAGGCACTGTGCCTGCCTCAGCCCTGTGCAGACAGCCCAAGTAGGCACACACTGTGGCTGCCACCCCTGAATGAGGCAGACCTAAGCCTCTAGAACCCCAGGGTGAGCTGTGATGTGGTGCTTCCTGTCTAAGCCAGCAGAGGGCTCCAGCAAATGGCGAGCCAGTCACTTCTGTCACCCCTGTGGGGTCCACGGTGTCTCTAGCTGTGAGGACAGTGCTTCAGATGTTGACATTCTTCAACCATAAAACATTAACTGACTGAAGTATAAATGATACAGTGGCTCAACAAGGAAACGAAACCTGTAATTATCCTTAGAAGGCAGTGGGGCGGCCTACTGTATAGCACAGGGCACCTTAGACAAGTGCCTCTCTTGTAAGAGTGATCTGTGAAGTCATCCTCATGCTTGGGTCCCTTGTTTGCCAGGACGGCCTATGAAAAAGTGGTCTCATCTGAGCACAGTCATGGTAAGTGCTCAGGTGAAGAACTCTCCCAGAAACACGTGGCTGCACAGCCATCACAAAACTGATACAACGAGGCCCGTTCTGGAGAAGAGGGCGCTGGGTTGTTAGGAGCGAAAGCCAGGCCTGCCTGCGGGCACTGCCTTCACGCTGCGGTTGAGCTGCCCGTGTACCAGGCCACCTCCTTAGAGCTGTCTCTAGGGTGTTGTGTTTGTCTGCATTCTTAAAAACGAGCTTTGTTTTGGGTCCTAAAACATCTAAAATTACAAAAAAGTTATTTCTTTTTTGAAAAAAGGAGAGTCTATGGATTTTAAAAGCTAGTTTTAGATCCAGCAAGATGGCTTAGCAGATAAAATCCATTGCCACTAAGTCTGGTGACCTGAGTTTTGTCTCAAGAACCCACTTGATGGAAGGAGAGAACAGACTCCTATAAATTGTCCTCTGGTGTTTTCTACATCCATGCTGTGATACATGCATAAACATACTCACGCACACACGCGCGCGCGCACGCACACACACACACACACACACACACACACACACACACACTAAAGCCAGTGGTAGCATCTAAACAGGGCCTGAACACGTGGTTGCTGGGTGACATATGCTCCTTTCTAACATTCTAAAAATGACTCACCCTCTCTGCCTGCCTTTTTGCAGTAGCTCAGAAGGACGGCCTTTTCGACTTGGTACCGGTGCCAACATGGAGAAAGTTGTGAAGATGGATCGAGACATGACCAAGGTAACCGCATGGGGAAAGCTGATAGAAGAACATTTACCACACTTTGGGTTTGCAGAAGAAATCGGTTTTTTAAATGTTAATTCAATGGTGTGTGGTGACATGGCCTTTAGTCCCAGCTGAAGCTCAGTTTAAATAAGATATATGAGATGTCAGCTCAAACTTACTCAGGAGCCAAGAATGGCTTTCTCCTGCCACCACCTCCCAAGTGCTGGGATTTCAACGTTGCCATGCCTCAGAGCCTCATAAATGCTTGGTAAGCCCTCCACCAACTGAGCAATTCCTGGGAAAGAACCTAGTTTTGACCTATAAGTTTTGCTTAGCCCCTTTAAGGGAATTTTATAGTCATAAAATAGTTATGAAATTGAAGAGAGGTGAAAGGCTGCTAAGAGAATAATCCTCAAGCATGACCAGGGCTGAGGAGGCAGCTCAGTTGGCAGAGTGCTTGCCTAGAATGCCCTGGGCTTGATCCCCAGCACTCTGTGAACCAGGAGTGGTGATAAAAGCCTGTGATCCCAGTGTTCAAGAGGTGGGGGGGGGGGATCTGTGGATAGGATGTGGAGTGAGTAGAAAATTTTGTAATAAAGGAAAATGAAAGAAAAAAAAAGAGGTGGAGGAAGCAGGAGGGAGGATCAGAAGTTTAGTGTTTCCCGTTTTATATCACAAGTTTGAAACTAACCTGGGATACATGAGCTCCAATATCAAAAAGACAGACAAAAATAAGTATAGACAAAAAATCATAAAGATATAAAACATGGGGTTGGGGATTTAGCTTAGTGGTAGAGCGCTTGCCTAGCAAGCACAAGGCCCTGGGTTTGCTCCTCAGCTCCATGGGAAAAAAAAAAGATATAAAACATGTTCACTTTCACAACTCATTAAAGGAATAAAAGCAACAGTGACAAACAATTTTTTTTTAACCAGATATTGTTATGAGACATGGTAATACTCATTAGTGTCAGCCATGGGTGAGTGGACATCTCAAGATCCAGGGGCAGAATTGAAACACAGTTGGGGGGTGCGCCTTTCATCCTAGCCTCGGGGCAGAGGCAGGTGGACTCCAAGAGTTCCAGCCTAGCCAGGGCTGCATCGTGAGACAACATGTTCTTCCATTTATTTAAAAGCCAAACAGAATAGATTTAGGGATGGCTAAAGACATTAGCACATTTGAATCATGAGATGCCAGGCATTTAGAAACAAACCTAACTCAAAACCAATCAAGCAGATTGTAAGGTGTGTGTAGAGCAGGACCCAGTAATCACAAAGTCACTATTTGCAAAGCAAAATCTACAGGATTCAGACTTTACAGAAATGTGTATCTGGTGTCTGTGTCTATGTTGTTTATGGTATTCATCCCTTTGGGGACGGACAGGGAAGAGATTTGAGAGAATGTGAGTTGGGAAGAATGAATGATCAATGCAGGTGTCTTCAACCCCAACCCCAGGGTGGCTGCTGTGAAGTGATCACAGAAGAGGCCTCAGCCGCCCTCCGGAAAGCAACCAAGTGGGCACAGTCGGGCCTCATTGTCAGTGTCGGGCCACCAGTAGAGTCCATCAACCCAGAGACTGTGAGCGGGCTGTCCACAGGCGACAAAAAGAAAAGCGCCCAAACCTCCATCTGCCGAGAGAGGAACTCAGAACTCGCCAGGTAAGCCTCTCAGGGAGGTACCACCTGGCGGACTCTTCCAGTCGCACTGCATAGTGGGTTTGTTAGCAGGGTTTTAATCGTATGCCATCCTTACCCTGCTGAAAATAAGGAGTGGGGCAAGAACCCCTCACGGTTGTAGGATTGCTTTAGGGAAGAACCATGGGCTAGTGCTGAGGCCGCCATGGGAGCCAGTCTTCTGAGAGTTAGTAAACTGCCTTGCACAGGGTGCTCCCTCACTGTCCCAGCTGACCACACACCTCTTTCTGGGGTTAGAGTCAAGGGGAACACTGCCTTGGAGAAGCTTATGGTGTCATGCACCCATAGGTGAGGAATAACTGCAGCCTGTGTCTGTCTTTGATTCCCAAGGTTTCTGTGGTTTAAAAAAGCAGCAGCAGCAGCTTGGGGTCCATTGTTGCAGAGTGTGTTAGTCAGTGCTTCATAACTTAAGAGGCTTATTTAGCTCTGGTTTGGAGGTTCAGGGTCTGGTACTGCCCCAGTTCTCGGTTGTATCGCATCCTGACAGGTCCTGTCAGGAGCAAGTGTTTGTATCTCAAATTAGGAACTAAAGGAGAGTTGGAGGAGCCAAACTCAGGCTTTTCTACAGCCCTAGCTGGAAATAGCCCTTACAAAGGCAAGTCCCCAGTGACCTAAGAACCTCCCATAAGCTTTGCTGCCTACCATTAGCTCTCCCCTGGGACCACTGTGAACTCTCGGGAGACAAACAATACTCAAATCGTAGCACAGAGGATTCTTCACATACCACAGAAAAAGTTCAAGAAGTGGTTTCTTCCTAGTGTTGATTTTGCTTGTCATTTGTCAGTCAACAAACTCCCTGTCCCGTGTAAGCCTTTGTCATGTGTAAGCAGGAAATCCTTCCATCCTCATTAATTCTGAAATCACTTTTCTGTGCTTTTGAACATCACCGAGCATTGAAAGTGTTCCATGTGCACACTTGTAGGACTGACCCTGTGCGGCCCTTCATCAGTGGGCATGTGGCAAACAGCATGGCTGCAGAAGTGATCGCCTTGCTCCACAGCCTGCTCATGGCACCTGAATCAAATGCTGCTCAGATTTGGACCACAACGGCAGAAAAGGTCAGCATGGGGCTGCTGCTCAGCCAAGGGCGTGCGACTGAAGCAGCGCTGTAGACATGCACAGAGGGGTCATCCCAGGAGACAGTGTCCCTCCCTGTTAGTCAGACACTCCTACTCTCCTGGAGTCTCCCCTGCCCCTGCTGGTTCTGACTGCAGACTCGCAGGCGTCAGAACAGTGTGTCAGGGAGACAGTGGCAGTCCTGCTTTCCTTCTGCTTGCATCACACTGGTACTGACATTATGCTGTCAGGTGTCCCTGATTATTTTGGCCATTGAAGTCCTGGGAGGCCTCTGTGTGATGGCACTGCCAAGTGCTCTGTCTTGTACTGCTCCATCACAGCAGTAGTCTGGTTGCCTGAACGATCCTCCTTTCCACTGCCACTCTTCAGGCCAGGGCCTGAAACATGCCCTGGAGCTGAACATTGACATGCAGGCTTTGCGAGTGGTTTCCCCTCAAGGGAATGACTGCCTGATGGTTTGTGGGTTTGTAATACAGTGTTAGATTCTCCCATATTATGAAGTTGTATATTTCTTGTTCTCTCTGATTATACAAAGGTACCTATGGATAGAATGTCACTGACCACACTGACCACATTGTCCAGAGTTCATGTGATAGCTGGGCCCGGAGCACTGTTAGTCATTCCACCATTCTTGAGACCAGTTGCCAATGCTTTATCTCCCAGTGCCTGGCCTCTTTTTTTTTTCCCCCCTTAAGATTTCTTTAAATCTTGGCCAGGCAGTGGTAGTACACACCTTTAATCCCAGTACTCAGGGTGCAAAGGCAGATGGATCTCTAAATTTGAGGCCAGTGTGGTCTATAGAGTAAGTTCCAGGACAGCCAGGGGTACACAAAGCAACCCTGTCTCACCAAAAAAAAGCAAAAACAAAAAAACAAAAACAAAAAACAAGGCAAACAAAAAGAGATTTATTTATTTTATCTTAGTGTGCATGTATTGCCTACATAAATGTATGTGTACCATGTGCATGCCTTGTGCTTGTGGAAGTCAGAAGAGATTATTACCAGATCCCCTGGAACTAGAGTTAAAGATATTTGTGAACCACCATGTGGGTGCTGGGAGCCATCCCTAGGTCCTCTGCAGGGGCAGCTAGTGCTCTTAGCCAGGGAGCTGTCTCTCTAGCCTGTCGTCCTCCTCATTACACACAGGTTCTGTCCCGAGCACTGATGTACATTCCACAACTGGGGAAATATGCAGAGAGCATCCTGGAAAACGGGAGCAGCAGTGGCCGGAAACTCGCCAAACTGCAGAGGATCGCACGCCAGGCTGTTGCTGCACTCTGTGCCCTTGGAGGCTTTAAAGAGACCATCAAGATAGGCTCTGAGGTCCAGGTAACCCACCACTGCTTCCCCAGGCATTCCTACACTGCCCCATTAACCAGCGACCTTAGACAACTCGGATGGCTGCATGTCTCTATCGCTGTGAGGCTGCCGGCCTGTTATTTTGATCATGTCTTGGCCTTGGATCCCCATCAGAATCAGTGATTACTATAGCACTGACAGTGACAGCTGCCAAGTCCTTCCCTCTCATCCTTCGAGATAGCTGGAGCATGGCATGTGGTGCTAATAATCTCCATCTCCAGGTTTTAGGTAGAGGAATATCGGGAAGCATCGGAGTTGTGGCTTCTATCAATGAACAGGAAGGTATAGCTACAGTCATATTCCCTCCTGTGGACTGCCGAAGGACATCTCAAGCAGCAGACACACTGACTATTCCCTTGTCTAGACTTTGTGTTCCAAGGTCAGAGGTAAGGTGATGTTTCAGCTGCTTTGTCAAGCACCTGTGTAGATGCAGATTGTGTTGCTGTGGGGCAGGCGAGCGCTATAGAGAAAGAAGTGAGCGGCTTCACTTTCCCCTGTGACAGTGTTTACACACTGACGTGACAGGATCAAACGAATTGGTTAGCTGGGGATATGCCATAGCGTATGTAATTTTTGGTTGCCCTGACCTGGTTTATGATTTCTGCAGTGATTTGATAGCCGCATAATCGTAACGCCTTTGTTCCCTGTCCCTCTTTCGGCCCTTCCCTCCTGCTGCAGGCGCTGCCTCTTCACAAGCTGTCCATTACTGAGAAGGTAGTCCAGGCCGTGCAGGCCATGCTGCTCCCTCAGGAGGGAAGCCTCTCTATCCACACCTCACTTCCTGCAACAGGAGACGGCTCAGCACCTGTCATGGCAGTTGTCCGGCTCCTGGCTGAAATTCGAACAAGGTAAGCTGGCCTGGCCTTAGAGGGCTTATAGCCTGAAGCTCATGTCAGCTAAGTCACAGGCACCATTGTCACACACCATTTACCCAAGTTCAGTCCTGGGTCCTGCACCTTCGATTGCCTCCCGCAGTGACTGTGTCTCCAGAGAAGGCTGAGCCCTCCCTGGAGAGGACACTTGGTGCTGCTGCACTGGCTGCCCTGCTTAAAGAACCTGGTGCCCTGCAGGGTCATGTGACCACTTTTCTTCAGTGACTCAGGCCCATCACTTCCAACCTGGTGAAGGCAAATGAGGGGATGCTTTCAGTACTCTGTCAGAGAGAGGTCTCTGTCTACAAACATGTTTACTACTAAACATGAATAACACAGTTCTCCTGTCAATGAACTTCTCAAATGACTTCAGTGAGAGAAGTCAGGAGATCGCAATTCCATCTCTGTCTCCCTCTTACTTCTGGAGCTCTGTCATTGCTCACAGGGTACAGTGAGGCAGAGCTTTGACAAATGGCCACCCCGCACTTCGTGTCTCCTTCTAGTGGAAACTACATTGCAGCCGTGACTGGGAACAAAGCTTCTTAGACAGCCATTCCACGGTGTCTGTGGGGAATCGATCACAGAGCCATCCTCAAATGCCAAACCTGTGGCTGCTCACATCCTCATATAGAATGAGACACACAAGCGTGGGACCCACATGTCCTCCATGCACTGTCAGGAGTCTCTGGATTCCTCGAGCTCCCTGTGCAATGCCGATGCTGTGAAGGACTGCAGAGCTTGTTAGTGTTGTGCAAGGGTGGTGACCAGGGAAGAATGTCCACACACATTCAGTCAGGGGAAGCATTTCCATATTTTTGGTTTGGATGGTCAAATCCATAGGTCCAGACCCTCATGGATATGGAGGGCCAACTTTATTTTTCCAAGCCAGTCTGCTGTAGAGAAAAAGATGTAGAAATGACAAAATTGATTGAAATGCTTCGCAGTTGGTCTCTTAAAGAATGAACATTGATGACTTGAAATGTTGTGGATCTTTTAACATTAAGAGCATGCCTGGTCATGGCGCAGCTTTTAGAAGACAGCCTGTTTTGTGAAGAATTCATACAGCAGTGTCCAGCAGCTGTGGAAGTTCTGAACCTCGTAGCCCAGGAGTGCAGTGCCGGTAAGTAAGTGCCCAACGAGCATCTGTGCAGCGTCATGTGGAATGCTGATCATGTCCACATTCAACATCCGCAGAGCTCCAGAGACCGCGCTCCTCTCAACACCTTGTGCTTGCCAGGAAAGCACATGCCTGAGTGTTTGCATGTTTCCTTGTCCACATTTACATTAATCCGAAGAGAGTCTGTGCTGACGTCTCTCCTCAGGACAGCCTGCATTTAAGAAGTGCACTTTCTGTTTGTGCTTTTGTTTTTCTGTGTCACTGTGCAGTCCAGCAGGCCTGGTGTAGCAGGAATCTTAAAGAGTCTTATTAATAAAATCAAACCTGGAGCCAGGTATTGGGGTGAATGCTGAAAGATCAGAGAAGCAGAACAAGCCAATTCCTCAGCTGATCCTATTTCCTCAGACTGGAAGCCTCTATGTCCTCATCCAAATGGATCTCAGCTGAACTGCTGCTCAAAAGCCTAAAAGCTTAACCAGGCTCTAGTTCCTGGTTTTCACGCCTTTTATACCTTTCTGCTTCCTGCCATCACTTCCTGAGATTAAAGGCGTGAGTCACCATGCCTGGCTGTTTCCAGTGTAACATTGAACTCACAGAGATCCAGATGGATGTCTGCCTTTGGAATGTTAGGATTAAAGGAGTGTGCCACTATTTTCTGGCCTCTATATCTAGTGGCTGTTCTGTTCTCTGACCCCCAGATAAGTTTATTAGGGTGCACAATATTTTGGGGAACACAGTATCACCACAGCCTGGAACTTTTTACACACACATACACACATATTTTTTTTAAGATTTGTTTGTATTTTATGTGTCTTGCCTGCATGTGTGTCTGTGTGAGAGTGTTAGGATCCCATGTAACTGGAGTTACAGACAGGTGTGAGCTGCCGTGTGGGTGCTGGGAATTGATCCTGGGTCCTCTGGAAGAGCAGTCACTGCTCTTAACTGCTGAGCCATCTCTCCTACATGTAGAACTTTGATGTAGACCAGGATGGCTTCAAACTCAGATCCATCAGCCTGGATGCTAGGATTAAAGGCATGCACCACCATGCCCAGACAACATTAATATTTAAAATCAACTTGAATTTTAAGTGTAATGGCCTTCACCTGGCATGAGTTGGGTATTCCCGAAATCCTATAACTTTGGAGGTTGGGGCAGGAGGAACTTCCAGGCCAGGTGGAGGTAAATAGTTTTAGGCTAGCCTTAGCTATACACAAAGGCCCTATTTAAAAAAATAAAATAAAATAAAGAGGGTGGGCTCCATTTTTCAGATGATAAGAATCATAGGTGTCATTTGCTGAGTGTTTGTCCTGTGCCTGGGCTTGTCTAAGAGCTTGGCTTGAGTTACCATCTCATCTTGAAGACCCTTGCAGGGATGGGTGCCCTCGCTGCCTTGGGTTGTGGCTGGAAGACATGGGGAATCCCTTATCCCTGCCAGCACTCCAAGTCCAGGCCGCTCTACTCCAGGGCCAGGCTGCGGTGCCCTCTGTGCCTTGCTGCTGAGCTTTGTGAGGAGACCGATGGCTGGGGCATTTTCTCTTCTGGAAGGATGGAGCTGGTCTCTGTAGTGAATGTTGCTGTCTCACCGGGTTTCTGTGTCCCTCCGCAGGAGAGAGACTTGCGGTCGTAGAGGTGCAGTGTGAACGGCTCAGGATGCTCTACCGGGACTGTGCTCGGCCCCCTCCACCTCCACTGCAGGCCGACCGGAGACAGGTGGGACGCCAGTGCCTCCCTGCAGGCTGTGACTGCTGTTCACTAGGATGCAGCGGAGGCAGGCGGCGTTAGACTGAGCATTGGGGCTGATGTAGCGCGGCGGTGGAGCGCTCGCCTGGAGTGAGCATGCGCAGCCCTTTGGCAGCTGTACTGCCGCCCCCTTTGGAGGTCAAGAATTCTGAGCTACATTCTGAATGCTGCTGGAACATTGTACTGGGGAGCAGAACTTATTAATATCTGAATTATGATGACAAAAAGACGGCTTTAAAAATTTAGGGAACCGGAGAATGGTAAAGTGATGCCATGAAACCTTGAAGACCTGAGTTTGGCTTCCCAGCACCCACGTAAAAGCCAGGCATAGAGACATGCACTGTAATCCCCATACTGGGGTATTAGAGACGGAAGTACTCCTGGGGTTCCCTGGCCAGCCAGTCTAACCAAATCAGTGAAAGACCTTGTCTCAAAAAATAAAGTGAACTGAGGGAGACACTCAATATGTCCATGTATGAAAAAAAAAAAAAAAAAAAAAAAAAAAAAAACCCACAAAACTAACTAAAAAGTTATGTACTTTGTAAGTATTAGAGCAGCAGTTCTCAACCTGTGGGTAGCAACCTTCTTGGCAAACCTCTGTCTCCAAAAAATATTTACATTACAACTCATAACAGTAGCAAAATTATAAAGTAGCAATGAAAAGAATTTTATGGTTTGGGTCATTATAACATAAAGAACTGTATTAAAGGGTTGTAGCATTAGGAAGGTTGAGAACCTCTGTATTAGAACATGGCTGACAGTTAAAACACAATACTAACAAAGATGGAAAAATGCTCTGTTTTTTGTTTGTAGCAGCTTTATTCACAGTAGTCTAAAGTGAAAATGACCTGAATGTCCATCAAATGTTGAATGAATTAGCAACATACATATCCAAGCAGTGAGCTATGGCATAACTATATAAAGGCTACCCACAGTACCATAGATTTCCTGATTCCATTGATGTATACAGAAAAGATAAAGCAGCAAGTTGGTGTCAACAGGGGCTAGGGAGGAGAGAGGTGGGTGAGAGGCTAGGGCTTGACTTCCAGTGAGTGTGGGATCACTTACAATGAGAAAACAAATGCTCTAGACCAGAATGTGGGGATGGCTACATGACTCCACGAACATACCAAAACTTGAGATGGGCAGATTTTATATTATGTCAGCCATGCAAATAAATCGCTGCATAGAAATAAAAGCATGCACAAACATCACTTGACATCTCAGCATCTTCAGTTACCATGGTAGAAACAATGAGGTGTCGTTTAAAGGTCAGTGTGTTCTCCTCCCTCTCTTTCTTCTCAGCAGAAGGTGAGCCCTTCCTATCCTGCCCATCAACAGCAGTGTCCACCCTGTGCTCTGCACCCTGCACTCTGCACCCTGTGCCCTGCACCCCTCCTCCTCAGGCTGTCACTGGCAGGCCTGTGACCTGACGGTGCCCGGGCAGCCATGCCCTTTGTGTAGGGTGTGTTGAAATTGGTGGGTGGAGAGAGAGAAGCTGTGTCTCATAGGGAAGCCTGGCACTTGAGTGAAGTATTGGAAGCATGAGGAGACAGGCAGCTGACCTAGGACAGACACTTACCCATCTGAGCAGTGTCCTTGGGATACAGCTTCTCTTTACATACTGAACTAAGGTTGTCCTACCAAAAAATACCATTACAAGCACAAGAAGAAATGGAAAGCTGAGTAAGAAGATGAGCAGTTGGGGTTCAGGGGAGTAATTTCAGTAGGACTGGGCACAGGAAAAGTGATCGAGATCAGCCTGGTCTACAGAGCAAGTTCCAGGACAGCAAGCACTACATAGAAAAACCCTGTCTCAAAAGACCAAAAATAAGTAAATATATAAACAAAACAAAAAAATTAAGTTCATGTTGGGGTAAAAAGCTAGACTTAACAAAATAAAATAGAAATAAAGCTTTCCTCTTGTAAAGACTTATTTTATGTTTTGCCTGCCTGTCTGTGCATCACATGCATACAGTACCTGAGGAGACCAGAAGAGGGCATCAGACCCCTAGAACTGGGTGCCAGGAAATAAATTCAGGTCCTCTGCAAAAGAAGAGCCAGTGCTGTTCACCTCTGAGCCATCTCTGTAGCCCAGAAGAGATACTTTTGATATAATTTATATTTAGGGGTGGACAGGGATGATGTAGTTGAATGGGAGGCCTTGCCCAGCAGGTGTAAAACCTTGGGTTCCATTCCCAACACTACAACAAAAAATGAAAAGAACAGAGAACCAGTATTTTAATCATATCAGATAAAAATTACCTCCTCTGAGAGAGTAATGAGGGTTTGTTTTTGTTGTTGTTGTTGTCTGCTTTGTTGAGTGAACTCCTCTTTCCTGCCCCAACTGCAGCCCAAAGAGATCACCTGGAGCCCTTCTCGAGTGTTCCCTCCAGTCCGTGCCTGCATGTTCTCCTCTCACCTCACCTCTGTCACCTTCCTGGCTGACCCCAGTGCTGGAGGAGGTCTTCCCCGGGGCACCTTCATCTACGCCACCTCCCCCCTGCCAGTTCAGGTGAGAAGCTCCTGGCCACCCTGCCTCTTCATGTCCTTCCCACTAGGAAGAAGCGGTAGGTGGTATGCCCTGCCTGTTGCGCCCTCTGACGGTCACCCTCTGACGGTCACCCTCTGCTGGTGTCTCCTCAGGCCCCATCTTTTTACTGGGAAATTGAGATTGTTTCCTATGGAGACACTGACGATGACACTGGACCAATCGTCTCCTTTGGCTTTGCTACAGAAGCTGAGAAGCGTGACGGGGCATGGACCAATCCAGTGGGCACTTGCCTTTTCCACAAGTGAGTGTTCCTGCTACAGCTAAAGAGCAGAAGTGAAAAGTGCCGCCAGCCGTGCTTGGGATCACCTGTAATCCCAGCAGGTCTCTATGAGTTTGAGGGCAGCCTGGTCTACAGAGTGAGTCCAGGCCAGCCAGGGCTTCATAGTGAGACCCTGTCTAAAAGTGGGTCAGTATTCTAGAGAAAATGACTTCCCATAGGTGTTTATGGTATTCAGGGAGCCAAAGAACAGTTGTGTATTTGAGGAAGTGGGGGCAGCACAGTGTTATTTTCCTCTTTGGATGCTTATGGTTCCTCGGTATGGTTCCTTCCTAGTTGTCCTGCAACAAGACACTTGTTTTTCTCCATTTCCCAAACACATCTGAGCCCATATACCATGGTGCTGTGATGTAGACTGGGATCTGCTGGACTTTTGTACTACTAAAGGCACAGCAGAATATCCCCAAGCCCTGAGTGGACAGTGCCGCTGGAAATCTGTTAGAGTTTAGGAAAGCACTGCTCAGGACTATGGGATTCCCTACATGCCTGCCCCTCCTTCCCTGCTTTCTTCCCTCTCTCCCTCCACATGGCTGCTGAGTCTCAGCCCTGACCCCTTGTTCTCCTCCCCCAGCAATGGCCGAGCTGTACACTACAATGGCTCCAGTCTGCTGCAGTGGAAGAGTGTCCGCCTCGATGTCACACTCTCTCCTGGTGAGTGCAGTGGGCCAGCCTTGCATCCAGACGGCTTGAAGTTAAAATAAACCTGGCAGTTGGCAATGGGCCTTTTGTCTCTGAGTGAAAAGCAAGCACTTGCTCTTGTTGTCGACTAGTTATACCACAGGTCTCACGTTCTGAAGCCATTACCCTGAGAGACTCTATCGTGTAACTCAGGAGACAGGCACATCTGCTTTTGTCCCTCAGTCACATGGTTGCAAATTAGCAGTTCACTTGATAGTAAAATGGGAAATGTGTGTGCTCTTCCTGCTCTTTGCTGTAGGTGATGTGGCAGGAATCGGCTGGGAGAGGACTGAGGGGACCCCACCTCCTCCAGGGCAGCCAGCCAAAGGTCGAGTGTACTTCACTTACTGCGGACAGCGCCTCACACCGTACCTGGAGGACGTCTCTGGGGGGATGTGGCCTGTGGTTCACATTCAGAAAAAGGCAAGTCACCTTGATAGGAAAGAAGAATACATTCTTTAAAGAAGGGGGAGGAGAAAAGCTTTTGTCTAACCTTTCCCTGCACAGTAATGGGCATGGCAAACCTGGACAAGTGCTTCTCTCCCCTGCTGGACAGACCCCGAGTCTCGGGTCTGGGGCTGTGTCCAGAATTAGCACCTCTCAGCCATCCTTCCTTAAAAGAAATGGTACACCAGTGAAGTGTCTCTGAAGATAGCTTGGGAGAGTGAGCCCTCTGAGTCACGTAGTATGGCAGAAACTTGGAGAGTTGTTCTCTGTTGAAGACTCAAAAGTTCAACACTTCTCTTCCCCCAGCACCTCCAAAACACAGATACACACACACACACACACACACACACACACACACACACACACACTTTGAGGGCTTCTGTTGACTTTGAAGGAGCACCTAGGAACACCGGCTGTTCTATGGTACATTATCACAGATGACATGCTGCAGCCCCTAATCTGTGTCCATTCCCAGTCCGTAGTCAGATGCCTCCTCATGCACTCAGCAGCTAGGCTGCAGCAGAACACATGTTCCAGATGAGCTGCTTCCCTGGTCTTCCTGTCTCATCCTATCCCATGCTTTCATTCGTTCAACAAATACGTGCCCAGTGTCTATGTGCAAGCACCACATCATGTTCTGAATTGAAGCAGAGAACAAGGTATTGATGCTGTCTCTCTCTCTCTCATACTATAATCAATTAGAAGAATTGGATATTAGTCAAGTAATCACAGAAACATGTATATAATCACAAACCAGTAAGTGCTTAGAGTGGGAATCTAGTCTCTGAGTACCAATCCTATTCCTGTGCTCTGAAGACATGATGGTTAAGTCAGGCCTGGACATTAGCTAGTCTTGGAAAGTTAGTGGGAAGAACGTTGTGGGCAGAGAGATGAGCAGCACTGGTGTGGTGTGCACACTTGTAATCCTGCTCTTGAGAGATGAGTCAAGAAGATTGATGGAGCTGGAGAGATGCTCATCCATTTCTAACTCCAGTCCCAAGGACCCGGTGCCCTCTTATAGCATCTGCAGGCACCAGGCACACGTGTGATACAGAAACGTATGTGCAGGCAAAATTCTCTTACACGTAAATAAGTAAATAAAAATTTAAAGACGATTATTGAGAGTTTGAGGCTAGCCTGGGCTACATCGTAACACACTGTTGGCCAGGAGAAGGTAAGAGTGTTAGAGTCAATGACTGGTAAGGAACCTGAGTGTGTGTGGTGGGTTGGGCAGCACTCCAGGCACAGGACACACATGCCTGTTCCTTTGCCTGTTTATCCTGCTTCCCACTCCTGGGCTGGTCTTTAGGTTTAACATTCACTGAAGTGCACTTTGTTGTTTAAAAATTAAAAAGAATGAAAGAAAAGCTAAATAATCCTAAGTCCTTTGTTTGCTCTTTCTAGAACACAAAAACTCGAGCCAACTTTGGCTCCCGCCCGTTTGCATATGCTGAAGGACAGGCCCATCGCAACGCTGCAGACCTGTGCACTGACCTGGCAGAGGAGATCAGTGCGAACTTCGAGGCTCTGCCGTTTGCCATGGCATCTGACAGCGACAACGATGCCGGCACCAGTATTGCATCAGACCCAGGCACTCACGGTCCACCATGCCGAATTGCTGCAGTGGCCACAGCGCAGCAACGTAAGCCACATCATCCTTCTCCCTGCTGCTAGTGCTGTGAAGTCCACAAGTCTGCTAGCGCAGGCATCTGCGGTGTGGTGAGAGACTTTTATAAAGACAGGCACAGGAGAGGGCCAGACTGGGAGTGCTCCACCGGGTAGTGCTAAGTGTTGTCTAGAAAGTATGGTGTAGGAAGCCAGAAACCAGACATGTGTATGAAATCGCTTCACCTTACAGTGTTCCTCATTTTTAAAATATCTTTAAACTGAGATCATCAAGTAATAATAAAATGGTAGAATTAGACACATGGTAGAAATCTGTGTGCTACAATGTTTTCTGATGATTTTTTAAAAAATCATATTAAGCCAGGTCAGGTGATTCAGGCTTATAAACCCAGGTATTCAGGAGGCTGAAGCAGGAGGATAATAAATTCAAGGCCTGTGTGTGCTGTAGGGTATGTTCAAGGCCAACCTGAGCAACTTAACAAGACCTATTTCAACATTCAGTTAGACAGACAGGAGAGAGAGAGAGAGAGAGAGAGAGAGAGAGAGAGAGAGAGAGAGAGAGAGAATATGCATACATAGAAGCTGGGGACATACCTCAGTAGTCGAAGCTATACCTAAAATGGAGATGGTCCCATCCCTAGACCTGTGAAAGAAGAGAGAAGAAAGGAGAGGAATCTAACTGTGTTTTGTTACAGAATATGATAGTGACACCTCCTGCCACTATAAAGTCGAGCTCAGCTATGAGAATTTCATCACCTCTGGGCCAGACCCCCACCCACCTCCCATTGCAGATGATGAAAGTGATGACGACGATGATGATGACATCCCACAGGTGAGAGCCCACAGCCTGGGTCAGGACATCATCTCGGGGACAAGGCCGATGATGTTAGCTTTCTGCTGTGTCCTTGGCACATTCATCTCTGAACTGCCCATGAGTAGCCATGTCTGCTAGGCTGGGCTGCTCCAGAGAGGTCTACATGTTGAAGGGTGAAGGACCCTGATGGCGGTAGCTCAGCAGGGAATCCAAGCTACAGTGAGAATGCTTTGGTGCTCTGAAGGCAAGGAAGTACTTGCTGGGGAGGAAGGGCTTGCTAGGGGTGGGGCTTGCTGTGGTGGGGATAAAGGGCTTGCT
This sequence comes from Peromyscus leucopus, assembly GCF_004664715.2. Classification (NCBI taxonomy): domain Eukaryota; kingdom Metazoa; phylum Chordata; class Mammalia; order Rodentia; family Cricetidae; genus Peromyscus; species Peromyscus leucopus. The sequence continues at coordinate 12,547,857 of NC_051082.1, forward strand.
GTGGGGTGCCTAAGGCCTTGTGTTTAGGCCAGCCTTGAGCAGGGCAGGTCCTTGCACAGAGCTACAAGTGCCTGCATGAAGCTCTTCCTCGGCTCACGAGCTTCCTCTCCCGCAGGAGGACCACTATGCCCTGCTGGTGAAAGCGTGGGAGACCAAGGTTTTCCCTACCATCCGAAGACGCTTCCGCAATGAAGCTGAGCGAAAGTCGGGCCTGGATCAGATCAAGGGTGCTTTACAACTAGGTCTGCTGTGTTTTGTTCTCCTGAAGAGTCACTGAGAGGCGTGAGGGATGAGGGGGATACAGTTGAGGAGAGGGGCTCTTCAGATGGTGTGTCTGGCTTGATGTCAGTGAACAATGGGTCCTTTGCCTTCATTGCTAGGCTTCATTTCCCTTGTCAGTGTGACTATGAAGCCGGAATAGTTGTCATGGGAGGCTGTGTGGCCTGGTGGAGAATGCTCACATCTGCAATCACAGATGGGCTGTTTAGCAGCTGATGGAGCTTGGGCTTCCCCATCTTGAATGGAATCAGTAGTGATCTCTACCTCCTCTGTATGTGTGAAACCAGTAAGCTGATGCACATGGCATTCCTAAGAGCAGAGCCTGGGGTGTAGAAGTGCTCTCAGTACAGTGCTCAGTGTCATAGCAGCAATGACGGTGGTGCCATTTCCCCTTCAACAGAGCAGTGGCAAAGGTGAGAAGGAGGGTGGGGGTGGCTCCCAGCACCCAGAGGACAGCTGCTGTCACCAGGTCCCTTGGGGAAGGCTAGCGGGACGCCTACAAGGTCTGCATGACCCACATGTCCCCCTACTTGTTCCTTAAACAGTAGGTTTTCCTCCTCTGCAGTATTCCTTTCAAAAAACTTGCAGATCACTGCAATTCTGTAATCTGGTCACGCTCAGCCCAGCTTCATGCCCACTCTGGCGGCGGCGGTGGCTGCTGCTGCTTCCCATGACGTCCTCCTGTAACTGTGCCTTCCTTTAAAGCGTGCTCACATTGCTACACCTTTTCACTACAGAAAGGCCAGTGAATAGAGATTGTAGCTGTGTGATGGCTGGGCTGTTTAAAAGCAGTCTCCTGTCAGCCCACATTGTCTTGTCCATGGTGGCTAAACCTTGTAGGTCTGAAACAGCTGCAGCAAAAGGAAACACCTCGATGAACCCTCACAGTGCTTTCCTTTTGTTTGTTACCAACTACTGGCCATCTCTTTGCTTGGCTTATTAGAATAGTTAATACCACACTGTCAGCTTTGCTGTTGAGTGTAATAATATCCTTCCCTATGGGAGGTAAACAAAGCAGCCGGATATAGTGGTGCAGGCTGTGATCCAGACAGGGTGGCAAGTTCAAGACTGTCCAGGGCCACATAGGGAGACCCTCTCAAAACAAACAGATCCACAGGACATCTCAGTAGTGCATAGAAGGTGCCTAGCACCGCTCTCCACCTCTCAAGAGTGTGTTTATTGTGGCACCAGATCTGCAGAGTCAGAAGCAAATACTGCTCCCACATCCTCCTCCTCCTCATTGGCCGTTTGTTCTTCAGTTAGCCCGGGTTAGATGCAGCATAGCCGTGTGCCTTGTGAACTGTCCTGGACTGAGGCTCCAGCTCTTTGCGCTCTGCTGATGCACACCAGCAGTGCTGACTCAGGTGCTCTCTCCTTGGCACACCTGGCAAGGTCCATCTGAGGCTCCTAGAAGTGATGGCGTTAGTATTTAAACTGGGGACAAAGTGTCCTCCCAGCAAGGGCACGGAAATACTCTCCATTGTTTCCTCCCAGGCACGAGTCAGTGCCTTATTGGACTGAAGATTGTGTTCCCTGAGAGTTACTTGGTGTACTGTGTTTGCAGGCATGGTGGACATCGCCCGGCAGACAGTTGAATTCCTCTATGAGGAGAACGGCGGCATCCCAAGAGACCTTTATCTTCCCACCATTGAGGACATTAAAGATGAAGCAAACAAGTTCACAATTGACAAAGTCCGAAAAGGTTTTGCTTTTGCTTCCTCCTTGCTCTGTGTGTGACATTCCCCTGAAAGGAGCAGCTGCTGGCTCCCAGGGTGGTCTTTCTCTGAGTGAAGTGACCTCCAAACTCTCTTGTGAAGCCTTCAAGTGTCCTGGTGGGCCACAAGAAGGCACGTGACCTCTGGTAGTCTCTCCCATGTGCTCCAAGCTCACTGGCATAAGCAGCTGTGTCAGGGCTGAGAGTAGAGAAGGAAGCAGGCTTCAGGTAGGCTTCCTGCGTGGGTGTGGACTCTGAGTTAGTAAGCCACGTGTTTAGCTGGGCGTGGTGGCACACTCTTGGAGGTAACAAGATCTGTTCAAGGTCAGCCTTGGCTACAGTTTGAGGACAGCCTAGGTTATGTGAAACCCTGTCTCACAAACAAACAACCATCAACAAAAACCCATAAAACACCCAAACCACATGGCCATGGTTTATAGAGCTTTTTAGAATTTAAATATGCTTTTCACAAAAATCTATTACACTTGGAAGAAACAACAGAAAAACACATACACAAAGAATTTCAAGCCACTCATTTTTTTAGCCTAATAATCTTCACAAAAACTCCTGATACCTGGAGCTGGAGAAATGGCTCAGGAGTTAAGGGTGCTGGCTGCTCTTATAGAGGACCTGAGTTTGGTTCCCAGCACCCACATGGCAGCTCACAACCATGAAGAATTCCAGCTCCAGGGGATCTACTAAACCATTTCCTCCATCTAATTCTTTAGCATATTCATATCCCCAGAAAAATTCTGTGCTCTTCCATCGACCCATCCTTCCCTCTCCCTGGACTCTGAACTGTGTCTCTCCCTCTTGTCTGTGTTTTTACCTGTTCTGGGCATTTGTTACAGATGGAATCATTTAACATGTGATCTCTCAGACTTTGCTCCTCTTTCCAGGCTCATCTCCCCCTTTTTGTCAAAATAAAAAGAAATGTTTTAACTTTAACATAGTAAGACTATATACAATAAGAACAGTTATCAGGTAAGGATTACATTTACAATATCCAGTCCCTTTGCATTTGGCAAATTTGGAGAAATCACTCTATTATCTATTCTATTTTGATGAGTCCAAAACTCTGTACCTAATTTACCTTCTATCCTCGCTAAGGAAAACTGTAACTGTAACTATCTAGTTTTCAACTCCATCAAAGATCCCAGGAGGATATAATATTACCTAAACAAACAGGAAGTGCAGTGCAAGCCACTTCCAAAACTATAGAAATGACAGAGACATATGGCTGCCTGGACAGTCACACAAGGCTCCTCTGCAACATTGGGGCATTCATCTTTGACCTACAGGCCTAGAAAATATGGCAGACTTTTCTATGAAGCAAGAATTTTGAAGGACTGTCCCACCTTGTTTTGTCAAAGTTTGGCAGTCACTTTTCTTTGTGCCCTGCAGACTATCTAGCAGACTTTTCTATGAAGCAGGAATCTTCCAAGACTGCCCCGTTTGGCAGTTGCTTTCCTTTGTGTCCTGCATGTACTGTCAACAGTCGAGGCAAGGACAGTTTATTTCCCAAATGGCTGGCTTTGCCACATTGAAAGCGACCTCCACATGGAGGTTCTTCAATGCCCATCAGCCTTTCTGAAGTAAATTGGTGCTGTCAGGAGGAAATGCATCTCACTGTCATGAAAAGCCCATGTTAACAAAACATCGTAAATGCCATATCTTACAGGTTTTTGATGTGTTTGAAGACCATCTATCTATGTAAATATATTTATCTGTTTAACCTTGAAAACATACTAATATGACTACAGGTTTTATTATTATAGATGACTACTAACCTGCATTTCTTAATTATACCTTACATTTTTAAGTGAGCTGCATAAGCACAATACCCCAACCAAGAGTAGAAACATATGTACAATATAACAAAAATAACTTTAAATTTGTATCAATATACCAAAGTCCATACCAATGTATACCAAAGTCCATACCAATGTAAAACATTTGAGGTTAATTCTTGTCTTTTTATGCTATATTCCTATATCCCCCCCCTAATGGTAGCAATCATCCATAACCCACCAAATGATCAAAGAACACCCACTCCACTTCTTGGGAATGTTTATCTCTAGACTGCTTCCTGTTGTCTGTGGGCAATGGCATCTTTAGGAAACCTGAGAAAATTGAAATAATGGTTAAGTCTTGGGAAAACTAGTTATAACATCTGTTGTTCAGTCTCTGTGCAGTGAGAAAAAGTACAAGGCCTATCTGAAGTCCTGGCTAGAATAGTTTGTGAGGCTGGACCATCTCAGCCAGCAGCCTTAAAGCTGTTCTGCATGCAGAACTCTGAGGAAACTGCAGCAGAGGCATCTGAGAGACTGGATCACCGGGCCACCCATTTTCACTGGTATCTGGTCCCCTTGCTCTGAAAACACACAGACTTTCAAAGGTAACATACATGTCTGCATTAACACAAGTATGGACTGTGTTTTGTACACAAGCCAACCAAAGATGTTTGTGGGGTTTTTTTTTTTTATGTTTGAGCAGGTAAAATATATATCACTGGCTAGTAGTTTTTCTAGGTTTATTTCTTTTATATCTGTAGCCAAGATTTTCAGGAGGTCTCCCCCAATCAAACCTGATCTCAATTAACCTTGAACAAACCCACAGCCTTTTGATTCTTGTGGAAACAAAAGGGTAATCTCTTCCCCAACACAACACAGTTTTTGACTTCCATTTTAAAGTTAAGGCATTCTTTACGTATCTAGGCTGGTTTAATTCAGCAGTCCCCTTAACAGTCACATGTCTCTCAGCAGCTATCATTAAGTCATCAGTATTCAAAAAATTGAACAAGACACCATACAGGATCCAAACTCCCTGTGTATTTACCATCTTTACGTGGCTTACCCTTTTTATATTACTTTAGTCTTTCTTTAAAGACTTTATTATTTTTAAACTATTTTTTCTATGACTGTTTGTATCCATTTTCTTTTCTTTCTTAAGCCTACACACATTTTTACGCACACTGTACCTGTTTCCCCCATCCTACTCTGGTAAGTGCCTGCAGCTGCACACTTGCAGCCTATCAGCTGTGTGGGAGGGGCCTCGCTGCTCAGCAACTGCTCAGCAGTGCAGGCTAGGCCCTCTGCAAGAGGCTCTGGCCGCTGGCTCCACCCCTTCTCGGGTCCATGACCGCCAAGCCTAAGCCTGCAGCCTGCTCTGGAGCTGCCTTTGCCAGGGAACTGCATTCATCCACCCCAGCTCTAGGAAGTTTGTGCCTGCATTATGGCAGGCATTTTTACTTAGGTTGCTGTTTCTACTTAGCATGCCAGCTTTTTTCTTTTCCTTTTCCTTTTCCTTTCTTTTCTGCCATCTCAGGCCCTGTGTGGAAATTCAGGCCCCATGGTGGATATCAAATGTAGCAGGCTTTTTCTTTTGAGCCACCAACCAGCTCCTAAATCATGACTCGGAGACTTATTGTTAATTTTGAATGCTTGGTCTTATTTTAGCTCTTGTTTTAATCTGTTTCTATGTTTTACCTCAGAGCTTTTTACTTTTCTTTCCTTCTGTATGACTTACTCTGCCTCTGGCTGCCTGGCTGCCTGGCCCTGGGCCCTCTCTTTCTCCCTTGTTCTCTCCTCTCTCATTCTCTTTTCCCAAGCCTAGATTCTTTCTACTTATTCTCTCTGCCCTCCACTCCTGCCTATCTCTCTACTGACTAGCTATTGGCCATTCAGCTGTTTATTAGATCAGGTATCTTAGGCAAGCAAGGTGAAACAGCAAGGCGTCTTTACATAGTTAAACAAATGCAGTATAAACAAACGTAACACATCCTTACCTAGTTAAACAAATGCAGTATAAACAAACGTAACACATCCTTACCTAGTTAAACAAATGCAGTATAAACAAATGTAACACATCTTTGTCTAGTTAAACAAATGCAGTATAAACAAATGTAACACATCTTTGTCTAGTTAAACAAATGCAGTATAAACAAATGTAACACATCTTTGCCTAGTTAAACAAATGCAGTATAAACAAATGTAACACATCTTTGTCTAGTTAAACATGCAATATGAACAAATGTAACACATCTTTACCTAGTTAAACAAATGCAGTATAAACAAATGTAATACATCTTTGCCTAGTTAAACAAATGTAACACACCTTTACACAGTTAAATACACTCATCCATAAAGCATATGTCAATACTTGATTCTTTTTACTGTCAAGCAGTGCTCCATTGTATAGACATGCCCCTTAGTTGTTTTCATTCATCGTTGATGGATGATTGAATTGGCCCTGCTTTTTGGCAATTAGGAATACTGTTACTCTAAACATTTGTGTCACCCTCTTGTATGGACATACATCTTCATTTCTCTAGGAGAAATACATATGTATTATAATAGATTTGAATCTATAAACATGAGTAGAATTGTTGGGTGATATGGTAACTCTACGTTTAACCTTTTGAGAAACTACCAAAATACTTTCTAAAGCATCCTACATTCTGGACCATCCTACATTCCCAGCAGCTCACCAGCTATGTATGAGTGTTCCAGTTTCTGCACATGTGTGGCAGTATGTTCCATCTGTCTCTTTATATCAGCAATTGCTGTTGCCGAGGGGTCTCACTGTGGCTCTTACATCTCCCTGATTGACAAGTAATAATGAACATTGCTTCATGTGTTATTTTTTTATTTCTTTTTGGAGAAGTATTTATCCAAGTCCTCTTCCCGTTTTTAAATGGCTTACTTGTCTTCTTAACTCATGAATTGAAAGAGTTTACCATTTTGTTATTACTTTACAGGCTGAGCTATGCTCCTTTTTTATTGTCACATGCTGCAGAACTTTTTTAGATCCTACAGCACAGCCTCCCAAGGTGAACTGGTCTTCCTTTACTTCCTCAGGTCTCACGGTTGTAACACGCTCTCCAGACAGCAGCAATGTCACCAGCAGTACCGTGGGAACTGCCTTGCCAAAATTTGCCATCCGAGGGATGCTCAAAACCTTTGGCCTTCATGGAGTTGTCCTAGATGTCGATTCAGTAAGTGAACAGCCACTTTGGCTCCTCCAGTCCTGTATGTGTAGAGAGGCTGCTATGCCCAGGTACCAGACAAAGGGACTACAGGGTCTGTTCTCAACTTCACACAGACACATGAAACAGGGATTGTGCTCTGAGATTTCTCTTCAAGTTAGAAACAAGGAAACTGGGCTAGAGAGGTGGCTCAGTGGTTAAAAGCCCTCACTCTGGGGACTGGACCTGCCTGGACTGAGTCTACCAGGTTGATCGCAGTCCTCGGGGAGAGGCTTTGCCCTGGAGGAGGTGGGAATGGGGGGTGGGCTGGGGGTAAGGGGAGGGAGTGGGAGGGGGGAGAACAGGGGAACCCGTGGCTGATATGTAGAACTGAATGGTATTGTAAAATAAAATAAAAGGAAAAAAAAAAAGTTAAAAAAAAAAAAAAAAGCCCTCACTCTATCATTAGGAACAAAGTTCAGATCCCAACACCTATGGCAGGCAGCTCACAGGCACTTAACTCCAAGGGATCCAAGTGCCTTCTGGCCTCTGTGGGCACCCAAACACACATGTGCAAACAGTCACATGACAAACATACATAGAAAAACATAAAATAAATCCTACAAAGAAAGGAGGAGACTAAATAGAAGTGCAGCTGTGTGGAAGGACTCAGTGAGAACATCTCACACTTAGGGGAGTGAAGCTACACCAGCACTCCCTGACATTCTACACCGCCAGTCACGACCCAACTGTCACTGCCTCGCATCAGCTCAGTGAGGAGCAAAGTGAGCCGCTGTCCTTGAAGACAGCATCAGGATTGTTAAAGGCAAGGAATCTATCTGACAGCTCTATTCTATTGGTAGAAACTAAAAGTAAGCTGCTACATATGCACTCTGCATTCAAATACCAATATAATTTTTACCTAGGCATTATTAAAGATTTACTTTAAAAAGCAATTAAAATATACTCACAAATTATACAAGGGCTATTTTAACAAAATTTGGTTTTTCTAATCTTTATTTGATTTGAAGTTTTTTTTCCTGTTTTCCTGAAGACTTTTTTTAAAATGATTTTTTTTTTTTTTTTTTAAGATTTATTTCTTTATTATGTACACAGTGTTCTGCCTGCACACCAGAAGAGGGCACCAGATCACATTACAGATGGTTGTGAGCCACCATGTGGTTACTGGGAATTGAACTCAGAACCTCTGGAAGAGCAGCCAGTGCTCTTAACCTCTGAGCCATTTATCCAGCCCTATTTATTTCTATTTTATGTGCATTGGTGTTTTGACCGCATGTAGGTCTGTGTGAGGATGTTGGATCCCCTGGAACTGGAGTTACAGACAGTCTTGAATTGCCCTGTGGGTGCTGGGAATTGAACCAGGTTCCTCTGGAAGAACAGCCAGTGCTCTCCACCACTGAGCCATCTTTTCAGTCCCGTCCCGTCCTGTCTCTGTCCCTGTCCCTGTCCCCGTCCTGTGTGTCGTCGTCCCCCCCACCGCCCAAGGCTTTTTTAAAATAACTGTCTTTTTTTTTTTTTTCTGTTTTCTATTATGTGTTCATTTATAATTAAGAATTGATTTTGTGGGAAATACTGGAGAAATGGCTCAACAGTTAAGAGTATTTGCTGCTCCTACAGAACATCTGGGTTTGGCAACTCACAACTGTCCACTTCCAGGGAATCTGACACTCTGTTCTGGCCTCCAAGGTCAACTGCTCTCAATGTGATTATATACACATAGAGACACACAGACACACATGTAATTAAAAATAATAAAAATAAATCTTTTAGCGAGGTGTAGTGGTGCATGCCCTTAATTCCAACACTCTGGAGGCAGAGGCAGGTGGATTTCTGTGAATTCCAGGCCAGCCATGAGTACACAGTGAGACCCTGCCTCAAAAAAATACTTTTTTGAGAACAATTAAATCAACATGTGTATTGTAAATTCTCTTTGGGTTCATTAATCTAGTTCATAAAATAGCAACTAGAGGGTTGGGGATTTAGCTCAGTGGTAGAGCGCTTGCCTAGCAAGCACAAGGCCCTGGGTTTGGTCCTCAGCTCTGGGGAAAAAAATAGCAACTAGATACAAATTATAGCATAAAATCTAACTTTAATATATACATATCTTTGCATGAACTTGAAAAATAAAGTTAATTCTCAGAAAAGCAGGTTGGATGTTTACTTCTCCACTGCAGGTGAATGAGTTGGTGCAGGTGGAGACATACCTCCGGAGTGAAGGGGTGCTGGTGCGGTACTGGTACCCCATCGATATGTTGGAAAGACCCCCTGCAGGCTACCGAAGGACGGCCACTAATGGTCTGGTCACACTGGACAATACCAACCTTCAAATTCACAGGTGAACCTGGGCTTTTCTCTCTTTGGGGCACAGAAATGTGTCTACTGTGTTTTTCCATGTGTCCCGTTCATGCTTGACTAGAAGGCTTTTCCTTCAAAGCTGAGAGTTAGAAGGAGGAAGGCAGTTGCAGAATTGCAAGAGGCAGGAAGAAAAGATGGTCTAGGAGCGCATGGCCTGTGTCACAGGCACTCTACTGTGATTTGGGGACTGGAGCCAGCTAGAGAGGCACAGTAAAGACATGCCAAGGAAAGGAGTCAGGAGGGAACAGAAGGAACACCCAGTTCATTCATGGGAGGAAAACAGCCAGCTGTCCCTGTCTTGGCTAACCAAGCGTACTCTGAACACTGGCTGTGTGCACAGTACAGTGCAGGACTCTGAAAGGGGCAGAGCTGCAGTGGACACAGGCTGCCCTCTACAGGCGAAATCTAATGATGATCATCACAATGCCTTGACATGCACTGTTAGGTAATGCCCCTAAGGGGCTGGAGAGAGCACTCCTAAGTTAAGACTTTCCTGTGATTTTGAGGCCAGCCTAGTCTGCATAATGAATCCCAGGCCAGCCAAGGATTGTGTTTATTAAAAAATATATAAATAAAAGTTATCCTATGACTTGTTCCTTCCCATCATAGAAATCCCTGCTCCGGGGCTCAGTGGTTAAGACCACTGTCTGCTCCTCCAGAGGACTTGGGTTCAATACCCAGAACCCACATGGCAGCTCACACCTATCTGTAACTCCAGTTCCAGGAGATCCAGTCCCCTTACACAGAAACATATGTAGGCAAACACCAGTGCAAATAAATAAATCAGGAGGAGGAGGAGGAGAGCAAGAAGAAGAAATCCAGCTGCAGTTGAGAGGAAGGCAGAGTAACAAGTGCAGTTCTCCTCTCAAAGCCTCTGCACACCATGTTCCTCTCCATCTGTCCTTTAGCCTCTCAGTTTCTCCTCAGGCAAACCCACACTGTCTATGTCTGTGCTTCCAACACCTTTGGGGACACATAATCAGATCTTTACATTATGATTCATAACAGTTGCAAAATGACAGTTATGAAGTAGCAACAAAATAATGTTATGGTTGGGGTCAGCACAATATGAGGAACTGTATTGAAGGGTCCCAGCATTAGGAAGGTTGAGAACCGCTGGGCTAGACCAGTGGATCTCCTCTCTAGCCTCTCACTCTAAAGGGATGGTTGGTGTCAGACCTTCCCACGTGAAGGGCTCCGAACTGTAGCTCACTTGTGACACCCTGTGAGCCTCGGAGGCTTCTTCCCTCCTTGGGCCACACTAGGTTTTCTGTTCTCTGCACACTGTATTTCACTTCTGCCTCAGGGATCTACATGGCCATCTCACTCTAATTATGCCAATTTCCGTGAACAGTTACCTCTTCAAAGGATCTGCCTTGGAAATGTTGATGTATTATCCTTTATCTTACTTAGTAACATCCAGTTGTTCGGACTTACCACTAAATTAATGAACTTGAAGATTGTTTCCACTCTTTGGCCCTTAGAAACACTGTTGCTATGAACTTATGTTTACAAAGTTTTGTGTAGATATTTTCATTTCTTTTTCAAGGGTGTTTTTTGAGTTGAAAAACAAAATAAAACCCATAAAGCAAACTATTGTGGCTTTGATTTAAAACTTAAGTGAATCACTTGAGACACAGAACACAGGGCCAGGAGAGAAGCCTGGGATGTAGTGTCTTCTGTCATTGTCCCACCTCCCACCCCCCCAAAAGCTCTGCTGTCAGCATGACTCAGTGTGTCTCCCCTCTCTCTTCCCTCAGAGAGCTGCTGCGGTGTGAGGCTGCACTGGCCAGGCTGTACTGTCGCATGGCCTTGCTCAACATCTTCGCCCCCAAGCTGCCTCACCTATTCACTCGCCTCTTCCACATCCCCGCCATCCGAGACATCACCTTAGAGCACCTGCAGCTCCTGTCCAATCAGCTCCTCGCTCCTCCCCTCCCAGGTAAGACTTGGCCAGGGAAAAAGAGCCCTGAGGTTGAGCCAGGTCACACGGGCTGCCTGCCATGCTAATTTTCCAGGGTGGGGAAGGAACCTGAGATAGCCATGCCATCTGCTCTTAGCCAACTGAGTGCACTCTCACCTCGGTCAGCTAGTGGTCGGCCAGTGCTCACTGAACATGGGACTGCTGTGACAGACGCTCTGCCCGACCCTGCAGAGACAGCCATAGGTTCCCATGCAGGGCTTGCTCTGGAGCTGCTCATGTGAGCCAGCTAAGCCTGGGCCCTCTGTGCTCAACTGGGCAGTGCTGAGTGAGGAAATCATCCCTTGGTCCTCCCATGACTGAGACGCTCCTGTCTGCCACAACCTCCGTGTTTCTTCTCGTCACCTAAGATAGTGAGTGGAAAGGGAGGCACTGGCAGCCACAAGGGCCAAGCCAGCATGTACACAACCCCTCTCCACTAGCCTGACAGAGTACCAGGGTCCATCAGCCCACTTAGAGGAATACACTATAAGCGGAGCTTGGCCGTGAAGACTGAGTAATCACACTGGCCACCTCAGCATACTTAGTGGAGCCTAGGCTGGCCTAGCGCGGCTGGATGGGCCGTCCCATGTAGGTCTGTAAGAAGCTTGGCAGCGGGGATGACTGTCAGTAGGACTTACTGTACCAGCATGAGGGCCCAAAACTCTGGGTACCAGCACCCACGTGGAAAGTTGCACACAAGCTGGGTGTTGGTGGCGCACGCCTTTAATCCCAGCACTCGGGAGGCAGAGGCAGGAGAATCTCTGCGAGTCTGAGGCCAGCCTGGGCTACAGAGCAAGATCCAGGACAGCCAGGCCTGCAGAGAGAGACCTGCCTGGGTACAGTGGTGTGCATCTGGAACCTCGGTGTTAGGGAGATGGAGACAAGAGGATCCCTGGAGCTCACCAGCCAGCCAGGTTACGTGAATCAGTGAAAGACCCTGTCTCAAAAAATTAGGTGAAGAGCTGCTGAGGAAGACACCTAATATCAACCTCGGGCCTCCAGGCATGCACGTACACATACATGCCCGTACACGGAACCAGAGGCCTGGGCTTCCACTGAAGGTGTTATTTGTAGCACTATGTTATCCTAAAAAGAAAGCACAAGTTTAAAGGCCACAAGCTCTTGTCTTCCTCCCACTGCCCTGATGATTTCCGGTCAGCGCCATCCTTCCTTGGGTGTCTGCCTCCCAGGCTCCCGCAGGCTGGCTGCTGCAGTTCTGTCGTGTCCCTTCCTTGTCCTGCCCACAGACGGCACCATCAGCTCCAGCTCCATCCTCCTGGCACAGTCCCTACGGCACTGCATCCACTCACAGAGCTGCTCGGCCACCGACCTCTTCTACCAGGGCAGCTCCCAGACGCTAAGGGAGTGGCTGAGCGTGGCCATCACCCGCACCCTGCACCAGGGCGAGGACAGCCTCCTGGAGCTGACGAAGCAGATCTGCGCCTTCCTGCAGGTAGAGGGAGGCTTGGGCTCCTAGGACCCTGCTGGGGCCACCACTGAAACAGGCGGGTCCCTGCCCTGCTGAGTAGTGCTCTCCCATGGGCCACGGGGCAGCCATTCTTGAGGAACTGGTGGGCCTCTGGTGGCCTTCTCCTCCAGAGGCTGCCCGCCTCTTGCACCTATTGCAGCGTGTGTCCTTCCTACGGGATGAGATGGAGTGCGTTCCCTGTGTCTAGCCCACACTTGCTTCTTACATGTCTCCTTTCAGACAGCACCGGAGCAGTTCCCCTCGGAAGAATTCCCAATTTCTGAGTCCAAAGTCAATATGGATGTGAATTTTCCTGGAGCGGCCTTTGTTGTTGTGTCTTGCAAAGAAAGTCAGTCTGGATTCCGCAAAGAGTAAGTTGTCCTTTCTCCAGAGGACGGTGCTGGGGAGAGAAAGCTAAGTGGACCATTCCAGCAGCACTGCCCCAGGAACCTGTCTCCAGCTGTCCTTGCCCTCAAGTGCACACTATCTCTAAAGCACTTACAGCTCTTCCTGTGTCTCCTGTGTCTGTGGGGAATAGGCTTTATAGAGAACGACCTTCTAAAGGTGGTGGAGATGACTTATGCCCAGTACCTGGCCTGGCCAAGTCTGTCTTAACCCCCACTTCCTCTCAGCTCCTCTCTGTACAAGGCCCCGTGGGCGCGTGTGCTCGTCTATGGGCTTGGCCACAAAGTGAAGCGCACCGGCCAGCTGAACCTCATCGAAGCTGCCTGCTACCCCCGAGATGCCTCCCCAGCCAACACTGGGCTCGCCCCTCCACCCACAGCTGACCAGTATCCTTCTGTGGTTCTCTCCACAGACAAGGTCCACATCAAACTAGGTGAGTCTTTCTCAGCTCACGGTGTTGCCGATGGCGGCATTGGGAGCTCCCAGTCCCATTGCTATGAGTGAGGACAAAGACTGCTCAGAGCAGGGGGCTTGAGAGACCGGAGATTTAAGGCCTGGCAGAGGCCACCAGGCCCAGAGGGCTTGCCTTCCTCCTCAAGCTCTGCAAAGAGCAGCAGTCTCATTCTTGAAGCCATCACCGTCTGGAGCAGTACCATTTGCCCAATGCTCCTCGAGTTTCTGTTGTGACAGCTCTCTAGTGTCTGATGTGTCCTGTGAGCACCTGCTGCTTTTCTCCCTAGCATCCCCGGAAAACCTCAGGGATTGGGGGTCTTGATGGATTTTTTTGGTTCTTGATTTGTTTTAAGATTGTCTCTTTAAGTGTAGCCCCGGCTGTCCCAGAACTCTCTATATAGACCAGCTGGCCTAGAACTTACAGAGAGCTGCCTGTCTTTGCTTCCAAGTGTTAGGATTAAAGGCATGCACCACCATCCCTGGCCCTTTTTTCCTTTCTTTTTTTAAATTTGAGTTAATTTAATGTATATGGGTGTCTCACCTGCATGTGTGTCTGTGCAGCACTTGTGTGCCTGGTGCCCACAGAGAGCAGACTCAAGGTCCCGGAACTGGAGTTGTAGACAGTCCTGAGCCTCCATGTGGGATCTGTCAGCTACACCTGGTCTTATAGAAGAGCAGCCAGGGTTTTTAATCACTGAGCCATGCTCCAGCTCCTACAGTCTTGTCTTCTTCTTTTTCTGTCTTTCTCTTTTTTTTTCTTTTTTTCCTTTTTGGTTTTTATAAAAACAGGGTTTCTCAGTGTAACAGTTCTGTCCTGAAACTCAATTTGTAGGGGCTGGAGAGATGGCTGCTCAGAGGTTAAGAGCACTGGCTCTACTTCCAGAGGTTGCTGAATTCAATTCCCAGCACCCACATGATGGTTTTTAACCATCTATAATGAAATCTGGTGCCCTCTTCTGGCCTGCAGGGATACATGCAGGCAGAACAGTGTATGCATAATAAATAAATATTTTTAAAAACAAACAAACAAAAAAACCTTGATTTGTAGACTAGGCTGGCCTTGAACTCATAGAGATCTACCTGCTTCTGCCTCTCCAGTGCTGGGATTAAAGGTGTTCCCTACCACTGCTCAGCAACCTACATTCCTCTCTCTCTCTCTCTCTCTCTCTCTCTCTGTCTCTTTTGAACTAGAGAGACTGCTAAGCAGTCTTTTTTCTCTTAGAAATGGGACAGTTGTGAGTTGCCATGTGGGTGTTGGGAATTGAACCCAGGTCTACCAGAAGAGCAGCCAGTGCTCCCAACCACTGAGCCATCTCTCCAGCCCTACACTATTTTCTTAACCTTTTCTACCCCATAGTCTTTTGCCTTCACCTCGTGCTATTCAAGCTTTACATTAAAATAGGATCTTGCTGGGGAATAGTTCAGTGGTACAGCAAGTGCTTAGCATGTGCCAGGCCCTGGGTTCCACCTCCAGCATAATGAACCAAAACTAAGGTTTTTCTGTCATCTACATTTTTGGCATACAGACGTCCACCTCAAGGTGCGCTTTCTCTCACCTCACCCAAGGTCCCTGAGACTCACTTTCCATCCCAGGTGCTCACAGTGGGCATGGGTTGCAGTAGAGGGTGGGAGGTCACTTCAGTCAGACTTGGGCTCTGGCAATGAAAGGAGGTAATAAGAAAAATCAAACCCATGGTCGGAGGTGGAGGTCCATGCAGAGCGCTGAGCACAGTTTCCATCACTACAAAGAGCAGGGGAGCCTTCCCAGCTCCCCTGCCAGGGTCCTAAATGTAGGTTTCAGCTCTTAGTGAGTTGTGGTCACTCAAAAGGGCATGTCTTCAGGCTGGGCAGGCTTCAGGAAAGCCTCTTTCAGAGCAGACCTTACACCCATCTCTAGTTCTGGGCTTGAGGCCCTTGGTGTCTTCTCCTGCCTTTACTTAGTTCTTCTTTAGTTATTTTGCTATGTAGTCCAGACATGCTTCAAACTCACAATCGTACTGCCTCAGCCTTCCATTGGTGGGATGACAGATGGGAGCCACTATGCCTGGCCTGCCCATTGACACCTCACTAGATGGTCCCACTGCTGCTCTTTATCCCGCTGCCACAGAAGCAGGTCTGGAGGCCCTGGGCAGCAGGTGCTTTCTCAGATGGACCTGGTTCAGATGCTGCCAATCACACATGTTCTTTCTGGGCCTTCTTAGGAGTATCCCCACCTCCTGGAGCTGTGCTGGTCTTGCACTCTCTGCCCCTGGAGTTCCCCCTGGCGATGGCCTTTGCAGAGCAGCTGCTATCGTGGAAATCCGAGGACAGTGAAGGGAAGTCAGAGGACGAGCCTGACGCCATTCCTACCGCGGTCCTCCTGCATGTGGTGGAGCTGCTGGGTGAGCAGGGGTCAGGGGTGGGTGGAGGCTGGCCTACAGGTAGTCCAGGCAGCTACAACCTGTCAGCGCACTTGTGCTGAAAGCAGGCTTGGGAGTCCTGACTCCGAGTCAGCCGTCTGCAGGGTGTTGCCACTGCACCGCCTGATGGCAGCTGCCCATGAAGCGAAGAGCAACACTGCCATGCTTCAAAGTGGTAAATGTTTGCCAGGTATGGAGGCAGAGGTAAGCTGGTCTCAAAACAACAACAAAATGTAAATGTTTGCCTCGTAGGCTGTTTTTTATAACTGATGGTGAAGGGTGGCATGGACTTGAGCAGCGCCCCAAATGGAACGTTACAACCGCAGAGCTGCTGACAGACTTAAAGCACACAACACTCACAAAATGGTCAACTCAGGGGTCAGATTCTCAACTACAAGCAAACTTAGCTCCCAAATATTTAAAGTAAACATTGAACTTTAGTCCACAGTGTTCCTGCTCATGGTCTAGAGGTGTGCTTCAAATTAATCAGGACAGAGGGGAGGGGCTGGACAGCTAGAGGTCCAGATGAGTGTGTGCTGAAGCAGCCCCAGTGACTTGTTCATGGTGGAGTCTGGATGCTGGGCATAGAGGGATAGATTCTGGTGAGGACTAAAACAAACCAGCTAGCAATCCCAGATGCCTCAGGGGCCACATATGTCACTGAAACAAATAAATAACCAGAGGAAAGGGGGTGTTGACATAGACCCACCAGGCAGTGACTGAGACTGTTCACTGTCAGATGAGGTCTGGCCAGAGTTGTGTGCTTTGTCGTCATTTTACTTCTCTCTCTCTCTCTCTCTCTCTCTCTCTCTCTCTATATATATATATATATATATATATATATATATATATATATATATATATATTTATGTCGACAGTGGTTCACTTTGTAGCCCTGGCTGGCCTAGAACTCCCTATTAAAACCAGATGGCCTTCTACTGGGATATGACACCATGCCTGGCCAGAATTTTTATTTTTATTTCAACAAAAGCTAGAAAAGGGAATTTTTGTGTGTGTGTGTGATCCTCCCAATTTTTAGACATTGGCAACTAGGTCAATCTTGTAGGATGTTTAAGACACTCTGGGCAGTACTTATTGCAGGAACAGATGTCTATGCCATCGTGTTCAGGTTTGGTGAAGAATTCCCTTTGAGGATATCTGTCCTCTTACATAAGTGTCCTGTGGTAAAGGAAAGACTTGGTGGGGGTGACATAAGCCTTGAGCCTGGGGACAGGGGAGCTTTAACCTTGGCCTTTGGAAGCTCCATGGGAACCCATGAACTTATTTTCAGTAAGAACTTCCAAACAGCTTCCCGAGAGAGCAGGAAGCTCGCTACCTTCCCTGGAAGGTGCTGTACCTAAGCAGAAGCCTTGGGAACCCCAGGAAGCACTCTGCCCAGTGCAAACCCCATCTGGATGGAAGTGACTGCAGCCTGCTCCCTTGCAGCTCTGGGCTCAGCCTGCTCCCTTGCAGCTCTGGACCAGAGTAAGGCTTTCTTGTTGACTAAGTCAGGACAATTTAAATCATTGTTCAGTGTGTGTTTGGAGTAGAACTGAGCTATTCGTCCCCAGCGGCAGACATCCTGGACCTTGGGAAGCATCCTAATGGCTTCTGACTAGTCCTCTGCGGAGAAGTCTGGCCTGAGATCCAGGAGCAGGCAGCATGCTGTCGAAGGCATGGGCTAAAGGCCTTGGCCAGCCCGCCAGTACGCACTGGTCTCTCCATCTCTGAGCTCCATCACAGTGCTCAGAGCTGTTCCTGGGAAGTAATGGGCGGTGACATGGTTACTCTGTTTTCTCTCTGCCTCAGGAAACTTCCTGTGGACCACAGACATGGCAGCCTGTGTGAAGGAGCTGGTCTTCCACCTCTTGGCTGAGCTCTTGCGTACAGTACACAGCCTGGAGCAGCGGAAACACCCAGCTGGCCTGTCCTCCTCTATCGCCCTCCAGCTCAACCCCTGCCTGGCCATGCTGATGGCCTTGCAGTCAGAGCTGCACAAGCTGTACGACGAGGAGACCCAGAGCTGGGTCTCGGGCAGCGCCTGTGGCGGCTCTGGAGCAGTAGCTGTGGGTGACCAGGGCAGGTTTTCAACCTACTTCCATGCTCTCATGGAAGGCTGCCTGGCAGTTGCTGAAGTAACCCTGCCTACCAATATCAGTGTCACAGCTAGTGGGGTGACCTCAACGACCACCCCAAACCTCAGCGACTCCTCCTCCTCCTCCTCTTCCTCCCCGGGACAGACACCACAGAGCCCTAGCCTCTTGTCCAAGAGGAAGAAAGTCAAGATGAAGCGGGAGAAGGCCTCCTCCTCCAGCAAGCGCCAGTCCTCCCGCGCCACAGATGCGGACTCCACCGTGCTCAGCATCGGGGGGAGCAAGCCCGAGGACATGCTGTGGTTCCACCGTGCCCTCACCTTGCTCATCATCCTCCGGCACCTTACCAGAAAGGATCCACAGGGCCTGGGTGTAACAAGTGATGCAATCGCCGATGCCTGCCAGGCCCTGGTGGGCCCCACTGCCCACAGTCGCCTGCTAGTGATCTCGGGCATTCCTACACACCTGGATGAAGCTGTCGTCAGAGGTGCTATCCGCAAGGCCTGCAATGCCCATGGCGGTGTCTTCAAAGATGAGATCTACATCCCACTGCAGGAGGAAGACCCCAAGAAGCCAAAAGACAAGGCTGAGGGTGGCGACAGCAAAGTTGAATCTGAGAGGTTGCTGGGGTTCCCCAGTGTGGACAGCTTGGAGGGGAGCACGTCCAGCAGCCTGGCCCCCGCCATGAGCATCAGCGCCTCAGCCTCTACCAGCCAGGCCTCAGTCTGTAGCTCCCAGGGTGTCTCGCAGACTGCTAGTGACCTCTCAGTAGACCCGCTGCCCTCGGGCCTGGAGCTGCCTGTTCCTCCTGTCCTGTTGGAACCCCATGTGGTGTCCAGCCAGGAGAGCCTGGACATTTCCTTGTGCAGCACTGGCAGCCTGGGTAGCCTGGGCAGCCTAGGGGAACCTCTGGACAATGCAGAGACAGCATCTGTTTCCGACGTGGGCTCCATGTACACGGTCACTTCCCTGGATACCCAGCCCCTCACAGCGCGCCCTATCAAAGGCTTTGCAGTGGTGGAGGTAATAGCTCTTAGCCTTGATCTGGCCAGCATGGCTTCTCCAAGCTGCTTCCAAGGAGTTAATAGGCAACATGGGGTTCTGGGGAGCTCCTGGGCAACTCTCAGCAGCTGCTTTTCTTGAGGTCAACTCTAAGAGGGACTTCCAGTCTGGTGTTATCAAGCATAGGCAGTTCATTGATGTGAGTGGGGTGAGGGTCTCCGGCAGGTACACTGGAGGACCCTGGCAGTGTTTTGAGAGGCACTGTGTTGGCAATGTGAGAATCACCTGCACTGAGCTCCAGGCACGCTGAGTTCAGGTGCTGTGTGGGACCAGGTGAGAGCCACTGCAGATGCCACGTGTTTCTTGGCCACCTTGTTTAGAAATGAGGCATCTAATGACTTCTTGCACTTTTGCAAGCGTTAGACTCCAAGGTAAAATCCAGCACTGGGATACAGCACTTGCTTAGTGTGCGTGAAGCCCTGGGCACGTGACCCGGCACCACTGTAAGAGGAAGTGCCCTCTCCTTTGGCTACAGAAAGCCCAGGGACAAGAGCTTCCATCAGTTGCTCTCCTGGCTAGGCTGTCTTCCTGGGGACTGGCCAGTCTTTAGGCTCTAGAGCTTCCCAAGTGAGCTGTTCTGCCACGTTGGCATTGGGAGGGAGCTTCTCAAGAAGACAGGCCAGCAGTGCCCATGTTCCTCCAGGGCAGAGCCATCCAGAGCCCAACCTTTTTCTTTGTTCATACAGATAAGGTCCCGAGCCAAAATTGAGAAAATCCGAGCAAGTTTATTTAACAATAACGATTTGATTGGCTTGTCGAGTCTGGACGGTGAGGATGAGTTGATGGAAATGTCTACAGAGGAGATTCTGACAGTGTCTGTGGTGAACCAGAGTCTGTTTGACACTCAGGGGAGCCCAGGGCTAGAAGACTACTTCAACGACAAGTCCATTAAAGGTGGGCTGTAGGGTGTGCGCTTAGTGTTTGTCATTTTTATTTTTTAATTCTGTGTATTTATTTGTGTGTGAGTGTGCATGGCCCTCGTGGTACCCACGTGGAGGTCAGAGGACAGCTGTAGGGGTTCATCTTCTCCTTCCACCATGTGGGTCCCAGGGGTCAAACAGGTCATCAAACTTGGAGGCGAGCACCCTGACCCACTAAGCCAGCTCGCCCAGACTTTGGGTTTTGAAATAGAGTCTCATATAGCCCAGGTTGGCCTTGAATTCCCAATGTAGCTGAGACTGGCCTTGTATTCGTTGTTCTTCCTGCCTCTACCCTTCAGTGCTAGGATTACAGGTTTGAGCTATGCGCTTTTTTATTTAATTTTTACTTATTCTTTTGGTGAGCAGTTTTAAGTGTACAGAAATTTTTGAGCTCTCTGCTGGCTGACAGTGGCCAAGTATGTGCATCCCTATAGGATGGAAGGAACACTTGAATTCAGCCCAGTGCACAGGGCTTTGTATTGAGGGTGGCTGGGAAGCCACAAGCCATGTCCCAGCCAGCTACCCTGAGAAGGGCCCTCCTGCTTTAAGCCCCACTGCGGGCTTCCTTGTCACAGTGTATTGCTGGGCTCTGTCCTGTGTAGCCACAGACAGGACTATTTGTGTTTACAGGGTTCATGTCTCACTTTTACAGCTAGCCAGGGGCTGGAGCATTGTAGTGCTTAAAAGTACTGCGGCTCTTCTAGAGGACCTGGGTTCAGTTCCCAGCACCCACATGGTGGTTCACAACAGTCTGTTCCAAAGGGTCTAATGCCCTCTTTTGACCTCTGTATACACCAGATACACATGTGTTACACATACATTCAGGCAAAACATTCATACACATAAAATAGTGAAATTTTTTTAAAAAAAGAAAAGAAAAATCTGACCAGGAAGAAACAGTTCAGCATCTTGCAGCCCCAGCATTGGGAGGCTAAGACAGGAGGGTCGCTTGAACTCAAGAGTTCAGTACCAGCCTGTGAGACCCCATCTCAAAACAAAGGCAAAGTGGAGGACTGCCAAGGTGGCTTAGTGGATAAATGTCCCTGCCATCAAAACTGATGATCTGGGTGTGGTCCCCCAGTACCCACGAAGGATAAGGTGAGAACCAGCGTCCACAAGTAGTTGTCTTTTGACTTACACATTTATGTCAGTGTGTGCACAAACACACATACGCACACACTCAAAAATAAATGAATGAATAAAAAGCTAGTGGTTCTTCATCCCAGACCCCACCCAGCAAATATAAAACAGCACTGTTGATATGGTAATATTTTGTTAGTCATACGGTTTGGAGGGGGGTGCCTTAAATTTTGTGCCTGAGCAGCTGCCTTGCTGCCCCCACTGTTCCTCTGAAAATGCGTTTTGCCCCTCACCTCCACAGATGAACAGCAGAGGATTATTTATAGGATGCCCAAGGGCTTCCCGTTGTTATTGCTTCCTAGTCTCCCCCACTGTGAATACAGAATACACTTTTAGCTCCTGACTCTGTTAGAGTCAACCATTCTGTTGACCATGTTCAAGGCTTTGATAATGCAGATGGGAGCCTCATTTTGATGCCACCCCTCCCAACCCTCCCCCCACCCCTTCCAACCCCCTCCAACCCCCAACCGCCCCCCCCCCCAACACACACAGTGATCTCATGTAGTCCAGGCTGGCTTCAGACTCACCATGTAGCCAACCCTGATCCTCCTGTTTCATCCTCCCAAGTGGTGGTAGATTCCAGGTGTGGGGCGCCATGCCCAGCCTTAGAGACCCTGTTTCTCTCCCTGGGCACTCTGCCAGTTTCGCAGGTTCTCTCATAGTGCAGTGATTCACTTTCCTGCTCTCATGCAGCAAGCCCTGACTGCTTAGGTGGTGTTTTACTGCTTTGGATTGTCTGGTACATTGGTACTGTTTAAATTAAGATAAGCTGGGGCTGGAGAGATGCTCGGTAGTTAAGAGCACTTAGTGCTCTTGCAGAGGACCTAGGTTTGGTTCCCAGCACTTACAGGGCAGCTCATAACCATCCATGACTCCAGTTCCAGGAGATCTAGTGCCCTTTTCTTACCTCCTCTGACACCAGGCATTCATGTGGTGCACATACTTAAATGCAGGCAAAACAGTCATGTACCTAAAATAAAAATAAATCAGTCTGGAAATAGAGTCAGGCCGAATGGTGGTGCACACCTTTGAAAAATAAGAAAAAAAAGACTAAAGATTAGCTTTGGGGCAAGTAGGCCTGAGAGCACAGCAGCTGATTAGGAGGCTGTTGCTTCCTGGCAGCTGTAGAGAGGACAGCAGCCTGGCCCAGAGGACATGCTCAGAGGGCTGCATCTCACTGCAAGGAAGTCGGATATGTAACTAAGGTGAATGCCTGAGGATGAGGACCTAGCTAACTGTTTCCACCTAATTTACTCAGTCATCTACCTACACAAATGTGCCGTTGTAGACAGGTGGCTCAGTGAGTGAAGGAATTTGCTGTGAAAACCTCGCTACCTGAGTCCAGCCTGAACCCATATAATTTTGAAGAGAAGAAACTGTCTCTACAAAGTTATCCTCAACTCAACACATATGATGTGGTACACACACCTCTATTATGCACGCACGCACACATTCATTAATATTTAAACGTGTGGTTGCTAGCCAGGTAAGAGGATTAGAAATTGAAGATCAGCCTCACCTACATGAGACCTTGTCTTTGAAAACAAAACACACAGTTACTAGAAAAGATGCTTGCAGGTTGTGTCCTGGTATAGTATGTTTATGAAAATTATTTGGCCTTGTCCTATTTTGTAACAGGTGAGAAATTGGTGCCTGGGGCCAGAGAGGTCCTGACAGAAATATTTAAAAGCTGCGCCCACTCAGAGCAGACGCTGAGCCTAACACCAGCGAAACCCATCAGGGTCTCTGACATCTATCTTAGCAAAGAACAGATCAACTCCCAGAGCCCAGGCAACCTCCTACACCTCTTCTTCACCAACGTCCGGCCTCCAAAGAAGGTGCTGGAGGACCAGCTCACACAGGTAGCCACCCTCCACATAGTTTCTGTGCTGAGCCTGGCTCCTCTTCTTGGCTGGCCTGAGACTCCCCCTGTCCACTTGTGTGCCCCACAGATCCTGAGGAAGTATGGCGTGCCCAAGCCCAAGCTGGATAAGAGCAAGTACAGCAAAGCCGGCAAGGAGCAGCACCCTGTGAAGGTGGTGAGCACCAAGCGGCCCGTCACCAAGCCGCCTGCCAAGGACAAAGCTGTGCTCAGCAGCCTCAGGTGCACGCCCAAGGAGCCTGGGAAGAGGGGGCTGTGGTGTGGCCTTCCAGCAG
Source organism: Peromyscus leucopus (assembly GCF_004664715.2). Classification (NCBI taxonomy): domain Eukaryota; kingdom Metazoa; phylum Chordata; class Mammalia; order Rodentia; family Cricetidae; genus Peromyscus; species Peromyscus leucopus. Next base: position 12,571,252 of record NC_051082.1, read on the forward strand.
GTGTCTGAGAGACTGCGGCATCCCTGGGGCAGCCAGGCACGCCAGCTGTCTTCTGCTCTGCTGCTGAGGTCCATTTAGTACTCCACCTTGTCCACTGCAAGTTACCATTTCACCTCGCCTGCGAGGGTAGCAAATCCTGGACCATGTGGACTGGCAGGCAGGCAGTATGCACTGAGGAAACATCGCAACTGGATACTTTCAAATAAGTCATACTTTATCCATACACATAAAGCGGTTGTTTTCGAAAGCTTTTTTAATGCATGGAGGGAAAGACTGATTGGGGCTGGGGCCATAGCTCAGTAGCAGAATGTGTATTCAACATGTGTAGGACCCCAGGTCCTTTGATTTTATATATATGCATGTATTGTTTTCTTTCTTTTTTTTAATTTTTATTTTTCAAGACAGGGTTTCTCTGTGTAACAGCTCTGGCTGTCCTGGAACTCACTCTGTAGAGCAGGCTGACCTCAAACTCTCAGATATCTGCCTCATGAGTGCTAGGATTAAAGGTGTATGCCACCACTGCCCAGCTGTACGTATCATTTTCTTAACTGGCATGAAATTCAGAAGAGGCTGAGGCAAAAAGATCACAAGCTGAAGGCCTACCTGGCCAGAGAATGAGCTCCTAAATTACCTGTCTCAAAACAAAAAGCCAAGAGGACTGGGGATAGCCAGGCATGGTGGTGCACACCTTTAATCCCAGCACTTGGTAAACTGAGGCAATAGGATCTCTGTGAGTTTGAGGCTAGCCTGTTACACATAGCAAGTCCCAGGCCAGCCAAGGCTGCATAATGAAACTCTGTCTCAAGTAAATGAATAAATAAATAACTAGGGCTGGGAATGCAGCTTAGTGGTAGAACATTTGCCTAGTGTGCATGAGGCTCAGGGTTCACTTGCCAGTACTGCATGAATGAATGAATGAATGAATGAATGAATGAATGAATGAATAACTTACTTCAGAGTCCCCTTCCTGAGACGGTTGTATTGTGTTAGAAGCCTTCCAGAACTGTCTGTGGCTACACTAGTGAATATATTCATGTGCAGATGTGGTTACTGTGCACAGTGTGAGCACCAAGTGCTGGATAAAGACATGGCCACCACTGCCCAGCTAATATAGTGTTCTTAAGACTAGTGAGGGCAGGGCTGAACATTGGGCATGGAGATGGGATCAAGGGTTCAAGGTCAGCCTTGGCTACTTAGTGTGTTCCAACTCATCCATGTGAGACCTGTCTCAAAATACAGGGTCTTACTATGCAACCTCAGCTAGGCTCAGACTAGTGATCCTCCTCCATCGCCCAGGAATCGCTGGCACTTCCTGTCATGGCTAGTTTTAGTTTATGACTCAAACCCTCACTGTCCTGATAGTCCTTGCACTGTAAATGTGTCTAGAAGAGTTGTGTGAGTGACCAGAGAGGTCCTACACCTTTCATTAACCCGCTGTGTGCAAATGGCCCTGTCCTGCAGACTCCCCAGTGCTGACAGCACTCGGTGCTGTCCATGTGCTGCTTGGGACCGCTGCCCTGTGCTCTCTCGGGAGCATTGAAAATGTGAGTGCAGCTGAGAACCTGAGCTTGTGAATTATCCAGTTTTACTTAATTGAATCTTAGGTAGTTAGTCTTGCTACTGGTTACATTATTGAGCAATGTCACTCTGAATATATAGAAAATGTTTGAAAAGAGTTTCAGGAGTTCTGACTTCTTAAAGCATTGGTTTGTCTTTGTAATGAGACCCCTGTGCCATAGTCGGGGTGTGTGAGGTTCTGTGTTGCCTGTTGGGAGGTGATGTGGACATGCACATCCTAACTGCAGTGCTGTGGTCTGTAGCAGGACTGCATTAAGTGAGAAGAAGCCGACTGTGAAGGCAAAGTCTCCTGAGAAGAGCAAACCAGATGAAAAGGATCCAGAAAAGTCACCCACCAAAAAGCAAGAAGGTACGTTCATGGCTGGAGAGCCTGCTTCCATTCTGGGGACGGCAGCCCACTCCAGGACAAGCCTCTTGGCCAAGGCCTGCCTGGACTGCTCCACCTCTGGATGACCCAGCTCTTTATGCTCCCAGCTCATTTGAGTTGCAGCTGAGATGGGAAGTGTTTATGCAGACGGTGGGAAGTATCGCTGACTGCCAGTATTGTGGCCGTCAGCTTACAGGGAGGGAAAAATAAGGAGAAGAATGGGTAGTTATAACTGAAAAGTAAAGGCGTGGGGATTTGCTTGAGGTTCCTAGAAGGTACTTGCCTGAACCAGTGAACCAGCCTCCTGGTATCTTGAGCACAGAGAAAGCTGTTCACTGTGTAGACCTGCTGTGTCAACCTTGTGTTTCTGAGACTTGGAGAAATAAGGGATGGAAAGCCATGGCACAGCCTGGGTGGGAGGCTGGGTCACACCACGGTTAACACTGGGGCACAGCGAGGGGAGCAAGGCAGAGGAGGCCGCAGTGGAAGGCCACCGTGTGCAGGCTTCCCGCCCCTGACTGCATGCATGTGCTGTGCCACCAGTTCCTGAGGAAAAGTACCTGACTCTAGAAGGATTTCACAAATTCGTTATCGACCGAGCCAAGCAAGACATCCGCAGCGTCTGGAGAGCAATCTTATCCTGTGGCTATGACCTTCATTTTGAGAGGTGAGAAACTGCCCTCGCTCTAGGTTGAGTCCGGGATGGAACTGCTTTTGGCAGGCACATGTCTCAGCTGTCGTCCTGCTGAGGGTCTGCTCTGTCTGTCTGTGATGCTGTGGCCTGTGAAGCTGCTCCCTCAGTTTACATGATTGTCAAGTGATTTTTTTTCTTACCTCTTTGAAGACAAACTGTTCTTTTTTTTCAAATCTTGACTTTTGGTGCCATTACATACATGGCTTAAGCAGCAGACCCTTCTCCGTGCAGTTTTGGAGGCTACTGGAGCCTCCCAGTGACCAGCATGTGGTACCCTGCTTATATCATCTCATTCACCTTTCCCTGTCTTTGCATGGCCTAATCTCTGCTTGCTTGCTTGCTTGCTTGCTTTTCCCTTCCTTCTTTCCTCCTTCCCTTCCTCTCTCCCTCCTCCCCTCCCTCCTTCCCATCATCCTTCCTTCCTTTCTTTTTGAGACAGTGTCTTACTATGTAGCCCTGGCTGTCCTAGAGCTCCCGATGTAAACCAGGCTGGCCTTAAAGGCATAGAAATCCATCTGCCTCTGCCTACTCTGTGCTGGAAATAAAGGCGTTAGCCACTATGCCTGGCTCTACTCTTTTTCCTTAAAAAGATATCAGGCCTGTTGAATTGGGGTCCACTTGCACGATTTCCTTTAGCTTTAATTCTGTAATTATCTTAATTATCTCTCCAAGCAGTGCATTTGGGGTACACAATTTAGTCCGTGACAAAGACACGGCTTATTCTAAAGTCTTCCTTAGATTGCCTTGGGTCTCCACTGTTCCCTTTCCCATGAAGGTAGCAAAGCAGGACTTGGACAGATCCCATGACCCTGCAAGGCAGGGCTCCCTCCTGTCCACAGGTGAATCCCGAGTAAGCTGGGAGTCTTCAGAACTGAGGGACTCCCCACTTTAAACCACACACAGGTCCCTCAGCCTTGTCCAGAGTTGGGCATGCTGAGCCACAAAGAAGTTGCTGTCAGATTTCAGAGACTTACTTGGCAGAGGCAATCCCATGATCACAGAGTGCTTTTTCCAGGTTGCAGCTTATCCATTGCTTTCTGAACATGCTGGCCCCTGTAATTTCACCAAATGTGGGAAACCCAACCCCATCATTGTGGTCCTGGGGGACTGTGTTTACACTCTGCCCTGATTGGGGAATCTGCTTACTATTGTAGACATTAATTAGGTTAGAGGGACTTTGGGGACTAAGAGCTGTACTCTAGGTGGGAGGGGACTATGGGGACCACCAGTGGATCTGTAGTGACTATTCCTTGTGCGAGACAGTGTAAGGGCCTCCCTTTTCTTCACCGACTGGACTAAGGACAGCCACAGCTGACGCCAGCTCAGCCCACCAAGCGGGCGCTGGGCAAGAACTCTCCAGTGAGAAGGAACTTGGCTGTCTGAGCCCCTGTGTGGGGCTGAGTTGGCTTCTAGTGTGAAGAGAACAATGCTGCCCCCTCCTATCCCCTCCTGAGATGCTATGGCCGGCCTAGCACAGGACCCCTGGCTGCTAGGCAGCCCAGCCTTTCCCAAGCTGACAGCTCTGCGTTTGTGTGAGAGGGATGTGTACACTGACCACATAGCTGTTCTGATGATTATAGCCACAAACAGGAGACACCCTGTGGTTCTGTCCAGGTTAGCAGCTTCTAACAGTCAGGAACCATCTCTCCTCATGTGGTTTAGAGGTTGGTGTCTTCAGCCCTGTTGAAGACATTGCCAGCAGTCTTGAGTTTTCCAGTTTTTCACACAGTTGATGTTATGGGGTCCCATGCAGTCATTCCCGTGGTTGCCCAGAGTTCCATTGTAGGTACAGCACAGTTGAGACAGCAGTTTCCAGGGATGGACATGCAGGCTGTACCCAGTGTTACTGCAACAGCACAGCCTTGCAGTAAAGCCCTTTCGAGCACACCTTGGTCTGTCCTAACCACTGTGCAAGTAAATGCTGAAATGGGGTCGCCTAGTTGAGGGGAACCATGTTGGTACCAGCAGTAGCTGACCACCAGCCAGTACACGTGGATGAAGTAGGCACCATGCTGTGTGCTTTACAGGCAACCTCTCATTGAATTCTTGCGACACGGAGACACCGATGCCATTCTGAGCTCATGTTATGGAAAAGTAAACCCAGGCTCAGAAGTGGGTGTGCTTTTACCCCAGGTCACTGAGTGGTCTCCATGTCTCCTGAGGACCCCATACCTCAGCCTAATAAGAGGGAAGCACTTGTGCATGTGGCCTCCCAGACTTCCCACAAGGCTACCCCATGCCCACACTCCTGATCACGTACTTTGAAAGAGCTTTCCCTCATGAGGAGCAATCTGATCCTCCCCCAAATCCCTGAAAGGCCGGGGTTAGATATGGCTCTACACAGTGCCTTACCTGGTGCCTCCCCTGTCCTGCCCCAGGTGTGCCTGCATCGATGTCCGACATGCACAGAAGGCCTCCAGGAAGTGGACGCTGGAGATGGATGTGGCTCTCGTGCAGTACATCAACAGGCTGTGTCGCCATCTTGCTATCACGCCAGCACGGCTCCACCCTCACGAGGTGTATCTTGACCCAGCTGATGCCACAGACCCCAGGATGGCCTGTCTCTCGAGTATGTGGCTTCTAGGGTTACCCCCCATGCTGCAGAAACACTTAGGGCTCGCCATGTGCATCAACTGAAAGGGAAGAGGGAGCTCTTACTCTGGCCAAATCAAACCATTTTAATTGTTTAATGGTCATCAAAACAAAGCCCAGGTGGGGTGAGGAGCTCAGAGTAGACAGAGATCCCTGCCACCATGCCCACTGAGGTCATGCTGCTGTGAGGTGAGAGGGTCAGATCTCTGCTGACCTGCAGTAGAGGTCCATCAGGGAGGGCAGTGCATTTTCCTTAAAACTACGGAATGAACAAGAGAGCATTAGTGAGTTACCACTCCACCCGGGCACCACCCTGGCAGAGCCCTGCAAGGCTGCACACAGGCACCACCCTGGCAGAGCCTTTCTGAGCAAAAACAGAGGAGGAGTGGATGGGGGAGGAGGAATAGGAGGAGAGGAGGGAGGGGAAACTGTGGTCAGGGTGTAAAATAAATAAGTTAATTAAATTATAAAACAAAAACAAGTAGGGCCGAGAGTGTGACTCAGGAGCGGAAGGATTGCCTGGTATACATAAGGTCCTATGTTCTTTCTCCACAAAAGCTCTAAGACCATATGCAACCCTGGCATGGCCCGAGGGAAGGATGGGGTAAAGTTTGCATTCCCAGGGCCTCACCCCTGAATTTGCTTGGTATTGGCTTGTGGTCCTGGGGAGCCCCTCACTCACAGCTCTTCCAGGCTCCCAGGATAAAGCCCATGGAGGGGGGGCCCTGATCCCACTCCAGTTGTCCTTCCTAGGAGCAGACACCGTCTGCCTTGGCTGGCACTCACCCTGACCACCTTCTCCCTGCAGACGTGCCCATCGAGAGCTTGCGCCTACGCTTCGCACTGCTCCAGTCTCTCAACACCACACTGGAGACCTTCTTCTTGCCCCTGGTGGAGCTGCGTCAGACACCCATGTACACGCACAGCATTGCTGCCCTGCTGAAGGAAGCAAAAGGTCAGTACTGGGCCTCCCTTAGTGCTGGCAAGCAGGAGGCCCACCCCTCACTGCTGGCAGGCAGGCCTCTGTCAAGCAGCAGGTTCCCTAAGAGAAGCCAATCAAAAGCAGCCTGAGCTTGAAAAGGTAAACTGTAAAAGTTGAAAGCATTCAGAAATAAGGTTGGTGCCATCTGCCCAAGGCACCCTCAGGAACTAGTTAGTGCAAGGCTGTCTGTCCCGTCCTTTGTTTATGCACAGCACATCATATGGATGGGGTGGAGCAGAGACAGGTGGGTTCAGGGGGCTCACTGGCCGGACCGCCTAGCTGAATCAATGAACACCAGGTTCAGTGAAGGACCATCTCAAGGGAAAAAGACCGACGGTGAAGGGGAACACCAGAATCCTCCGCTGGCCTTTCTGCATGTTTACACACCCACACAGGGACGGACACACACACACACACACACCAAAAAATAAAATGAGGGGGCTGGAGAGATGGCTCAGAGGTTAAGATCACTGCTTGCTCTTCCAAAGGTCCTGTTCAATTCCCAGCAACCACATGGTGGCTCACAACCATCTATAATGAGATCTGGTGTCCTCTTCTGGCCTGCGGGGATATGTGCAGACAGAACACTGTATACATAATAAATAAATCTTTTAAAAAAATAAAATAAAAAATAAAATGAGCACCAGTAGAGATGCCTGATGTTGACCTCTGCCCTCCCCATAGGCACACGTGTGTTCCTGTACCACACACATAAAATAGATGGCATTTTACATGGGGTGTTTATCTCCCACTTGTTTGTGTTTCTGTGACACCTAGGGGCCCAACTAGAAGACCTTCCAAAGGGTTGAGGGGTGAACATGGCCTCCCCTGGGTTGCAGGGGTGACTGGGAATGAGGAGAAGCAACTACATCCCACCTCTGTCCCACATTTCTCTCTTCAGGACTGATCTTCTACGACACAAAGGTGACTGTGATGAATCGGGTTCTAAATGCCACTGTGCAGAGGACAGCTGACCATGCAGCACCCGAGATCACCTTGGACCCCCTGGAAATTGTGGGAGGTAGGGCAGGCTGCAGTCCTTAGACAAGCTGGCCCTGAAGCCCCCCGGAAGGGGGTGGAGAGTGGCAGGGCAGTCCCAGCCCTTGCTCGTCAGGCTGCCTCTGTCTGTGTACTGGGTCCTGATGCTCCGGGGAGGGCCGAGCAGGGTGCTTAGCCTTCCTGCCCCGGTGCTTCTCCTCTCTGGCTGTAGGAGGGTGCAGAAGTCAGTCTACGTGGGAACATGTCCTGGTCCTATAGTTAAGGACAGGGTTGGTGTAGCCCAGAAACAGACATGAAGGACTCGAGGGGGAGCCAGGAGGGAATTTTTGGGAAAAGCCTCTGAGGGCCTCTAGGTTAGCTGCACAGAGGGAAGGAAGGCTAGCTGGGGCTGACCAGGCTGGAGTCCTCTAGTGAACAGGCATGGCGTGGCCACCGACCTCATGATCTATTCCCTTCCTCTTCCAGGGGAAATCAAAGCCTCGGAAAACTCCTACTTCTGCCAGGCTGCCCGGCAGCTGGCCTCCGTGCCATCTTCTCAGCTCTGTGTCAAGCTGGCCAGCGGTGGTGATCCCACGTATGCCTTCAACATCCGCTTCACTGGGGAGGAGGTCCATGGCACCAGTGAGTGAGGCACGGCGGGGAGGGGGGGACAGGATGGGGACTGAAATCCCAGGAGAGCCCTGACACCCCAGTCATTTGGGGGACTGAGGCAGGAACATCACAAATTGAAGACCAGTTTAGGGGAACAGAATGAGTTCAAGGCCCACCTGGACAATTTAGTGAAACCTTTCTCCAAATATAAAAAGTAGGGAAAAGGAGGGTTGCGGGTGGAGAGGACTCAGATGGAAAGAGCTGGGCATGTAGGGAGCCAGGAGTGTAGACGGCAGCTAGGGGTGCATTGGGGCTGGGGCCTCAAAGGGATGGGGTGGAGAGGGGGGGGGAGAAGGGGGTGGAGAGATGGGGGTGGAGAGGGATTGGGGGGAGAGATGGGGGTGGAGAGGGACAGAGTGGAGAGGACTGGAGGTGTGGCTCAATTGTAGAGCACTTTTATGGGGTCTTAGGCTCAATTCCAATACAAACTTAAAGTAACTGTCATGTCCTCACCACCCTGGGCTATGGAAGTCAGACTAGCCTCCATTGACTTCTCCTGTCACCAGCCACATGGGAACTGGGTGCCTGCACTAATTTGGGAGTTTGGTCAGTCTCTCCAGGTGTGGAGACTGTACCCTTCTTAGCACACTAGTCCCACCCACACACCTTTCCTAGCGAGAGGCACAGCTAAGCGCTGCTTGAGCCCAAAGTTCAAGTTGCCCATGAGACATAGACATTGGGGTCCCTCCGTTAAAGTGGTACCCAGCTTCATGACACTCACTGGCAATGAGGAAGAACAGCTGAGAGGTCCCTTGGCCCTGCCAGTCATGTTTGGAACCTTTACCTGTTGTGAGTGAGTGAAGAACCCTCCTGCCCCCCCCCCCTTTCCCTCTGTTCTGACCCTCAGCCAGGGAACCCTTTAGATAGTCCCCTAAACAGACAGGAACCTGAACTCTAGAAAGCTCAGAAGCATCCCCACAGCTGGCCAGGCACCTGCAGCTCCACGCTGAGACCCTGCTGACCACCGGTTCCAGCCTAAACCAGGCCCCTGCCTCTCAGGCCTTGACCTGCCCCAGACTGGGCCTCCCCAAGGCCACACCCCACCTACAATGTCTTGAACCACCTGCAGCCTGCTGACCCTTGGGTGTCAGCAGGAGCATTCTAAGTGGGAGGGGACAGAGAGGTCCCAGCTGTCTACAAGGCTGCCACATCTGGCCATCCTCCTGTGTAGTCACTGAGCCAGGGCAGCTCTGAGAGATGGTAAGAGGCAGCACGGATAGACTCAACCCCTCAGGAGGCCGGGGACACTGACACAGTTAAGCCACACTGGCACTGGCACTGGCCTCACTTACTCTTCAGACGTGAGTTTCCATCTCTTCCCTGTGTGACAGGAGACAAAGAAGCCTGGGCCCAGGCACCTTTGTGAGAGCCGGGCCGCAGCTCAGCAGACTCAACCTCAGGCCTCCACACTCACACTGTCGGGTCGCCAGTGAGTGGATCTTGCAGTCCTGGCAGATGGTTGTGTGGAGGAAGTGCCATCCAAGGAGCTCAGCCGTGCTGAGACCTGATGGTCTGCTGCTCTGCTCCGCAGGTGGCTCCTTCCGTCACTTCCTGTGGCAGGTGTGTAAGGAGCTGCAGAGTTCCTCACTGTCGCTGCTGCTGCTGTGCCCCAGCTCTGCTGTCAACAAGAACAAGGTAAGGTCCTGGACCCTCGCCACACACCTCCCTGGCCCATGGGGCAGCTTTGATGCCCCGCTGACTGAGCATGGGAACTGGGTATATCCTCACAGCAGCTTCCCTCCTGCACGGGACACATGCTCAGAGGTGACCTGACCTTGCTCTTGCAGGGCAAGTACATCCTGACGCCAAGCCCCATCACCTACGGGGAGGAACAGCTGCTGCACTTCCTAGGCCAGCTGCTGGGGATTGCCATCCGTGCAGATGTGCCTCTTCCTCTGGACCTGCTGCCCTCCTTCTGGAAGACACTGGTTGGTGAGCCCCTTGACCCTGACCAGGACCTGCAGGAAGCAGACATCCTCACCTACAATTACGTCAAGAAGTTTGAGAGTGTGAGTGAAGGCACATTGTTTGGGGACAGCAGGGCCCCTGGGTCATCTGGTCTAGCACTCCATAAAGACCCAAGTTTCTAGGGAAAGGGGTCTGGGATTCTCCACAGAAGGCTTGTCTCAGGGGGCAGAGCCTCTGGTATCCCATGCATCTGACAGAAGTAGATGGATGATGCTGCCACTCTATGGGGTCAATTTACCATGTCCGTAATCAAGGATACAATGAAACGTTCCAGGCAGCTTAAAGATCAGGGGCGCGCGCGCGCGCGCGCGCGTGTGTGTGTGTGTGTGTGTGTGTGTGTGTGTGTGTGTGCGCACGCGCGCACATGAGGTTGGGTTTCAATGTTGAGCTGTTTGAGGACTCCGAAAGGGACAAGAGGTGAGCATGGGGCCCATGCAGACAGCAGGGACTTGTGGAGATGGCATTCTTACCTCCCTTTGCCCTCTCGGAACACATGGTGTCGGCCATAGCCCTCCTACAGGAGGTGACCAGTGTTTGGCTGTCGCTAGGCCTGTGGCGTCACTGGAGAGTCTCATTGGCTCTACGGAGCCACCATGTCCCTGCGAAGGCCAGGCTGTTCCTCAGGAGCTCCAGGTCGCCTTCCCTGTGTACACAGCACACTGAGGGCTTCCTTCCAGTCTCCCAGCACCAAGGGAATTGTATCTGGGAGAGGTGACGGGGTAAGGTGCAGAGCTGCCAGGGAAGCCAGGCTCTCCTCACCTTCAAGACCTGAGAGAGTGGGGAAGGGGCTTCCAGCGACTTCTCCCTCCAGCTCCCGTCTTGCTGACACAGGATGAGGTGTGTGTCTGAGGCCTGCCAGGGCTGTGCTCTACAGGACCTTGACCGAGAGTTTGGGCTGGTTCTGCTTCTACCTCTGCCACCTTGTCAGCCTGTGAGACACCTCAGGAGCAAGTGGTTTGTTGTTCCCTCAGCCTCCAGTCTGTGTAAAAACAGGACTGTTGGCACAAGATTTAATCCCGGCACTCGGGAGGCAGAGGCCAGCCTGGGCAACAGAGTGAGTCCCAGGACAGCCAGGACTACACACACACACACACACAAAAAAAAAAAAAAAAAACAGGAGCCCTGGATTTATCTGACAGGCCCAAGGAGTACAGCCACTGTGGGCTGGGATGGGAGTGTATGTGTGTCTTAGCCACTGTTCTATTCTTGTCAAGAGACACTGTCTTGGTTGGGGTTTCTATTGCTGTGAAGAGATGCCAGGACCATGGCAACTCTTATAAGGAAAACATTCATGACAGGGATCCTAGCAGCATGCAGGCAGACATGGTGCTGGAGGCGTAGCTGAGAGGCCTACATCTTGCAGGCAGCAGGTAGTCCACTGAGACATTGGGTAGTATCCTGAGCACAGGAAACTGCAGTAGAATATTTTCAGGTGTGTTTCTTTTGTTTACGTTGCATTTGTTTATCTCTGTGAAGCTGTGTTACTGTGCCTGTGTAAAACACCTGATGGGCTAATAAAGAGCTGAATGGCCAATAGCAAGGCAGGGGAAAGGATAGGCAGGGCTGGCAGGCAGAGAGAATAAATATAGAAGGAGAAAGCTAGGAGGAGAGATCTAAGATCTAGCAGCCAGAGGAGCAGGACAACTCTAGGGGCCAGTCATAGAGGGAAAAGTAAGATTTACAGAAGTAAGAGAATAGGAAAAGCCCAGAGGTCAAAGGTAGATGGGATAATTTAAATTGAGGAAAGCTGGCTAGAAACTAAGCCAAGCTAAGGCCAGGCACTCATAAGTAAGAATAAGCCTCTGTGTGATTTACTTGGGAGCTGGGTGGCGAGCCTCCCAAAAGAGCCAAAAAACTAACAACAGGAAACCTCAAAGCCCACCCCCAAAGTGACTCCAAAGCCACACTGCTAATAGTGCCACTCCTTATGAGATTATGGGGGCCAATTACATTCAAACTACCACAGCCACCATGACCAAGGCAGCTCATAAATCACAGCATTTAGCTGAGGCCTTGCTTACAGTTTCAGAGGCTTAGTTCATTATCATCATGGCAGGAATCAGACAGGCATATGGTGCTGGAGAGGTAGCTAAGGGCTACATCCTCGTTCACAGGTGGAGAGACAGAGCTGGGCCTAACCTGAGCTTTTGAAACTCGAAAACTCCCCTTCCCCCAAGACACACTTCCTCCAAGTCCAAGCCTCCTAATCCTTCTCAAGTGGTACCACTCCCTGGTGACTAACATTCAAATATGTGAACTTATGAGGACCATTTGAGGGGTGGGTGTTGAGACAGGGTTTCTCTGTGTAGCCCGGCTGTCCTGGAACTCAGTAGACCAGGCTGCCTCAAACTCGAGAGATCCACCTGGCTCTGCCTCCTGAGTGCTGGGTTAAAGGTGTGCGATACCACCACCAGGCTCTATAAGAGAACCATTCTTATTCAAACCAGCACAGTGTGGCTACTAGGCAGCGCTCCCAGAGGGCACCCCTCCCAGAGGGCACCCCTCCCAGAGGGCACCCCCGTGCTCTAAGTGGGGGTAAGGGGCCGGGCAAGTGATGCTGTACAAGCTAGGCCGACCACAGAGAGATACTGGTGCCTATCATGAAGAAGCATTCTCTCTTGGGCTTGTGAGATGGCGGATGGCTAAGGGCTCTTGCCACCAAGCCTGACCATCTGTGTTTGATCTCCAGAACCTAGGCGGTAGAGAGAGGGCCAATGCTCGCAGGTTGTTCAGTACTCTGTTGGTGATACTGCTGAAGATGGATGATAGGCTCTGACCCTAACCCCACTGCCACTGCCTTGAACTGTAGGCTGGCTCCCCTGGGTCAGTTCTTGTCATGTGCCTTGTAGCCCAGTGGGTACATCTTCTTGAGAGAGAATTAAGTCAGAACTCTCTGATTGCAAGTGACAGAAAGCCCAGCTCCAACCGACTAAAGAACATAACAAAAGCAAAAATGTCCGCTCTCAAGAGTCATGGATGCCAGACAGTGGTAGCATAGGCCTTTAATCCAGCACTTAGAAGAGAGGAACAGGTGCATCCATTTGAGGCCAGCATGGTCTACAGAGTAAGTTGCAGGACAGCCAGGACTGCACAGAAAAACCCGGCTTGGAGGGAGGGGGCGGGGGGATGTGGGAAGTCATGGATATACTGGCTGGCAAGATGGCTTAGAAGGGAAAGGTGCTTGTCATCAAGTGCCCCCCTCATAAGTAAATCTGAATTTAAAATTATTGAAATTCATGGAAAGGGGATGGGGAGACGGCTCAGCGGTTAAGAACATTGGCTATTCTTCCAGAGGACATAGGTTTGATTCCTAGCACCATGTGTCAGCTCACAACCATCTGAAACTTCAGTTTTAGGAGATCCAGTGCCCTCTTCTGACTTCTGTAGGCTCCTGCATGCACATGGTACAGACACACGTAGGCAAAACACCCATACACACTAAAAAATTTTAATCATGGGGAAAAAAATATAAAAGCTTGCCTTCAGGCAGGGCTGAATCAAGGAGTTCAAATGATGTCATCAAGTATCAGTCTCACATCAGACATGATGGCACACACCTTTATTCCCAGGACTCAGAGGCAGACAGATCTCTGTGAATTCAAGCACAGCTTGATCTGCATACCAAGGTCTAGGCCGTTCAGGGCTACATGGTGAGACTCTGTCCAAAAACAAATGAATAAATGTCAGTCTCACGGCCCCTGGGATGGCTCAGACTTGAGTTCCATTCCTGGGACCCACATGGTGGATGGAGAGAACTGACTCTTCCCAGTTGTCCTCTGACCTCCACATGTTCACTGTCGTACTACACATGTGTTCTCCCTTCTCCCACCCCATGCACACACATAAATAAATAAAGTAATTTTTAAAAGGCGGTGTCCAGGGCTGAGTAGATGGCTCAGTGGGTAAGAGCACTGGCTGCCCCTCCAGAGGTCCTGGATTCATTTCCCAGCTCACAACCACCAGTAAGTAACTCCAGTCTCGGGATCTGATGCCATCTTCTGGCCTGTGTGCTCTTTCTGGGCACTGCATGCATGTACAGACAAAGATGTGCGCAAAACACCCATACACAGAAGCACAGGCCAGACCCCCGGTGCTTTGGAGGTGGAAGCAAGAGAATCAAGAGTTCAAGATCATCTCCATCTTCACAGGACATTCAAGGCCATAGTGAGGCCCTGTTCCAGACAGTAAACCACACCAAAAACATAAATCAATCAGTCTTAGGCCAGGTGTCTAGAGCAGGTCTTTAATCCTAGTTGCTTGGGAGGCTGTCGGGAGGATTGTGAGTTCAAGGGCTGTCTGGGCTACACACCAAGGAAGGCAGCTTAGCAAGATCTTGCCTCCATGGGGGCTCAGAGGTTAAGAGCACTGGCTGTTCTTCCAGAGGTCCTGAGTTCAATTCCCAGCAACCACATGGTGGCTCACAACCATCTGTAATGAGATCTGCTGCCCTCTTCTGGCCTGAAGGCATACATGCAGGCAGAACACTGTGTACATTAATGAATAAATCTTTAAAAAAAAAAAAAAGATCTTGCCTCCAACTGCTCAGCAGTGGCAGCAGTCTCTGGGAGTGGGCAGCAAGGATCAGATGCACACAGGGAAGAGAGCTGCCCTCTGCTGCAGGCACAACCCTGTCCTAGTGGGAACTCTGGCCACTGTTGGCCAGCTGGAGGACAGCGTTCCGCTGCCTGGGGACCTGGCAGCAGAGCAGTAGTCAGCCTCACCCTGCCTGTGCTCTGCAGATCAACGACGAGAGTGAGCTGGAGGCCTTGTGCGCCGAGATCGCCTCCCAGCACCTGGCCACCGAGAGCCCTGAAGGTCCCAAGCCCTGCTGCCGGTTCACCTACCTGACCATGACTGGCGAGGAGGTGGAGCTGTGCAGCCATGGTCGGCACATCCCTGTGGCGTGAGTGTGTGACATGGAGGGGTGAACCACACCAGTGAGGGGGTGTTTCCAGGGGAGGGCGTAAGAGAGGAGGTAGAATACTAGGCACGAAGAAAAGATGGCCTTCAGCTTAAGGACTTCCCTTAAGGCCTGTGGGTCATGACCCCATTGGAGGTCAAGCGGTCCTTTCACACAGGTCACATATCAGATATCCTGCATATCAAATATTTACATTACAATTCATAACAGTAGCAAAATTACAGTTAAGAAGTAGCAATGAAAATGATATTATGGTTAGGGGTCACCACCATGAGGAACTGTATTGAAGGGTTGCAGTGTTAGCATGGTTGAGAACCACTGCCTTAAGGCAGCAGCAGCTCTGAAGGAGGGACGTGAGCCATGAGGCCAGGGCTCAACCGCCTACGTAGTTGTGGCCCTCGGGCCCAAGAGCTGTGCCGTCACTCCCCCCCAGCCCTCACTGGTGACCTTCAACCCAACAGGTGGGAGAACAAGGATATCTACGCAGCAGCCATCCGGAGCCTGCGGCTGCGGGAGCTCCAGAACATGGAGTGCGTGACAGCTGTGCGTGCTGGCCTGGGCTCTATCATCCCCCTGCAGTTGCTCACCACCCTCAGCCCACTGGAGATGGAATTGCGTACCTGTGGCCTCCCATACATCAACCTAGAGTTCCTGAAGGTAGGCAGCCCCTCAGGCCGGGCTCAGCACTCTGCCTTTGCCACAGCTGCTCTGTGCTCTGGCCCACACACCACCTGTGCCCCACCTGCCTGGCTCTTTCTTCCCCAGGCTCACACCATGTACCAGGTCGGGCTGATGGAGACAGATCAGCACATCGAGCTCTTCTGGGGGGCTCTGGAGACGTTCACCCAGGAGGAACTATGCAAGTTCATCAAGTTCGCCTGCAACCAGGAGCGCATCCCCTTTACCTGCCCTTGCAAGGATGGGGGCCCTGACACAGCCCATGTGCCACCGTACCCCATGAAGATTGCCCCTCCAGATGGCACAGCAGGTATTGCTCTTCCCAGCTCCTGTTCCAGATGGGACCCTTAGGTCCTTGTGGAGAACAGTGACCAGGACCCCACACACCAGGACTCATCCGTGAACAGGGAGGCTTAGAGAGCTCCATTGCCATCCAGTCCTGATGCTGCACAGGATCCAGCATTTTAAAAGAAGCCAAGGAGCCATAGCTTGTTAATGTCTTACCATTATTTTTTTTGTTTTTGTTTTTCGAGACAGGGTTTCTCTGTGTAGCTTTGCGCCTTTCCTGGGACTCGCTTTGTAGCCCAGGCTGGCCTTGAACTCACAGAGATCCACCTGGCTCTGCCTCCCGAGTGCTGGGACTAAAGGCGTGCGCCACCACCGCCCGGCCGTCTTACCATTATTTTATTTTTAGTTCTGCTCGAGATTAAATTCAGGGACTCCCATGAGCTAGGGAGACTACCTCTGAGACACACCCCTAGTTTCTAAACTTTGAAATGCAGAAAGATCATTTCTGTTTTTGTTTTTTGACAGCATCTTAAGTAGTTAAGGATGACCTTGAACTTCTAATCCTCCTGCCTCAGACCTCCCAAGTGCTGGGATTATAGGTATAAAATAATATATTAATGACTTTGCCTCCCTGGTGGGGAATCAACTCCTATTGTGACAGGTGGGGATTTTTACCACCGTACTTATGAGGGAAGTAGGAGTTTGACTCATGGAATCCACATTTTGAAAGGAGGCAAGGAAAGAAGGAAGACAGGCTGGTCAGGGATCAGCAAGATGGCTCAAGCCTGCCGGGCGGTGGTGGCGGCGCACGCCTTTAATCCCAGCACTTGGGAGGCAGAGCCAGGCGGATCTCTGCAAATTCGAGCCCAGCCTAGGCTAGAGAGTGAGTTCCAGGAAAGGTGCAAAGCTACACAGAGAAACCCTGTCTCAAAAAACCAAAAAAAAAAAAAGATGGCTCAAACCTGACTTGAATTCTATCCCTGGGTCCCATGTGGTGGAGAGAACAGACTCCTGCAAGTTATCCTCTGATGACATGTGGAACACTATACACACATACACACACACACACAGCATTTGCTAGATACACAAGTGGGTGTCCAAGAGGCCAGCCTGTCTCCAGTGCTCTAACGTGGGTGTTGTGTCTTCTATAGGTCCCCCAGACTCGCGCTACATCCGAGTAGAGACCTGCATGTTCATGATCAAGCTTCCCCAGTACTCCTCCCTGGAGATCATGCTGGAGAAGCTGCGCTGTGCCATTCACTACCGGGAAGACCCCCTAAGTGGCTGATGGGAGTGAACCGGAAGATTAGGCTATCACCAAGGCATCATTCTGCCGGCTTGGGAAGCCTACCAGTGCAGGCACATCCCTCCAGGGCCCCGAGTGAGGAGCTGGCGATACTTTGCTTTTCTGAACTTTGGTCCGTGTCCCAGGGCCACCTGGAAGACACCTTTTGTCTGTGTCCGTTTCGTGAGGTCTGTTCCTTTGCTGCCTGTGTGTGGTACGTTTGTAGGGTAGCTTAGTGCTCAGACAGTTTGTGTCTAATTTGGTCTTCCTGGCCACTGTTGTCCTCGGTGGCTACCAGATTCTGATGCCACAAGATTCCAGCTGGTTCCTCACCACAGAGCCACCAGTGGAAAACGGGGGTGAGATGCCCTCAGCCACACGAAGTGTCCTGCTCTCTACAGAGTAACTCCACAGATGTGTGTGGCCAGTCCTGCCCTGCTGCCCCGAGCTGGCCTCTCCCAGAGCCCCTTCTGCAGGCCCCTCCTTCCGTCTGGAATGCTTGAGCCAATGTTCAAGCACTCAGGAGACGCGCAGGGAGCTCACGCGTTACCGTCCTGCTTTACTGTGCGTTTCTGGCCTTGGTGTGTTTGTTTGTTTGTTTGTTGTTGTTGTTGTTTTTCCAGGAAAAACCCCACAGAGGCCCCTTGTCTCCTCCCGTCCAGGCAGCCCTATCTGCCACCTATCTCTTCTGGGTCCCTGGGCTGAGTTTCCCCTGAGGACTCCTCAGGAGCAGATACCCAGGGGCTACTCCAGGCCTTAGTTCATGAGACAGGTTGGGTACCTCCTGGTGGCTGGAGTTGAAGACAGCAGAGCTGGAGGGATAGTGTGGGATGGGCCTTTTCTACAACTGCACAGGAAAGCACACGATTCAAGCCTGCTCTGCTCTGTGCTCAGACGGCCCTTCCTCAGCACAGTGCTGTAAGGAGCCCAGGGAAGGGTTACAACTCGTCTCTAAAGACTGTCTTAGGTGCTCCGCCCGGTGAGGGCTGCGTCAGTGACTCAGACGGAGACTACAGGGGACTCCTCTGGGTCCTGGCTGGCCTGCCCAGCACCTGTCACACCCCCAGTGTGTGTGTACACCAGGGCTAAGCTGCCTGCAGACTCACCCCTACCCCAGTGCATCCGCGCCCCAAATAAGTCTTTGTCCAATGGTACTTTGTTCAGAACAGCACATGCCACCTGTTGGACACTGTCATTTGGGCCTTGCCAGTCGTCCCAGAACGGCAGTGCTGTAACTATTGTATGATATTGTGCACACAGAAGTCCTGAGGAGGGTACGCTCCTCTCTCCACAGCACCTGGCCTGCTGGAAGGTGTGCAAGCTTTAGGGCTGGCCTGCCAGCATCCATCTCCTCTCTGGTACGCTTAGGAAATGCGTTGAGGACCATTACAGAAAAGACACCCCCAACCCCACCCGAGGAAGAGATACACCCAGCTCAGTGTGACGGCTACGCCAGTCACTGGGCTGCAGCACTCACTTGGAGGTGAGTGCCCGAGCAAGCCCTGATCCCACAGAAGATAGTGGCCGCTGCTTGGGACCACCCCAGCGACCTCAAGGATCCTGACTCCATTCTACAGAAGGAAGGAGCCTCTGAATTTACTAAAGTGGGTTTTCATCCCCGTACCTTCAAATTCTTGGTTCCCTTCAATCCTCTTCCCATGAATGGACTTGGGATTCTGTCAGCTACCTCCCCAGGAGGGGTTCTGGAAGCTTCTGTTGGCCCATTCCTTGATTAGATGAGAGCTGTGAGTGAGATATCTGCTGCTAACTCAGCTGCTTCTCCTAGAGAGCATACTGAGGTCCAGACAGATCCCAGCCTTGGCCCTGAACAATGTGCGCTGTAAAGTTACTTGATGTATATTTATTATAATTATTTATGATTGCATTGACAGACTTCCCATTCAGTCTGATGCTATTTACACTATGCTGTGTAAAGGAAGCTCACTACAGAAAAAAGTCACACCAATAAATAACCTTCATCTAACTCATTGATCCTAAGAGTGTGTGATCATGTCCTCTTGCTGAGTAAGCTCACAGGCCGCCACTGCTAGATGGCTCTGATCCCTAATTTAGTCACAAGTGACTAGGAGTTAACATTTGTAGTTAGCAGGGTCTCTCTGCACTTGGTGTGATTCCTATTCCATTAGCTTATGAACAGCCTCCTCCTATCCCACGAAACCCCTCGGTCTGCGCTTTCCACATGGAAAGGGAGAGCCACAGTCCAAGCTCAGCCTGGCCCTGCATGTGCTACCTGCTCTGCCCTGACAGCTCCTCTGCACTCTGGAGCCTCTGTTCCTCCGGAAGTGTTTGGCTGTTTCACAGTCCTCCTCGGAGTGGCATCTAGACCTGCTTGTCCCCTCCTGCTGCTCCACGTCCTCCTCACCCAGACGCTAAACCCATCTTCATCACTGGGACAGAAAGGACCCAGGTGGGTGCCAGCCAAGCAGCTGACCCTTCCTATCCTGTCACTGGAAACAGCACAAGGCAGCACACACACACTCACTGCTCTGCTCACACTCGGGCACAGCGAGGACTCCCCGCTCTGCAGCGTCTCACAAGCACAGTCAGAAGGCTCCTCACCCAGTGCCGGAGACGCCCCAGCAGGAGAGGATTGCTGGGACACAGAGGCACTCTGCAGCACCCGAGGGCGGAGATCCCTACGTGGTCGGCCATGCAGTGTGGCCCCGAGGGTTTAGGGGCTTTGCACCATGGATCCACAGCAGCTCTACTGGGTGGAAAACCAGTAGGGAGGGATGCGTGTTCATCAAGACCCACTTGAGAGACTCCACAGACAACAGCCCAGTGAGCAAGGTGAGGTCTGTAAGAGCAAAATGAAGCAAGCCACCTGCAACACCTCAAACGTCTGAGGCATTGGTCCCAGAAAGAAGCCTGTGGGGTGTGCACAGGCCTTCCTGCAGGGAGACTCCACTATGAGGATCAAAAGACAGGGAACCGGGGCACACATCTGCTGTACAGAACAATGAAAAATCTGTGAGTGGTTGGTCTTAACTCACAATTTCTGAAAAGGTCAGCTCATGGAATGACTGAGATGAAGGAAATATTCATAGGACTCAGGCTGTTTTCTGTTTCAGTTTTAAAAAGAAATGTGGCCAGGCAAAGTGGCTCATACCTTTAATCCCAGCACTTGAGAGGCAGAGGCAGGCGGATCCCTCTTGAGTTCCCAGACAGCCAGGACTATGTAGAGAAACTGTCTCAAAAAAAGAGAAAGAAAAAAGAAAGGGTGTGTGTGTGTGTGTGTGTGTGTGTGTGTGTGTGTGTGTGTGTGTGTCAAAGTACAGGCTTCTGGGCAAATGCCCGCTGATAGTCATAGTGAAGGCTGCCCATCCTGCCGTGGTGAGTGAGAGTCTAAGCAGGAAGTAGACAACATGCACAAGACATCCACAACCCAGAACAGACCTGAGGGGACAGAAGACAGGCTCTGAAGATTGGCGTCAAAGCAGCTTAAGGGAAAAGACAAAAGGGACAAAAAGACAAAGGGACACAAAAATCCTTAGGATCAGTCCAGGCGTGCGGCAGTCGTTGGGGTTCTGGAAGAAAGGCCAACACTGCCTACGAGAGTCTAGAAAGCTCCAGCAGGGGGCGCGCTCTAGATGGAAGCAGCACGGGCCACATAGAGGATGGACTTCCAATCCTAGAATGCAGAGCTTCCCGGGAGAAAATCAGCTTTGTGTCAGTCTGGAGACCTTGTAACCTAGGAAATTCTAACCCTAGCCAAGCCAAACTGCAGGAGCCAGGTTTACACGCTACATAAACAGCTGGGACAGACAGACAACTGGGACAGGCGTCCAATCAACATGCACCAGCCAAGGTCTAAGAGCTCAAGTGGGCCGAGGCATGGTGGTGCACTGAGGAGGAAGAGAAAGCTCAAGGCCAGCCTGGGCTACATGAGGCCCTGTCTCCCACACCACCATCCCCAGAAAGAGAAAAACAACAGGGGTGTAACTAGGATCAGAGTTCATGATATGGCAGGGCATGGGGACTACTTGTATCAGCACCCAGGAGGGCAAGGATTGCCACAAGTTCAAGGCCAGTCTGGTCTCCAC
The DNA here is from genome assembly GCF_004664715.2 of Peromyscus leucopus. Lineage (NCBI taxonomy): Eukaryota > Metazoa > Chordata > Mammalia > Rodentia > Cricetidae > Peromyscus > Peromyscus leucopus. The sequence continues at coordinate 12,592,319 of NC_051082.1, forward strand.
AGTGAATTCCAGGCCAGCGAGGACTGATTCAGCCTCACACAAAATGTACATCTTATGTATGAAAGTCATGATGAAATTCATCTCCTACAACTAACATACACTAATTTAAAAAACTAAACAAGGGCGTATGACTGGCACTAGGGCTACATGACCGTTTGAACAAGAAGTGTCAAAAGAAGGGCTGGGAGCACCAGGACGGCTGAGATCAAGGGCAGACTCCTAAGAATACAGGGAACTCTACATGTGTATTTTTTAAAAGTGTCGTTCAGGACAGCAGGTGACAAACCAACCACACCCACACAGCATCCTGGGGGGTCAGAGTTCTACTTCCTGGCAGGCCTGTGCTCTAGCCTGACCAGGGAGAGGCCCAAGTTGCCCCAGACCCTTCCTGACGCCTCTCTGATGGCCCAAGAAGACAGCGGTGACACTGAAGCCCTTCACCTGAGGAGAGCTTTTGTGAGCTACCCGCCCTTTGTGAGTCTGGTGTCTGAGGGACGGGCGGAGTGAGTGGCACATCTGCCTGCAGTGTGTCTCACTGGGGACAGCCTTCTCTAAGTGACGCGGTCACTCATGCTCCGTCTATTTACAGGAGTTGCTGAAGCGGGACTGGTCCTTCCAAGGCACGGCTCCCTTTGGGATTCAGGATTTTGTGGGTTTGCTTTGAGACAAATCCTGAGCCCTCCTCAGCCTCCCACTGGTGTGCAGCACTGTGCCTGGCCCAAGACTCAGGCTCCTGAGAAGCCTCCTCCTTCGCTTCTAGGCCCCACGTCCTACCACAGCTGCAGTGAAGCTCTTGAGTTCCCTCCAAAGGGCAAATTTTGGAGGAAACTGTCAGCACTTAAGGTGAGGGCAGGCAGGCAGAAGAGTCAAGAGTTTGAGGTCAACCTGGTCTACATGAGACCGTCTTAGGGAGAAAAAAAAGAACATGACCCCTTGATTCTGGGCACTCTGAGAAGGAACCCATGCTGACCTGACAAAGAGCCCAATCCCTCAACTGTGCCTGCAGTCTTCCTACAAGTTCAAAGCCAGCCTAGGCTATATAATGAGACTGCATACTCCACCATCTCTGTAGAAAGAACCACAAGCCTCAGCTGAGCTCTGAATACAAACTTTATTTCTATTACAAGGAAATAGATAATTAGAACAGTAAAATAAAAAGGGGAGGGAGAGGCATAAAGGCAGGCGTGGCCCTGGTGGGGGCATCGAGAACAAAACAGTACACTCCCATCAGGAACAGAGGGTGGTGACCCACAAGTACCAAGGTGGCCTCTAGTCCATGGACCTGTAGCTCAACTTGTTTCTAACATGCTGTAAACCCAAGCTTAGGCCCACACAGGGATAGAACTGCTTCACTGGTAACTCTGAGGTTCCCAGAACCCTCCTCTCTGTCCACCAGGACCACAAAGCACCAAGAAGCAGTGATGATGGTATGTCTGTCTCAGGATGGAGCCCTTAGGGGCCCAGAGGGCCACAGATGCACTCATCTCACTGCTGCCCAAGAGGAGCAGCAGGGCCTCCTAGCTAGCCCCCCTCACACCCAAACACCCACAGCACAATCGCAAAGACACAAAACGGCCCTAACCTGGGAAAATTAAAGTCTGGAGTCTCTTGATGAGCCTGAGGGGCAGTTGGACACTGCACCAGCCCATGCTGCTCTTGATAGGGTGGGCGGTAAGGGCCCCATGGTCCTCACTACTCCTCCTCTTCCTCCTCCTCTGCATCCCCTGCCCCCTGCTGCTTCGGAGGCTTTGCCTGTTGAATCACAAAAGGAAAGACTAAGCAGAGAAAGAATTCCCAGCCAGCTCTCCTCACAAGAAGCCACTGACAACCCTCCAGCCCTGTCTGCATGGCCCTGAGCCTAACGTTCGGGCTCCAGTTACCTTTGGAGCTCTGCTGTGGTAGCCGGCAGCTGCAGGGGCGACCCGAGAGCTCCGACCACCTCCGCTCCTCCCACTGCAGAAAAAGATGATGTGGGAACTCAGAGGACGGGACAGCACAGCAAACCCTCCCCTCCCTGTGCACAGCAGATGTGATGGCAACACAGGCAAAATCCAGACTCCTCAGTGAAGTGGGGGACCAGACAGAGCCCGAGCTGAGCAAGCACGTGGACCACGATGGGCCAGTGTGAGCAGACCTTTTTAACTCACTGCATTAATTAGTCTGTGTGTGTGCAGTGGATGTGGAGGTCAGAGGACAACTCTGTGGACCTGGTTTGCCTGCGGTGGGGTCTGAGGACCAAACTTAAGTCCTCAGGCTTTTACCCACCGAGCCATCTCGCCAGCCCGACTGCCTGCCCATGCTCTCTCCAGCCACAGTCGGCTCCACGCTGGGGTGCCCCTTACCTGGCTCCATACCTCCCAGGGGGCCCATGAGGAAAAGAGGGCGCAAGGTTTTCTGGATAGAGATTTCGAATCGAGTGGATCACTGGAGCATGCCCAGAGGCTGCAGGCCCATTCTGGCTGCCCCGACTCCGCCCTCGGATGTCCTGGCTGTCTGAGTTGTTAAGCTTCAGCACACGAGGAGGGCTAGGCTGGCACTCAGATCCGGGGCCTGATGCGGAGTTCAACACTGGGTTACAGGTAGTCATGTTGTTCATGGTTCTGCTGGGAGACAGTGAGTAGGTGGAGCCTTTTGCTGCTTCCTGTTTGACATCATCCATGTAGCCTGAAGCCAGGTCTCCTGGAAAGAGAGGCAGCACTGGCTTAGAGGAAAGGCTACTCTAGCTGTTAGCGCTGGATCGGGGCAGACAACAGACAACTGCTTCCCACGAACAACCCCACAGGAGACAGATACTCTCTCCCCACTCTGCGTGCCGACTTCCCCATCCTAACTGAGCAGCAAATGGAGCCAGCAGACTCTGAAAAGTAGTTTGCAGTTGGCTTTGTGGTGGGAAGTTTCAGAAACAGTTCACGTGCCCAGTCAGAAGACAGCAAGGCAGTCAGGAGCCACAGCTCACCTCAGCACTGTGACTCACACCTGTCTCTGAATCCGTAACCCTAGAAAATCTGTACTTAGGACAGCTAGGGGTCATGTGGGGACCCTCATGCAAGCCAACCAGTGGTGCAGGTTAGCCTCCTGGAGATGAGAAGTGGGAAGCAGGCCCTAGCCAGCAGTGCTGTGGCCTAACTCAGTCCCAGATGATACCCTGGTGTTTGACCCGCCTCCTGGGCAGCTCTGGTGAAGTGTCTTCAGGCTGGGAATCCTGGGTAGGGATGCTCTCCATAGCATGGTGGTTTGCTGTGGCTGGGCGTTGGTCACATTGGTCCTAAACAAAAAGAAAATCAAGTGAGGACTTAGGATGTTGAGAGAGAAGAGCAACAGCAGGTGGGGTGATCGTGTACACCCACTGAGAACCATTAGAAATCTGGAGACTAAGAGGAGGCCAGACCCTAGGAACAGACGGCCAGCATGGGCTCTCGAAGCTCTGGGCAGGTGAAGCAAGGGCTGGTGTTGAGAGGTCAGGAAAGTACTCCGGCTGCAGTGGTGGGTTATTCCAGTCTCTCCTAGGTGATGAAGAGCAAAGAACCAAAGGAGGCCTGCACTGGTGGCTCTTCATAAAAACTGTGACTGAGGAGGAAAAAAGTATTTCCCATGAACAACCTGGCTTCCAGACTGGAAACCTGGAAAGGACTCTGGAGTATGTAGTATAGCGCCCTTCCTTCCAGATGCTCCCACGCAGAGTACAGAGCCAGGCCACCACATGGCAAAGCCAGAGCTGGAGCCCAGGGCTCATGGACACAACTCTCAAACAGCACGACAGGAGAGCCTGCCTGTCCAAAGCAGATGCCTCTGCTGTCAGGGAGACCTCCCTCAGCCCTCTGCCCAAATGCAGTCTCCAGTGCAGACGCACGGGCTCTGAGGACAGGCTGCGGCTGGAGGACATCAACCATACTCCCAGATGACCCACATGGAGACCAGAGGGCGCCTCCAGGGACGCTCACCTGATGATGGAACAACACCTCCTCTTCCAGCTGCACCCCACAGAACTCACAGGGGATGATAATGCTGTCTTCCACAGCAGCTGCACTGTTCAGGCCCATTAGAGTGTCTAACTGGTTACTTGTTGCCTGTTGTAGAAAGTTCTGGAAGATGACACCAGGATCCTCAACCCCCCTGAGGGAAGAGCTGCCAGTATTGAGTGAACGTAAGGCATGTGAAGGGTTGCAGCTTGTCTGTCATTCAAAACACATGTTAAAAAATAAAAAAAAAAAAAAAAAGGTTAAGGAAAAATTACATTGCTAAAACATTTTCTCCAAGAAAGTACTTCAACCCCGAGTTTGGAGCTGGAGAGGCCAGAGAGCACCACAGCACCTCCACGTTCTGCAGTTCCCTACTGCACCCCACCATCACACACCACCCATGACCACACGACAGAACAAAGGGCAAACACTAGATGTATTCAAAGTGTTCAACACCACTTCTAAGAGCAGGATACGTCCCATTACCCAAAGCTGAGACTACGTGGCAGCTTATAAATGCTGGACTAAGCCGGGCAGTGGTGGCGCACGCCTTTAATCCCAGCACTCGGGAGGCAGAGGCAGGTGGATCTTTGTGAGTTCGAGGCCAGCCTGGGCTACCAAGTGAGTTCCAGGAAAGGCGCAAAGCTACACAGAGAAACCCTGTCTCGAAAAACCAAAAAAAAAAAAAAAAAAAAAAAAAAAGCTGGACTAGGCCTCGGTGCACAGACCAAGTACCAGGAAAACATGGCTCCTGATAACCAGGCTCGGGGCTATGTGTCCACGGTCCCAGCTACTAGGGACGCTGAAGCAGAAAGGTCAGGTGAGTCTAAGGGGATGAGGCTGAGTGCTGCAGCCATGTGGTGAAAACAGACCTCACCACAGGCACCGCACTCAGTAAGGCCTCCTGTGGCTTGTCACACTGACCACAGCCTGCTCCTGCCCGTCTGATGCTGTCACGTAACACACACCTGATGGTCGATGAGCAGGTCTTCCGGGTACAGCTCCTCACAGAACTCACAGGGCAGCAGGGTCTCGTCAGCTGCACCTGGGGCCACAGGAACAAGAACTGCGGTCAACCCCTTCACCCGTAGAGGATCTGACACACAAGTCTGACTTGGGCCAGGTGGGGTGCTGGACTACCTTGAAAAGGACACGGAATAAATTCCAATCTGGTTCAAGGGGAGGTTACACAGGAAAAGGAAGTTCTCGAAAGTTTGAGAATGACCGTTTGGAAACAGGACACTTTTTAAAAGAAAAGAAACAACTAGGTAAAGACGGAATGAGCTTAACATAATGAAGGAAGAACCCCTTAAAGGGCCATCAAGCACAGACTTCTTGTCAATGTTTTGTTTGGTTGGTTGGTTTGGGTTTTGGTTTTTCCAAGACAGCCCTGGCTGTCCTGTAACTCACTCTATAGCCCAGGCTGACCTCAAACTCTCCGAGATTGGCCTGCCTCTGCCTTGTGAGTGCCAGGATTAAAGGCGCCATCACACCTGGCTGTTTGCGTGTTTGTTTATTTTCCTTGCTGCAGATTTTTGCTACCAAGCAGGATCCTAGCACGATGGCACACCTTATAAAGCCTTATATATCCTTGGGAGGATCAGGCAAGGTAGTAAATTCAAGGGTAGCCTGGGCTACAGAGACAGCTTATCTCAAAAAAAAAAAAAAAAGTGAAGAGGATGTAGACAGATCCTGACAGAACTGTATCCAGACACTAGACCTGAAAGAATGTTCTGCAGACAGCTACCATGGACTTTTCAAAACTACCAATGTGGCCTGGAATGGCACACACCCCTAATCCCAGCACTCAAAGGCAGAGACAAGCAGCTCTCTGTGATTTCTAGGCCAGCCAAGACTGCATAGAGAGACCTTGTCTCCAAAATAATAATAATAATAATAATAATAATAATAATAAAAAACCAAACCAAAAGTGCCAATGCATAAAAACTTGGAACAACAAAAAGTGCTAAGGAACAGTATATAAGAATGAGAGCCATGGCCGGGCAGTGGTGACACACGCCTTTGATCCCAGCACTCGGGAGGTGGAGGCAGGCAGATCTCTGTGAGTTCAGGCAGCCTGGGCTACAAAGTGAGTTTCTGAACAACCAGACATTCAGAGAGAAACTGTCTCAAAAAAAATAAATAAATAAAGTGAGAAATTTTTTTGACATCTGTCTTGTTTACACAGTGCTCTTGTGAAGAAATACATGCCAGAGTATTTAAGCACAGAATGTCCTGTGTCTGTTACCTTTAAAGAGCTCAGGGGGAATATGTGTCAAGGTAAGTGTGGAGAAAGAAAACAGAACACAGATGAGCCTGTGGGATTCACTGCACTGTTCTCGGAACAGTTCAGAACAGGGGCGTGAAGGTGTGTGGTAAAAACAACGTGAAGTCTATCTCTTTAAATACTTCTATTTTCAGCTGGTGGGGGTGGCGCACACCTTTAATCCCATCACTTGGGAGGCGGAGGCAGGCAGAGGATCTCTGAGAGTGTGAGGCCAGCCCGGTCTATAGATCGAGTTCCAGGACAAGAGCTACACAGAGAAACCCTGTCTTGAAAAACTTAAAAAAAAAAACCTGTATTTTTGAGATAGGTTCTTTTTTTTTTTTTTTTTTTTTGGTTTTTCGAAACAGGGTTTCTCTGTGTAGCTTTGCACCTTTCCTGGAACTCACTCTGTAGTCCAGGCTGGCCTCGAACTCACAGAGATCCGCCTGCCTCTGCCTCCCGAGTGCTGGGATTAAAGGTGTGCGCCACCACCGCCCAGCTGAGATAGGTTCTTACAATACAGCCATGGCTTGAAACTCACAGGGATCCACCTCCACCTCCCAGGTACTGGGATTAAAGGTGTGTTGTCAATACACCTTTATTTATTTTAAATTTTCGTGGGTAGTGGGAGGTGGCACAATCACACCAAGGGGGCCCACGTGTTGTCAAAGGCAACTCTGGGCTTGGCTCCAGACCGAGGCCTGCTGGGCTTGGCAGCAAGTGCCTCTGCCTACTGAGCCGTCTCCAGCCCACAGGAGCTCGAGCGTAAGATGGACAAACACTGTGGTGACGGCCGGAAAGCCCGCTCAGTGTTTCAGGACACTGCTGCTCTCGCAGGGGACCTGGGTTCTCTTCCTGGCACCTGAATGGTGTCTCACAACCACTGTAGCTCCAGTCCTAGGTACTTCCAGCCTCCCGAGGCACTGAATGCGCACAGTACACATGCATACAAACAAGCAGATCACTCAAAAAAATAACAGGGAAGTGTAGAGTCTATGTAAAATAAGCAAACTTACCCTTTTGGTCACCCAGAGAAGAGGGCCCACCACGTGCTGGACCAGCCTCTGGCCCAGCCCCCCAGAAGCCCTGTCCCGCCATGCTGGAGGCCTGTCCCTCGTTCTGCAGACTCAGGGCCAACATGAAGTCCAAATGTGCACTATTCTCCCCACTCTCTTTTGGGGACTGCCGGCTTCGGTTCCTCTCCTGCCTCTCTTGTTCTTCAACTGGGAAGGAAACAGCTCATTAGCACATCAGCCACTGCCACCACCCAGGCCTGACAACCTGTCAGGGTTAACAGGGCCTGCCCACCCCACCAGCGACCCGAGCCCTCTGCCTTCAGGGGCCTCTGAACCTGACATCCGCCATGAAACAACACCCCATTAGGAGCATAAACAAATGACTAGTCAGCACTATCACTCAACGGTCACTAAGACAGGCGGCTGCTGCCCACTGCTCACATCTGATCTGCACTATGATTACGCAGTCAGGCTGCCTAGACAACCTGGGCCGACCCTTCCCTGTTCACAACCTGAGGGCATGCTGCAAGTGCCTGGGGACTAAGGACAAGGCCAGGCCTCTCACCACCAGTCCTAACAGCAACGGCATCCCACAGGGTTCATCATCCCTGCTGTACAGGCAAGTCACCTCCTCCCCAGTGTCACAGTGACCGTCATGTTTCTAGCATCAAGATCTGCTGGCTCCAAGTCCTGTTGCCCTTTAGTGCGAGAACCGTGGCCCCATTCCCACCTCCCAGGCTAAGCACCACTCACACAGATTATTCTCAAGTGGGAAATGGGCTGCCATGTTCCTCTGGCTGACAGTCCCACTGTAGAAAGGGTCCGTCTCAAAGGCTCTCAGGGGCCTTCCCGGGAGTCTCATGGGAGGGTCCAGGGCCTCAATTTGTTGGAGGAGCTGGGATGCAATCCACATTCCATCCTGACTCCACGGCTCATCGTAGGCGTCAGGAGGGATGGCCGCCTCATTTCTCTTCTCCTCCTCCACCCTCCCACAGACTTGAGGGTGAGTCTTCAGCTCCTTCACCAGCACATTGCGCCCACAGCTGCCACACAGCTCTGTCCGGGCGCCGCAGTAATCCTCATGCTCCTTCAGCTTGAGAACAGAAAGCTCCAGATCACAGTGCTGGCAGACGGCGAGCCGCAGAGGACACTCGGTCTCCTGCAAGGCAAGGCGGGAAGGGCTTATTATACACAGAGAGGTTGGGGTTCAGCACAGGGCAAGAAAGCCAAGTATCTGCTCAGTCCTCTCCAACCCTGGCTGGGATGCTATGCTTTCTAAGAACTGTGAGCTGCAAGGAAAGGCACTTGCCACCAGAGCTGACAGCCTGAGTTTGAGGTCCAGGATCTACACGGTGGAGGAAGAACTGACTCCCACAAGTTACCCTGACCTCCACATGTGCACTGTGGCACACAGACAGCACACACACACACTAACTAAAAATAATTAAAAGGGATGAGTCACGGACTTGGTTTCTTATGTCCCAGAAGGCAGCAGTAGGTAAACCCCACTGGACAGACAGATTTGGTTCCCAAGGGGAAAGGACAAAGTTCCAAACAGAGGGAGTACAAGAGCTAGGTAGTCCCATCTGGCCGGAGCCAGCCAAAGCTTCAACGGGCCTTGAGCCTGGGTCTGCACAGGGCTGGTGGAGACAGACTATCTACGGGCTCTCTTGCTGCACGCCGCTCTGGTCTGAGCGGGCCTGGCCCGGAAGTCCCTCCTTCCCAGGCACTAACCGTGTGCTGCTTGAACTGCCTCTTCTCCAGCTTCTTGTTACATTTACACGTCACCTAGGATACAAAGAGTCAGTCAAGTGGCTCTGGAACAGCATGCTTTCCCAGTGCACATCTGGGGGAGGGCGGTTCACCTGACAGTGCTCTGTGGCCATGTGGACGTCCATGTCAGATTTGGGGAACGGCTCCTTGCAGACAGGGCACACACCAATGTTCCTTTGACAGTGGATTTCATGGATGGTAAAATTAAACACAGGAATTTCCTTTTTGCTACAGAAAGAAGCCAAAGAAAAAGACAAGTGTTACTAACTGATCCATGACTTTTCTCACACAGTGCTATCACCTCTTATAGGTCTTTGTCGCCACTAACATTCTGGTTTTGTGTTTGTCTTTTCACATAGGATCTCATGTAGCCCAGGCTGGCCTCAAGTCACTATGTGGGAAAGACCTTGGCCTTCCTTTCTCTACCTCCCAAAGGTGAGACTATGGATGTGGACCACCATGTCCTGCTTGTTTTGTGAGACAAGTTCTCACACTGGCACACAGACTGTCCTCAGCTTCGTAGCAGTCTTCCTGCCCTAGCTCACTGGTGTTGGAATGGAGGTATGAACTGGCTAACAATTTTTATTTCTGTTTGTTTGCTTATTTGCTACTATTTTACTTTTGAGACAGGCTCTTGCTATTGTAGCTCTGGTTGGTCCGGACCTCGTTCCCCAGCCTCTCAGGTTTGGACAGCCTTTGAATCCTCATACTCCCAAGTCCTGGACTATTAGATACCATAAGAAAAGAGGTAACCACAAAAATTTCAGGGGCTGGTGAGATGGCTCAGTGAACCAAAGTACTTGTTGCCAAGCCTAACAACCTAAATTTGATCCTGAGGATCCACATGGTAGGTGGACAGAGAACTGATTCCCTTGACCTTCACTTGCACAGGGTGACATGCATGTGCATGTGTGCACATACACACAATAAAAACATAAAACGTAATAGATACTACATCGGAAAAAAGTACTTTAAATCACAACCCACTTTTCTACTAACTGCCTAGTTGTGTCCAATGCAGCTTCAATGCCGAAGAATACCTTATCCATCTATCATCTATCTGTATACCTAACATATCTATCATCTGTCTACCTAACATCTATATATCTATCATCTATATATCTATCATCTATATATCTATCTATCATCTATCCATCTATCATCTATCTATCTATCTATCATCTAATCAATCTATCAATCAATCAATCATCTATTGATCTATCTATCTACTATTTTTGGTCTTTCAAGACAGGGTTTCTCTGTGTGGCCCTGGCTGTCCTGGAACTTACTTTGTAGATCAGGCTGGCCTAGAACTCATCTGTTTGCTGGGATCATGTGGAATGACAGAAAGACAGATATGATGGCACACAACATGGGAGCCAGACAGGTGGATGTGAGTTCGAGGCCTGCCTGGTCTACAGAGTGAGATCCAAGACAGGCACCAAAACTACACAGAGAAACCCTGTCTCGGGGGGAAAAAACAAAAACAAAAAAACTAAGGGGGAGAAAAACCAGAGAGATGACAGAGAAAACTCCAAAGACCAACTGTTTTTTGTTTGTTCGGTTTTTTTCTTTTTTTGTGAAACAGGGTCTATGTAGACCAGGTTGGCCACATGCCTCTGCCTTCCATGTGCTAGAATCAAAGGTATGTGCCACTATGCCTGGCTAAAGACCACCATGGTTTCATTTTAGATATATTTAGTTTGTGTATATGAGTGCTATGCCTGCATGTATGTATGTGTTCCATGTATACGCCTGGTGCCCACAGAAGCCAGAAGAGGTCATCGGCTCCCCTGGAACTGGAGTTACAGCTTGTGAGCCACAATATGGGAACTGAGCCTAGGTCCTCTGTAAGAGCACTATTAATCACTAAACCATCTATCCAGCCCAAAACTAACTTTTTTTTTTTCTTTCCAAGACAGGGTTTCTCTGTGTAACAGCTCCAGCTGGAACTTGCTCTGTAGATCAGGCTGAACTTGAACTCACAGAGATCCTCCTACCTCTACCCCTAGAGTCCGTCCTGGGATTAAAGGCATGTGTTTTTTATTTGAAATCCAACTGTTTAAAAAAGATTTAGTTTCATAATTTTTTTTTAAGATTTATTAATTATGTGTACAGTATTCTGCTTTCATGTGTCCCTGCAGGCCAGAAGAGGGCACCAGATCTCATTACAAGTGGTTGTGAGCCACCATGTGGTTGCTGGGAATTAAACTCAGGACCTCTGGAAGAACAGTCGGTGCTCTTAACCTCTGAGCCACCTCTCCAGCCCTCCCAAGTTTCATAATTTTTTACATGCATGTATGCATGGGTATGTGTACATGAAGGCAGGTGTCCATTTAGGCCAGAGGCATCTGACTCCCTTAGAATAGGTGATTGTGAGCCACCAGATGTTGGTGCTGAGAACTGAACTCAGGTCTTAACCACTGAGCCATCTCTCCAGCATCCCCAGACCAGCTTTCAAAGCCTGCAATGCAAACAGTTCCTCAGGCCAGCCAGCAGGCATGGGCTAGTCAGTCCTCCATGCTAAGCTGCTTTCTCCTTCAGGTGCTCTGCTCTGGGTAACCTTGTTTTCACCAGATTCTCCCTTGTGCTGTTTGAACTCCCTTAGCACAGTTATTTATACACCGTCCCAGGCCTTAGACTCCTCCAAAGTAGAACAGACTGAAAATCAGGATGTCTCAGCCAAATGTCATTTTGCTTCTCAAGTCACATTTTCTTATTTTATCCACGCCAAAGATGATGGAGCCCCTGACTTACACAGACACACAGATGATGCTTGGAGAGTGGGAAGTGGCAGGCAGGGAGCACCAGCGCCCTTTACCCCTGAGGGCAGGGCCAGCAGCCAGGGCTCTGCTCGAGCTCTCCTCCACCTCTTAGTGGGCAGAGTGCTTGCTGAGCCAACACAACCCCCGAGTTTAGGTTCCCAGGCACACGTAAAAGCCGGGGGTCATGGCAGAGTCAGGCAGGTTTGGGGCTTGTGACCAGCCAGTCTTGCTGAAATGGCAAGACACCCGCTACACATGTACACACGCGCACACACAAAGAACACAAAGTTCCTTCTTCTTCAGTGGTTTTCAGGAAGAGATTGGTGAAGAGGCTGGAAGGACGGCTCAGAGGATAAGAGCTCTCTCACTGCTCTTGCAGAGGACCCAGGGTCAGTTCCCAGCACTACAGGGTGGCTCCCCACCACCTCTAACTCCAGCCTCAGGGGATCCAGCGCCCTCTTCTGGTCACCACAGACATGAGGCACACATGGTGCACAGACATGCGTGCAGACAAACCACTCACACATAAAAACAAACCTTGAGAGAGTGTATCAGTGGAGCCAGGGATAGCGATGCATGCCCATGACCCCAGCACGCAGGAGGCTGAGGCACGAAGGTCATGACTAGGCTACAAACCAAATTTAAAGCTAGTCTGGAGCTACACAGCAAAACAAACCTTATCTCAAAGGAAGAGGGAAAATTCTGGAGAAAGCCACACCGGGAACCAGCTCCTCTCACCTACCTGCCCAGCTCTCATCCCAGCAGGCAGTGGCCCCATGGTGGAAATCGAGAACCGAGTCCTGCCAGATGTTCTCTGACCACGGATATGCAGCAGCACTCACATACCCCATACTCACATACAAACACTTTTAAGTTTCTCTTTCAATACTTGGGTTAAAAAACATGAAAATACTAAGCTTAGCATTCAAGACTGTGCTGCACAGACCTGCCCAGCAGTCCTGTAACCATGACGTGATAACAATCGAACATGGCAACCTTAGGAGTCTGGTCCCTGCCACCATGCTAGCATGTGCCCCAGATTTAATCCCCTGCACTGAAAGGGGTGGGGGGAAGGGGGTGGTGGTGGTAAAGAGGCATGGTGGCATGTGCTGCTCCCAAGAAGCCCTGGGTTTACTCCCCAGTAACGGAAGAGTTAATACCGTAGCTATGAACGGTAGCTCACACTTCGGAATCCAGTGCTTGGAAAGTAAAGATAGAAAGACGGTCTGGGGTTGAGGTCATCTTTGACTGTTGAGTTTGAAACTAGCTTGAGCTACATGAACCATCTCAAAAAGAAAAACCCAGCACGTGACTCATACCTGTCATCCCGGAGCTCTAGAGGCTACACATTCAATCCCAGGCCAGCCTGGACTACACAGCAAGACCCTGTCTCCAAACACCCCCACAGAAAGAAAAGGAAAAGTTCATCTTGAGCTGCTCAGCTAACTTTCCTGTCACCACACTGACAGCCAGTTCACAAAGACGACAGACAGCCTCTGAGGCCACGGAGGGAAATCACTCCTTCCATCACACTGGCAGAGAGGCAGGTGGATCTCTGAGTTTAAGGCCATCTTGGTCTACAAAGAGTTCCGGGCCAGCCAGTGAGACTCTGTCTCAAAAAAAAAAAAAAAAAATCATACTTTTGGGGACAGATGAAAAAATCAGTTCACTTCTTGTATGTGAATAAAGGCTGCAGGAGCTGAAGGAGGCTCAGTGGCAGAGCTTGTCTACAAGGCACAAGGCTACATACAATCCCTACCACTGCCTAACCCCACCTCCCAAAAAGGCGAAGATCCAAACCAATCCACTGGTTAGTGGTTTGTTTTTCTGCTTGCTTTGTTTTTTGAGCAGGGTCTCCCTATATAGTACACTGTAGCCCAGGCTGGCCTCATCCTCACAAAGATCTCCCTGCCTCTGCCTCCGGAGTGCTGGGATCAAGGTGTGCACCACCACACCTAACTTTTATTTCTTTTGAGCCGGGTGGTGTTGGTGGAACACATCTTTAATCCAGCACTCAGGAGGTAGAGGCAGGCCGATCTCTGTGAGTTTGAGGCCAGCCTGGTCTACAGAGTGAGTTCCAGGACAGGCACCAAAGCTACACAGGGAAACCTTGTCTCAAAAAACATAAAAAGAAAAAAAATGTATTTATTTTATTCTATGTATGGGTGTTTTGCCTGCATGCATGTCTGTACAAATACACTGTGTCTGGAGTTTCTGATGGTTGTGAGCCATCACTGGGCACTGGAAACTGAACCTGGGTCCTCTGGAAGAGTATTAGAGGTTAGAGGCAGTGCTCTAACCATTTGGCCATCTCTCCAGGTCTAGTCCTATCTTGCTAAGTCATTCATGAAAGGCAAGCCAGAGCCCCAAGTCCCAGCCTGATCCATTTCAATCCTCATTCTACCCAGAGACACCTTCCTGTCAAATTCTAAACAAGCAATTTACCCAAGTGGTTAAAAAGCTCCAGTTGCAATGACTGACACAGGTCACATGTATGGCCAGTCATAACCGGGAAAGAAAACACCCAAGTCTTTACAGAGCTGGCACGGCCTCATGGCAACCTTTGGATTCCATGTCTTACCAGTTGTCACACAGCCGAGCAGCCTGGTCATCTGGAAACTCGGCCATCTTGGCTCTTCCTGAAAAATGCAAAGGAAGAGATGTCACTTTCTGTTTCGTTTCTGCTTTAGGGATGGCATGCAAAAGAAGAGAAATTTAGGGGCATTCCTTTGCACTGCTTTTTAAATTTCCAATTTAAAAAAATAATTAGACTTACAAAATGTTGCAAAAAAAAAAAAGCTTAAAATACAAAGAACTGCCTTATGCCCTTCACCCAACTGCAGTAAAAGTTAACATTCTTAAGTCCTACTACTAGTTTAAAAAATAACTGTAACGAATTTACAGGCTTCATTCAAATGCCAGTGAGACCACCAATCAATCCCCTTTTCTGGTTCAGTTTCAACCCTGGAACACATAAAGTTCTCAGATGTTGCTCCTCAATCCGATTTGAAAGTGCTCTAGTTTTTCCTCACTCACAGCTTATTCAGCTAATTAGTACCTTAACCAGAGCTTGCTAGCTACGAGCAGTTACTGGTAGTTTCTAGCTACTGGCTAGTTATTTTGTAGAAAATCCTTCTGTCTGGGTCCGTCTGATATTTTCTTGGGACTAAATTCATGCTATACGCTTTTGGCAAGAGTATCACTGACGTGATGAGCCTCGGCTGGGGCTCAGGTGGTACAGGGCCCCCTGTGTTCCCTGACCAGCCATAAAACTGGGCATGATGGTACATGCCTATAATCTTACCCCTGGGGATACGGAGGCAGAAGAATCAGAAGTTCAAAACCCTCTTGGCGACATGGTAAGTTAGTAAGTTCAAGGCCAACCTGGGATGCATTAGACCCTATTTAAAAAAAAAAAAAAAAACTACCAAAAAAAAAGAAAGAAAAAAGAAAGCAGCAGAGAGCTCATGTTGGTACATCCTATCAAAAGGAACAGGATGACCAGTAATGCTGCCTACTTAACTGAGCTGGGACCTACCATGTTTGTTTGGGTTTTGTTTTGTTTTGTTTTTTTCTGTCAAGTTTGAAGCCCTCCCACCCGGGCACGCCAGGCAAAGGCGGGCCGTCCGTTCCAGCCCTTTCTCTCGCTCCCGGTACAGAGGGCGAAGCGCTGGCTGGCAACGGCAGCGCCAATGTTTACATCTCTCCTTCTCTCCCATGACACAGAAATAGATTTAGGTGACGGACTGCTAACCCGGCGCCAGGCTGATCTGGGCACCGTCAGGCCACCTGCCACTCCCGGTGCCCAGGCCACCGCCACTATCTAACCAATTCAAGAGTCCAATGTGGCAGCGTCCGGAAATCAAGCCAATCACACTGGGTAACCCAAGGCGAGTGTCCAGGGGAAAAGCTCGCAGACAAAGCGGGCTGCGGGGCGGACGGACCTCCAGCGACGGCGGGGACGCCTCTGCGGGCGGAAGGCCCCGGGGAGGCGGAGGCAGGCCGGGCCCCACGCCACGGCGGCGCCTCGGGGAGCGGCCGCTCGGCTCTCCGCGGGCCGCAGCGGTTGGAGCCAGCCCGGCCTCCGCCTCCGCCTCCCGCCGCGAGCCTCGGCCTCCGCCGCCTTCGCCACCCGCCCCGCCCCGCCCCGCCGCCGCCCACGTTCACCTCGGAGCCCAGCGGGAACGCCGCCGCCACAGCCGCCTCGGCCGCCCCGCGCCAACAACGGCCTAGCGGCCCGGCCGCTACCCACCGTCGCCGAGGGTCGGTGCCCATTGGGCGGCCGAGGGGCAAGGCCGGACGCCCATTGGACGGCAGCACTGCCGCTCCCTCTGGCCCGCCTCCTCACCCCCCATTGGCTCACGGTGCCCAGGGGGCGTGGCCTTCAGGTCCCGCCTCCCTCACATCTGAAAGCGGAGGCCTTTGCAGACGCAGGCACTGATTGCCTGAATAACACTCGGCAAACCCTCCCGTTGTGCCCAGTAAGGCGGTGGGTGGCGTTTGTGCTTTGTCAAGGGCCGTCAATACCCGCTCGCCATCCTTGTCGTTAACACTTCCTCGTGCCAGGCCTCTTGGAGGCACCGGAGACGCCGATGTGACCGCCAAAGTCTCCTCCAGGCCTTGGTGGAGCGCCTCACCTGAGCACCTTACCCCTAATGGACAGAAGGGGAAAATTCTAAGTCTAAGAGCACACTTAACCTATGTGGCTGCAGAGATGGCTCCGCGGTTAAGAGCACTTGCTGCTCTATTAGAGGACCTGAGTTCGGGTCTCAGCACCCACAACAGGTGGTTCACAACTTTATGTCCAGCTCCAGGATATCCGCAGCTTCTGTGCTGCGCGCGCGCGCGCGCGCACACACACACACACACACACACACACACACACACACACACACACACGAGAAGTTGTTTTTTTTTTTTTTAATGTAAAAGAGAAAAGCAGAGCACAGAGGCACACACCTTTAATCCTAGCACTCTGGCCCCAACTGCCTGTGTGCCAGCCTTAAACTCAATGTTCTCCTGCCTTTGTTTCCCAAGTCCTGGGGTTGCAGGCTTGCGCTACCTCACCCAGCTAATTGCCATATTTTTTTTTTTTTTTTTTTTAAATTTTCTCTCAAATATTTGAAATTAGAATTGTGGGCTCACTGTTGGCTCTGCTGCTGTGGTTACCCATGTTTCTGTTTTTTAACTGACAAACTGTTTCCGAAAGTGACGGCACCCGTTAAGATTCCCATCGGGAGCGGAGGAAAGTTCCAGATGCCCCACATGTTTCCCAACGTGATATAAATACATTCGGAAGAAATAAACAAGAGAATGGCAGTCCTGTCTCCTGGAAACAACTCAGTATCCTCCCTGGGAAAGTGACTCAGAGGCTCCTTTGAATTTGGAGTTTACAGGGGAAAGAAAGGACAGCCCAGGCGGATGAGGAATAATGTAGGAATGCTGAGTACCTCAGGTTCAGCTTAACCCTTTAGGTTTGTTTATAATTAAAGTTTGGGGCTCAATGTGGTGGTGAACACATTTAATCCCAGCACTAGAGAGGCTGAGGCAGGAAGATCTCTGTGCATTCTAGGCTAGCCTGGTCTACAGAGACCCTATGTCTCAAAAAAAAAAAAAAAAAAAAAAAAAAAAAAAAAAAGCCGGGCGGTGGTGGCGCACGCCTTTAATCCCAGCACTCGGGAGGCAGAGCCAGGCGGATCTCTGTGAGTTCGAGGCCAGCTTGGGCTACCAAGTGAGCTCCAGGAAAGGCGCAAAGCTACGCAGAGAAACCCTGTCTCGAAAAAACAAAAAAAAAAAAAAAAAAAAAAAAAAAAAAACTCAGCCTAGTGGTTCCCACCTTGTTCCCAGCACTCGGGAAGCAGAGGCAGGTGGATCTCAAGGAGTTTCAGGACAGCCAGGGCTATATAGAGAGACTTTGTCTAAAACAAAGACATGAACGGAGAAGGGGGCTAGCGGAGAAAAGGAAAGAGATCAGAAGAAGGGGGGTTGGAAGAGAGTGTAAGTGGGAGTGAACATGATCAATCACATGTGAAAATGTTAAATTAGTATTTGGTCTCGGGTGGCCCTCTGTGTCCAGATTAACTGCATCTGAATGTCGTAGCCTAAACATCTCTCTGGCTCTGCCAGCTTCAGCACTGACTGTGTGGAATTTGGATAAAGCCCCAGGGGAGGTGGTGCCCTTCCCTTCTCAGCCCAGCCAGGCTTCAGGCTCCGCCAGGCTGAGGGAAGGAGCGCCCTGTCCGAGCCAAGGCTGTCACTGCTCCCACCCACCCCCCTGGTGCTACCACCCACCCCCAACCCCCACCTCAGATCAAGGCTCTCCCCGACAGGAAGCTTGAGCTTCTGCTCCCTGAGCCTGCCCCTACCCTTCCCTCCCTCTGACTTTGCAGCAGCTGCGGAGATTTGCAGACCCCTGGCCCGATGCCCAGCTGGGACTGGAGCTGACTTTGGAAGAGTCTCCATACTCGCTGAGTTATAGCAAGGTGCTCGAGGAATTTAACTCCAGTTTCTTCTAGTTAATGGTTTTGTGTTTGCTGCTTCATGATAGACATTAAAAGTTACCCAATTTGTTTTGTTTTCAAGACAGGGTTCCTCTGTGTAGTTCTGGCTGTCCTGGAACTCACTCTGTCGACCAGGCTGGCCTTGAACTCAGAGATCCGTCTGCCTCTGCCTCCCGAGTGCTGGGCACCACCACCTCCTGGGAACAAATTTGTTTTCTTTCACGACTGGATCTCACTGTGTAACCCTAGCTGCCCTGAAACTCCCTGTATAAACCAGACTGGCCTCAAACCCACGAAGCTCTGACTTGAAGGCTGGGGCTAAAGACATTCACCACCACGCCAGACTCCAAATTTGTTATGGAATTGAATTCCCTTTTAAAATGTATTTTAGGGACTGGAGAGATGGCTCAGTGGTTAAGAGCACTGGCTGCTCCTCCAGAGGACCCAAGTTCAGTTTCCTAAACCCATAAAGCAGCTCACAGCTGCCTGTGACTCCAGGCCCAGGGGATTCAACACCCTCACATAGACAAATGTGCACATTAAAAAAATATTTTTTAATTCAAAAATTAAATGTATCTTATTCATTAGTGCTTGTGTTGTGTGTAACAAGGATGCTGTTGGTGCGGACTTGGGCATGAATGTGGAGGTCAGAGGACATCCTTCATGAATCAGTTCTCTCCTTCACCATGTGGGTCCCCAGGATTGAACCCTGGTCCTCAGGCTTGGCAGCAAGCCCCTTTACCCTCAGAGCCATCTCACCAGCCCTGGATTATTTTGTATTCTCTAGCAGGGAGTGACTCTCTGGATCCCTGGCAATGTACCCAGTACCCACCCTAGACGCCTTATCTTCTTCCAGCCACCTTCTCCAAAAAGCTGGAACAAAGGTATGGTTAGTTAGTTTGGTTATTTTATTTTATTTATTTATTTGGTTTTTTTTGAGACAGGGTTTCTCTGTGAAATAGTCCTGGCTGTCCTGGAACTCTCTCTGTAGACCAGGCTGACCTCGAACTCACAGAGATCTGCCTGGCTCTGCCTCCCGAGTGCTGGGATCAAAGGCATGCTCAACCACCTCCCGGCCAATTTCACCCATTTCTACGTTCATACTTGAAAATGTTTTTTTAAGAAATATATTAGCTGGGCGGTGGAGGCAACCAGATTCTGAGTTCAAGGCCAACCTGGTCTACAGAGTGAGTTCCAGGACAGCCGGCCACAGCCACACAGAGAAACCCTGTTTTGAAAAACCAAAAGAAAAATAGGAAAAGAAAGAAATGTATTCACAGTTATGTGCCCAAACCATCCCTGGAATCTAACTGTAAACATTCTTGTTAGTCCCCAGAGAAACAGCACCCCCACCTTCCCCTTTATCTCCATTAACTTCTGTTTCCCTGGACCTGCCTGGGCATTTCTCGTGAAAAAGAGCATAAAACCAGCACAACATTGTGGCTGGATTTATTTGATTTATTATTATTATTATGTGTGTGTGTGTGTGTGTGTGTGTGTGTGTGTGTTTAAGTATGTATGTGTGTGTGTATGTGTGTGAATATATGTATAATTATGTATGTGTATATGTGTATGAGTGTGTGTGTGTGTGTGAGAGAGAGAGAGAGTATGTGTGTGTGATTGTGTGTGTATGCATACATCCATGCCTTTACTCTTCATTACAAACAAAACAAAACAAAACAAGAGCTGCAGACCTTCTTACTGGCTCTTTGTGGTTTTGTTTGCTATTGTTATTTTTTTTTAATGGTCTCAATCTGTACCCCAGGCTGGCCTCAACCTCAAGACAGTCTACCTGCCTCAGCCCCCCAAACACTGGGATTCCAGGTGTGAGGTGGCGTGCTCAGACTGAGTAGTTCATGATATCAAGAGATCACATTGTGGCTGGGTGGTGGTGGCGCACGCCTTTAATCCCAGCACTCGGGAGGCAGAGGCAGGTGGATCTCTGTGAGTTCGAGGCCAGCCTGGGCTACAGAGTGAGTTCCAGGAAAGCCGCCAAAGCTACACAGAGAAACCCTCTCTCTAAGAGAGAGAGAGGAGAGAGAGAGAGAGAGAGAGAGAGAGAGAGAGAGAGAGATCACATTGCACTTATCTCTCAGGTGGTAACCTATGCAGCCTTCCCTGGCCTGGCACTCACTATGTAGATCAGGCTGAACTTGTAGAGAACCTTCTACCTCTGCCTCCCTCGTGCTGGAGTCACAGGTGTGCGCCACCGCACCTTACATGGTGCTGGGGCTCGAACCCGGTTTGTTGCACCTGCTAGACAAACACTGTCCACCGAGCTGCACATGCGCCTCTTTCCTCTCTGTGCTGGAGATCACAAGCTCCATGAGGCACCGAGTGCCTGCCCCAGCCCTTCTTTCCTTTCTTCCGTAGTCACGGGGACGGGGACGTCCATGATTGCTGGGGACATGATTTCGAAACCACTGCTAGAAGCCAGGTTCCTATTGGAGGTGCTAGGCTCTGGAACCTTCTGTGGGTGTAGCCTCGGGCCATGAAATGCTATATGCACATTATTTTTCCTGAAGCAGAGAGCTGAAGATGAGTTAGGGAGAGGGGGGGGGAGAGAGAGAGAGAGAGAATTTCTACTTTTGGAAGCTGCAGAGTTGGTGAGGTGAGGTTAGCTGTAGCTTTTCCTATTTTCCTGATCTCTCTCAGGTTTTCACCCCTATATCTGGCTCCGTGTTTTTTATTTAACAAGACCATTTAGAAATTCATCTAGGAGAGAGAGAGAGAGAGAGAGAGAGAGAGAGAGAGAGAGAGAGAGAGAGAGAGGATTTTGTGGTGTTTGAGCAGGAAGGAGGGGGTTCAGCTGACATCTGGGGATTCATACATATTCATGAGGAGGACAGGGATTGGACCATCGTCCTCAGAGCATGCTGGGACACTTTCCAGGCTGTCTGGTTACTAGGCAGGGTTCCCAGGAGCTGTGGCTCCACCCCTTCCCCTGACAGCTTCATCAATGGGTGGCTACACAGAGCCTCCTGGAGTCTGCAGATGCAAACAGCTGGAGATGGCTTAGAATCATGTGCATCTTAATCTGGGTTTGTTTGTTTGTTGTTTGTTTTGTTGTTGTTGTTGTTTCTTGTTGTCGTTGTTTTAGAAAACTCAGTTTTCTCTCCTAGCACTACCTAAGAAAGCACACACCCCTGCCCACCATGGTGGCACACATATGTAATCTCAGCACTTAGGAGGTGGAGGCGAGAGGATCAGGAGTTCAAGGTAATTCCCAGCTACACAGGAATTCAAGACCAATCTGGGCTACACAAAACCTTACTTTAAAAAAGAAACCGGACGTGGTGGCACATACCTTTAATCCCAGCACTCGGGAGGTAGAGGCAGGTGGATCTCTGTGAGTTCCAGGCCGGCCTGGTCTACAGAGTGAGTTCCAGGGCAGCCAAAGCTGTTACACAGAAAAACTGTGTCTGAAAACTGTGTTACAGCTCTGGGGTTTACCCTACAAAAACAACCAATCAAAAAAAGACAGAAGAACTTGAGCATGGCAGCTTCAACTTAATCCATCACCCAGAAGGCAGAGGCAGGGGGATCTTCGAGAGTTCCAGGCTAGCTACGGCTACATAGTGAGAGATAACCCTTCTCAAAAACAAAGAAATAAAAAATCCCACAGCGGTCTGGAGAGATGGCTCAGCGGTTAAGAACACTGGCTGTTCTTCCAGAGGTCCTGAATTCAATTCCCAGCAACCACATGGTGGCTCACAACCATCTGTAATGAGATCTGGTGCCCTCTTCTGTCCTGCAGTCATACATGCTGTATACATAATAAATAAATAAAATCTTTAAAAAAAAAAAATCCCACAGCAAGAGAGCAAACAGTTTACTGGGGGGGAAAATTGAAATGTCCACTGTCCTGGTTAGTTTATTGTCAACTTGACAGAAGCTAGAGCCGTTCCAAAAGAGAGCACTTCAGATGAGAATATGCCTCTATGAGACTGGTCTGTAAGGAAGCCTAATGGGGCCTTTTCTTGTGCAGCCCACTGTGGGTGGTGCCTCTCCTGGGCAGGTGGGTCTAAGGAATAAAAAAAAAAAAAAAACACTGAGCACCTTCATTCACAGTCTCCGCATCAGTTCCTGCCCTCAGGTTCCTGCCCTGACTTCCCTCAGTGGTCCAGCGGAACCTGGAAGTGTAAGAGGAAATGAACCCTTTCCTCCCCGCCTTCCTTTTGGTGATGGTGTTTATCACAGCCATAGTAACCCCAACTAATGCCCAGAGGTGGAGGTGCAGGTGGTGGTGCACACCTTTAATCCGGGCACTCCAGGGGCAGAGGCAATTGGATTTCTGAGTTGGAGGCCAGCCTGGTCTAGTGAGTTCTAGGACAGCCAGAGCTACACAGAGAAACTCTGTCTCAAAAAACAAAGCAAAACAAAACAATACAAAAAAAAACAAAAACAAAAAAACAAAACAAAAAAAAAAACACCAAAAAAAAAAAACCCAAACCCAGAAAAAAGAAAAAGAAACAAAGAAAGAAATACAAATGTCTCTGAAGCAAGGGCTTGCAGATGGTTAGTGTTTGAGTGTGTACTGCTCTTCTAGAGTACCCACAATTGCCAGTTACTCCAACTCCAGAAGACGCCCTCTTCCGGCCCCAATGAGCACCTGCATGCACGGAGTCCACGTCAACTTAAAAACAAAGCATCTAGGCGGTGGTGGCACACGCCTTTGATCCCAGCACTCGGGAGGCAGAGCCAGGCAGATCTCTGTGAGTTTGAGGCCATCCTGATCTACAGAGCGAGATCCAGGACAGGCATCAAAGCTACACAGAGAAACCCTGTCTCAAAAAACAAAAACAAAAACAAAAGCAGCCAATTCAGTTTAAACATTTGAAACTATGCAAATTAGCACTCATGACTTCAGAAGCATGGAGCGCAGAACATACTTTTCACCACAAAATGGCCAAAGACCTAAAAGTTTGAGGAAGGACTGTGTGGACAAGAAAAGCTCACCTTTTACCTGCGTGCGGAGAGAGCACAAATTGCCACCGTCTTGGTGGAGTCTAATAAGGAAATACTTAACCAAACCTTAGATGACGAAGCAACTCACATCCCGGCTACTGGGAAGTGAGCCAGGAGGCTTAGGAGTTCAAGGTTTTGGTGGTGTTGTTTTTTGTTTTGTTTAAGACAGGGTCTCTACAACGCCTACAGCCATGGCTATGTAGACCAGGCTGGACTCAAACTCACAGAGACCTGCCTACCTCTGCCTTCCCCTCCCTCCCCAGGGCCAGGATGAGAGGTGTACACTACTATGCCCAGCTTCAAGGTCATTCTTGGTCATGTAGTGAATTGGAAGCCAGCCTGGGCTATGTGAGAAACCGTCGACATAACAAAACCAGGTGGATTTGATGACATTTGAACTACACCTAAATAACATGTAAAATAGTTATTATACACATGAGGCTGGGGATGATGGCGCCTGCCTTTTATCCCAGCACTCGGAGGTAGAGGCAGAAGGATCTCTGTGAGTTTGAGGCCAGCCTGATCTCCAGAGCAAGGGCCAGGACAGCCAGGGTTAGGCAGGGCGACCTTAACTAACTAAATAAATAAAATAGAAAACGAAAAAGAAAAAGAAAAGCTAAAAATGTGTTTTACAAAGCCAACAAGGGGACTCACAGCTTTAATTTCAGCACTCTCGGTGGCTGAGGCAGGATTAGTGCTGTAAATTTGAGGCCAACCTTGGCTACATAGTGAGACAGTCTCCAAAATTCCAGAAGTAGGTCTGGGAGGCTGGCTAAGGGGATCAAATGCTTGCAAAGCAGAGAAATGCAAGGACCCGACTTTGATCCCTCGAACCCGTGTAGAAAGCCGAGCATAGAGACACAGGCTTGTTATCCCCAGTGCTGGGGAGGCAGCGACAAGCAGACCCTGGGGGATCTCTGGCCAGTGGGCCCATGGTCCTGTTGGCCGGAATCACGTCCCAGTGAGAGACCCTGCCTAAAAATACAGTAAAGAGGGTGCCTGGCGGATAGTCAGGAACGCATATGCGTGCACCCACGAAAACATGCTCCTTAACACACCTAAATTCCAAGAACAAAAACAAAAAATGATATACATCTGACTCCCCTCCCCCCAAAAAAAAAAATCTTGTTTTCTTAAACAAGAAAAATTAAGTCTTTTCTAATCTTGAAAATGGCCAGGGCAATTTCGTCCTCATGTGCCACCTGGTGGACACAGTTAGAATTGCAACAAACGACCTCGGCTCCTGATTAAGCTAGCAAGGGGATGCAGGGCTCCTTTCTCCTCTTTGATGAGGAAAATTCACTCCTTAAATATTTGCAAAGCATGGACCATAACCACTTTATCTCAACTCTTTTCTCTTTCAAGATTTGTTTTATTATTATTTTGGGGGCTGGAGAGATGGCTGAGCAGAAAACACTGGCTGCCCTCGCAGAGACCAAGGTTTAATTCCCAACACCTCCGTGGTGGCTCAGGACTGTAACTCCAGCTCCAGGGGATCTGATGCTGTCTTCTGGCAAACACACCACTTTTCTGCCAATTCTGTTAGGGGTGAGAGGTTGGGCAGAGGTAGGTACCAGGAGGTCAAGACCAAAGAGAAAAACTAGGAGAGTCCACTGGGCAAGACACCCAGCGCCACCACATCCAAGTCCTGCATCAGCATCAGCATCAGCATCACTTCCCCAGCTTGGGCTGCAGTGGCGCACGCCTTTAATCCCAGCACTTAGAGGCAGACCCATGCGGATCTCTGTGAGTTCGAGGCCAGCCTGGTCTACAGAGTGAGATCCAGGACAGGCACCAAAGCTACACAGAGAAACCCTGTCTCAACGCCCCCCCCCCAAAAAAAGCTGTACCCCCAGCTTGTGATGTATGGTGCAGAGCACTCAGCAACCTCCATGTCCTACAAAGAAGGCCTCTCCCAAGAGCAGCTCTGCCCCAAATGAGGTAACTCCTCTGAGCTAAGTGGGGAAGTTGAAGGCATCATTTATTTTTATTTTTTATTTTATTTATTTATTTATTTTTTAAATTACACTCATGATATTCATTAATTACACTCATGATATTAATCACATTTGTGGTAATCATAGATTACATTCACAGTAGTCATTCAAATATATATATATATATATATATATATATATATATATATATATAATTTTAAATGTCGAAAGTCATTTCTTGAAGGGAGTAGGAGGTCTTAAATACAGGCTTACAGCACAATGGGAGGACCCCGGAGGGCAGAAGTTCACTACTGATGTTTTATAATCTAAGCTGTTAACGCCCATTATTCAGGATACACAGACAAGGAACTTCCCTTAAGCATTCAGGAGGGTGGAACCTGGCAGGGAATTAGCATTGGAGGATATCAAGGTCAAGGTCCACAAGCAAGGCAACAGTTACCCAAAACGGGGGCCAGGGCCCTGCAGGTCCCCCTTTTATTAAAAAATGAGCTTCTGACTTGGGTTGCGTGGGATGTCAGCAGGTCACCTTACCCAACATGAAGACGCCTGCCGAGGCCACACAGGTGCTCTGTCTTAGGTTGGTGAGTGCCCCCCAGGCATTACCCGTCTCTGAGTACTCAATGGTGTGTGAGCTGCATGGTTAATTGCTGCCAAAGATCTCAAAGTGGCATTGGGCTTGCAAGCTGTGTGTTCGATACAGAAAAGACCAACAGAGGTCCTATCTCACCCATAGCCAGTAGGCTAAAGGCAACTGAGCCATTCCCTACCTTAACGAGCCATACTGTACATTGGAGTCCTTGTAAGATAGTATCCCAAAAGCAACTGGAACTTGAGTTTATAAATTTATAATTTTCAAAGCCAATCGAGATGCATATAACTACTGAATTGAATTTATCATGCCCAATAGAATGAAAGATTGACTAACTGTGGTAGCTACTTTTGTTGCCAGGGTCTCCACTGTGCTAGCTGTAGTAAGCAATTATGAAATGGTAATCCCAGAAACAGGAGCAGCGGTGTGCGCCATTGTTATTACAGCAACAGAGGCAGCAGCAATGTCAATTCTCTTCTGGATTGTGTGGACATCCACTGGCATGGATACAACTCCAGGAACACGAACCGCCAAGGCCTGTTTTTCTTGATTCCAGCATGACTTTAGCTGGCAGCTCTTCTGGAGAATCCAATCTCATAGCTACAGTTCCTATGTTTACATTAATGCTTGCCAAAGCGGGCCATATTGGGCTCTCAATCTCCATTGGCATCAGAAGGGTAGATTTTTTTCATGAAGACCCATTAGGTCTCTGTCATGTTGGGCTTCAGCAGCAGCCTCAGGGCGTGTTCAGTTCTCAGGAATCCAAAGAGGAACCTCATTGTCCTGAGGAAAGACATAAACAGAACCCCAGGGCCACACCAACACTAGATCAGGTCTCCTCCACGTGCTAGTAGAAAGATCCTTCCATTGCTCCAGAGGGTGATTTGCAACAGGAGCCCTCCAGTGCTTATCTGCATCAGATCCTCCAGCAGAATCCACCAATAAAAAAATTTAAAATATATAAACCAAGAAGGCACCCTTTAATGAGCACCTACTACATGCCAAACACGTTTCATAATGCCCCTGCTGTCATCTGTGGATGGTCCGGGTTCCCAACAGTAGAACAGACATGGGTATTTACCATCCTAGGGCGTCCCTTCTGGCCCTGAAATGACTCAGGCCTTTCTTTGAAAGGGTGTGGAAGCTGCCTTCTGCAGGGCAGGTAAGGACAGGCCCACGATCGGCTCCTGGCTTCCCTCTCAGCGTCTGAAGACAAAGGATGGGAGTGGGAAAGGCAGGAGGTATGATTCATCCTGCTTAGACCCTAAACAGACACTCAGCGTACAAGGACAGGTAGCCGGTAAGGGCTGGAAGCTTCTCTTAGGAGGTCCCTGGTACCCCTAGCCTTGCCAAGTCTGGGGAGCTAGCTACCAGGCTGGTCCATGTTCCCATGCTGCCCTAAGAACAGAGACAGCTCAGCTCCATCTTTCCTCTCCCTACACCCAAAAGTGGTTTGTTTTTCTGCTCTACAAATTCATTTTTTTTTTGAGACAAGGTTTCTCTGTAGTCCTAGGCTGTCCTGAACTCACAGAGATCCACCTGCCTCTGCTTCCTGAGTGCTGGAATTAAAAGTGTGGACCACCATACCCGGTATGGATAGTAGGTAGGGTGCTTTGCTTTGTTGGTTGGTTGGTTGGTTGGTTGGTTGGTTTGGGATCAGTCTCATATAGCTCAGGCTTGCCTTGAACTCTCCATCTTCAAAGGATGGGATTACAGTCAAGTGTCATGGTGCTTGGCTCAGGGGACTTTATCTTTGGGTTATTTGCTTGTTTAAAGACCATTCAACAATCTAGAGCAGGCAGGGCTCAGCAAGATTTGCTTTAATTAGTGAGTGTGTGTGTGTGTGTGTGTGCATCTGCTCCTGTGTGTGGAGGTTCAAAGTCAACTGCAGCTGTCATTATCCATTTATTTGTTGTTATTTTTATTCTATGTATATGAATGCTTGCTCTCATGTATGTCTGTTACCAGAGAGGCCGGAAGCCAACAGACCCGATGCCTCTTCTGGGTCTTCTGTGTGCTTGTGCATACCCCTGTGCACACACACATAGCTAATGAAAGCCTTAACATGAAAAATAAATAAATAAAAGGTGAGAGATCCGCAGTGCCAGAGAGATGCTTCAGCAGGCAAGAGCACTGGCTGTTCTTGCAGAGGATTTCAGTTGCCCAACATCCATGTGGGGCAGCTCACAACCACCACCCCAGCTCCAGAGAGAATGCAATGCCTCTAGCTGCCTCGGGCTCTAGTACTCATCTGCACCAACCCACACAGGCACATACATATAATTTAAAATAAAAAAAAATTTTTTTTGAGCCAGGAGGTGATGGCGCATGCCTTTAATCCCAGCACTCGGGAGGCAGAGACAGGTGGATCTCTGTGAGGTCGAGGCCAGCCTGGGCTACCAAGTGAGTTCCAGGAAAGGCGCAAAGCTACACAGAGAAACCCTGTCTCAAAAAAAAAAAAATTTTTTTTTTTTGAGACAGGGTCTTTCTATATAGTTCTGGCTGTCCAGGAACTTGCTGAATAGACCAGACTGGCCTCTAGCTCACAGACATCTGCCTGTCTCTACCTCCAGAGTGCTGGGATTAAAGATGCACACTTTATTTTTTTTTTAAGATTTATTTATTATGGGGCTGGAGAGATGGCTCAGAGGTTAAGAGCACTGACTGCTCTTCCAGAGGTCCTGAGTTAAATTCCCAGCACCCACATGGTGGCTCACAACCATCTGTAATGAGATCTGGCGCCCTCTTCTGTATACATAATAAATAAATAAAATCTTTAAAAAAAAAAAGATTTATTTATTATGTATATAACATTCTGCCTCCAAGTATGCCTGCAGGCCAGAAGAGGGTGCCAGATCTCATTACAGATGGTTGGGAGCCACCATGTGGGTGCTGGGAATTGAACTCAGGACCTCTGGAAGAGCAGTCAGTGCCCTCAACCTCTGAGCCATCTCTCCAGCCCAAGATGCACACTTTAAATTAAAGACATCCCCAGCAAGAATGACTTTGGTTTTTCATCAATTTTCAAGTAACAATGCCATTCTTAGCTCAAGGTTTGTACAAGAAGAAGTGTTAAGCTTATTAGGATTTGGCCAACAGTTTGCCCAGCCTTGATCTCGAGCAGAGTGTTTGGGTCACAGACTTCCCTGTGAATCAGGCTGGCACGGTGGGGCAGGTGTGTAGTCCAGTTTCCTGGATGGCTGAGTGAAGAGGATGGCCTGGACTGCAGAGTAAGTTCAAGGCCAGCCTGGACAACTCAGTGTGGTCCCCTGTCTAAAAATCAAAAGGAAAAGGAGCTCTGGGAATGTGGCTTCGTGGGAGAGCACTCACCCAGCATGGATGAGGATCCAGGTCCAATTTCCCGGAAGCACAAAACCAAACCAAACCAACCATAACAGAACCCCAAGCTAGTGTGGTGACACACAACTGTAGTTCAAGTATTGAGGAAGTCGAGGCAGGAGGATCAGGACTTTGAGGCCAGGCTAGGCTACATGAGACCCTGTCTCAAAAATCCAGAACTGGAAGCTGGAGGGCTAGCCCAGCAGGTAAGAGCACTGTTTGCTCCTCTGGAGGACCAGAGTTTGGTTGCCAGCACCCACACTGTGGCTCAAAACCTGCTGTGACTCAAGTTCCAGGGTATCCGACACACTCTTTTAACCTTTGATAGCAGCGGGCACACACATGTGGCACACAGGCATACATGTAAGCAAGCACTCGTACACATAAAAGAAAAAAAATGGCCCGCGGTGGTGGCACATGACTTTAATCCCAGCACTCAGGAGACAGAGGCAGGCAGGTCTCTGAAAAACCAAAAAGAAAAAAAACCAAAAGACAAGGCTCTGGCTCAGTGGGTAGGAGCCTGATGAACAAGCATGAGGACTTACTTGACTTTGATCTTTATGGAAAGGCCGGGCTTGGCTTAGTGTGTCTTAAGCCTAGTGCTTGGGGTGGGATTGTGAGCTGATAGGGGGATTGCAGGGGACTAGAGGGGCTTGCTGGCTGCCAGCCCAGCGGAAAAACGAGTCAGCTCCAAGTTCAGCTGAGAGACCCTGTCTCAAGTGAATACGGATGGAGAAGGATAGAGTTGGCAGCTGACATTCTCCTCTGGGCTCTTCAGGTACACACACCCACACAGGTGCACACACAGATATTTAAAAAATTCTGTGTACTACTTCAGACCTACTGAGTTAAAAAAAAACTCCGAGCCAGCCGGGCGGCAGTGGCGCACGCCTTTAATCCCAGCACTCGGGAGGCAGAGCCAGGTGGATCTCTGTGAGTTTGAGGCCAGCCTGGTCTATAGAGCGAGATCCAGAACAGGCACCTAAACTACGCAGAGAAACCCTGTCTTTTTTTTTTTTTTTTTAATGTGACAGAGTTAGAATATTCAAGTTCAATGGAGAGGGAAACAGAGTTTGTTTGTTTGTTTTAAAGATTTATTTATTTATTATGGATACAGTATTCTGCCTGCATGTATGCCTGCAGGCCAGAAGAGGGCACCAGATCTCATTACAAATGGTTGTGAGCCACCATGTGGTTGCTGGGAATTGAACTCGGGACCTCTGGAAGAACAGCCAGTGCTCTTAACCTCTGAACCATCTCTCCAGCCCAAAACCCTGTCTTGAAAAACCAGAAAAAAAAAAAAACAAAAAAACAAAAAAAAAAACAGAAAAACCTCTGAGCCTAGGGCAAGTCGTGTGTGGTGTGTGGGTGCTGATTCTGGTGTGTATTTCATTTGGATGTAAACTTTTTTAAAACTAAAGCATTTCTTTATTTATGTGTATGAGTATTGTGTCTGTGCACCACTGGCATGCAGTGCCTAGAGGTCAGAAGAGGGCCTCAGATCCATTGGAACTAGAGTTACTAGAGTTACAGACAGTTGTGGTGCTGGGACTTGAACCTGGGTCCTCTTTTTTTTTTTTTTTTTTTTTTTTTTGGTTTTTCTCTGTGCAGCCCTGGCTGTCCTGGAACTCACTCTGTAGACCAGGCTGGCCTCAAACACACAGATCCTCCTGCCTTTGCTTCCTGAGTGCTGGGACTAAAGGGGTGTGCCTCTAGTATCTGCTTTTTTAGGTGCTTGTCACCATGCCTGATCTAACCAACATCCACATGGTACAGGGAGAGAACTGTTCTTTCACCCTGTCCCCCACATTTACAGTGAGTGCCCCCACACATATACACAGACAGACACACACATGAAATAGCCAATCTTAAGCCTTCAAAACTTAAAAGTTGACTCATTAAAAGTCATACATATGTATAAATACTATGTATACATTGTGTATACATAGTATACATTGTGTAATGTTTTAAATCCCTACACCAAATCACTTCAACATGTATCATTTCTTCTCTCTCTCCCTTTTCTTTTGAGACAGGGTCTTACTATGTAGCTAGCCCAGACTGGCTTTGACTCTATCCTCTTTTCTTAGCTTCCTCAGGGCCGGGGTTATAGGTATGTATACACCTTATATACCACTACTCAGTGGCTTCGAAAAAAGCGACTGGTTTCACTTCTCTGTACAAGTGTCAGGGCAGCCAAGTTGTAACATGCCGCTGGAGAAGAGGCACCGTGAATTGAGGGCAAAATTGTTGGTGCAAAGAGGAAGATTTATATGAAATGTCAGCAAACAAAATTGCAGGCAACCACCTGATATGAAAACTTTTTTTTCCTTTTCTCTCTCTCTCTTTCCCTTCCTCCCTTCCTTTTTTTTTTTTTTTTTTTTTTTTTTTTTTTGAGACAGGATCTCTACCAAGCCTTAGCTGTCCTGGAACTCAGTCTGTAGCCCAGGCTGGCCTCGAACTCACAGAGATCCGCCTGGCTCTGCCTCCCGAGTGCTGGGATTAAAGGTCTGCACCTTAAGCTCCTTGCAGTTCTTGACGCCTAAAATGACTTGGTAAATCATTAGCATTCGTAACCTTGTGTGGTGTGACTAAACCTGTAAAGAAGAAAGGTAATGATAACGTCTCGCGCCTTCTGAATATTAAACTATCTAATTAAAGCAGCTTTCACTAGTGTCTGGACACACACGGGAACTGAGTTCAGGGAAGGGGCTCGCCAACTTTATGTAGTTTCACTCTTGAGCAAGCTCTCCTTTCTCAGAACTCCTCCAGGGGTTCCCGGCAGCTCCCGAATCAAAGCCAAGACCAACTGGTTCTTCAAGATGTAGCGTCAACGGAATTAAGTCGCTTTGTCGCTTTCCACGCCTCTCCGAGCTCTCGAGGGGAAAAGCCTTCCACACCATCAACCGCCCCTGGGGTCCAGGTTATTCCACCGGCAGAAATCAAACCCCAGCGCCAATTAAAGGGGAGGCGAGCTTCCCCTTCTGCGCAGGCGTGCTCCGTCGCAGCGCCCCTCCGCTATCGCGATACACCGGCGAGATCGACGCTGGCCCTTTAACGGCCCCTTCCCCGGAGGCCGCCAGGCGCGTGCGCACTGCGGTTCTGCGCTTGTCATCATGGCGACGCGGGGCCATGTGCAGGACCCTAACGACCGGCGCCTCCGGCCCATTTACGGTGAGTCCCTGGAGCCGGCCTGCTGGCCAGTGCGGCCAGCCGAGGCCTGCCCTGCCCCGGGCGAAGGCCCAGGAGCGCCGCCGGGGGCGCGCGCGGTGTGGGGCGGCGAGGGGGGCGGGCCGCGCGGGGCGCGCTAGGCCGCAGCCTCGGCCTCGCGTAGGCTCCGGCCGGGCGAAGCTCGTCCCTTGAGGTGGCCTCGGCGGGGGCGCGCCGCTGTCGGGACGCGCCTTTCCAGCGAGATCAGCGCCACTGCCCCTAGGTCGCTTTCATCCAGCCGCTCCCGGGGAGGCCGTGCTCGCTCTTGCAGGTGACAACCGGCCCCGGCGTGAGGTGGGAGCGCCTTCCCTAAGGGGCGATGCCCCGGGGATAGTGGGTTCGGTTAACTGGGATAAGGACCCGGGGTTTGTCGGACTGGGTGTCTCGTCTGGTGCACGTGGAGAAACTGAGGCCCAGAGAAGGGAAAGGGGGCCGATGCAAGGTCACCCAGCTCGAACCCCATCCTCAGGCTCCCCGCTGCAGGAACAGCTGCTCTGGGCACACGTGGGTGGCGGGGGGGGGGAGGGGGTCGCGGGCCCGGAATAGCGGGGAAGAGCTGGCAGTCGCTGGTGTCGGAGGTGCGGGCCGGGCTGCCGGGAGGGTTTTCCTTTCGGCCCCGGGTCGGAGGTTTTTCTCTGCAGCTTGCCTTCCGCGTGCTCAGTAGGTTTCCCCCCTCCCCACGGCGCTCGCCCCGAACCCCACAGGCTTGAAAAGATGGACCCTGATGTCGTCTTCCTAACCCTGGTGGGGATGAAAGAGTGACAGAATCGAGTCAGAAACACTTGGCAATAACTGAGCTGGTCTGTTATTGGAAGTGGTTCCTTTTTGCGTTGCTTTTTCCTCGTTGATGGTTGTCTGGTCTGGTCTCCGATAATGATGGGGAAGCCTCAAGGTCAGTCAGTGGTTTCTGCTAAAGTAGACCTCTCACGCTTTCAGCGTGGCACTGCGTTTTGGCTTTTTAATTTGTTTTTAGGTTTTTTTTTTTTTTTTTCCCCTTGGCAGAGTGGTCGCTTGTGTTTCTAGCAAGTTGGTACTTGCCCTTTTTTTCTTTGTCCTTCACCTTTTTTTTTTTTCCTTCCTCTCTTTTCCACTATTTTACATCTCTGGGTATTTTGCCTTCATGGTGTCGGTGCGCCTGGTGTTCATTCCTGGTGCCCAAAGAGGGCATTAGGATCCCCTAGAACCGGAGTTACAGACTATGGTAAGCCACCTTGTGGGTGCTGGGACTCTTAAGTGGGGTCCTTTGGAAGAGTAGCCAGTGCTCTTAAAAACTGAGCCTTAACCGGGTTGGGCGGTGGTGGTGCAGGCCTTTAATCCCAGCAGAGTCATGGGGATCTCTGTGAGTTCGAGGCCAACCTTGTCTACAGAGTTGAGTTCCAGGACAGGCTCCAAAGCTATACAGAGAAACCCTGTCTGGAAAAACAAGACAAAACAAAAACCAAAACCTGAGCCTTCTTTCCAGCTTCTTTTCTTTCTCAATTTTTTTTTTTTTTTTTTTTTTGAGAAGATCATACTATGTAGCCCTTGGCTGACCTGGAACTCACAGAGATCACCTGCTTTCTGCCTCCTCAGTGCAGGAATTAAAGACTCACCACCATTACACTGGCTTTGTGTTGTTTTTTTGAGACTGGGTTGTTTTTTTTTTTTTTTTTTTTTGCCTAACCTTGACTGTCCTGGAACTCATTCTGTAGACCAGGCTGGCCTCGAACTCACAGAGATCCACCTTGCTCTGCCTCCCGAGTGCTGGGATTAAAGGTCTGCGCCACCACCTCTCAGTGGTCATAATTTTATATATGTGTTTGATGCATTTTTTAAATTACACTTGTTGAAGAAATATGTTTTGGGTGGGTGTGGTGGGTGTGGTCACACAATGGTACTGCGTGTCTGTGGAGTTCAGAGGACACCTTGCAAGAGGGAGTTGGTCTTCTCCTATCATGTGGATTCTGGGATTAAATTCAGGTTGTCAGGAGTGGCAGCAAGCACCTTCACCTGCAGAGGCATCTTGCTGGCCCTTAGGTGCTGTGTTGTGTGATGGCTTACCTTCACATTACCTGTTTCTAGCGTTGTGGCCCTGTACACTGAATGATAATGAAAGAAGGTTCAGAACAGCCAGTCTGTTATGATAAGGTTCTTAAGTCAGTCAGTATCCTTTTGCCTTACCTGGGCTTTATCTTGTTTAATCTCACAGATTCTCACACACACACACACATACACACACACACACACACCCCTAAACAGCTGGAGAAACAAGTTTTATTGCTCTTATGTATTTCTCTAGGGCTAATACTTCCTGAACTTGGGTTTGAACTCCAGGTACTATGTCTTTTTTCGTTTTTTCCAGACAGGGTTTCACTGTGTAGCCCTGGCTGTCCTGGAACTCATTCTGCAGGCCAGGCTGGCCTCAAACTCATAGAGATCCACCTGCCTCTGCCTCCCGAGTGCTGGGATTAAGGGTATGGTCCACCGTGGCCCAGCCCAAGCACACTGTCTTAACTAATCACTGTGCTAGAAATTGCATCACTTTGATTTGCCGTAGACCACAGAGGCAAGAGCTAGCAGAAGAAAGCCTCAGAATCCCCATTGCTGCACATTCTTCTGCCTTTGCAGAAGGCAGAGACGTCCCTGTGTAGACCAGGCTAGCCTCTGGCTTGCAGCTGCCCTTCTGCTTCTGGGTAATAGAAAGTAAACCTAAATTTAGGGTTCATGGTTTGTGAATCACACCCTTACACAGACACCGCCTGCAGACTTCTCCTTTTTCTGAACTTTTACAAAAGACTCAAAACTTAAGAATAATTAGATTCATAACATTGTTCTTGAAGAGCAAGGAGAACACTGTTGGTCTTACATTCAGTTACAATTAATAGTGTTTTGAATTGTTCAATAAAAAACATGATTTCACATTGCCAAACATCAGGATGTATTTATTAACCAGAAGTGACAGGACATATTCTCAAAGCTGAAGTCTGAATTATGTAGCTTTTGTTCCAGCTAGTGGAGAGAGTGGAGGAGGGTTTCTGAGGGACTAATATGAAGTGGCAGTAGGCCTTGCCGCAGCCTTTAGAGCGCCTGGATTTTGTTGTTCAAACACATTGATGCTCCTAAACAACGGCTAATCCTTAAATCCAGGCTGTACTAGCTGACCGATGAGCAAGTTCATCATCGTGGAGCTCAGCCATGGCCTGATGTTCGCAAACTGCATTAGCTGAGGGCTGGTCACTGTAGGAACCGAAGGCTGGATGGGTTAGAGGGCTGGTCACTGTAGGAACCGAAGGCTGGACGGGTTAGGGGGCTGGTCACTGTAGGAACCGAAGGCTGGATGGGTTAGAGGGCTGGTCACTGTAGGAACCGAAGGCAGGACAGGTTAGAGGGCTGGTCACTGTAGGAACCGAAGGCAGGACAGGTTAGAGGGCTGGTCACTGTAGGAACCGAAGGCAGGACAGGTTAGAGGGCTGGTCACTGTAGGAACCGAAGGCTGGACGGGTTAGAGGGCTGGTCACTGTAGGAACCGAAGGCTGGATGGGT
Source organism: Peromyscus leucopus (assembly GCF_004664715.2). Classification (NCBI taxonomy): domain Eukaryota; kingdom Metazoa; phylum Chordata; class Mammalia; order Rodentia; family Cricetidae; genus Peromyscus; species Peromyscus leucopus. Next base: position 12,628,184 of record NC_051082.1, read on the forward strand.
TAGAGGGCTGGTCACTGTAGGAACCGAAGGCAGGACAGGTTAGAGGGCTGGTCACTGTAGGAACCGAAGGCAGGACAGGTTAGAGGGCTGGTCACTGTAGGAACCGAAGGCTGGACGGGTTAGAGGGCTTGTCACTGTAGGAACCGAAGGCTGGACGGGTTAGAGGGCTGGTCACTGTAGGAACCGAAGGCTGGACGGGTTAGAGGGCTGGTCATTCACTGTAGGAACCGAAGGCAGGACAGGTTAGAGGGCTGGTCACTGTAGGAACCGAAGGCTGGACGGGTTAGAGGGCTGGTCACTCACTGTAGGAACCGAAGGCTGGACGCGTTAGCAGACTCAGCGTGGTAGGAGGGAGTGGTGGGGCTGGGGTTGAACACAGGCTTCCACAGTCCAGACTGGAGCTCCCTAAGTTGCTCACGCTGGTCTCAAACTCCAGACCTTCCTGTCTCAGTCACATGAGTGCTTAGATTAAAGGCTAGAGCCACCCCATCCCCCTGCCTTTTTGAAATGACCTCTTGCTGGGTAGTTCTCACCGGTTGTCACTTGGTTTGCGTGGGTGAGCACAGTGCTTTTTACTACTACCATTCCCACTGATGGCTGCCAAGCCTGTTCATCTGAGTTCCGTCCTGGGGACGCTCATGGTGTTAGGAGTTAGGACCCTCATGGTGTTAGTTAGGAGAGAACCAGCGCTCGAGAGTTGTCCTCTGACTTCCATGCACAGCACCAACCCGTGAACACACACATACACACACACAGTCCTTTGTTCTAATCTGTTGTGCGTCCAGTCTTGTCTTCTCCAGGTCAGGTGTAGCATGAAGCCAGCAGGCTCTCCAGTGACAGTCGCTTCTTTCGGGACTTGGGCTGTCTCCCTAGGATGTCTGGTCAAATCTTAGGGCAGGTGATTCCTCTGCTGTAGCTCATTAATAAAAACTGGAAGTGCTCAGTCAAGGGGGATAGTTATTCTGAGTCTTTTGTTGGGTAGTATTAACTGTGTGAGTCCCAGAAGTAACAAGGTATCATTCTGTTTGTGGGGATGGGTGTGAGTGTGTCTACATGTGGAGGCCAGAAGTCAGCCTTCGGTGTCATCCCTCAAGCACCATCTACCTGGCTTTTTTTTTAACTCTGGGTCTCTTTATGGCTTGGCGCTTGCCAGATAGTTTAGACTAGCGGAGCCCCTGAGCGACTGACCTGTCTCTGCCTGTCTCTCCAGCACTGGGATTATGAATACATGCTACTGTAGTTATCCTCATGTTTGCATGATGGACACGTGACCTCCCGAGCTGTTTTACCAGCCCCTGCTTAGACTTTCTGTAGAAAGTCCACTTGGTACAGCATCCTTTCTTCTGTAGTAAAAGCCATGTCTAAAGCCGGGCGGTGGTGGCGCACGCCTTTAATCCCAGCACTCGGGAGGCAGAGGCAGGCGGATCTCTGAGTTCGAGGCCAGCCTGGGCTACCGAGTGAGTTCCAGGAAAGGCGCAAAGCTACATAGAGAAACCCTGTCTCAAAAAACCAAGAAAAAAAAAAAAGCCATGTCTAGATGGGGTGTGGCTCAGTGATTAGTGTCTGACTGGTGTGTGCAGGCTACAGTTCAGTGTCCAGCACTGGAGCAGGGAGAAAAAGAAAACAATTCTTGAAAAAGTTCTACGTGGGATAGAGGATAGTAGAATCACAGTCACGAGAGAGAGACCTACCTGCTAACCCTTTAACCTTTTTTTTTTTTTTTTTGGTTTTTCGAGACAGGGTTTCTCTGTGTAACTTTGCGCTTTTCCTGGAACTCACTTGGTAGTCCAGGCTGGCCTCGAACTCACAGAGATCTGCCTGGCTCTGCCTCCCGAGTGCTGGGATTAAAGGCGTGCGCCACCACCGCCCAGCTAACCCTTTAACCTTTACAAGTTTTTTTTTTTTTTTTTTTACCATAATGTGTATTACTGCTCTAATACACACACACACACACACACACACACATTTTTTGAGAGTGACTCATAAAGCCCAGGGTGACCTAGAACTTGCTATATAGCTAAGGATGACCCTGAACTTCCGATTCTCGTGCCTCTTGTCAGCTTCATTGACTGCACAGACATTTATTTAGTAGCTGTGTTTGTGCTGAAGGCTCTGAAAAGTGTGGCTTGCCCCGAGATCATGTGGGCATCTGGGCTCTTAGGAGCAGGTCTCGAAACAGCCTTGTGGATGTAATGTTCTACTTTGAATGTGGAATGAGGGAAATAGTGATGAAGAGCCCTAGAGTATGGCCTGCTTAGGACACAATCAGAAGACTTCTGTGGTGGGATTTAGAGAGGCTAGAGTGGAGTGGAACCAGGGAGTGGAGGAACAAGGACTTGCTTTGTAAGCTGTTCCAAGGACCAGGAAGCCTGTTTTGGTTTTTCTTTGAGAGGTTTGCCTTTATTTATTTTTTGAGACGGTTTCATATAGCCCAGGTTGCACACAGTCTAGCTTTGTAGCCAGGGAAGACCTTCAACTCCCAACTTTCCTGCCTCTCCCTCCCTGAATGCTGGGGTTGTAGATGGCTGAGCTCTTGTTCTGGTTTAAAAGGCAGTAGAGAACACTGAGGGAGTTAACCATTTATCAGGCTTTTGTTTTAAGAGAGCTCAGAATATTGGGTAGCAAATAGGGTTATGTGGTGATATATTGTGTACCCTTATAGAATTTGCCAGAAGATCAGAGAAACAAAGAACAAGCTACTGCCCTGTCTTACCTCCAGGACTCCTCAGTCTGAAAAGGTTTCAGTTCCTGTTTCCTCAGGCCTTATATACCTTTCTCCTCCCAGCCATCACTTCCTTCTTAGTGCTGGGATTAAAGGCTGTGTGCTTCCCAAATACTGGTAGCAGAGGCATGAGATCTTAAGTGCTGGGATTAAAGGCATGTGATTCCCAAGTATTGGGATTAAAGGTGTGTGCCACTACTGCCTGGCATCTATGTTTAGTCTAGTGGCTTGTTATGTTCTCTGATCTTGAGGCAAATTTTATTAAGGTACACAATATATCACCGCAGGGTTAGATTTTTTTTCAGGATTAGTATTTTTAATGTATTATTACTACTACTACTACTACTACTACTACTTTAATTATTGTTGAATGTGTTTGGGTGTTTTGCCTGCACATGTATGTCTGTGCATCTAATGCATACCTGGATACTGTGAAAGGCAGAAGAGGGTGTCGGATTCCCTGGAGTTCCGGCTGGTTGTGAGCTGCCATGTGGGTGAGCAGCCTTATGCACTGAGCATTGCTCCAGCCCCTCTGCCCCCTTTTAAAAGATGGAAAAGCTATTAGGCTTAGTGTGAGTAGATATAGTCCATCCAAGCGGGCAAGGCATGGGGAGTGGTTTATAGTGGTTACAGTGGGGACAAATGAACAGGGCCATGTGGAGACAGACTTTGAACTTGATGACACATCTTGTTTTATGGCCCAGGCTGTCATGGTCCTGAGAGCTGAGATGGCTATCAGGAGGAACCACCATTCCAGACTGGCATTTCTCTTTCTCTCTCTCTCTCTCTCTCTCTCTCTCTCTCTCTCTCTCTCTCTCTCTTTCTTTCTTTCTTGGCTTCTCTGTGTAGCTTTGGAGCTTGTCCTGGAACTCACTCTGTAGACCAGGCTGGCCCCGAACTCATAGAGATTCGCCTGGCTCTGCCTGGCAAGGGATCAAAAGCGTGTACCACCACTACCCAGCTTTTTTTTTTTTTTTTTTTTGAGACAGGATCTCATTCTGTGGCCCTGGCTAGCCTGGAACTTACTATGTAGACCAGACTGGCTTTGAACCCATGCTGTGGACATGTGTACTCCACACTTAAACAAATAAATACATAAGTGTAATATTTTTTTCCCTTTAATCCCAGTGTTTGGGAGGTAGAGGCAGGTAGACCTCTGCCTGGTGCCTGGTGAACATAGCAAGTTCTACCTAGCCAAGACTACAAAGAGACCACTTCTCTAAAAGAAAAAGAAAAGAAAGGGAAAAACAAAAGATAAACAACAAATCAGAAAAAAAAGTTGAAGGTCATCTTTGCTACATAGTTCTGGCCAAGATGCATGAGATCCTATGTCACCCTCCCCCAATAATTATAATCTATATCCTTATTAGTAATGGAAACTTGTATCCCTTGCTGGGAGGAAACAATGAAAACAAATGTCACTAAATTCCTATCTGCATCCTCCTTCTTTAAAAGAAACAAGAAGACTAGGAAAGAGAGCAGGAAGGTGAGAGAAGATGAGGCGGGCCAGGTTGGCTGCAGAGAAGCCTTCTCGTGGGTCCCTGATGTAGGTTCTCTACTCCATCTGTGAGGACCACACACCCGAAAGAATGCCTGTCCTTGGGCTGGTGCTGCCCTGGGAACCCTGTGAAGCTGCACTGTAACCAGTGCCCTTTCTGTCTGTCTGTCTGTCTGTCTGTCTTCCTGCAGACTCATTTGTCAGACTCCTTTTCCTAAGGGGTAGCAGCAGTCCCCAGCCGAACCACAATTACCCTGAATAAGTTTTTAAAAGACTTACTAACTTAGGATATCATAGTACCTGGCCTCTTTTGTTCAAGGGCTATGTGATTTATATTAAAGACTCAGTAATGTAAGTTGAAAACCAACTTTTTCCCCCTTTTTTTGTGACAGGTTTCTCTGTGTAGCCCTGGCTGTCGTGGAACTCGCTCTGTAGACCAGGGTGGCCTCGAACTCACAGGGATTAAAGGAGTGTGCCACCACTACCGGCATCAGACTGATTTTCTTTTGCTCACTGTATTCTTCAGGGCAGACCCTGTTGACTTTGTAGCCATACTAAAGTTGTGGGTCAGAGGAGGGAGGGTCTCTTAGCCTCACCCCACAGACAGACTTCATCAAGGTGCTCCTTTCTTACAAATTTTTATATTTTTTAAGTGTATTTATGTGTATGTAATGTGTCTGCATGGGCGTATAACCCATGTGTGCAGTGCCCAAAGAGGCCAGAATGGGGCATTAGATGCCCTGGAGCAGAAGTTCAAGGGAATTGTGAGGTGCCATGTTAGTGCAGGAACTGACCTCTGGTCCTGTGTAAAAGCAGTAATCACTCCAGTCCCAGCAGGGGATTTTGGATAAAGTAAGATTTTTTTTTTTAAAAGATTTCCTTTCTTATATGAATGAGGAGAGCCTGAAGGTGACATCTTCTTTCATTATCCTGTCTCTATCCTGTGAAGCTTCTGAGTGGAAGGTGTAGAGCAGCCACCGATACCGTAGACTCCGAACAGTTCAGCCTTTCCGTTTGGGCTTGCCCGTGACTTTCTGATGCAGACTTGTAGTGTTGGGGCTAATGGTTACCAGGAAGAAACCCAATTTACCCAGCTTGGGCCACATGTCCACCCTGGGGTAGGCTGCAGTTCTGTGGTTTAGATATGGTGTCACCACGTTCCCAGCCCCAGTGGAGCCCCTTCCCAGAGGCCAGGGGCAGATTGGTCCATCGATTCAGAGTCTTGTCCCCTTCAGAGTGAGTAGTGAGTAGCTTAGTCCTGTCCTCAGGTTTGATTGTTTATCAAATAATCACCCTAACAGTTTGAGCTCCTCAAAGATGAAAAAACAAAAAACAAACAAAACTGGAGCGGTGGCTCAGTGGTTCAGAGCACTGTCTGCTCTTCCAGAGGACCCAGGTTCAATCCCCAGCACCCACATGGCAGCTCACAACTTTCTATAACTCCAGTTTCAGGAGATCTGACACCCTCACACAGGCACACATACAGGCCAAACACCAATGCACATAAAATAAGTTAATTTAAATAAAAAAAGATGACTAGTCTAAGAGAGAGTCTACTTAAAAAAAAAAAAAGATGGTATTGCTATGTATGTATCCCAGGCTGGCCTCAGGCACTCAATTTACAATCCTCAACTGGGGCAGGTGTGAAAGGATGGGGTGGGGTGCTGCACAGTACACACCTGCGATCTCAGCACTTGGGAGTCTGAGGCAAGAAGATCCCAGTGAGTTCAAGGCCAGCCTGGATTACATAGTGAGTCTGAAGCTAACCTGAGCCTCTGCTGCCTGTGTGTGCCACCACTGCCTGGCCCATGGTGTTCTAAATAAAACAGTGAGGGTGGTTCTGAAGGTCTCAAAGGGAGTTGTATTTCTCGTGTGTGTTGGTGAAGGATTATGATACCCTGATTTTTTTTCATAGATTACCTTGATAATGGGAATAATAAAATGGCAATTCAGCAAGCTGATAAACTGTTGAAGAAACACAGAGATCTTCACTGTGCAAAGGTAACTGCATTTGCCCTTTACTTACATCTGTGGGTAATATGATATCTATTTTTTGAGGCAGGGTTTCTGTGTAGTCTAGGCTGGCCTGAAGCTTGATATGTTGACCAAACTGACCTCAGACTCAGAGAGATCCACCTGCTTCTGCCCCCCAAGTGTTGGGATTAAAGGCCTGTGCCACCACACTGGGCTATGATTGTATTTGTAATTCTTTCTCATTTTTGTTTTGTATTTTGTATTGTTTTTTGCTTTGGTTTTTCGAGACAAGGTTTCTCTGTGTAGCCCAGGCTGGCCTCGAACTCACAGAGATCCTCCTGCCTCTGCCTCCTGAGTGCTGGGATTAAAGGCATGGGCCATCACCGCCCGGCGTTTGTATTGTATTTTTGAGACATGGTCTTACGTAATTGAGGACAACTTTGAAGTTCTGATTCTCCTGCTCTGCCCTCCCAGGCCCATTTCTTTCTCCCTCCCTCCCTCCCTTTCTCCCCTGTGGCTGTGCAGATGGCACAGTGCAGAGCATGTAGAAGTCAGAGGAGAAACAAACACCTTTCAGGAGCTGGTTCTCTCCTTCTAGCGTGGCAGTTGCAGGGACAGAAGTCAGGTCACCAGGCTTGTCTGCAGGAGTCTCTGCCCACCGAGCCGGGCTGGCTCCCCAGCTCTCTTGCTTGCTAGCCCTCTCCCCCTCCCTGTGCATTACTTACTGTCCTGAGCACTTTTTTATAGTGCATGGAGAGTACTTCATTGAAGCTTAACTGTGTATATTTTGGGATACTACTTTTTTGGTATTTTCACAATCTTTAAAAAAACAGTATTGGAGCTGGGAAGTGGTGGCACACGCCTTTAATCCCAGCACTCGGGAGGCAGAGCCAGGTGGATCTCTGTGAGTTCGAGGCCAGCATGGGCTACAGAGCGAGATCCAGGACAGGCACCAAAACTACACAGAGAAACCCTGTCTCAAAAAAAAAACCAAACCAAACTAAAAAACCTCCAACAGCATTAGGTACTTATAAACTGGGGTAAGAAGGAGTTTTGAGTTGCTGTTTATCTTCTGTGAGGACAGTTGTAGTTGATCATGCTCAGTGTCCTTGTAGCTTCTGCCTGGGCTTTCTTTGCTCGTGGTTCTGTTTCCTTGTCTGGTGTGTGCATATGTGCACTCATGGGTTTTGGTGCACACATGAGAATACATGGGGAGGCAAAGGTTACATTGTAACGATTTTACAGCCCATGGTATTGGTCTATTCCTTTAATCCCAGCACTTGGGAGGCAGAGGCAAGAGGATCTCTTGAGTTCGAGGCCAGCGTGGTCTAAAGAGTGAGACCCAGGGCAGCTAGGGCTACACCGAGAAACCTTGTCTCAAAAAAAAAAAAAAAAGAAAAAAGATTTTATTATTCATGTATTTGTGTGCATGGCCTCTCCTCTGTGCCTGTGCAGACGAATAGGGCATCAGGTTGCCCAGGGCTGGAGTTAGAGGTGTGTGAGCTGCTTGACATGAATGCTGGCATCCTTAGTTTGGTCTTCATTAGAGACCAGCAAGTGCTCTCCAGCACTGATCCGGCTCTCCATCCCCACCTACTTAGTTATTTATTTTGAGACAGAGTTGCACTGGTCTGGAACCTGCCAAGTAGGTAGGCTGGCCAGCCACTGAGCCCCGAGATCAGCTGCCTCTGCCTTCTCAGCACTGGGATTAGATCGAGTGGTGACCCCTGGGCATTAGGCTCAGCTGTAGTACCTCCAGGGAGCACTTTTTCCGGCCCCGCCCTCACCCCCTCCTGGCTTTTCTGGGATGGGATCTCACTGTGTAGCCCAGGTGCGGCCCTGGGACTCTCTTTATTCTGCCTTAGCTTTTCTTTCCCCATGGAAGCTGATTTTTCTCTTCTTCTTGTCAGGTTCTCAAGGCAATTGGTTTGCAGAGAACAGGAAAACAGGAAGAAGCCTTCACCTTGGCACAGGAGGTGGCTGCCCTTGAGCCCACAGATGACAACTCCCTGCAGGCCTTGACGATCCTCTACCGGGAAATGCACCGGCGTATGTGACTTTCCATGTCCCCCTGACCTGTGTGGATGACAGTAGATAGATGACTGCATTGGTCATGGCCTTTAAAGAGCTTTGCCAGGAAACTTAAATGCATTAGCTCCCTTGACTTGAAATGAGAGTCAAAATGAGTTCCTTCCTTCCTTTTTCTTTTCCTTTTTTTGGAGACAGGATCTTACTGTGTAGCTCTGGCTGGCCTGGAACTCCCAGAGATCCACCTGCCTCTGGCTCCCTACTGCTGGGATTAACGACATATGCCGCCATACTCCAGCCTCATTTGAAGTTCTTAACTATTTCATTATGAAACATTTTGTTTAATGTTCTAGTAAACTTGATGAGTCATAATGAACACTCATGAAGTGATCCTGTAATTAGGAAGTAGAACATTGTTGGGTGGTAAGATGGCTCAGGTACAAACTGCCATGCAGACTGCAGCCTGAGTTCAGTCCTCTGCGCCACAGTGGAAGGAGAGAAGAGACTTCCAGAGTTGTCCTCCAGCCACCACGTGTCTGCTGTGCACACTCCTCACCCACACGGCTGCTGTGCACACTCCTCACCCACACGGCTGCTGTGCACACTCTCCTCACCCACGTGTCTGCTGTGCACACTCCTCACAGGGGTTGCTCATTCCTTGACGCCGTCACAGCTAGGAGTAGAATTGTTGTAGCAGAGAGGGTTTGTTTCACTTGAAGATAAAGAAAGACAATGTTGACTCTTCTGTGATACTGGGGATCAAACCCAGGACCTCACACATGCTGAGCAAGTGCTCAGCCCCTAAGCTGCACTCTCGGTCCTCAACTTGTTTTTTATTTTGAGCTCAGACTCACTAACTAGCCAGGGTGGCCTTGAACTCAGTCCACAGGCATGCCTTCCTTTAGCTTGCTGTCTCTCAGCTTCAGCCTTCCAAAGGCTGGGATCATAGGCCTGCACTGCACACGTGGTTGCTTTGGGTGTCAGTGAACGCTGTAATCAAGACCTTCCTTTTAGTCAGGGTCTAACACAGCAGCAGAATCAGTGCTCAGATGGGGGGTGGAGGGAGGCAGACTGTTGAGGGCGAGACCTGCAGAGAGGCTTGTGATTTGAACTGGGTCCTTGCCTGGCACTGGTACTCCATAGGGTTTACTGAGTGGAAGAGGACAGAAGAAGCTGGGCAGTGGGACATGCCAGGGGACCCTGAAGAACTACAGTTGATGTCACTACCAGGTGAAGGGCTCGAGGAGAGCGTTTGGAAGGAGACAGGCCAGGGCGAGTTCATGGCACAGAGAGGAGGAGGTGTGACTAACCCATGCTTCATCAAAACAACACTTAAAGCCAGATGTGGTGGCGCACACCTTTAGTCCCAGCACTTGGAGAGGCAGAGGCAGGCAGATCTCCATGAGTTTGAGGCCAGCCTGGTCTACAAAGCAAGTTCCAGGACAACCAGGGAAACAGGGAAAACCTGTCTTGAAAAACCAAAATCAAACAAACAGAAACAACCAACCAACCAAAAACAACAACAACAAAATAAAAACCCAACAACACTTAAGCAGAAGAGCAGTGCTCAGATGGGGCAGTACTCCCTATCCTCTAGTGGTGGGGGACCCCCTTAACCCAGTGGTTCTCAGCCTGTGGGTGGAGACCTATTTGGATGTCAAACGACCCCTTCACAGAGGTCACAGTCAGATGTCTTCCATATCAGATATTTATGTTATAATTCATAACAGTGGCAAAACTGCAGTTATGAAGTAGCAACAAAAGTAATTTTATGGTTGGGGTCACCACAGCTAAAGGCCTTAGAAAGGTTGAGAGTACCTGTTTTAGCCAAACAAAGAGCGTTAGGATTTTCTCTCATGGAAGCAAAACCCAATCTTGCTTCTCTTCTTCTAGCGGAGTTAGTCACAAAGCTTTATGAGGCAGCTGTGAAGAAGGTTCCCAACAGCGAGGAGTATCACTCTCATCTCTTCATGGCCTACGCCAGAGTGGGCGAGTACAAGAAGATGCAGCAGGTAACCGAATGCACAGGCTTCTGGGTACAGGACCAGCACCAAACCAAGGCTCTGATGTGATTGAGCTGCTGTGGGGGTGGGGTGGGGTGGTAATCAGCCGGTTACATAGTCTTCAAGGCCTTGAAATGCTTTACTTGGGGGCGTTGATGTGTTTGCTCTGGTTTGCTGTCAGCTTTAGATTGCTCCCAGGTGACATTGCTGTTGAGTGAATAGGAGAAATCAGAGCACAGAATAGACAGCTGCTCTAAAGTTTACATCCAGTTAATTGTGCTGCTTTAGCCTTCTGAGAGTAAAGAAATTCACCAGGGGAGAAGTCCCCATGGCTGAAATTTGTAATTCTTGCTTTCCAGGGGTGGCTTGTTGGTCAGATTTTAGGGTTCTTTGTGTACGTTTGGAGAATGTTAGGCTAAAATTTATTCTCTGTTTTTTGTGGCACAGTGGATTAAACCCAGGGTCTGCATACTAGGCAGATGTTACTTTTGGCTGTATTTGGCCCTTTAGAAGTTGTGTTAGGACTGTGGATGTGACTGGGTCAGAGTGCCTGCCAGATGTGCACACAGCTCTGCATGTACCTCGAACATCATGTGAGCTGAGCAAAGTGGCACATGCTTGTAATCCTAGCACTCTGGAAGTGAAGGCCGAAAGATCAGAGGTTTGAGGCCATCCTTAGCTATATAATGAGTTTATGGCCAGCCTGGGCACCATGAAAGACCCTTTCTTTCCCAGAATGACCTTCAGCTTGTTATCATTCTGCCTCCAACTTCCTGAGTACCTGGGATTGTAGAGGTGGGGTCACCACACTCAGCTCAGTGTAGTGTTCTATAGGTTTTTGACTGGATTGTAGGGTAAACCTGGCATAGTGGCACATGCCTAGGATCCAAGTACATGGAGGGAGGATCAGGAATTGAAAGTCATCTTTAGCTGCATAATGAGTTCAAGTTCAAGGCCCTGGAATGAATTCGAGATCTTGTCTCAAAAAGAAAACAAAAAAACCCTGCTGTAGCTGAGTGTTCTGGTGGCTGAGCCTCTCCTGGAGCCCTGCTTGGCTTTGAACTTAATAAGGAGTGTCTGGCCGGGCTTGAGCTGTTTCTGCCTCCTGAGAGCTGGGATTAAGCCTTTTTTAAATTGAGTTTGGTTACCTTGTTCCTTGACTGCAGTATCACACTGTAGCAATAGGAAGTGAGACAGGGTGATGATACTGTAGTAATGCAAGTCCTTCCTCAGAGTCAGCATTGATATTCTCATATTTATATAAATTTTCAAAGTAGAAGACCTTCTTGTGTCTCTCATGAACCTGTTTTCCTTCATGTCTGGTTTTTGGTGCTGGAGATAGAACATAGGTTAGGCCTTTCATGTGCAGGGCGTGACCCCTTAGTGCCGAGCCCAGCCTTTGACTCCTTGAGGTTTTGGTAGTGCTAGGGGTTGGAGCCGGGGCTCTCTGGTGCTGGCCCAGTGCTCTCCCACTAAGCTGCCCCGGCTCTTCATTTTCTTGATGTGTGTATGTCTGCCGTGGATGGAACTTGGGTCCTGTGGAAGGACAGCAGGCTATTCATCGCTGAGCCCTCTCTCTCACCCCTGACTCACTTTCCTTGATTTTGTTCAAATTCATTTCCCCTACTGAGAATTGATGACTTACTCACCTGTTGACCTCAAATATTTGATCTTCATAAATGTCTCCAGTCTGGCCTAGAGCTTCACTCTGTCCTTTGAGATGCATCTGAAATGCTGTTTTCAGGGGATTTCAGAGTGATACTTCTCCATTTTCTCTTAAGGAGGGAAGGACACCATGTTTGTGACCTCACTTTTCTTGGAATCACCTAGCATGGGATTCTATTTATTTATTAATTGACTGATTGATTATTACTTTTATTATGTGTATGTGTATGTAAGTGCTGGAGGAACCGGGTCCCCTTGTTGTAGGCAGTTGTGACCTGCCTGACGTGGGTATTGGAAATCAAACTCAGGCCTTCTGGAAGAACAATACATGCCATCTCTCCAGCCCCCTTTTATTTTTATTTTGTGTGTGTGTGTGTGTGTGTGTGTGTGTGTGTGTGTGTGTGTGTGTGTTACAGATGGTTGTGAGCAGCCCTGTGGGTGCTGGAACCTGAATCTAGATCCTCCTGAAGAGCAGCCAGTGCTCGTAACAGCTGAGCCATCTCTCCAGCCTGTAGCATGGTATTTTCATACACATTTCTATTGCTAGGAAATTTTAACTGGTTAGATGTGTGTTATGCATCTGGGAGATGGGTGTAGGAGGATCAAGAATTCAGAATCATTTAGCAAGCCTGAGGCCAACTTCAGCTGTATGATACTCTGTGCCCAGAAAAGAAGCTAGCAGTTGGGCCGGGCAGTGGTGGTGCACACCTTTAATCCAGCACTCGGGGGAGGCAGAGGCAGGCAGATCTCTGAGAGAGGCAGCCTGATCTACAGAAAGAGTTCCAGGACAGACTCCAAAGCTACACACAGAAACCCTGTCTTGAAAAAAAAAAAAGAATCAAGGAGTTGAGAGAAAACTTAGTTGGTAGAATGCTTGCCATGGAAACATGATGCTGGAGTTTGATTCCCAGTACCCAGGTAAATCAAGTATTATGGCTTGGAATTACAAATTCCATTGCTAAGGAGAGAGCACACAGGGCCTTGTAGTTTTTTGGCCAGCCAGCCTAGCTTAATAGACAAGCAGCCCCAGGTCCCAGCAAAGACCCAGACTCAAAAAGCAAGGTGGATAGCTCCTGAGGAGTGATCCTTCAGGTTGCCCTCTGGCCTCCACAGGCATGTGCACACGTGTGAATGCATCCATATGCATGTACACACACCAACCCAATGAGTTATTTGTGTGGTTTTCATTTTGTGTTTACCACACTCCAAAGGAAGCTGAAACAGGAAACGAGGGGGCTGTAGAGAGCATTAACCATCATCACCCTCTGCACCCTGCTAGTCTCTGGGGGAGCAAGGGACTGAGATCACTCCTAGGACATCTGCCTGGAAAGCTGATGCAGCCGGGTTCCCGGGAGCTCTAAATTCTGTTTGTGCTGGGTTTTGCTCATGCCTGGAAAAGGTTCCTTTCTTGAGTTTGAAGAGATGTGGGTACAGCAATTCAGTTTCAAGTATGCTTGAGTAATAATAGTTACCTCTGTTTATCTGCATCTACTCCAAGTGTGGGCATATTGTGTAAAGGTGCTAGTCATTTTTTCTTTTTTTCTTTTTCTTTTTTTTTTTGAGACAGGGTCTTATGTTGCTCACTCACTATATAGCTGAGGATGACCTTGACCTCTCAATCCGCTGTCTCTACCTCATGTTCTGGGAGGCCATGTTCATAACAGGCATGTTCCGTTGTGCCTGGCTGGTGGGGTTAGTTGTAATTATGGATAGCTTGGAAGGAAGGACCTCTTACTTCCGTGAAGTTCACCTCCTGGCTGGTGGGGTTAGCTGTAATTATGGATAGCTTGGAAGGACCTGTTACTTCCATGAAGCTCACCTCCTGGCTGGTGGCCCTGCTTTGCTGGGGCTCTTTCAGTGTCTTCAGTGAGGACTGCTGCTGCTGAACTGACACACACCTTTAATCCAGCACTCGGGAGGCAGAGGCAGGTGGAGCCTGGGCTACAGAGCGAGTTCCAGGATAGCCAGCTCTGTTACACAGAGAAACCCTGTCTCGGGAAAACAAAACAAAACAAAACAAAACAAAAAAAAAAACCAACTACAACAAAGAGAATCAAGGAGTTGAGAGAAAACTGAATTGGTTTGCTTGGACTTTAAACTCCCAGTGCAGCTGAGGACGATTGAACTGCCTCTGTCTTTCAAGGGCCTGAGACTACAAGCATGCGTTCCCGTGCCTGGGCTTGGTGTCTGCAAGGGTAGGCGTCAAACCTAGGGCTTTGTGCATGGTGGGCAAGCAGTCTACCAGCTGAACCCACCTGCCTCACACTCATAGTCAAATTTGGTGGAGTTTGGTAGTCTTCCTAGAACTGTACTTTGTCACGTCCATTTTATGGGTTTGGACTTCAAAGGTTCAAAAACTGAACTGTCACCCAGGATGTAAAACTCGGCATTTATGATTACTGATGTTGCCATAGTGATGCAGTTACCATGCACTGCCAACAACTGGAGTTTGCAGTTGTGTGGCTGGGCTCCCCAAAGACGTGCCACACACCCTGATTTATTTTTGTTTCATTTCATTTTGTTTCAACTTGGGTAATATGCTGCACCAAGTGTCAGGAGGGTCTTGATGGATCACCCCTTGGCTTTTCGAGTTGGGGATACTTGGTAGTCTTTGTTTAATTAAATTTTATTTTATGCGTATGGGTGTTTTGTCTGTCTGTATATATATATATGTACCATGTGTACCAGTTGATTGATTGTTTTCTATCCTATGTTTTCTAAATTAACCTCTCTCTTTCAGGCTGGCATGGCTCTGTATAAGATTGTCCCCAAAAACCCTTACTACTTTTGGTCTGTGATGAGCCTAATCATGCAAGTAAGTATGCTGCTCAGGATGGGACTGAAGTCTGTCTTTACCATCATTGTCACTAATGAGCTTTGAACTTGGGTAATATGCTGCACCAAGTGTCAGGAGGGTCTTGATGGATCACCCCTTGGCTTTTCAAGTTGGGGATACTTGGTAGTCTTTGTTTAATTAAATTTTATTTTATGTGTATGGGTATGTATATCTATGTACCATGTGTGAGCCTGGTGGCTGCTGAGGGCAGAAGAGGGGATCTGATCCCTTGGAAGTGAAGTTACAAACAGTTTTGAGCCACCATGTAGGTGCTGGGAATCAAACCTGAGTCCTCTACAAGAATAGCCCATGCTCTGAACCACCGAGACAGTTTTCCGGCTTCCTTTATTTAGTGTTTGTTTTGTTTTGAGACAGGGTCTGTCCTTGAATTTGCTGTGTAACCTAGGTTGACCTCAAACTTGATCCTGCTGCCTCCACCTTTTGAATTTGGGGTTACAGGTGAGGTGGCCACCATGCCTGGCAGCCTAGTATTCTCTCACTTGTCCTGTTAGTTTATCCCAGGTTGGCCTCTGAGCAGAATCTCTGCACTGTCCACTTAACAGTGGTCCTGGTTTAAAATGATGGCTATATGGTAATTAGCTAATAGCAAGAGCTGTGTAGCTAGATAGAGTTGGCATGTGTCCTATTCTAGCTGTTAACATATCAAGACACAGTGCAGCTTCCTTCTTGGCACCCTGTAATGTATGTAATACCCAGCAGAGGCACACCCCTTTTTGAGTAGTTCTAGATAAATATCAGACCAGCCTGTCAAAGCACTTGGGCATGTCGTGGAAGCCAGGCATTGTAGGAACCGTTCCATGTACCCATGTCGTAGATCCAGATCAGGCCTGATATGTGCACTGTGGACTGGGTCCAGAGTCACTAGTGGGGTGTGCATGGTGAAGTGAAGAGAGCAAGCAGGACAGAGCCCAGCACAACGCTTGTCTTTCCCATTGCAGTCTATATCCGCACGAGATGAAAATCTCTCCAAAACCATGTTTCTGCCCCTGGCAGAGAGAATGGTAGAGAAGATGGTGAAAGAGGACAAGATAGAAGCTGAGGCTGAAGTGAGTACACGCCCTTCCTCCAGTCCCCAGCCTGGCTGCACCACAGCCTCCTATCCCAGAGTCCACCTCAGCTGGTGACCTCATCTGGGCTCGGGTGAAAAAGACAGGCTCAGCTCAGGCACCATGCCGCCGAGCCATCCCTGGAAAGTGCACTCTGCCAAGATGCGTGTGGACTGGAAAAGTCATCCACACAGTTCTGTGAAATAACTGTCATGAATACACAGATGCCTGTGTTCTGCTGACTTCTCAATGCTGCAACCATTTGTGTCTTCCGCAAGGTTGAACTTTACTATATGATCCTGGAACGCTTGGGGAAGTACCAGGAAGCCCTGGATGTCATTAGAGGGAAATTAGGAGGTAATTGTAAAAGTTTTCTCTTTTGTTTTTAATTTGAAGATGAAAATTATTTGTGGGGGGGAAATTCCCATACAGTCATAAGTCCTATGACTTTGCTATATATTTCTGTGTTCTAAACTTACATTTAAACTATTAAAAATATTCTTATTCCCAGCCGGGCGGTGGTGGCACACGCCTTTAATCCCAGCACTCGGGAGGCAGAGCCAGGCGGATCTCTGTGAGTTCGAGGCCAGCCTGGGCTACCAAGTGAGTTCGAGGAAAGGCGCAAAGCTACACAGAGAAACCCTGTCTCGAAAAACAAAACAAACAAACAAACAAATATATATATATATATGTATATATATATATATATATATATATATTCTTATTCCCAGTGCTTGGGAGGCAGAGGCATTCCTGGTCTACATAGTTCCAAGACAGCCAGAGCTGTGTAGAGAGACCCCTGTCTCAATAAGATTTTTTTTTTATTTGTTCAGAATTTCATTCAGTGCATTTTGATTGTATTCACTGTCCACCCTCCTAACTTCCTCTAGGTCACCCCACCTCACTGTCTCCCCCCCCCCACCTCCCCCACCCCCAGTTTCTTCTGTTGAGCCCAGTTCGTGCTGCCCATAAACCCCTGGGTTCAACTTTGTTTTGTTTTGTTTTTTGAGACAGGGTTTCTCTTTGTAGCTCGGACTATCCTGGGAATGCTGTTCTCTGTAGACCAGACTGGCCTCAAACTCAGAGAGATCCTCCTGCCTCTGCCTCCCAAGAGCTGGGACTAAAAGCATGCGCCACCATGCCCAGCTCAGGTTAAGCTATTAAAAAGTACTGTTGGGGTCCAGTCCCTTAAAAGCCTTTTCCCAGGGTCCATGGAAGAATCTTAACAACCAACTGAGGAATCTAATTTTAAGGATATCAAATGAATCTACGTACATGAAACTCTTTAGTTCATTCACTTATTCTGAGTCCGTTCTCTCTCTACAGAGCTTCTGTAGAGCTTAGCTCCTTTCTTGCCTGATTCTCTCTACATTTTTCTGCTGTTCTAAGTTCTATCTCAATACCTTGTCTTAGTTTTCCCCATCTTTGTTCTTTCCCACCTAGTTCTTTCCAAATTGTTCTTCTACCCCAAGTCTCTGAGGTTTTCAGTTGTATACCCATGCAATCAGCAATACTGTGGCCAAAGCAAGGTCACCAGGCTTGAATTCCCTCAGGGTCAAAAGGTGGGGTGATAAGATCCACACAAAGAGCAGTAATTGTCAGCTGTCATTAGCAACTCAAAAGGGAAGTGACTAATGGGGAATGAATCAACTAAGGGTTAAATTCAGTTAATAGACTGAAAAGGGAATTTATGTGCTCAAACTATATTCTTAGACATGGTTAGGTAAAATGTTATGATTCTATAAGTCACTAAGTCACAAGTAAAAATAAAACTGCCTTTTTTCCTTTATTTGCCTCATCTGTCCAAACCTTGGTTGTGCTGTTTTCTGGTAGGGTGGGGGAAGTGTACTTGGTAACTAGGCAAGCTAGATGTACCTAGTGTGTAAAAGCCCTTCTGTTCTGAGTTAATTGTTAAAGGAAGATCTAGAACTAGAGATAACACTTGGAAAAAAGGAGGGTTAAGCTAATTATCACATCTGCCTGGCCTGAGCAGTTGTCTCATTGTAAATTTTTACCTTCCCTCAGGAACTAACCAATAGTCTGGATGCTTATCTGTGTGCAGTCTGTTCTTAGAAAGTCTGGGAAGTGTTTCAGATAAAATACGGAGGTCCGCAGATGGTCCTGGCCAGATGTTGCTGATGACGATAATTACAGAAAGGTCTGAAGTTAGGGGTCTGGCTGTGTGGCTGCTGTCAGCACAGTGGGGGTGTTATCCAGATACTCCAAAGAATGATCGGCCAGTGTTGGAGGTTCCTGGGAAAAGGATCAAGTGGGAAAGCTACAGCAGAACACAGGAGATTGACTGCAGGGAACGGCTGATACGCTCAAAGCCAGTGTCATGAAGATGCCTTGAGTCTTGGCTTTATCCTCTGCAAGAGTCCTTGACTCTTCCTGGTTAATAGCCTTTGCCGTAGTCTGCTGAATTCCTACTTCATATTTCTGTGGCTTGTAGCAAGCTACCTTTACCTGAAGATGAGTCATGGCTTCAGGCTGAGGGTGTGAGAGGTGTATCCTCGGTCTCTAGGCCCATCACTGCCCGCTGCTGCATGTTCCTGCCAGGCCTTACTATATGTGTGTGGACGTGAGTGCATGTTAGGTGTGTAGTCGTGCCCAGAAAGGCCAGAGAAGGCATTGGATCCTCCTGGGGCTACTGTTGTGAATGGTTGTGAGCTGCCATGTGGGTGCTGGGGGTTAAACCTGGGTCCTCTGCAAAACCAACAAGTGCTCTTAACTGCTGAGCATTTCTTCAGCCTGTTGCTGCCTTAGTGGGGTTTTGTTTTTGTTTTTTCTTTGGTTTTTTGAGACAGGGTTTCTCTGTGTAGTTTTGGTGCCTGTCCTGGATCTCGCTCTGTAGCCCAGGCTGGCCTCGAACTCACAGAGATCCGCCTGGTTCTCCATCCCAAGTGCTGGGATCAAAGGCGTGCGCCACCACCGCCCCGTGCTGCCTTACTCTTTGAGATAGTCTTAAGTCTGCAGCCCTGGGTGGCCTGGAACTCCACATGTGGCTCAGGCTGGCCTGCTGCCTTGGCCTCATGAGGGTTGGGATTACAGGCCAGAGCCATCACGCCTGATTAAAAGTATCCTATTTGAAGACAAGGTCTTCCTGCATAGCTCTGACTGGTCTGTAATTCATTCTGTCAACCAAACTAGCTTCAGATTTACTTACCCTGGCCTTTGTCTCTTGAATGCTGGCCGTATAGGTATGCACCATCACTCCTGGGCCCAGGTCACACACACCTCCACACATATACACCGCCCCCCCCCCCCAGGTTTTTTTTTTTGTTTGTTTGTTTTTTTTTTTTAGACATTGTTTCTCTGTGTAGCCCTGGCTGTCCTGGAACTCACTCTGTAGACCAGGCTGGCCTCGAACTCTTGAGGGAGTTAAAAAAAAAAAGTGACTTTTTTTTTCTTCAATGATTGGATTTTATTCTGGTAAACATGAAACTAGCCCTTCAACGTTTATACTTTTCTTTGTAGAGAAATTGACAAGTGAGATTCAGAGTCGGGAAAACAAATGCATGGCCATGTACAAGAAACTGAGCAGGTGGCCGGAGTGCAACGCTCTTTCCCGACGCCTCCTCTTGAAAAAGTGAGTTGATGCCATTGTTGGTGAGTCAAGAGCCTTGGAAGGTTTTCAGGCCCCAGGACTGAGGCTGGTGTATGTTGTGAGAGTCTGGGTACAATTTAGAGGTTTTAGAAATTTTCAAGGAGCTTTAGTTTTTGGTAAGACCTAATCGTGCCTGGGCTGTGGTGGCTGAGATATGTCTTAAGGATGAGCACTGAGTTTCTGTATCACTTTTTGTTTGTTTTTTGAAACAAAGTTTCTCTGTGTAACTGCTGCCTGGAACATACTCTGTAGACCAGGCTGCCCTGGATCTCTGTGAAGAGATCCTCCCGCCTCTGCCTCCCGAGTGCTGGGATAAAAGGCCACCTCCGCATGGCAAGTTACTGTATCACATTTGATCTTGGCCTTAAGGATGCTTCCCTCTCCATCCCACTTCCTACTTAGGAAGAGCTCATTGGGGGGATTTTCTGTTAAGAAAGTTAGTCTTTGAGTATCTGAAAAGCTCCCAGACAGTCTCCGCAGGGCCACCTTGGGTGGTCTTGGTACAGGTGGGCATGACTTAGAAAATCGGTTGAATTCATGGTTCCTAAGGCAGCTTTGTCACAACTTGGGTTTAATCCTGTGTGCATCGTTCAATCTGATTTTAGCTCAGATGACTGGCAGTTCTATCTGACTTATTTCGATTCTGTCTTTCGACTGATTGAAGAGGCCTGGACACCTCCTGCGGAAGGGGAACAGTAAGTTGTCATCTTTTTCACTTTCGTATCTTCAGAGTTTTTATTTTTCTTTAAGGAGTGATGTATGTGCTACATATTTTTAAATTTTTTTCAAAGATTTTATTTCATTTAACATACATGAGTAATTTGCCTGCATGTATATATATGCACTGTGTATGTGCCTGGTGCTCAGGGAGGCAGGAAGAGGGCACTGGATGTCTTGGAACAGGAGTTATTGACAGGTGTGAGCTGCCATGTGGGTGCTGGGAATTGAACACCTGCAAGAGCAGCGGTGTTCATAACTGATGAGCTGTCTCTCTAGCCTTTATGTTATGATTTGGGCAGTTTACAGTAAGTGACACCCTGAGGACATTTTGTTTTTGTTTTTGTTTTTCATAATCCATTAATGTTTACTGTTAGTCTACTGCAGAAATTTTTCTTCCCTCTTTTTATAGGTGATGTGAAGTAAGCTTATATTGAAACTTTTTAAAAAATTTTGTTTTGTTTTGTTTTGCTTTGTGTTTTTGAGATAGGGTTTCTCTGAGTAGCCCTGGCTGTCCTGGAACTCATTTGGTAGATCAGGCTGTCCTCAAACTCAGAAATCCATCTGCCTCCCGAATGCTGGGATTAAAGGTGTGGGCCACCACTGCCTGGCTAAAAAACAGTTTTTTAAAAAGCTTCATTTAAGTGTGTACTGGTGCACACGCTTATCCCAGTATTTGGGGCACTTGGAAGGCAGAGGCAGGTGGATCTCTGAGTTTAAGGCCAGCCTGATCTACAGAACAACAAAAAAGCTTTATTTACATGTTTGTGTGTATACTTGTGTGCCACCACATGTGCCCAAAGGTCAGAGGACACCTTGTGGGAGTGAGTCCTCTCCTCCTACCATGTGGGTCCTGGCTCATAGATGCACGTTAACTGCTGAGCCATCATCTTGCCACCTTTAAAGAGGTGAGAGTGATGTGTTGTTCTACAGTATCCAGGAGTCAAAATTAAGAATAGTTTTGTAACTTGTTACCTGTTAGACCAGGCTCATGGCTTTCACTTGACCTCATGTGGGTCATCCCCTCGTTAGGGACTGTGTCCAGCTCTCTGAGCGTGCGAAGCAAGTCGTTTCCCACTAATCCACACTGCTAGCCATTGGCTTTTTCTTTTTAGGAGGGGGTGGGGTGGGGGTGGGTTTGGTGAGAGGGTCTCTGTAGCTCTGGCTATCCTGGAACTATGTAAACCTCGCTGGTTTAGAACTCACTGAGATCTGTCTGCCTCTTCCTCCCAGATCCTGGGAGCCCTTGACTTTTTGAGGCACGGTCTTCTTCATCTGCAGCCAGTGCCAGCCTGCCTTAGTCTCCTGCTGCCCGCTACAGGAGGGCTTGTAGAGTGTGGCACCCACTCACTGCATTCTGCCACTGTTGTGTTATTGCTGCCTTGTTTATGGATAGCAAAGTGCAGTTTCTTAAGATCAGTCTGACTTGGCTTCAACTTCGGGGAGCCTGTTGGAGGCAGTCATGGTGCCTTGTGTTTCCTCCAGCTCCTTAGAAGGGGAAGTACACTGCTCTGCAGAAGACGCCGTGAAGTTTATAGAGGATCGGATAATGGAGGCATCGCAAAGTGCCCGCCATGTCCGAGGCCCACACCTTGCTAAGCTGGAGCTCATCAGGCGTCTGCGGAGCCAAGGTTGTAACGACGAGTACAAGCTAGGTAAGAACCATTGGCTCTTGGGGAGCACTAGAGAAGATGAGGGAGGGGTACCCTCAAATCTTGAGTGCAGTGCTCATTATCAATGTGCTTTATTACCTGAAAACAACTACTAACGGTGGTTGATTTACAGAATCTGTCTTCAGCCCAGATTTGACGTGGCTTTATTTTATTAGTTTATTTATTTTACACCTTGACCAGTTTCCCTCCCCTCCTCCTCCCATTCCCTCCCCCCATCAGTTCAGCTTCTTATATTAGTGTGTCTGTTTAGTCCGTCTGCTCCTTGCTGACCCAGTTGAAAGAGGAGTTTCCCTTCTTGTCATTCTCAGGTTTTCTCGGAGTGCATGAGTATCCTTTCTGATTGGCTTTTCCTGGATGGATCTCATTCAGTAGCCCAAGCTTGCCTGGAATTCAGCTTCCCCAGTGTGGGAAGGGCGGCCTGGAGCTTGCCATGTAATTGATGAAACCTTAAACTGACCCTCCAACTCTTACTTTTTTTTTCCTTTATTGTATTTTTTATTTCATTTTATTTTACTTTTGAGACACGGAGTGCTGGTCTTCAAGGTGTGTGCCACCATGACTGGCTTCAGGCAGAGTTAATTGAAATGAAACAGACGCTTTCAGATTAGAGATGTCCCTCTAGCGATTGCTGCAGTCTGTGAGTAATAATGTAATGTCTTCGTCTTTAAGGTGACCCAGAAGAGTTAATGTTCCAGTATTTCAAGAAGTTCGGGGATAAGCCGTGTTGCTTCACAGACCTGAAGGTGTTTGTTGACCTCCTGCCTGCCGCCCAGTGCACACAAGTACGTGTCCCTCAGAGTTCCCAATGTCCGAGGTGTCTGTGCTTGCATGCTAGTGCAGGAGGAGGTGGTCCAGTAACTGCCCTGCAGCCACAGTGCTGGTGCGGGCACGTCCTGTAAGCCCGCTCTGGCACCAGCAGAGATCCACACTTGGACATTCCTCCTGTCCACAGGAGCTTCTTCATTTTTCTGAGATGGATGGATCACATGGCCCAGGGTTCTCCATTCTCCACCTTCAAACATTGGGATCAGGTGTGAGCCGTTACACTTGCTGACTCCTCACCTAGAGGCTGAGCAGTCTGAAGTCAAGCTACTCTGGCTCTTTTGTGGCTGTGTCTTCACATGCTGGAGAGCCATGCATAGGAGAGCCATGCATAGGAGAGCCATACATAGGAGAGCCATGCATAGGAGAGACATACATAGGAGAGCCATGCATAGGAGAGACATACATAGGAGAGCCATGCATGGGAGAGACATGCATAGGAGAGACATGCATAGGAGAGACATGCATAGGAGAGCCATGCATAGGAGAGCCATGCATAGGAGAGCCATGCATAGGAGAGCCATGCATAGGAGAGACATGCATAGGAGAGACATGCATAGGAGAGCCATGCATAGGAGAGACATGCATAGGAGAGACATGCATAGGAGAGACATGCATAGGAGAGACATACATAGGAGAGCCATGCATAGGAGCCCCCTAGACCAGTGCTTCTCAACCTTCCTAACACTATGACCCTTTAATACACTTCCTCATGATGTGGTGACCCCAACCATAAAATTATTTTTGTTGCTACTTTATGACTGTAACTTTACTACTGTTATGAATTGTCAAGTATATATCTGATATGCCACCTGCAAAGGGGTTGCGACCCATAGGTTGAGAACTACTGCCCTAGACTGTTTCATACTCAGTATTTAGTGCATGCTCCAGGGCTGTCCTTGGTCATAGGCAGTTGGAGTCCTTCATTCACTGGGGAGCAGTGTGCCTGAGGTAGGATAGAGCACCATGTGCAGAGTTAATAGGCGTGAGTAAACCAGTGTCTACCATCCACCAGTTTACTAGTAACCCTGTGGCAATGCTGGATGGCTGGAAGCCTTGCCTGGTGCCAGGGCTGCTACCATGTGGCCTCTGTGCCCATGCGGAGTGAATGAAGTGGGCTGAGCACAGTGGAATGACTGGCTTTACTCTGTCAGGACTTGGACTTCGGCAAACTTTGGTGACCCCTCTAAGGCACACGTGTGGTGCGTGTCTTTAATCCCAGCTCCCTAACTAAGCTGTCTCAACTGGGTTCTGAAATACTCCATTCTTGATGTCTGAATGGAGCTGTTCTTGGTTTGTTTGTATACAGGCTCAGGCCTACAACTTCTCGGGGAATTGTAACATGCAGGAAGGAAGAGTCTGGGTCGTAGGAGAGAAAGTTTGAAAGTTAGGAGAGAAATAGTTGAGTGGCAAAGAAGTTTGGTCTGGGAACGGCAGATCCAAACGGCTGTCTTGTAGAAGATGGCGGGAAGGAGGGAAGAGAAATGTTTTTACAAGGAATTCAGATTTTGGTTCAGTGAGAAAAAGGTAGTAGTCAGAATCCTCGAGTTTTTTTGCCAGAGGGAATCTAAGTAGAATCCAGGTGACCATGTGGACCAGATCACTTGAGCACTTGTGAGTGGGTCAGTGCTGAGCTCTGTGGGGCAGAGCATCATGTCCAACAGTTCTGATCCCCCTGCAGGTAGCACAGCAACCTTCAGCAGTCCCAGAGTATCCCTCTGGAGCAGCCCCACACTGCTGCCTGGTCTACAAAGCAAGTTCCAGAACAGCCAGGGCTAGCCAGAGAAATCCAGTCTCAAAAAAACAAGGAAAAAAAAACCATAATTGTTAAAGATAAAGTCTTTGGGGGCTGGAGAGATGTCAGTGATTAAGAGCACTGTCTGCTCTTGCAGAAACCCAGGTTCAATTCCTATCACCCACATGGTAGTTCACAATTATCTGTACAGGGATCTGTTGACCTCTTCTGGCTTCCATGAATACTACACTCAACATAGTGCCCAGGCATATGCAGGCAAAACACCCATACACATGAAATAAAAGGAAGGGGGCAGGGAGGATCTCTTGGGGTTCAGTTTGCATAGCCAGGGAGGATCTTGAACTTCTGGGCGTGCAGCAGCACACCTGGTGTGTGTGAGCTAGAGGTTGGACGATAGCTGAGGGTACAGATGGTACAGGAGCCCTCCTCTAGAGCATCTCAGGTGTCCTAAACACATGTGCATTGTGTGGCCGCCTTCTTCCTCTGCAGTTTATTAATCAGCTTCTTGGAGTGGTTCCGTTGTCAACACCAACGGAGGACAAGCTGGCCCTGCCCGCTGACATCCGTGCCCTGCAGCAGCACCTGTGTGTCGTGCAGCTGACAAGGCTCCTTGGCTTGTACCACACCATGGATAAGAACCAGAAGCTGGATGTGGTCCGAGAGTTGATGTTAAGGTACCAGCACGGACTGGAGTTTGGTGAGTAGCTGTTCAGATGTGGGTTCCCCCAGTTCTACTAAGACTGCTCTAGTGCACGAGTTAGGCATTTCATCAAGTGCTCCCCAATCTGAGTAATTCTCAGAAGCCTCGTTAGGCTAACAGCTGTTGTCTGGTGTCTGTTCCTCCTGAGCAACCGGAATGTTCCAGGGCTCTTAAACAAGTCACATGACTTGAGGATTTTTGAACTTGGGAGCTGTGGCCTTTTGTCCTCACAAGACTGCAGAAGGAGAGTAGTGCAGTGCGCCCTGTGAGGTGACGTCGTCCAGTGCAGCAGCAGGGCTCTTCTGACTGCTGTCACTTGAGCACCGCTGCGCGTTAAGAACTGTTCGGTAGGGGAGCCTGATGGGAAGTTAGTTAAGTTGAGGCCCTGGTTCTTTTTCTTCACCTCAGACTTCTCTAGATCGTTCCCTTTGTAAAGACCGGCACATGCACCTTCTCCCCTGGAATGTTCTGTTCCAGCTGAGTGTGGCTTCTTCTTGTAAGCATTTGGGTTGGTATTCTTCCCACCTTCTTTCTTCTGTCCATCCGTCCTTTCTTGTGGTGCCAGCGATGGAAGCCAGGTGCGCACGCAGGCTGAGCCAGTGCTTATGTCCGTCTACATCTTCAGTACAGATCCTCTTCTTGTCTGTCTGTCTGTTTTCAGACAGGGTTTCTCTGTGTAGCTCTGGCTGTTCTGGAATTTGCTTTGTAGACCAGGCTGGCCTCGAACTCACAGAGATCCGCCTGGCTCCGTCTCCTGAGTGCTGGGATTAAAGGCGTGTGCCACCACCGCCCAACTTACTTGTCCTATTCTTGTTTTCTTTTTCTTTTCCTCATTTCCTTTCTTAAAAAGTAAACAAAGGCCTCCTGTCACAGCACTTGATGAATAACTATTAAAAATAGGTGTGATTTTCCCCTAGGACGCTCTTGTTTGAAGACAGAGTTGCAGTTTTCTGACTATTACTGCCTCCTCGCTGTCCATGTGCTCACTGATATATGGAGAGAAACAGGTAGGACACCAATGTCAGCTCCATGGGAGTTTGCTAGAGATGGAGGCCACACTGGAAACTCCACCACTGAGCCTTGGGCCCAACGCAGCAGCTATCTCATTGGTTTCTAAATGTATCTGCATAATGAACAGTCAGTGGGAGACAAAGCTAGAGTTAAGATACAACCACGCTGATTCAAAGGCAGATGGGCAAACCCACAGAACAGAAAAGCCCTTTTTATTTACTTATGTTTAAAAAGTGATTTTCCTTCTGGATAGTGGTGGTAGTGGCGGCGGTGCAGCATGCCTTTAATCCCAGTATTTGGGAGGCAGAGGCAAGTGGATCTCCAAGTTCGAGGCCAGCCTGGTCTACAAAGTCAATTCCAGAACAGCCAGGGCAACACAGAAAAATCCTGTCTCGAAACAAACACACACACACACACACACACACACACACACACACACACACACACACACAAAAGATCTTCTTTCTCTCTCTCTCTCTCTCTCTCTCTCTCTCTCTCTTTCTTTTTCTTTCTTTCGAGACAGGGTATCACTCTGTAGTCCTGCTTGACCTGGAACTCTATATAGACCAGTTTGGCCCTAGAACTCAGATCCATCTGCCTCTGCCTCCCAGTGCAAGGACTAAAGGCGTGCACCGCCACATCAGTGTCGGACACTTGTCAGAGGACAGCTTGGCAGAGTCGGTTCCCTTCTTTCTACCCTGTGGGCCCAGAGGTTGATCTCAACAGTTGGCGTAGGCAGCAGCACTGTTGTCTGCTGAGCCATCTCTCGGGTCCTAATAGCAGTTTTTAAGTATCAAATGTAATGTTTTTTTGTAGGATTACATATGGAATAAAAATGACGTCTTGTAGAGTCTTGTGGAGACATTGAGGGTGGGGTGCAGGGGGTGCAGGGGGAAGCTAGAAGATTCCAGTTCTTCAAAGTCCCTTTCTTCTCAAAATCTGAGAGTCTGTGAGGTTCCATGATTTCCCTCCCTAGATCTACACATCATGCTTTTTGCCCACCTGTATTTAAGCACTGATATAATTATTGAAGGACTTTGTATTCAGGGGAGTTCCCTGTTTTGATTTCAGGTCTATATCTAAAATTTGTATGTATCCAAACTCATTCAGAGACTAGTCAAGGCGGGTGATGATTTCGAGAGGTTCTTAAAGATGAGTGGATAACCATGTGTTTTGATTCTAGGTGAGGAGACTGCTGTGTGGCAAGCCCTGACTCTGCTGGAAGAGGGCTTAACCCACAGCCCATCCAATGCTCAGTTCAAACTGCTGCTCGTTCGAATCTACTGCATGCTGGGTGCATTTGAGCCCGTGGTGGATCTTTACTCCAGCCTTGATGCTAAGCATATCCAGCACGACACCATTGGGTTGGTAGTATATACTCTGAATACTGCGCAGACAGCCTGGGAAGCTGACTTGTAGATAGATGATAGAGGAACAGGGCCCCAGACACCAGTCACTACTGTGACCCACTGCAGAGCCCGAGGGCTTGTGTCTCCAGCCTTACAGAGTTTCCAGCTTGGTCATGCTGAGGCTGCATGCTCTCTTTCTCTGGGCGGCAGGCCTCCTGGCAGCCAGCTCTGTGTCTGGACTTTTTCTTTTACACACTATTTCTCCCTTGCTGTTGCCGCCGCTGCCGCCGCTTACCCAAAGTCTCCCTTTGAGTTGAGTTTTGGCTATGCTATACTTACAGGCATTTTTCTATTTGCATTTAGGAAGAGAACATTGTGTTCTCTGACCAGCTTTTATGTTCCTGTTATTGTCGGGTGTAAAGGAAGAACTCTGTTCATTTTCTTTTCATTTGATCCTGTGAACTGGGTCATTCCAAGGGCAGTGTTTCTGGGTTTTTTGTTTTGTTTTGTTTTCTTGTATGCCCTGCTCTTTCTTGGCGCCTAGTATTTGACAGTAGGATGAGGTAACTATAACGTGTTTTTTCCTTCTTTCCTACCCAGCTATCTTCTGACCCGATACGCTGCATCCCTGGGTCAGTACGCTGCTGCCTCCCAGTCCTGCAACTTCGCACTCAGGTTTTTCCACTCCAACCAGAAAGATGTAAGTGAAACCCATCGGTGCCATCTTTACTGCTGGCTGACATGGTTCAGAGTGCACTCCCTAGGGTCACAGCATGCAGGTCACGGGACACCTTGCTCTAGTGCTGGCATGTGCCCTTAGGCTGAGTTCAATCCTCCTAGACCACTAGGTAGAGAGGTGTTTGCATTTGTTCGAGGTGTAAGTCTATAAGTGAATCCTTGGAAATGGACATTTCCAACTGGGCATTAACAGATTAAGAAGGTTGGAAGCAAGAGGCTGTCCGGTTTGTGCCAGCAGCCGCCCCTACTGCATTTAAGGGGCAGTGAGTTTGAGCTGCCCTGGGAGAGACGAGGATGGGCCTCCGTGCAGTCTTCTCTCTGCTCACTCGGGCCCATTGTTTTAAAGCAGTTCTCAGAGCGTCAGGATGCTCTCAGTTGATGGGCTTGCACAACTGTCCGGGAGCTAGTGTAGAAAGTGGGTGTGTCGTTAGAGTGGCCACTGCTGCTGCTGTTCTTCCCGTGTGGCTAAGCCTCACTTCCTCGAGTTTGGCCGTGCCAGGCTCAGCCTGTAGCTTCCCATTTTCCTGCTCTCAACATCATGGAGCTTGGTGAAGAAGTCGCCGTCTAAGATTCATCTTGGCAAACACTCTTGAGGCCTTTGCTTTGAAGTCACGCCTGTCTTCTACTTGTTTCCTGAGAGGTGTTTTGGAGAACAGAGAAGCAGGGCCGAGGCACTTCTGAGCATTGTGTGTTCTGAGCTGTAGTGTGCAGTAGTAGATCTCTGATCCTGGAGAAGGTTAGCCCCTCTGTCTTCACCCACACCATCCATCAACTGTCTGTCTGCTGTCCTGGAGGGACTGGTGTCTGTGGAGACTTTCTGCCTGATGAACGAGAAGAGGGTATCCACATCTAAGCCTGTTGTTTCCAAGTGCTGGCTTGACACAGAGGCAGAAGCCTTGTCTCAGGCACTGGGTTAAACTTGCAGTGTAAATAGCAGTTGAGTGATCAGTCTATAGCTACACAGTGCATTCGAGAATCTGTGATCGACCTCCTCCTCAGGTCTCATTATTTTACCTCTTCTTTCGTATTTATGAGGAAGAGCTTAAAGACATTTCATTTACTGAAGACTTTGAAAACTTGAGACAGGGCCTTGCAATGTAGATGAGCTGGCTGCACGCTCCCTCTCTGTCTTCCTGCCTGTCCGCGGAGTGGTCAGTGTTTTGCTGATAGTTGATTGTGAATCACTGATACAGCTAAATGAACATGATGTTGAGCCTGATAAATTAGCAGTTGATTGATTGGGCAGTAACATTCCCCCCTTGAGTTTATACTGGTTCGACTTTAACCGGTCTGAAGTAGCCCATCTGTAAGGACCGCGGCAGCGGTGCGTGTGTCCCCAGTAAGGGAATGGAGCCCTGCACCTGGTGGAATGCTCTCCAAAGCCCAGACACCATGTTCTGCAGCGTTCCTTCTTTGGTTTGGGGGTTTCCCAGGTGCCTTTTCCCTTGGCCGACTGCTGTGTCTCCTAATTAGATCGTCACCGTAGCCCTTCTCCTGGAGCAAACCTGCTGTTGTTCAGAGGGCTTTGTGCTGGGGGTGAAAGTTGTCTCTGGATGTCTGGCGGCTGCCATCTTACTCAGAGTCAGGGCCAGGTTTCCTCATCGCCAAAAGTGACTTAGTGTTCATGGTTTTTGAAGCTCACTCTGGTGACAGGGACATGGCACAGTGTAAAGAGCTTGCTGGGCTTCAGAGGACCTGAATCTACGTCAGACAGATGACGAGCATTTGTAACTCCAGGTCCAGGGGATGTGCCCAAACACACATCACAGAAATAAAAATAGTAAAAATCTTCTTGAAGCTCTCCTTGAAGTCTCTGTTTTAGGTATTGATAAAGGTCATTATTTAAGATCAGATACCCATGTACTTTGCTAATTTTCACAGCAACCCGGGTTCATTTCAGGGGGCCTTCTGGCGTCGAACGAGCTTCATCGGTGCACAGATAAGTGGGGGTAGGTGTGGATGCACACTCTGGTCAGTAGTCTTTAGTGCCTGTGCCTACGGTTCGGCTGTGTTCCCCGAGGTACAAGGTCTCAGCAGTGACGTTCTCAACCTCCTGCTGCTGCTCCCTGGGCCCTTGGCTAGCTCTGCAGAGCCACTTTACTGTGGCCTTTAAGGAGGACTGTGTCAGGCAGATGGACAGAAAACTGCAGGCACTCCTGGCCTGTTACAGGCTGTATTTATCTCCTGGTTGCCCCTTGTTTCTCTCCTTGAAAAGCTGTTGTCTTTTTTCACAAGTGAAGTTCCATGGGCCACTCAGACACTGAGGCTCCCACTGAGGGAAGGCTGTGTGGGACTCATGTTGGAACTGCATTCTGTCTAGAACCACCCAAGTCCTCTTTCCATCCTGACTAATTCCAGGTGTTTTTAATCTGGAAGTTCCCATTGCAAGGGTCAGCAGCCAACTCTGCTGCGTCTTCTAAGTTGGGAACTGTAGGAGAGAAGGATGCGATAAGTGTGGGCCTCTTGATGGGGCATGCGGATGTCCTCAGTCAAGCTGGCAGGTAGTCCTAAACCCGCAGGATCACACATAATCTTTTTAATTTTCTTGTGTCCGTCCGTCTTTAATCTCTCCAGATACTGCAGGCAAACAGCTGGCCGAGGTGTCCCCTGGGGGTTTAAAAGCCGCATCGAATGCAGTTGACTTAGCGCCCGTGGCGCAACCCCATGGCCTGAAATGAACCCTGCGAGGCTGTGTATCAGAGGGTATGTTGTTGACTATTGGCCTATTTTCCTACTGGGCAAATTATTCAGGCATAGTGGAAATGGGGGCAGAGCAAGCAGACTAAGGCTAGGCAGAAGGCTGGCTTTTCTAGGAAATGTCTTTGGGGCAGACATCAGCATTGAGTTAAACACTTCCTTGGCCCACAGGGGTGATCTGTCTTCTGATCCTCGTGGCTTTAGCCCACTCTGAAACGTTCTTCCCTGAGATTTGCTTCTTTTGCACCAGATGAAGAGTTCTCTGTCTTGCCTCTGCTCTGCAGCATTTCATCTGATTATTTTAATCTGTAGTTAAAACACACGAGTGAGCGTTCCCTTCCCTTAGTTGTCTGGGTTAATTTCTAGGGTTTGTGTGCTCAGGAGACTTGGTTCTTGACATCTTCCTCAGAGCAGATGGTGTCCTGTTGATGGGTCTTGTTGTTGGCGTCTTCTGTCCTGCTGAGAAGCTCATCTGCCTTGTGTCTGGTACCGGACTCAGAAAGAGCCAACAAGGAGCAGTCTCTTTCTGAAGGAGAGGGTTTCATTTGAGAGTCTGTGGGGTACGATTGTGCAGTTATGACATCTTTGAAATCTTTGTACAGAGCATGGTTTGTCTTAGAATTGGAAAGATACTGCGCAAGATCCACACCAGAATGGCATTTGTCAGTTTTTTGGCTGATGTGATAGAATATTCTCCAAGTCCTGTTGTTGTGACAGACATGAGTGCGGAGACTGGAGATGGCAGTGGCCGCTCAGGGCCAGCAGTGTGCTAGAGGGGACATTTGACTCGGCTGCGGGAGGAGCAGAGAAAAGTAGTGTTATTCACGACTGGAACTACACTGTGTGGCCCAGACCTTCAGAGACTGGACAGAGCCTTGGTAGCAGTTTGAATGTTAGTTGGTTTTCAAGCTTTGCTTACATTGCCTGACCTGTGGAGTATTTATACCAAGGTGGTGTCTTTCCTTCTCAGACCTCAGAATACATTATTCAAGCTTACAAATACGGTGCATTTGAGAAGATCCCAGAGTTTATCGCTTTTAGGAACAGGCTGAATAATTCTCTCCACTTCGCACAAGTGCGCACTGAACGGATGCTGTTAGACCTTCTACTTGAAGCGAACATGTGAGTATGTGATGAGGGGCCAGATGAGATGTTCATGGCTGTCAGTAGCGGAGTTAAGGGGAAAATGGAGGATGGGAAGATAAGAGAAGCCGCAAACAGGGAGACAAGGCCCTGTCATGGAGAATGCCGGAGGCTGCGGCTGTGTCTTCCATCCAGTAGAGCCGCGTGCCCGGGCACTGCCTCTCCTCTCTGTGGTGCTGTCGAGATCCCTCCCCGGACAGGCGTTAGGAGCAGAGCAGGCGCTCGCCCACTGTATTCTGTTGAACTCCAGAAGGCTTTTTCTGGCTGTCATAACTTGTCTCAGGTCTCTTTGACCTCTTTCCAGTAAAAGTAAGTCCTGGCTAATGTTTTCATGACTGTATTGTTATAGAAATAAGACCTTAGGGCTGGGAAGGTGGCTCAGTAGGTACGGTGCTTGTTGTGTGCCTGGGAGGAACTGAGTTCTGATCCCCAACACCCAAGTAAACAGTCGGGCCTGCGCATGCATGTCTGTTACTGTGATAGGAGACCCAGTGCTGGCAGGAGAGTCCTGGGGGCTCAGTGGCCCGCCCAGCCAAGCGGTGAGATGCCTGTCTTCACAGTCAAGGTAGAGAGAGAAAAAGCGAGACGCCTGATGTAGACCTCTGGCCTCCCAGACATCCCAAGTCACGCAGTCTTGCATGTGCAGCTCATGTGTGCACACAAGCACAGGACAGTCAAAGCAAACCTTCTGTATTACAGATCAACCAGCTTGGCAGAAAGTATCAAATCAATGAATCTGAGGCCAGAGGAAGATGACGTTCCATGGGAAGATTTGAGAGACAACAGAGACTTGGATGTTTTCTTTAGCTGGGATCCAAAGGACAGGTAAGAGGAGCTCAGCTCTGAAGAGTCAGCGTGGATCTTTACGCAAATACACATGTTCATTGTTGGAATCAGGGACATAGGTGCACAGCACATCCCACCCCAGTGCTAGGCCTGCTGAGGTTAGACCTGTCCATGGCGTGCAGGAGCTCCTAGTGATTTGAGGTACAGTTTGGTTCCCTAGGCATCTGAGAGGAAGGTAGAAAACATTTCTACGTGATGTTGGCTTTTCCTAGCACCACATAGAGGCTTATAATCTCTATTAGGTTCTAAAAGGTTATGGCAAATTGACAGGTGTGCGTGCATGCGTGCATGTGCGTGCATGTATGTGGTGTATGTATACCAATTACTTACTTATTACTGTTTTTAGCAATACAAAAGGTTGTAATTGTATCAGTATTTATTAGTGTGTGTGCATGTGCGTGCGTGCGCATGCACATGTATGTGGTGTATATATACCAATTATTTATTGTTTTTAGCAATACAAAAGGTTGTAATTGCATCAGTATTTATTAGTGTGTGTGCATGTGCGTGCGTGCGCATGCACATGTATGTGGTGTATATATACCAATTATTTATTGTTTTTAGCAATACAAAAGGTTGTAATTGCATCAGTATTTATTAGTGTGTGTGCATGTGCGTGCGTGCGCATGCGCATGTATGTGGTGTATATATGCCCATTATTTATTGTTTTTAGCAATACAAAAGGTTGTAATTGCATCAGTATTTATTAGCCAGGTGTAGTTGTTCACACACGGAGGCAGAAGCAGGCAAGACTCTGAGACCAATGTGGTCTACACGTCAGAGTTTCAGGACAGCCAGGGCTACACAGTGTGATCTTGTTTCAGGAAAAAAAAAGTTTAAGTTCTTAATTGATGTCCTCTAAGCCACGTGTAAACATGAATATCCCTGGTAAGACAAAAACCCAAGGACCAGCCATGTGCTGCCCTCTGCCCACTCAGCGACATGGAGTTGAGCCAGGCTTCCGCTTGGCCTATTTCCCATGTACATTTTAGAGCTGACAGCTTACTCTGGACCTGTGGCTACTGAGTTGAAGATACAAACTTGGCACCAGAGTTTCTCACTAGTGATGGTGAATGGGAAAAGGGAGGATCCCAGAAAATGAATGTACCCTAGTGTCTGTTCACTGACACCTTCCCTATCCCCTAACTGCACCCTGCCAAGCTCCATGTCCTGATGGTCCCCTCAGGTGGCTTCTCAGCATCTCTGGGCACACCCCTATTAAGAGGTCAGACGTCCTGTGCTTTTGGGAGAGGAGAAAGTTCCAGAGTAGAGGAAGGAGAACTGTGCTCCTTTTGTGACTGACTGTGACCTAGACAGCTCACCTTCTGGGTCCAGTTTATCTGCTGAATAATCAACAGCTTGGTTGAAAAGCTTTCTGAAAGCCTGGCTTACTGGTGCACACCTGTGATCCCAGCACTTAGGAGGTTAGATGCAGGTGGACCAGGAGTTCAGGGTCATCCCCACTACACAGCATGTTCAAGGCCTAGGCTACAGGAAGTCCTAGATCAGTGAGATAAAATAAACCTGAGACCTTCCTGTGATTCTCTGAGAAGTAACTTCTCAGCCATCAGAAGAGCTGCCTTTGCCTGTCTTTATCCCATGCACTCCAGGGTGCTTCAGATTGCTAGTGGATTCATGCGCCTGTCTTCAGAGGGGTCCGAGAGGCCAGCAAGATAGGTCAGGGGTAAAAGGGCTTGCTACCAACCTGAGTTCCATTTTTGGAACCTTCTGGTGGAGAAGAGACTCATCCTATTGCCTCCAGGTGTGTACCCCATGTATCCACACACACAGAGTGAGTAACGAGGTGTCATTTAAAAAGGGTAAATACTGACAGAGGCCACAGACAATGCGTTCAGTTCCACAGACGCTGAGTGGATGGAGTGCCTACCACATTGGCCCTGGAATTGGAGCTGGGACATAAAAATGAACAAGGCAGCTCAAAGGGAGACACGGTATAAAGAGAGGGAGAAGTACAGGGAAAGCACTGCCCCCCAGTACAAAAATGGAAGTTAAAGGGTGTTGTAAAGGACTGTGAGGAGTCAAGCCCACAAAAGTCCATTAGAGCCTGATGTGGCACAGTACTGGATCCTAGCTCTTGAGAGGCAGAGGTGTGGAAGGTTCAGAAGTTCAAGGTCATCTCTGACTATATAGCAAGTTTGGGCCAACTTGGGCTATATGAGATCCTAACTCATTAAAAAAAAAAGCATTAAATGCACTCTCAAATTCTTAATTTGTAGTGACATCCTTTATAAAGAGCTCATAGTGAATAAAAACAGTAACTAGGAACTGCTTTAGGTGAGGCTCTTACTACACCCAAGACTTGTTTTCTAGCAGAGGTATGAACAGCCGTGGTCAGCAAGGTTGTGTGGGAACATGGTTATTGTCTTGTATTTAAATGACTTGTAACATTTATAGCCTTTCCGTAGGGAGTTGGTAATCTGCTTCAGTATTTAAAGTGCAACATAATTACATTAAGATGTCTGCACTAGGCTGCTAGTGCACAAGCATGCGAGACCTGTGTCTTTGTGGGTCACCAAAACTCCACTGTGTTGCCTGGCAGAAAGACTCGGGAGTCTGTGTGGTTGCTGTGCTGCACCGCGAGGACTCATGCCAACCAAGGCACATAGCAGGATAGGCAGTGAGCCGGGGAGGCAGCCTCTAGGAGAGGAAGGGTGATAGCACCCAGTTTGTGCTGTTTCTGCTAAAGGCAGCCAGATGCTCGGGGTCCAAGCTTTGCAGCAGCTGGCTACACCATACTCTTGTCTGTTCAGCATGCACCAAAGTTCCAGACTTCTAGCAGAAAAGATGTTTACCATACGCTAATGGTGTGTTATCATAGTCTGGCCACAGGAGCTGCTCTTGTTAGGTGATGATTGGAGTACAAGCTGCCAGGTTTCAGCTGAAGGCTAACCTTCCAACTAGGTCCTGATGCTGCTGCATGCTCTATCATTAAATAAATGCAGCACAAGAGTAATATAAATCTGCCAGGGTGGCCATCCATGCCTTAATCTCAGCACTTAGAAGACAAGCAGGTAGATCTATGTAGTGAGACCCTGCCTAATATATATATTTAAAATATGTACCAAATATGTGTGTAATATATATATTTGCATATTTATATATATATTGTTGCTACTTGAAATTCATCCCTGGGCCTTGCAATTGGTAAGGATGTTCTGTGCTAGAGAACTGAGCCCCAGTATAGTTTATATATTTATATGCTTTTGTATAGAGAAGTCTGAAGGGGTTTATGTGAGTGTGTGGACTCTTGAGTGAGTGGGTAACTGGATTCTTTATTACCTACCTTGTTTTTCTGGTATTGTAGTAGTCCTGCCCACTTTATTATTTACAAACTGTGACCTATGGCAGGCTTCTTGCTAGCTGGCTCTTTCATCTTACCATTTCTTTTTTTTTGGTTTTTTTTTTTTAAGGGGGGGGGTTTCGAGACAGGGTTTCTCTGTGTAGCTTTGCACCTTTCCTGGAGCTCACTTGGTAGCCCAGGCTGGCCTCGAAATCACAGAGATCTGCCTGCCTCTGCCTCCCGAGTGCTGGGATTAAAGGCGTGCGCCACCACCGCCCGGCTCATCTTACCATTTCTATTATTCTGTGTTTTGCTACGTGGCCATGACATCACTGATCTGCTGGCATCTTGCTGCTCCTTTGCGCGGCGGCTGGCATCTCTCCTTATTCTCCTTTTTTCTCTCTGCATCTCTGCTTGGATTTCCCACCTGCCTCTAAGCAGCCTTGCCGTAGCCCAAAACAGCTTTCTTTATTAGCCAGTGGGAGCAACACATATCCGCAGCCTACAGAAAGACACCCCAGCATGGCATTTCAGCTTTTTTGTGTCATTTCTGTTGTAATCATCAGAACAAACACTTGGAGTGGGGAGGTAGCCTGTCGGGAAGGCTACTGTGCCCAGCTTACCTTGCGAAGCAGGCAGCAATCAGATGTTTGACCCGAGGCAGAAACTATCCTGAGGTTTCTTGATGGGTGAAAGCAAATGCTCAAAACTTTGAAGGCAACAGGCTGAGTAAAATGGACGGTTTGGGGATGTTTTTGTTTAAGGAATGTTTCTGAAGAGCATAAGAAACTCTCCTTGGAGGAGGAGACCATGTGGTTAAGAATTCGCACCTTAACGTTGAGGCTGATCAGTGGACTTCCCAGTCTCACCCACCCTGTGGAGCCAAAGAACTCAGAGAAGACCTCGGAGAATGGTGTGTCCTCCCGGATTGACATTCTTCGTTTGCTCCTTCAACAGCTAGAAGTGGCCGTGGAGACGGGGAAGCGATTTATTGAGAAGGAAATTCAGGTACCAATAAATATTTGCTGCCGAGGCTCAATAATTATACAGACAGTTGTCTTTGCGTAGTGAAGAGCAGTTCCAGTTTGTGGCACTGTGAGAAAGGGGATTTGATGGTCTTGAGCCATTTTAGGGTTTTGCTCTGTCGAGACTCTTTGTCAGGAAAAGCAAAGTAATTTTGAGGTTATTTTGTTTTCCTGTTATTTTTTGAGATGGGGTCTTGGATTTCAAGTTTTCCTGCCTCAGTGTTGGAACCACAGGCACACACCACCGTGCTCTGCTAATACATACGGCCCTTTTGTTAATTGTGGGTGTTGTTATTAGTTTTCTTATGAGTAGTTACAAATCCTGTTGTCATACGTTACGTGGAGTAAGGATGTGGTTTCCCCTCTCTTTCCAGTACCCCTTCCTTGGGCCTGTGCCCACCAGGATGGGCAGGTTCTTCAGTTCTGGCTGCTGTCACTGCCAGGTCCACTCCTTCCATCTTGTCAGCGATGTGTATGAGCTCGACACCAGCGGCTTGGGTGAGTGTGCGCAGGCGTGCGTCTATCGGACTTTAGCGTTAGAGATTTAGTGAGGGAGAAAACACCGAACTGTTACTGAAACTCGAAACTCATGGGGAATCAAAAATACCCCTAGACTGAGCCCCACCCCCGGGCCTCTTTGGAGCTGATAGATCTGCTGTGCTTGGGACCCAGCTGGCAAGTCCTGCTAGAGAGCCTGAGACAGTCCTCGGACAGAAGAGCGATCACTGCCTCCTGCGCTTCGCAGTTCTGCCGTTATTTTTAATGTGTCTGTTTTTCGGTAGCGGGGTGTAAATGCCTTGGGGTCTCAGGAGGAAAAAGCCCCTGCCATGACTTGATTGTTGATATGCATTTACTGTTGCTTTTTAGAAGTCTTAATACTTTAAATTTTTTTTTATTATTTCATATATATGGGTATTTTGTCTGTGTGAATTTCTCTGTATTTTGTACGTGCCTGGTGCCCTCAGACGCCAGAAGTGTGTATGTGTTGGGGATGGGGTGTCAGATCCCCTCAGAACTGAAGTAACATTTGTGAGTCACAATGTGCGTGCTAGGAATTTAACCTGGTTCTTCAGCCAGTGCTCTTCACTACTGAGTCATCTTTCCAGCCCCAACTTTTCATTGTGAGTGTTGGGTGTACAAGAGGGGCAGGTGCCAGTAGAAATCAGAATTAGAAGCTCCCCTGGAGCTGGAGTTAGAGGCTGCTGAGAGCATCCTGAAATATGGGCCGGGAACTGAACTCGGATTACTCTCTGCAGGACTAGTACATACTCTTAGGCCCCGGGCGAGCCATCTCTCCAGACCTGCCATTACAGTTTTATTTACTTTCTTGTGTGTGCGTTGTGTGAGTGTGCATGTATGTATGTGGCACAGTGGTCATGGGAAGGTACAGGACAACTTAGAGGAGTCGGTATTCCCCTGTGTGTGGGTCCAGGGATCAAATGCATGTCCAGGAGCTTGAGGACAACTGCCTCTCCCAGCCCGCTGGCCTTGTCAGCGTATCTTGTGGGCTGGCCGTGAGCTCAGTCCTGCCGCCTCGGGGTCGATCACAACTCTGTGCAGTCATGCCCACTTTGCTGCTTATCTTTGTGAAAACCGAATGTTGATGGACTGTTTTTCCATTTTAGAGGGTACAGTGGATCTACAGGAACGAATAGAAAATAGTCTTGCATCTTTACTAGAATTATTGAAAGGTAAGTTCTGACTGCAGATTCCTGATTCTGCCTGTGTGTCTGACAGTAGCTCAGTGTTTAAAAATATATAAACATAGGGAAGGATTTGGAAGTATCAAGCATATTTGTTTTGTTTTTCGGGTCAGAGTTTCTCTGTAGACTAGGCTGGCCTCAACCTCACAGAGATCCTCCTGCCTCTGCTGGGATTAAAGGCATGCGCCACCACTGCCTGGAGGTCTTTGTGTTTTTGAGATAGTCATCATGTATATCCCAGGCTCGCCTCACACTCGCTGTGCAGCCCACAATGGTTTTGGCTTGTGATCCTCTTTGCTTTACCCTCCTGAGTGCTGGGATTACAGGTGTGCAACAGCATCATGTAGAAGAACTTGAAAACTGTTGTGAGTTGGAATACAAGTGGATATGGTCTTATCTAGGCCCAGGTGGCCAGACTCTAACAATGTGGAGTTAATATTCTCAGTTGCCATGGCTGACTCTTGTGTGTGAATGTGAGTGTCATGAGTGTTCAGAGGGCAGAGGTTGAAGTTAAGTGTCTGTCTTATCACACTCGACCTCCTCTCTGAGGCAAGGCCATTCACTGAACCTGGAGCTCATGAATTTGGCTAGACTGGCTGCCAGTGATCCCCCAGGGACTCTCCCTTGTATATGCGCTCCTGTGCCTCACTCTCATATGGTGGCTGGTGATCCAAGCACTTTATCAGTCAAGCCATCTCCCCAGCCCCAGGGAGTTGCTCTCCTACAGTGGCTTTAGTCTTCCAGGTCACTCACTGAGTCTTCTTCACATTATGAGAATCTATATCCCACATCTCTTAGCTGAAGGCTAAAAGCTAGCATGTATCATTTTTAAGATTCCTTTTTATATTTTGGAGAATACAGAACAAATCATTGTTAAGACTTTTTACTTCATAGGCATTGGATCTTTTTTATTTGTTGGCTGTTTTTTTTGGGGAAGGAGGAGTTTCTTGGTTTTTTTTTTGGTGGTGGTGGTGGAGGAGGAGGAGGAGGAGGAGGTGGTGGTGGTGGTGGTGGTGGAGAAGGAGGAGGTGATAGAGGAGGTGGTGGAGGTGGTGGTGGTGGATCTTGAGCAGGCCGGTGAGCACTGACACTGAGCTACACTCCCATTCCATTGTAGCTTTTATTTTTTTTGTTTTTTGAGGCAGAGTCGCACTTTCTAGCTCTGGGCAGCTTGGAACTTAGCATGTACCAGGCTGGCCTTGAACTCAGAGATCTGCCTGCCTCCGCCACCCAGTGCTAAGATTAAAGGTGTGGCCACTGTGCCTCTCTTGGGATAAGTTCTTACATCACTAGTTTTCACATTCGACCCCATGTGTCTAAAGGTGTGTAAACTTGAGAATAAAAGCAGAAACCTTTCTGTCCCCCAGGCGTCTTCAGCATGTGTAAAGGCGAACTCTTAGAAGTTAAAGATGGCAATGTGAAGACACAGCCTGCTGTCCTAGAGAACCTGGTCTTCTTTGTCGAGGTGTGTCTCCATCCTCCTGAGGGCACAGGCAGGGCATCACACCAGCAGCTTACCCTTTCTCACCTGACTGTTTGGAACCTGGAAGTAATCGCACCATTTTCTGAACTGGTTTCATCTCTTATCTTAGTGACAGCTTCTGAGTGGCCTTCCTCTTCTCTAAGGTTCCCTAGAATCAGTTTTGTCCTGTTCCCTTTGGCTCATGATTTTAGTTCATTCCTCCAGCTGTTTTAACTGGTTACCTAGCATTCTGCATTATGAAGGAGTCTGGAGGATGATAAAATACAGAGTGTTAGTTACTGTGTAGTCAAGACTGAGCTTGAACTCTGAATCTTCCTGCCTCAGCTTCCTAGGTGCTGGAGTCATGGACACATGCCAGCATACCTGTCCGCCAAACCTTGTTTTTATCCAGATTCTTATTGTTGTTTAGGGGGTGTGTGCGTGTGTATATATATATATGCCTGCATGAGTTTATGTGTACCTTGTGCACAGGGACCTGCAGAAGGCCACAGGGCATCGGATCCCCTGGAACTGGAGTCACAGGCAGTTATGAGCTGCCATGTGGGTGCTGGGCATTGATCCCAGGTCTCCTGCAAGAGCAGCCAGCACTTTTAACTGCAGAGTGTTCCCGAAGCCAATAGCTACATGTTTTTTTCAACCCATGTCTCCCTTTTTCCTGTGGCCTGTAGTCTCCTGAAGGCTGTGCACTCTGCTCTAGTGACTTAGGCTCTGGTGAGAGCCTAAGAGCCCCTCAGCGAGTGCTGAGTGATCACAGAGCACAGACAGCCCCACCCTGGGGACAGGAGTAACCGACCGAGTGCTCCAGGGTGCTGGGTGCGGAGTTCAGACTGTAAAGAACCCTTGGATTCTTTACACCCAGCAAAGGAACATGCAGATCATCTCCTTAGAGAAGTGAAGTCAAGTGGAGGCTCGCAGCTGAGAGTCAGAAGGAAGGAGGAGGAGGCCAGGCTGCTGGAGCAACAGACTGTTGTGGACCACCTTCAAAGAAAGAAAGGTTTATTCTGGCTCACAGCTACAGTTTCCAGGCCTGGTTGACTCGTCCCAGTCCCATGGGCTCTGGTGGGCTTCTGCGGAAGTGCCAGCTGTCACGTGTGTCTCTGGATGCTGTTTCGACCCCTTAGTGTCACCCAGACTGACTAATTTGCATATTTCCTCTTTCAGACTATCTCTATCGTCCTTTGGGTATCTAGTTACTGTGAGAGTGTCTTGCGACCATACAAATTAAATATACAGAAAAAGAAAAAGAAGAAAAAAGAGACCAGCATCATCATGGTAATAACTTGGGTGTTTTCCTTCCCCTTTGCCTGCATGCTATATGATCCTCGGGGCTCTGGAGGCACCTTTTCTCCCACGGCCTTTCTGAAAGGGCCTTGCTGCCTTGCCTGGCCTTGTCTTGACTTTTGATCATCAGCCCCCTAGTGTATGTTGGTTTTGAGACAGTCTCTCGTGCTTTGGCGTCCCGAGAGCTCTTTCCCCAGTTACGCCCTCACAGTATCAGGGACAGACAAATGGCCCCATGAAGGTCCATGCCTAGCTCGGCACTGGCCGACCCTCGGCCATGTCTGCTGTCTTGTCAGTTGGCGAGTTCGTTCACACGGAGTCATGGTCTTAGAAGGCCGAGTTCATAGTACCCGTTCATCCCGACTACAGCCTTGCTGTTCCCTGTCACAGTGCTGTTCCTGTGATGCAGCTTTGAGTTGCGGTCTTCAAACCCTCCTTATCCTTTGTCTGCTTTTGTAGAGTCTAGGCAGGGACACCATTGAGACTTCGTGTTCCTTAGACACAGGCACTGCCCTTCAGTTCATCACGTCAGGAAACACTGGTGTAGGGAAGCGTCTCCCTGTCACGGCAGAGGCTCTTCTTCCCTTCTGTGATTACAAAGTGGATGTAGGGGTTGGGAGCTGGCTCAGTGGCTAGGGAAGCTTGCTGCACTTCCACAGAACCTGAGGTTGGTTCTCAGCACCCACCTCAGATGGCTCACAACCTCCTTCATCTCTCAGTTTAGGGTATCAGACACCATTTTCTGGCCTCTGTAGGAGGATCACACCAAGTTTGACGTTTGCTTGGTTTATGTAGAGTTCCTGGCAGGAAAAGCTACGTAGCAGAGACCCCAAACAAACCTCACATAAAGTAAGCTCCATAAACGTGTGCAATCCCAGAAGACACTGATAGCCGTTTGGCACTCAGCAGATGGAGGCAGAGAGGTCAAGAAAGAATTCAAGGCTAACCTTAGCTACATAGAGAGAGGCCAGCCTAGGCTATATGAGACTTTTTTAAAAGCAAAAATCTGTAACTTGCCTATTTGTTTTGTTTTTTTATTCAATTAGGATATTTGGTCATTTCTCTCTCTCTCTCTCTCTCTCTCTCTCTCTCTCTCTCTCTCTCTTATGATGGTCATCTTTTTTATGTCAGTAAATACAGATTTATTTCATCGTTTTTGTCATTTCTCCATCATATTAATAAACTATAGTTTTTTGTTTTTCTTGGGTTTTTTTTTTTTTTTTTTTAGTGAATATGAGTTGGTTTATAGTATCTTGACTCTAAATAGAGCTACTATTACAATCTAGACTCAGATCGAAGTGAACTGAGTATGTCCTATGCCCCTCCTGCCAGCACTGGCCACGTGATTGGAAGTCGAGTTTGTGTGCTGTCAGGTTTGTACGGTACTGAGCCTGGAGAGCACAGGTCTTTCTTCACAACAGTTAGTGTCAGCCCCATTGCAGAAGGCGCAGTTTTTCCAGTTTATTATCACAATTAGGTTTAATAAATTGGTTTTTTAGTGTGTGGTTGTTTTCTCTGCATATACAAGTGGTCTGCACCACTTGAATGCCAGGTCCCCACAAATCCAGCAGAGGGCATTGGATCCCCTCCCCTTTAACTAGAGTTGTGAGCCACCAGTGGATGCTAGGAGTCTAACCTGGGTGCTCGGCAAGGGCAGCTTGTGATCGTAACTGAGGAGTCAGCTCTCCAGCCCTGGATTCTTTTGCTCAGTGAACGGGTTCTTTTGAGGGGGAAATGGTAGTCTTTTTTTTTTTTTTTTAAACCAGAGCTGAGGACAGAACCCAGGGCCTTGCGC
The DNA here is from genome assembly GCF_004664715.2 of Peromyscus leucopus. Classification (NCBI taxonomy): domain Eukaryota; kingdom Metazoa; phylum Chordata; class Mammalia; order Rodentia; family Cricetidae; genus Peromyscus; species Peromyscus leucopus. The sequence continues at coordinate 12,671,624 of NC_051082.1, forward strand.
TTGCTAGGCAAGCACTCTACCACTGAGCTAAATCCCCAAGCCCGAAATGGTAGTCTTTTATTGGTTTCTAGTTAGCTCCATGTTAGAGAGGCCTTTTCACACTTAAAATGCTACCGACACTTTGTTCAGGTACTTCCTTTTCCTAGTGTCAAGTCAGGGTCTGGCTTTGAATTGCATATATAATTCAGACAACCTTGAACTCAGGCTCTTTCTGTCCCCACCTCAGGGGTGCTAAGGTTACAGGTAGGAGCCACCATGCCTGCCTCCCACTACTTCCTTCTTTCACCCATAGGGCGACACAGCGAGATCTTATTTAAACAAAGCTATATATATATTATATTATTACTATATATTATATATATATATTATGTTTCTATCGTCCATTAATATTGGAAATCTCAGATGTAAAAAAAGACAGGAGAATAAAATATTTTACTTTGGTTTTCCATACATATGTGTATGTGGTACATGTGCATGTGAGTTTGCAAGTTCACACATGGGCACATGTAAGCAAGAGGTGGATGTTGAGTCAGATATCATCATGGTTGCTCTCTTCCACCTTACATACTGAGGCAAGGGCTCTCACTTGAACCCAGAGCACACCAGTTTGGCCAGTCTAGAAACCCATTTTGCTGCTGGGATTGCCTGGCTCTGCCTCCGGAGTGCTAGGATTGCAGCCAGCATGGATGTGTTTGCGGGGTCTGACACGCGTGGTTGCTCACCCACTGAGCTCCCTCCCCTGTCCCTCGCCATCTGGTACTCTTCTTGCCCATTCCAGTCCTCAGGCGTCCTAAACAACTAACAGGCTTTCTGTTTGTTCCTCTCCAGCTCATGCTGGCGAGTAGGAAGTAAAAATTCATATAAGAAAGAATATTGCTGCCTAGGTTAATCCCTGGTGTTGTGTTTTCCATCCAAAGGCTGTCTAAACCGTCAGTGTGGAGTCAGCAGCCAGTTGGTTACTCCAGACTCTCTTGCTGTCCCAATGTGTCTGTCCCTGTGGTCACAGCATCAGATGCCGGGCAGTGGGGAGTCAGCGTATCTCATTCTGGAAACACAGGAGATGCTAAAGAAGCTTTTAACACTTTTTTATCTTCTTCACCCCAGCCTCCAGTCTTCACCAGTTTCCAAGACTATGTAACTGGACTTCAGACTTTAATTTCCAATGTTGTGGATCATATTAAAGGACTTGAAACACATCTAATTGCACTTAAACTTGAGGAACTCACGTTAGAAGACACTTCTATCTCTCCGGTAAGCGATGCTAGGCAAGCAGCATGCTTCCTGCACATGTTGAAACGTTTTCAGGAGGACTAGTTGATGTTCTATTTATCATTCTCTCCCGGGAAGACAGAACAGGTGCTTTGGATGGCGCTTTTTTTATTGTGGTGGTGGTTTTTAAATTATATTGTTGTGACATTACATTGGGTGATAGGTTTTCTTCCTCTTCCATCCTTCAACCTGATTTTCTGTGGCTGTTCCTCTCCTAAGAGAACTAATGCCAAGGCAGGGGATGAGGCTCCGTTGATAGAGAGCTCTTACCTAGCATTCAGGGAGGCTGGGCAAGGTGGTACATACCTGTTCTCCCAGCACTCAGACTCTGAAGCAGGAGGATCACTACAAGTGTGAGTCCAGTCTGGTCTACACAATTCATCCCAAGCCAGGGAGGGCTACGACTCTGTCGAAGGGGCTGGGTGTCTCACAAAATCTCAGAATCCTTCACATTGAAATGAAATCTCTCATGGAGAAATTTGAAGATTAGCAATTTCTTACTGAGCAGGTAGAGGTAAGAGATGAGCTGTGGGAAGGTATGGTGTGGCACAGTGGGCCACTGATCCTCCTGCCTCCCAGTAAGGAATGGCGGTTCTGGGTCAGTATTACAGAGTCCCCTTTTCTCTTGTAGCTTAGCCTGCCGCAAACAGGGATCACAGGCTAGACACTGCCCCTCACTCTGGGGGAGAAGTCTCTCTCCCCAGGTGGAGAGGAGGACACCTGCCTGATGGGAGGGAGCACAGCAGTGATTGGCCAGCTGTGGCCTGCTTTCACTAGTCCAGATCCAGAGTCCCCAGGGCCAGTCTGCATGGGCACTGGCAGGTGTCTGGTTTTCCCTCTGCAGAGCACAGCATTGCGGTGTCTGGAGCCATAGGCGTGAAATGCCGTGCCTGCAATGGTCCTTATCTTTTAGTGGGGTTTGTGTTTGTTTAACTTCTAAAAATGTATTTATTTTTATTTAATGTTTGGGTATTTCGCCCGCTGCACATACATCTGTGGACACATGTGTGCCTAGTGTCTGAGTCATTCTGTATCCTCTGGAACTGGAGTTAGAAGTGGCTGGGAGCCACCATGACGATGCTGGGAATTGAACCCGGGTCCTGTGAGAGCCCCCGGTGCTCTCAGCTGCAGGGCTGTCTCCAGCCATTTTGTCTTGGAATCTCTCAACTCTGTGTCCTTTAAAGTACATCTCCTGTGTTTAGTCTTTATTCCCCAACTTGACAGTCTTTCTTCCTATTTCCTCCACATGGGGTACCCAGCTAAAAAGAGCTGTGGGTGGACATCTTTCTCTGTGTTTATATTCATGAGAGTGTATAGTATCATATTATTTCATAGTTGAAGTAAGTAAAGATGCCACTTTCTGCAGCTTGGGCTTTCTTTATTCCCTCACAGATTTGCTCAGACTGACATGTAAAGTCAGCCTTGATTAGCTGCTGTATCAATGTATGAATGAATCACAGCCACTGTACATTATAGGCTTGGGGAGGTTGTTTGGTATTGAGGGCAGAACTCAAGGCTTTATATTCGAGATATAAATGCTGCTCCCATTTTTTAGGTTGGCATTGTCTGTGTCCAAAAGTGGTTGAATCCAGAACACACACACACATTCCTTGAAAACCAGAATCCATTATAGTTTAGGTCCTTATAAAATCACACAGTGTTTGCATGGAACCTGTGTGCATCCTAGGCTACATATGATGCCTGCCTAACACAGTGTCAATGCTCTGTTGGTCACTTTTATACTGACTGGATCTTTTCTGTTGTTGTTGGTTTTTGTTTTTTTCCACCCCACCCCCGAGACAGGGCTTCTCTGTGTAACAGCACTGACTATCCTAGAACTCGCTCTATAGACCAGGTTGGCCCCGAACTCACAGAGATCCGCCTGCCTCTGCCTCCAAGTGCTAGGATTAAAGGCGTGTGCCACCACCACCTGGCTACTGACTGGTTCTTTTTTTTTTTTTTTTTTTTATTTCAGTTTTATTACAATACATTCCATTACATACTGATACTAAGCAACTGGAGTGCATATTGAACATATAAATATTAAAAATAGCAAAAATTATACTAAAGATTTTTCCCAAAAGTATTAGGATTACGGAAAAACACTAATAGGAAGTTAATTTTGCTATGGGTAATAGGAAAATGTTTCCAGATAGTTCTGTTTGATGTCACCCATCTGACTGCTGATGCCATGATCCTTATCAGGTGATTTGAAAAAGATATTGTGAGGCGAGATCACGTCTAAAATCTGTTTCTAGGCACACAGAATTCCAATCCATGGGCCAGCCATCTTGCCTCAATCCTACTGACTGGTTCTTAATGACTATAAAAAAAAGTCTTATTGCTAGGCAGTGGCAGTGCACACCTTTAATCCTAGCACTGGGGGATGGATGAGGTGGGGAACAGATGCAGGTGGATCTTGTTGAGGCTATTCTGGTCTACAAAACGAGTTTCAGGACAGCCAGGGCTACGTGGAGAAACCCAGTCTCGAAAAACTAAAAAACAAAACAGAGTCTTACTGGGTTTAGCACAGACTCTGGGTTTATTCTTGAGATTAGTTTTGATGTGTGGTTAGTGGTGGAATGTGTGGGTATACAGCCTGTGGCTAAGGACAGCTCTATTTGCTTTTTATGCATACTACTGAATAAAATGTATTCGTAGATGTGCGTGTTTACACACACCTTTAGTCCCAGCACTTGGGAGGCAGAGTCGGGTGGATGGATCTCAGTGAGTTCAAGGATGGCCAGGGTTATATAGGGAGACCCTGTCTCAGAAAAACAAAAACAAACATTTGTGTAAACTATCCTGTGCTCACCTCCATTTCTAAGGCTGAGTGCGTGTGACGGCGTCCTAGCACGGTGGCATCCAACACCGCTCCTCAGGGGTGTGTATCTGGTTTGTTGGGGCTCCAGGCGTCACAGTACCACCAACCTCATGTAGCCCTCCCCACTCCCTGGCCCTCTGTGTCCGGGCACACCCACGTTTTGTCTCTTGATCCTGTGGACTGTCACGGGCAGGATTCATGGGGAGTTGGGAAGATGAGGTGGGCACAATGGATGGGACACGGATGGACCTGCCACTATTCTATAGGAAAAGATGGCGTTGGTAAGTTGGTGCTGCGCAGAGTGGCTGTGATGTCAAATAGTGATCCAGTTCTACTTCATCTGCAACAGTCAGACGTCTTAGATTATATACCGTGCCAGCTTGTCAGAAAATAGTAATGGTGCTGTGTCTGACTACTCAGAAAGAATCTTCCCCGTGTCTTGGCATGGGGCACACACCTCTCATACCAGCCTGGGTCACATGTCCATATTATGAGTCATCTAATGCCCAAAATGGCTTTCCCCTTCTTATATTTTGTGAACTGAAAATGACTTGGTGTTCTGGGTGAGGTCACTATAAATCAAGTGAATGATTTTCGAGCAAGACAACTTAATTGTTGTTTCTGTTATAGGAAGAAAGAAAATTTTCAAAGACTGTGCAGGGGAAAGTACAGAGCAGTTACCTGCACTCACTTCTGGAAATTGGGGAGCTGCTGAGAAAAAGACTTGAGACCACAAAGAAACTAAAAATTTAAGCAAGTCTGAAGCACAGGCCCTGAAGAGCGACAGCAGAAGATGACGATACCACCTCCCCTGGCAGAGCAACATCTGCTGGCCATCGTTAATCCAGAACTTCCTCACAAATGCATGAAGGACTTTGATCGTGAATTCATTTTGAGGTATTAAATATATACAACTGATTATAAATTATTGTATATAAACCAGAAGCAGGACCCTCATCTGGGTTTACCACTCTTTATACCTGTTCATACACACAAGACAGCGACAAGAGAACCCCACTTCCCTTCCATCACCAGAAGTGTCTGGGTGGGGTTTCTAGACAAGCAGCAATAGAAACCCAAGTACAAAGCACCAACCTCAAAGCAGGTGATTGCTCTCTGTCATGCAGTGGGAGTTGGGGTTTGGTCCTGAGTCACAGGAGGAAAAGCAGATGCAGGAGCAGGGTCTTTCCATTGTGGCAGCTTCCTTGTAAGGCTCCCACAGAGCCAGGGTGGGCCCACAGAGGGTCAGATGAAACGTGGTGTGAGCACATGCCGCTGCAGGGCACCACACATGACCACAGGTGCTCAGTTTTGGCTTCATAGTCCTCTGACAGCCAAGACATCCCTAGCCCCGCTCCTGGAGAGTCCAGCCTCAGGTCAATAAGGAAGACTCTGAGTACAGCCCACCTCGCACTTCATAAGCTGCTGAGACCTCGCTCCACTGGTCCTCTAGGAAAGGTGGGAAGAGCTGTTTAAAGAGCAGTATCCATGTTTGTGCAGGCGAGTCTGATACCTGTCTCCTTGGTTTCAAGTCCCATCCTGCAGCTGATTCATGAGTCACACACACAGAGATAGACAGGCGTAACTATACCTAGAAACAAAGATTTACCACTTGAGTGTTTTTAAGTGGGGAGTTTGGGACAGAAGGGATTTATGTCATGGGTTTAACCTAGGTCTTCAGTTTTAGGTTGACAAAGATGTTTTACCATGGGCCTGATGTCAGTCTTTGTTGACACTTGGCAACTGTAGCAGGATGTATTTCCTTTGTTCACCTGGAGGTCAGAGGTCTGGTTCCCAAGCCTCCAGCTTGAGAGGCCGCTCCGGAGAGAGACTGAAAGCTGCTCTTGGGTGTGCTGTGCCGAGCTCTTACAGCTCCTTGGTAACGGTTGGTGTTTGAATCCCTCTGTCTGTCCTCCTTCCTCGTCACCTGACCACTGCGAGTCAGTGACTGTAAGGTGAAGAAATGAATTTGCTGAGTATTGGTCTTTCCCACACACTGCTCCAGCAAACGGTGACACCAGCTAAGGAGAGCTGGCAAAATCTCGGGTATGAGATTAGCGTTTTATCCTTTATCTTAACATTCTTAGAGTCACCCGTCGGCCTAGTGGTTGATAATAGTTTAAACGGCTAGGACATCTGTAGAAACCACTTTCTTACTTGTGAGATGTGCTGGAAAGCCCAGACCATGTAATTACTCCAGAACATTTTTATCACTCAGTTGTTGCTATAGTATCACGTGCTCCATCCCAAAAGGAAGGGCCTTTTGAATGAGATGGCTTGGAGACTGATTCTGACTTGCCTTGAACATCAACATGTGATCATTTTCTATAGCTGTGGCCTGGGTCCCATGGGCCTGGGTGGGCTTTTGCCTGCACTGTGGCTCCTGGAATAATGTCTCTTCAGATACTCAAACTGTACTGTATGTCTGTAGGTATAGATGCTTGTTAACAGCTCTGTCAGCCAACCATGATCAGGTAGGTATGGACTCTGGGCTGGCTCTGGTCCTCAGGACAAAACTCCCTCTAGTGGTCTATCCAGTCAGTCTCCTGCCCTGGACACCTGGGATCTCCACTGGTTTTACTGACAAATAATGTCAAGTTGGAGTTACGCTTCCTTTGTTACTTGCTGATTTTCCTACTAAATGTAGCATTTCAATTAGATCCAATTCTTACATTTTGAGATAATTGTAAAAAGAATGAAATTATGAAGAAATGGCCAATATCTTTTATCAGTCTGTTCTTTTGGAAGCTGTCATGCACTATAAATTGTGTACAGTTAAAGTGTATATATATATATATATATTCTTACTGAGTAAAATGCACCCTCTCCCCACGGTTGTATGTCTTAGTATCTGAGGAGAATGCTCAGTGACCTGTTGCTGCTGCTGCTGCTGCTGCTGCTGTTCTGGTTTATATGGGTTTTGTTCTGTTTTGTTTTTGTGTGGTAAATTGATATTTAAAAAAAAAGCAAACAAAAAAACCACGACTATTGTTTACAGACTGAAAAATCACTGCTTTTTATACTACTGAGATCCTGAGTCAAGACTTTCCAAAGCAGGAATTGGGTTCAAGTTACTTCTCTGACATGGACTGAGAGTCCTTTGTAGTGTCTCCACATACTGGAGAGTGTGCACAAACCTAGGTGTGCTGCCATCAATTTTGTATATTTTCATAATTTTAATTGTTCAAAATTGCATTATATTTTGCAATCACCACGTTCAATCTGTATTTGTCTTTCATTTCAACATTTTCAATATAAAAAGGGGTTCAATTTATCCACAGTCTTGTTGAAACTCTTCCTACTTTTTGATATCATTTATTGGTACGGGAAATCTGCTCTTGAGAGTTAAGTAAAGGCAGCAGCTTGGCTTTAACTGGACAGGTTAATTTACATAAGTGCTTGCATTTTTAGTTGGCATTCTTGCCTGGTTCATTTTTGTTCAGTCTTAAAAGTTAGAACTTCCTAAGCAGTGTACCTCATCTCAGTTCTGTACAGAATGTTAGCCCTACCTTGGGCTAGCCCAGGCCAGAGGCCAGAGGCAGGAGGATCAGGTCAAAACCATGTGCAGCTACTTAAAAACAAACAAATGAAAATAAAAACCAAAAGATCAAAGGTCAGAACGTATCTTTGTGGCTTCCCAGTAGTGCCTTACACACTTCCATTTATTAACTGGCAGGTGTATTAACTGGCAGGTGTGTCCTGAGCAGCTGTGCTACATCTGTCAGTCGCTGAGGCCTGACATCCTAAGTGGAGGCTGTGTGGTGCAGATCCATCCCTGTGGTGGAACTTGGGTCAGTGTGTCTGGAGACCCGATAGTCAAAGTGCAAAGGCCCCACTTAGGAAAGTGACTGGAAGGCTTCAGGCTGTCTGGTGACACACACCACTTGCTCAAGGGCACACTAACCATGTAGTAGAAGCAGGAGCTGTTTTCCTGATTCCTTTTTGTCCTGCTAGCACATGCCCTTAGCAAGTTTTGCCTGTTTCTTCAGGGAGGAATTAACTTTATCTAAATATTTTTTCCTTTAACAAAAAGAGTGTTCACTGCTGCTCTTAACCTTCCCAACATGATTTGACTTTGCAGACACTATTACTATTTAATGCCAACCTTACAGTGGTGAGTACAGAGCTAGTCACAGGATCATGCACGTTATTTGGAGTTTCCCATTGCAGTTCATGCTTGAGGAGCACAGCTTTATGCAACTTCTAGCTTCTGTAGATGCCAGGAACATGAATGTGCCCACACACACACACACACAAGAGCTAAAATCTAGACCCTTTCTCCGTGAGATAGTTCTTCCCTGTACACCCAAGGCTAGCCGTGGACTCCTTTTTTTGCTTCACTCCAAAAGTTCCTCTTGGCACTGAAAATTTATTCTTTAGAATAAAATATATGTTTGATCCAGTGTTTACTGCTTTAGGTTATTGAAGAATTCCCTTAAACAGTATTAGCCATATGGCGCTAAGAAGCCAGATTCTAGGTAGCCATCATTAGAGCCTGCTTCCTGTCCCATGTCAGTGTTGCTGGAAGGAGTCACCTGGCTGCAGAATGAGGGAGATTGCACTTCTCTGGCATATGTCAATCTCTTAAGCAGATTCAACTTGAAATAGAAGACATAGCAGCCGGCCTGAGCCCATCCTGGGAAGGCCCAGGGTAGCCTGCCACTCTCCACCTCTGTCACCGGGCATGAAAGACTGGGTGTTCTGCTTTCTATAAGACAGCGAGTCCTTTGTCCTTTGGAGTTGGCTGGCCTAGATATGGGTATAAACTAGAACAGCTAAGGTAAATCTGTTTCAGAAGCACCCAAGGAGACTAGAAAGGATTTTGATTAAAATTACAAAATGAAAATATTAGCAGCTAGAGAAATGGCTTGCTCAGTAGTTAAGAGCCCATGAGGACCTGAATTCGGTTCCCAGAACCTACAAAGTGGCTCACAACCCAACACCTTTTTCTGGCCTCCATGGCTGCTGCATGCCCATGTACATTGTGTATGTACATACATGCGGACAAGCACTCAGACACATAAAATTAGAAAAATCACTGAAAACACTGGGTCCTCTGAATCTCAGATTCGTTCCTGAGATGTAAACTCTGTGCTGTGAGCAGGGGCAGTTAAGTGTGGGGATGGCTCACACCCCTGGCCGAAGCAACTCTGTTTTGCTTGATCCAACTGAACACAGCCCCTCTATCTACCCGTTTGTTTCCCGAATCTCTGAGTAGCATCTGCAGGAGTGAGGGAACAGAAGAGGCCTGCATTTCTGACAGCTGTGTCTGCAGAGGAGCCAGGTGCTCTGAGAGGTGGGGGAGAGTCCGGTTAAAGTCGGCTTTGCCAGGCAGTGGTGGCACACACCTTTAATCCTAGCACTCAGAAGACTGAGGCAAGCAGATCAGGCAGATCTCCCGAGTTTGAGGCCAGCCTGGTCTACAGAGCGAGTTCCTGGAGAGCCAGAGCTGTGTTATACAAAGAAAACCTGACTCGAAATTTAAAAAAAAAAAAAAAGTTGATGTTGACTGAGTAACTTACAGCAAGTGATATTGTTGGGAGAGTAGTTTATAATTTAAATCTTTAAATTGGAATGATTGTTCATCTGGTTATGTACTTATAGGATCTCAGTTACCCCAGGCTGATCCTCATAGTGGTCAGATTACAGATGTGTATCACCACATCTGGCTTTGGTTGTATAAATTCTGAAAACAGTACATTAGTATAACTAAGAATTTGCTCTAGAGAAAGCATGAAAGATAACGCCCTGTTGCTTGTTCATTGGTAAGGCCAGAGGGCAGACAGCACCCTGTCCTCGCCATACATGATTCTCCAGGAGGTAGTCTAGCCTTGTGCAGGGAAGAGGAAGCCATAACAGCTAAATCTCAAAATGGAACTCAAATCATAGGTCAAAAGTACAATCTGAAAAGAAAACCATCTAACCAAAACAGACTTTATTTGTTCAGAATGAACTCCTCCGTAGCACCAGTTCCTCTGGGGGGCGCATCTCACCAGCCTCAGCCGAGCACACAGGCTCTCCACACCCTGGCTCTAGGGATGTCCTAAGTATGGTCTCAGCAGCATGAATGTCCAGGCGTACTCAGGGCTCAGGTTTGGCTCAGGACTGCTTTGCTCCACTCCCCCTTGTGCCCCACGGGGGCCTCCAGCCAGCAGGTGGCTCTCCCCTCCCCGCCCCCAGCACACCCTGGAAACCCCTGTGCCCCGTCACAGCTCCTCCTTCTCGGCCCCCTTCTTCCGGAAGGCAGTCAGGATGTTCAGGCTCTTCTGCAGTTCCTCCTTCTTGCTGTCGCTCATCTTGTTCTCAATCAGCTTGCTGATCCGAGTCATTTCTGAGGCTGGGAAGTCTTCCCCTTGGTCCAAGATCTTCCCCATGATCTTCAGGTACTGGCTGGCCCACTTCCTCTCCGTCTCCTTCACACCTGAGAGGCCATCCTGCCCCTGCTTCAAGATGGCCTGGCGGGCCTCTACGCTGGAAGCCTTGATAAACTCGCCTGCTAGGGCATCATAGGCAGGCAGGCAGCCAGGCATGCCCAGGTAGACCCCCTGCCCCTTTAACCAGCGCTGGATGGCTCCGACCTTAATTGCCCCACTGTATGGTACAGGGTTCTCAAAGTCCCCATCCCGGAACAGGTAGAAGACTGGGTAGCTCTCTTTGTCCAGCTTGTATTTCTCACTCAGCTCCATGTTCAACTTGTCACCGTAGTCTGCAAACAGAAACCAGACATGAGGAACTAGTATAACATTGCTGTGGGGCCTGCTGAGCAGAGGGAGAGATTGAAAAGTTGGCTGTGCAATGTGAAGTTTCACCAGAGACCTGGGTCTCCATTTGTTTCCTAACATGCCTTAGCTGCGTGGCTCTACTGTGTCATTCAGTGACTCTTTGGGGGAAACAATAATCTTTGGAATATTGTATTCACTGTGCGCTGGAACCTGCTGTGGGTGTGTGGGAATAGTCACAGTGCAGATCTCCGAGGCTGCAAGGAGCTTGTAATCTACAGGACAGAAGAGACACTGCAGGGCACAGTTTGGGAGTGAGGAGGCTTCTGTGATCCAGGCTGCATAATCTGACTTCAGAGGAGTCAGCCACATGAAGATCTGGGGCTCGTGTGAGAAGGTCTGGACAGGGACTGAGCTCAGAGGTCACGAGCCACATCCAGCCACTCTGGCTGCAGCTTTACAGAAGAGGGGGGGGGTAGTATTTAGTGACCACTGACGGCAACACAGGCCCTGCCTCACAAAGGCTGTAGGAAGACCAGTGAGGGAACACACCTCTGTGGAGAAGGGAGGTGCTCACTGTGTGGTGGCAGCTCTGACACCCTCCCCAATAGGCAAGTTTTCTCCAAGGCTAAAAGCTGGTGATGGCTGCTAGGGGTTCCTCCTAGTCTGCCCTTTTTTTTTTTTTTTTTTTTTTTTTTAAGACTGATTTTTACTTTATGTCCATCGGTGTTTTGACTATATGTATGTCTGAGGTATCAAATCTCTTGGAGCTGAATTACAGACAGTTGTGAGCTGCCACGTAGTTGCTGTGAATTGAACCCAGGACCTCTGGAAGAGCAGCTAGTACTCTTAACTGCTGAGCCATCTCTCCGGCCCTCCAGGTCTGGCATTTAACTGCCCCATTGAGTCTTAAGCATCAGGCCGCTGGTCTGAGACACAGGTGACCATACTATAGAACTTCCTCCACAGAGGTGTCAGGGACAAAGCTCATGGGAAGCAGCACAGTGGCCTGGTACACAGTAGGTGCAGGATGGATGTTTTCCCAGCTGCAGTTATTAGTCACCAAGTGCTGCGGGAGCTGACTAACTGCCCTGAGAAGTGTGCCAGCCAGCTCTACTGCCACCAGACTGCAGGAAGTTCCCAGGGTCTTCCCGGTGAAGGTGACAGTGTCTGCCGATCGCTCTCTGGACTGTACCATTGGATGCTGGTGACCACAGCTATAGAAACCGCCCATTGATGACTGGTGGCAGCAGCTTATTCCAGCTATTGCCAGAATCCAGCACTGGCATAAAAGCTGACATGAAGACAAGAAGATGGCGTTCCTCCTGTCCCCGGCCTTGCAAGGAGGGACTCCGTTCTCAAGGGAAGTCAGACTGGTGGAATTTGGGAAGAGGGGGCATCCCTTCAGGCAGCTATGGGATCCCCTGTGGTCCCACGGGCGGGCGGCACCTGCTCTGCCTAAGCTTGCTGCAGGCACTAGCTTCTGACAGATCACACAACCAGTTTCTCCGAGGGAATGGCTCAGGGGCTATTAGTCCCCCTCCCAGCAGGGAAATGAGCCCTAGCTTCCTTCCTCCCAGGCCCCTCCCCAGTCATCCTGGACTTGTCCATACCTGAGATCCCCACCTCTGCCACCAAGAGATCATCGCTGGAGGCCGAGTTTTCAGCCAGCCGCTTGAACTCGTCCTGCTTCTCACCGTAGGGGTACTGGGTGTCGAACTTCACCAAGACGAACTTGCTTTTGGGGATGACCTGAGGGCGCATAGAGCTGAGCAAGTCGGGTGTTCAGGGACCTTTGGGGCTAATTCCCCTTCCCAAGGGACCCCTGTTTAAGAAACAGAGTGGAAGCAAGCCTACACAGGAGACAAGCTGTCCCATGCTATCATTCACGGATTCCCCTAAAGCTTAGGATGTTTCCTTTGCTGGGCATCGCACTAGGCATTTGTTCACACTGAAAAGACAGTAGTGGAGAGAGAACTGAGGCCTTCCCCCAGTGTCTTTCAACAATACCCAGGAGACCTTAGCAGGCACTGCTGGTGTCTGCCATCTCAGGGGGGTCTTTCTCAGTAAACACCACAGTCAGGATGCTTTGGCCATAGAGGCCAGAGTTTGAACTGAACTGAGCAGGTTCAAGTCAGTAGAAGGTTGCTGAGAGGCCAGACTTCTTTCAAGACAGTGTTTCTCTGTTTAGACCTGGCTATCCTGGAACTCCCAATGATCTGCCTGTCTCTGCCTCCTGAGTGCTGGGATTAAAAGCATGCACTACTACCCAGCTGTCTACCATGTTTTTAAAACTTGTTCATGTTCTAGCACCTGTCAGAACATGATGCCTTTTCTTTTTTCCTTTCTTTTGGAGACAGGGCCTATATGTAGCCCAGACTAGCTCACACTGATCCTCCCGTCTCAGCTTCCCAAATGCTGAGGGTACATGCATGCATCACCACACTCCGGCTTAGAGCTTTGACCCCCCACCCCCAAGTAAGCCACACATCAGCTGATAGACTCTCCAGTTGCTTCTTCCTCTTGGTTACTATAGAAAGCACTGCCCTAAATGTTCACATACATGTTTTGTTTGAGCACACAAATGCCATTCCTTTGATTTACTAGGAATGGAGCTTCAGGCAAGTCTACATTTAACTTACTGATGAGCTCAAGACTTCCTTTTGGTGGCTCCTTTTAATGCACACATTTTATCTAGCTAGCTTTGGTCAGTAATATTGCCTACCCATCTTCAAATTAAAAAAAAAAAAACTTATTGTTTCTAATTCTGTATGTGTGGCTATGTGCATCTGAGTACAGGTACCTAAGGAGGCCAGGAGAGGGCGTCTGATCCCTGGAGCCAGAGTTACAGGCTGTAAGCTGCCTGGCAGGGGTGTGAGGGCAGTGTTTGCTGTTAACCACTGAGCCATCTCTCCAGCCTCCATCAACCTTTTCGTGCGTGTAGTCCAGCAATCCCAAACTGTCATATTTTCATCACAGGCAATCACTGGAGGTAAAAAGGACTTTTTTTTTTTTTTAACATTCACTTGGTTTTACATATTTAAGGATATTAACACTGCCGAGGGACATGAAGAACAGAAGCCTTTGGAACAGGTCACTGACACCAGAAAGTCAGAGCTCTAAGGCTCAGCAGCAGAGAAGACTGAAAATATAAATCGGATCATATCCCTGTGGCCCAGCTGGCCTTGTTTCTGCTCAACACTAGCTCCAGCCTGCTGCCTGGAAGCCTCTTCCTGGGTTCCCTTGACTGCCTCTGTCATTCAAGACTCAGTTTAAATGTCCCCTTCTAGTGGAGAGAGCAATCCAATCACCTATTACTTCACTTCCTTAACCCTCTCCCATCTCACTCTGAAACCGTCTTTTCTTTTTTTTTTTTGGTTTTTCGAGACAGGGTTTCTCTGCGTAGCTTGGCGCCTTTCCTGGAACTCACTTGGTAGCCCAGGCTGGCCTCGAACTCACAGAGATCCGCCTGCCTCTGCCTCCCGAGTGCTGGGATTAAAGGCGTGCGCCACCACCGCCCGGCGAAACCGTCTTTTCTTAATTGCTAATTTTCTGTCCTTTCCACTTGGATGTGCATTTCTAAGGATAAGGACCATGGCCCATGTTCTGCTGCACTCCTCAAGTCCCAGTGTCTGACTGACGTCTGGCAGACACTGAGAAATGTTCTGAATAGAGAGAGCTCTAACAGTTTTGATGCTGCAAGGTAGTAAGAAGTGGCCTGGTGTTTCCAAAGCACAGCACGGGATCCCTACCAGGGGGCCTACCTACATTGTAATACAGAATACCAGTCCTCATAGGGTGGTCGGACACCGGAGTAGAAAGGAGAGTTTAGTTAACAGGATGCAGTGGTACCCTTGTGCATGTGTATTGTGTGCGTAGGGGTCAGTTCTCTCACCAAAGGACTGGACTCTGGTGGTCACGTTTGGCGGAAGTGCCTTCCTGCCGCGTCACCTCATAGGGCCCTTCCCTGGGATTTTTAAAACAAGGTCTCATTAAGTTGCCTAGACTGGCCTTGAACTCATGACCTTTCGGCCTCTGCCTCACCAGTTCTGTGTGTGACACCATTGTCTGGCTGAAGTTGTGTATTTTGTTCACTGAATAGGAAGCTGCTAAGAGCCCGTCGTGCCCCTGACATCATTCTGAATGAACACAGCATCATTCTGAATGATCAACATGGAGAGGCTCTCATCTGCTGAAGCCGCCTAGTGAAGGTCAAAAATAACACCAAGACAAATCTTTTCTAAGTTGGAAATCACTGAAAGGCAAAGCATGTAGACACCTGTTCATTCACGTGAACACAACACACCAGATCAACTGTCATATTAGATGCTCAATAACCAATCCGGTATGCTGTGTACAGAGAGAGTCAGAGAAATAGTCCAGGTACTTCATAAGCATGTCATAGTCTACTATGGGAGGTTTGAAACTGACAAGTTAAAAACAAAATAAAAACAGCAACTGGGCTGAATTTAAGCCCAGGGGCCTGAGGAAGCAAGGAAAGGACTTGAGGGGGGTAATAGTTAACCTAAGACAAACCAATGTGAAGTAACTTATTTCAAAGACCTGGCAAAGAATGTTGCAGTCACAAGGAACAGTGCAGGTGTACTAGCTGTGAGCTAGGACCAGTCAGAAGGCTTGTGCTGGCTAGAGCAGATTGGACAAGGGGGCGAATGGCTAGGAACTGAGCGGTGACAAGGGGCACTCCCTACAGGGTTTCCTGCTCCATTAAGTGGAACCTCGAGGTGCAGGCAGGAGCCAGTGGGGTTTCTGTGATGACAGCCCAGACAGAGCAGGGGGGCAGTTGGTAAAGGTGGAGGAGCACCGACTGGTTTAAACTTATGGTGTCCCTTTTATTCACCTTTGGACTGCTGTATAGAGCAACTTAGAGTATACGGAGTTGAGTGGGTGATTAATAATACGGCAGGCTTCTTTCTTTAAATCCCTAAGAACAACGCTGAATGGGCTACACGTGCAGGGTCCTTTCCAAAGTAGACGTGTCCAACCACTCGAGACAGGCGCCTTCATTTAGAGTTCCCTTCTGCTTTTCACTTCCTCACCATGAGAACAAAATAAGAAAATGACTATTTCTCTCCACTCTTAGCTCGCCCAATAGGGGAACTGAAAAGCTGCTGGTGGCTGGACCCAGATGCATGAGGACGAGGCTGGGTCCACACAGGCCACTGCTCTCATCCTCCAACATTTCCACTATCCGTTTACCCGGACCTGGATACCAGATTTTGAAAAAGGAGCTGGGTGGGGGTCGTGGCGCTTCTTCGTTCTCTGCCCCAAGATGCTCTCTCTACAGGTGGCAGAACTGCACCCCCGTATTTTGTAAGGGTCCGCGTGCTATCTGAACGTGGTTTACACACTGCCAAGCAGGCTACAATCCATCCTCAGAGAAGAGGGGGATCAGACTTGCATGTTAACGGGCTGAGTTCTCTTCGCCACCCCCACCCCATCAGAGAGCCGAGGAGCGTCGACCTCGCCCCGCCCTTCGGTCTTCCACTTGGGACTCGTGGATTGGATCTCTCCCGGCATTGTCTTTTCCCTACAGATAAAGGGAAGGGACACTTAGTTCCCTTGACTGTGGGTTTTTTTTTTGGTAAAAGGAGGTAGCGAGTACCCGTGCGGCAACGCCAAGGCGAGGGTGGGAGCCGGGTGGTCGGCGTGCGCCCCTGCTCTGCCAACACGGGGCCTCTAGGACGGTGGGATGTCTAGGGAGGGTGCCTTAGGGGACCGCCTGCTGCCACCCCTCGGGGCCCAACGTCCTCCTGGGCGCGCGCTCCCACGGGCGTCCAGCTGCACCTGCGCACGACCCCTCCACCCCCCCCCCCAGGTCCTCATTACCTTGTAGAAAGTGACTGTGTCCAAGGGAAGGGCGCCTTTCGTGTGCAGGCCGCTGCCGCCGTGCGGAGCAGAGAGGAGCAGCAGGCCCAGGAGAACAGACAGCAGCGGGGACAGGGAAACGGCGCCAGGGGCCGCGGCAGCCATCACAGCAGATCACGAACGGGGGAGCGGGCGATAGGAAAACTGCGGCCGCAGCGCTCCGCGGGGGCTCTCACGTCACTCGGGGGGTGGGGCGGGGCGGCGGGGAGGGAGGGGGCGGTCCCGCGAGCGCGCTTGCGCGCAAGTGGCCACTCCGGCGGGCTCCGGCTTCCCCGTCCTCGGGCTGGGGAGGGAGGGGCGGGGCCACGGGAGCGCGCCGGCCGCGCATGCGTGTCGGGCGGAGGGCGGGGCCACGTGATGGGCGAGCGGGTGACGCGGGGCCGCCGCGCACGCGCCCTGCGTCGCTGCCGGCCGAGGCTGGGTCCCGCCGCGTTTCTCGCGGGAGCGGAGGCGCGGGGCCAGGCGTCCGCGCTTCCCGTGCTGCCTTCCCGGCGCCGGGCCGGCGTGTTGACCGCCGGGACCCGCCTCCTCCCGGGGTTAGTCCACTGTCTGTCCCGGGTCGCCGCCGCCGCCGCCGCCGCCGCCGTGCCCTTGTGGCCCGCGGGCTGCCTGGTCGGTGTCCTGCGTGTAGTCGGCGGTCAGGAGGGTGGCAAGACCCGGCTCGGATGTGTCGTGAGAAGACAAGCATCCCTTTTAACTGACTGCCTTACGCCGTGTTCCCATTGTGCCCGTGGGAAATTCAGCACGGCCATAAAGGATCGAAGGGATTCCGGGTGCACGGGGATCGAAGCCCGCAGGCCGGGTGTGGCAGCGCAGGCCTTCACTCCCAGTGCCAGGGACGCTGGCCGGCTGACCTCTGGAGTGGGAGGCCAGCCTGGCTCGACAGAGTGGGGTCCAAGGCTGCCAGGACTGAATTCAAGCCTCCCCCCCAACTCCCATCCCATATGAGTTCCATCCTCAGCATCCAAGGAAAAAAAGCTGGATCTGGGCCTGGTGTGTTGACACACATCATTAATAATCACACCACCCCTGAGGCCAAGGCCGGTGTGATCCTGGTCCGTGTGGTGCGTTCTAGGCCATCCGGAGTAAACTTAGTGAGATCCTGTGTCCAAAAAAACAAAAACAAAAACAAGCTGGGTGTATGTAGCACACGTAGCCGTACTGGTTACGCAGAGGCAGGAAGGTCCCCAAATCGAGCCTGATTGAATCCGTGAGCTCCAGGTTTAGGTTTAGAGAGGTTTTCTTTTCCTTTTTTTTTTTTTTTTGGTTTTCTGAGACAGGGTTTCTCTGTGTAGCTTTGCACCTTTCCTGGATCTCGCTCTGTAGACCAAGCTGGCCTCGAACTCACAAAGAAAAGATCAGGGTATCATTGAGGAAAATAGGTTGGCCACTGGGCCTCTACATGCATACATATTCACACACACACACATACACCATATAGTTCCTGGACATTCACCTCAGCAGTGCTTTAATATGGGGAGTGATCCATCTTCCCCTCCACCCCCACCCCTCTTTTGAAGCAAGGTCGCTATGTAGCCTAGCCTGGCCACCCATTCAGAATCCTCCCGCCTTGGCTTCCCAAGTACTGTGTGCATTATCACATCTAGCTAATGTACTAAATCTTCACGATTTTACGTTGCTTTGGCATCCAGGTTGACCATAAATTGTACTTTCTCGTGCGAGAAATAGGGTTCAGTAGTCACCTCTAAGAAGTTGTATTTATTTATTTGTTGCACCTGAATGCTTTATCTACCTGTATATTCTGCGCACCATGTACGTGCCTGGTGCCAGAGGAGGCCAGAAGGGTGTGTTGGATGTGAAACTGCAGCTAGGTGTGGTTTTAAGCCTCTGTGTGGGTGCTGGGAATTGAACTCTCGTCCTCTAGAAGAACAGCCAAATGCTCAACCACTGAGCCATCTCTCCAGCCTCTTCAGTGGTCTCTTAACACAGTCTGTACTTGTATAGCTCTGGCTTTCAGTGTAGTGATTCTTCTAGACAGCTGGGCCTTCTACACTTGCTGACGAGGAGTCACCCCTCTAATAGCCAGCTAGGTGCCCTCCTCTTCTCCTCTTGACTGACCATACTCACCTTCATATCTAGCACAGCTGTGCAGGCATGACATACCACCACTGTCACAGTGTGACTTCCTGACATTCACACCTACTTACTTGAAGCCTACCAATAAAATCTCTCCCCCAAGCCGGGCGGTGGTGGCCCACACCTTTAGTCCCAGCACTCAGGAGGCAGAGGCAGGTGGATCTCTGTGAGTTCGAGGCCAGCCTGGTCTACAGAGCAAGTTCCAGGAAAGGCGCAAAGCTACACGGAGAAGCCCTGTCTCGAAAAACAAAGAAACAAAATCTCTCTCCCAGGAAACATATTTGGACATTGCTATGTCCTAAGAAAGACCTATAGGTCCTACCCTGTCTTCTCGCTTAACACATCTTGAATTGTGTGTGTGTGGCCTCCAGGGCTGCCGTCTCCCGGTAAGTATTAAAATCTTGACTATCTCATCTCTTTCTTAATCACTGTAAGGGTATTTCTCCACCCTAAAAGATCCAGTATTACAAGTCGTTCCTGCTCAGATGTGTCAGCATTGTGTCCAGGAGATGATTTAGAGCATGACCTTGAAAGGGAGGAAGCATTTGTGAAGCAAAGGGAAACAGTGCTAGTTAGTGACAGATATATATGGTCAAGCGTGTTGGACACCATGAATCTGAAAAGGCAAAATAAAGATTCTCACTAAGGGCTTTAAAGCCACCAGAGGTTTTAATTGGACTGTTGTCGGATTTATGTGTAAAAACATCACTCAAAAATGAAGGGAAAGCTGGGCGTGGTGGGACACACCTTGAATCCCAATCTTAGTGGGCCCTTCCTGGGAAGGAGAACAATGGAGACCAGAGAAAATCTGAAGAAGAGTTGAGAATAAGCAGTGTCCTAGTCATGGACAAAATTGTGTGCTTCACATGCACTGTGATTGCATTTGGAGAGAGAGTTATTATCATAATTACAGAAATAATTACAACTAAATGAAATCATACGGGTGCACCCCAATCCATCGGGCCTGATGTCCCTTCAAGAAAAAAGAGATTACAGCTGGTTATGGTGGTGCAGGCCTTAGATCTCAGTGCTCAGGTTGAGAGAGGTGGTTCTCTGTGAATGGGAAGCCAGACTGTCAGCCAGGGTTGTAGACCCTTGCTTAAAAAAGAAAAGCCGATGAAGGGAACAGATCAGAAGGGAGAAGGCTGAGGCAGTTCAGTATCTATTGCAATGTTAAAGGAGATGACAGAAGTTAAAATCCAGTAGTTTAAAAAAGCATACATAGCTGGGTGGCAGTGGCACACACCTTTAATCCCAGCACTCAGGAGGCAGAGGCAGGCAGATTTCTGTGAGTTCGAGGCCAGCCTGGTCTACAGAGCAAGTTCCAGGACAGCCAGGGCTACACAGAGAAAACAGAAAGAATCCAAAGTTGGGTGGGAAGGAAATGGGGTATGAATCTAGGAAGAGGAGAGTAAATAGGATCAAATTCTCAAAGAACTAATAATATTTAAAAAAAGAATAGTTTGGGATGGGATGGTAGCTGAGTAGTAGGACATGGGCAGACCCTAATGTTTCCCCCAAGTGTGTGCTTGAAGAAAAGTGAAATCAAGCTTTGGTAGGAAGCCTGGGCATGGTGGCATACCCCTTTACTCTACCAGAACTCAGAAGACAGATCTCTGTGAGTTCAAGATCAGCCTGATCTAAAGCAAGTCCCAGCCCAGTCAGGGCCACACAGTGAGAGACCCTGTCTCAAACAAAAAGATCTTTTGTAGGATAGAATTCTGAGTGGTGGTTGCTGCGGTGGCACTGGCGCACGCCTTTAATCCCAGCACTCGGGAGGCAGAGGCAGGTGAGTCTCTGTGAGTTCGAGGCCAGCCTGGGCTACAGAGTGAGATCCAGGACAGCCAGGACTGTTAGACTGAGAAACAATGTCTGGAAAAAAAACAAAACAAAACAAAACAGAATTCATGAGACTTTGATTAAACAAATTGATTCAAGTGGAAGACCCGTCTGGGCCTGCCCTGGATTTCTCCTTTGTTAGAGTTGCTGCTCTCAGGCAAAAGTGCAACACATTTTTGAAGCTAAGTGCCAAGGAAAACTGACTCTATGTTGTGTTCACACAAGTCAACAACTGACCGTCAGGGCACCAGGATGTACCAGCCGACACAGCATTTGTCCTGTGTGAATAAGCAATGCTGCCTGGGACTATATCAAATCAAAGCAGAGACTCTGTATGAAGACATTTTGACCCATCAATATAAGACACGGGCAGAAGTGAAAGCCGTCTTTCTCTGTCCCGAGACTCCAGCCTGAGTGCATCTTCTCCATTCTGTGATGCTCTGTCCACTTCAGCATTTGAAACGGCCGGACACCTGGGCCTGGGCTGACAACTCTGAGCCTGTGTCTAGTGAGACGCTTCTTATGGCCCCTGCAGGATTTGAATTGAGATGTATCAGGACCGCCTCTCAGAACTCTGCGGCATCTGTAACTCTTATGGCCATTCTCTAGTCTGTGTAAACATATTATTGTTGGACAGAGTAATGGGTGAGCTGAGAGTTGATGGCAGTAACTAGTTCTGGAATAAAGGGACCCATGAATGCTAGGATCCACACTCCTGAATTCAAAATTACTTGGTGAGTTGCAGTCAGTGAACCAAATAGCTTGGTGAATGTTAGTCAGTAAATTCTGACGTGAAAAGACACAAATATGTCTATGTTTCTGGCATAAAATGCTCATGACAGTGAAAAAAAAAAGCACATATACGCAATGTTAAGAGACTTTGGATAGCCAGACAGTTGTGGAACATGCCTTTAGTCACAGCACTCGGGAGACAGAGGCAGGTGGATCTCTGGAAGTTCGAGGCCAACCTGGTCTACAGAGCGAGCTCCAAGACAGCCAGTGCTACACGAAGAAACCCTGTCTCAAAAAAACAAACAAAAAAAGAGGTTAGCACTATAATTAACTATTGTATATATCCAATAATTGTATGTCATCAAAGATAGCAGAATCTAATCTTTGGTAAATTTGAGAAAGAGAACTCAATGTGTATATTATATAGGACTATCGTCCAAGCCTAATTGCCACCATCTTCAGATCAGGTGTGCCCACTTCAAACGATCATCACAACTGTTAACATTCTGTTAATGTTAATGGCTGTTAACATTCCCTCCTAGGAGGGATGTGAGGGCCATAGGACCCTCACCTGAGTATCTAGCCAGTTCTCCTAAACCAGTTGTATGCAATTCTGCCCTAACTGTGTGTGGCTTAGGGAGGAGCTGGAGTATACAGGCTGGGAAGAACTAGGAAGGAAGCACCATCCATGCAGCTGTGGGCTAGTTTTCATCCATGTTGAGTGCAGACCTTCCAGTGTGGCTGCTTTAGGGTCACCAAAGCTCCTGCTTGTAACTTCTCACCCATGCTATGTAAGTAACCCTAATAAACTCATTAGTTAGCTAGGGTAGACTTTGGTGGAATCAAACTTTATTTTGTCATTAGGACCTTGTGAGGAAGGGGTAAGACATTGTTTAGATTCCCCTCACCCCCAAGGACAAGAATTCTGTAGAGGGGTGTGTGTGTGTGTGTGTGTGTGTGTGTGTATGTGTATGTGTGTGTAGAAAGCTCAGAAAAACCCAGTTTTGAGTTTACCTTAATAAAAGAGAAAATTAATTACACGAATTGATAGAGTGTAAGAGGGGGTCTCAGGATGAATCGCAATCGGTAGAGTGCTTTCCTAGCATGCACAGAGCTCGGGGCTCCATCTATAGCACTACATAAACCTGGTGTGGTGGCACACACTTGTATCCCAGCACTGAGGAAGTAGAGGCAGAAGATCAGAAGTTCAAGGTCATCCTTGACTATGTAGCTAGTTTAAGATCAACCTGGGATACAACCCATGAAACCTGCCTTAAAAATAATTTTAAACAAGGCCAGCCTAGTCTATAGAGTTCCAGAACAGCCAGGGGTATACAGAGAAGCCCTGTTTTGAAAAACCTAAAAAAATTTTTTTTAAATATTTTAAAATTAATTTTAGCCGGGTGATGGTGGCATAGGCCTTTAATCCCAGCACTCGGGAGGCAGAGCCAGGTGGATCTCTGTGAGTTCAAGGCCAGCCTGGGCTACACAGAGACCCCGTCTGTTTAAAATGGGTTTGCATGTGGAGACCTGCCGTCAGCAATCATTGTACATCTCTATCCTATTCAGTGAGGCAAAGTCTGTCACTCAACCCCAGAGCTCCATGATATATATGGCCAGTCTTGCTAATCAGCTTGCTCTGAGGAGTCCCTGTGTCCATCTGCTGGAACTACAGGCAGGCTGGCATGCACACCTGGCCTTTAGGTGGGTTCTGGGAATCTGAACGTTAGTTATTAGGATTGTGCAGAAGCTCTTTACCTACTGAGACTACTCCTCAGCTCTAGAAGTAGATTTTTTGTTTTTGTTTCACTGGATAGCTCTGGATATCCTGGAACTCACTATGTAGACCAGGCTGGCTTCACACTCACAGAGAACCCAGGGATCTGCTTGCCTCTGTCTCTCAAGGTTTGAGAGTAAAGACATGTACCACTTCACGCAGGTAGAATCAGGTTTGGAAGAAGTGAAGGAAGTCGATTGGTTGGAGGTGGCATATTGATGCCTCTACTATGAACTTTGCAAAAGCAAATGTTTTAATTGCTTGAGTGATGTCCTGATGGGAAAATCTAAAGGCTCACCCTGACTATTCCATGGAGGTCAAAAGGAAGAGGCATGCTAATGGATGCTACAATGCTAAGTCTAAATGCAGAGAGTGGATTGCCATCGAGATACACGGTTTTATCTTCTGGGGAGGTTGTGGATGCACAGTAGCTAGTAGCTCTGTGGCTGTGGAAACGAATGCGGTTGGAATGGGGATAATTGCAGTCATTGCTAATGTTTGGGAATTTTTGTTGGTGGTGGTTGTGACGGTTTGAATGAAGATGGTCCCCATGGGCTCATAGGGAGTGTCACTATTAGGAGGTGTGATGTTGTTGGAGGAAGTATGTCTCAGTCTATTCCTGATGCCTTCAGATCCAGATGTAGACCTCTCGGCTGCCTCTCCAACACCATGCATACCTGAATGCTGCCATGCTTCCCACCATGATGACAATAAAAACGCTAACTGAGACGGTGGTGGTGTGCTTTGTTTTTTGAAGGATTCTGTTGGTTGAAATGCTGACAGTGACTGTGGGGAGGGTCCTGATGCAGAAGAACACATCGTCTGTCCAGGGTGAAGTGGGTCACTGACTGGGCCTCATTCATGCTGATTCAGAACGAGGAGGCGGAAAATGCACACAGACAGACGCCTTACAGTTTTGTCCACAGGTCAGGTGTGCCCAGAGTCCCCCATACTATAAAGATTCTTGTGACCCCAGTGAACTCTACAGGAATCAGAAAGCACATCCCGACCAAATCATATGGGTCCTTCTGGGAAACCAGGCTGACATCTCCTAGGAGAGCAGCGAGCTGTAGCCCAGCTGGGAGACTGACCTGTCCATGCGCCATGTCAAGGGCACAAACAGCTTATGGCCAGTTCTCACCGGTGGCAGAAGTCAGGTCCCGGCTCCTGGAAACAAGCCTGCTCGAGCCTGTGGAAGGGAGGTACCTGAAGAATTCAGCTTCTCACCTGTGTTACTGAAGCACAGGGTGTAGATGGTGGCCAGGATTTGTTTGTGCAAGAAATGGCCTTAAATATAATACTGCTTCGTCTAAAGTATTGTTCTTCGACACAGGGTCGTTATAGGTAGCCCTGGCTTTCCTGGAACTCACTGTGTAGATCATACTAGCTTTGAACTCACAGATAACTGCCTGCCTCTGTCTCCCGAGTGCTGGGTTTAAGGTGTAGGCCACCATGCTTGGCAAAGTGTGTTAGTTTTATATCATGAAATTTCTCACCAACTACTCTGTCCAAATGCCATATACACTCAATATAGTTATTCTGTCCAAAGACAACATGTTAGCCTGGCATGACTTTTTTAATACCTTCCTATGCAGTGGTGGCGCACACCTTTAATCCCAGCACTTTGGAGGCAGAAGTAGGCAGATCTCTGTGAGTTCAAGGCCAGCCTGGTCTCAGAGTGAGTTCCAGGACAGCAAGGACTATACAGAGAAACCCTGTCTTGAAAAAACAAAACAAAAGAAAATTGTGGAAAGGACTAAAATGTTAACTTATCCTTTTTTTTGCTTTTTTTTTTTTTGGAGACAGGGTTTCTCTGTGTAGCTTTGATGCCTGTCCTGGATCTTGCTCTGTAGACCAGGCTGGCCTCGAACTCACAGAGATCCGCCTGGCTCTGCCTCCTGAGTGCTGGGATCAGAGGCGTGCGCCACCAGCTGCCCAGCTAACCTATGTCTTAGTTAGGGTTTCTATTGCTGTGAAGAGACACCATGACCACAGCAGCTCCTATAAAGAAGACATTTAATTAAGGTGGTGGCTTACAGAGGTTTTATCCATTATGATCATGGCAGGACATGGCAACATGCAGGCAGACATGGTGCTGGCTACATCTTGATCCACAGACAACAGGAAGTGACCTGTGACACTGGGAGTAGCTTGAGCATAGGAGACCTCAGAGCCCGCCTCCACACTTCCTCCAACAAGGCCACACCCACTTCAACAAGGCCACACCTACTTCAACAAGGCCACACCCACTTCAACAAGGCCACACCTACTTCAACAAGGCCACACCTACTTCAACAAGACCACACCTCCTAGTAGTGCCACTCCCTTTGGGGGCTATTTTTTTTTCAAACCACCACATTCCGCACCCTATGAGATTATGGAGCCCAGTTACATTCAAACTACCACAGCATATATCTTTATACATAGAAACCACTTAAAAGCTCGCCATTATTATTGTAAAGCTTCAGGCTGGGTATTGTGGCTCACTTTGTAATTTCAGCATTCTGGAGGTAGGGGCAGGATTGTTACAAATTCAAGGCCATCCTAGTCTACATAGCAAGTTCAGGGCTGCAGGGCTGCAGTTGAGTGAGATCCTATTTCCAAACAAGAACAAAAATACCAACAGCAACAAAACAGCATATATACCTGTTAGACGTTCAGAGAATTCCTGTGTTGTGGATAGATATGTAGCATACGTGCCGTGCCCATCATGGTCACTGAAGGTACATGTACCTGAACTTGTAGTAGAGGTTCTTAGAAAAAAGAATAGGGCTGGGATGGGGCAGCTGTCTGGTGTACATGAGCTCCTGGGTTCAGTCTCAGAACGACACAAGAAGATACACACAAATCAACAGAAGTGCTTAAACACAGAAGCAGAAATGGAATATGGCTGATTTCATTGAGTTTGGGTTAGCCTTGTAAGCAAAAAAGGGCAAAGTTCTATTTGCAAAGGGACCACAAAGAAGAAAGTGCTCCTGCACACATACAAACACACATATACGTATGTGTATGCACACACAGGCACACATGCATTCATGCAGGAAGGTGGCAGAGACGCTGTAGCAATATGCCAAAGGCAAAAGTTCTCTGAACAATCTGAGACTTGTCTTGAGGAACAAGAGAGTCTTTTGTCCCAGAGCATTTTCTTATCACTCAGTAACAGTGTCACTAGTCTCCACACCCTCCAACATTTGGAGGTGGCCATGATTAGAGACCTCCAAATGTTCCCAAGACTTATCCCTACCAATCTTTACTTGTTTAAGACAAATTAGTAAATAAAATCTTCCACTTAACCACATCTGGTCTTCCATGCTAGACTATATTCTCACTGTGCTGTGAACACCATGCTTTTAAATCATTCCAGCCATGAAGTGTTCGTGACAGTGTTCAAGAGCTGGGACAGTGGTCAGCACACATGTGTGACATTTGGCAGGCTCTGGGCTCAGTCTCCAGCACTTAGACACACGAGAGATGTTTGCTGGACATGGGAAAGTATAGTTAAAGCAGTGAGTGTTCTTGTGTTTCCTCTCCCCCAGGCTCGGGCAGACTTCCCCCAGACGCTGCCCGCATGCTGCTCTCTACATCATTGCCCTGTTCAGACTGTTTGTTGGTGTTCACACCATTTCCCCACTGTGTTCTGAGCTCCTGGAAGCCTCCATCTAGATTGTCTTTGTCTTTGTGTGACTCATAACACATCGATTTATACAAAATCGATTACACTTAAGTGTGCTGAGTAAATGGCATGACATAAAATAGTATTTAATATGTTAATATTGAATATAACAAGCATTAATAACCTCTTCTCTCACTGGGCGGTGGCAGCACTCGGGAGGCAGAGGCAAGTGGATGGCTGTGAGTTTAAGGCCAGCCTGGTCTACAGAGCTAGTTCTAGGACAGCCAGGGCTACACAGAGAAACCCTGTCTCAAAAAAACCAAAAAAGAAAAACAAAACAAAACCTAGTCTCCTCTTGATTTTCACTATTACCAAAACTTTGTTAATTGATTGTACCATCTTTCTCATCATTCTGTCCCCAAGCAGGGATAACTTTTAAAAGGCTTCTGTTTTACCCCATTTCTTCTTTCTCTTCCCTTTTTCCTGTTCTATTTCTCTTTTGCAACTTTATCTTTTTTTTTTTTTTAACCTATGAAATACTCTCTGTGCTTTTTATTACTCCTGCCTCTTGCTCCGTCTTAAACTTTCTAATGTTTCCTACAACTTGGTTTCTTCTGTCGCCTGCTCTTTCTGTTTTTGTCCTTCTCCTTGGCCCTTCCACCTCCTGCCCTTAAGGTAAGGGCAGGATTAGATGAGGTGGAGCCCAGCTGAGGCAGGGGTGGAGCTACCTGTTGGGAGCCTGACTGAGAAGGGCCTGGGCTGGAGGTCGCTGGGACTGGAGTCCTTATGGCCCTCCCGCCGGAGACTCGCCCTCTGGAAGGCAGATGGGACCCTGTAAGGTCAAAGCTGGTCGTCCTGCCCTCCGTCTGCTCCTTTCTTCCTCTGTTCTGTGTTCTGCTCATAGTGCTGCTCTCCACACCAGTAACTCCCCCTCTTCATCATTCCCCCGCTTCTGTCCTTTTAACTTTCTGTCAGTCACCTTCACTTAGGTCTGTCTATTCTCCCTGAAACCTCAGCCTTTCCTCTCTCTCTCTTCCTCTCTCTCTCTCTCTCTCTCTCATTTCGTTCTTGTGATTTTCTCAACTTTGTGTTCTTGTCCAGTCACGTCCCACTCAGGGCTCTGTTTCCTTTAAACTTTGACTTTTATAAGGAGTCGGGTTGAGGGCAGTGAGGTTCTGCCTTCGCACAGCTCTGCTCAGATTTCACTCCTTCCCAGACCTGGAGTGGGTTTGAAGGTCTGTGCTGAAGAGATGGTTAATAAACACCAAAACGGAAGTCAGATTGAACATTAAATGTAAGAGATTGACTTTTCCTCTCTCTCTCTCTTGTTTAGTTTTTTCCTGTAATACAGTGGATACAGTTTGCCACGGCTACTCTCAGGTATGATTTTTTTTTTTTCAGTCTCCTGTCACATGACTGTTGGAATTGCTTGAGCAAACAGGAGACCTGTACAGCTTCCTACATCTTGTTCTTGAGGGTTGCATTTTACTTTTTGGTTAGAAAATTTTTCCTATGTTGATATTTCCTCACTAGTAAAAGGTACAGGGACTGGGAAGATGACCTAGTGGATAAAGTGCTTGCTTCCTAAGCATGAGAAGCTGAGTTAGGATCCCCAGCACTCACATGAAAAGCTGGCTCTGTTGTTACCTGCCTGTTGTTTCTGCCTTGGGAGGCAGAGACAGAGGATCTTGGGGGCTGCTGGCTAGCCAGTCCAGCTGAATCTGGGAGCTCCTCACTGACATTGACCTTGGCCTCCCTCATCTGGTGGGTCACCACACCTACACCCCCAGTGGAAGTAAGAATTTAAGTAACAGGAAATGAGGAAAGGCACTCATCTGGTGCAGACCAGCTTCAGGCACTCACCTCAGAACTGACTATGTTAAACCCTGGGAGGAAGGTGAACATGGTTGCCCACATCTAATCCCAGCACTTGTGGGATTGAAGCAGGAGGATCACTGTGAGTTTGAGGCCAGCTTGGTCTACATAGTGGGTTCTAGGCCATCAGAGGCTACGTAGTGAGAGAAATTGGAATGATACTGAGAAAATTGGCATGCCTCTAGACAAGGATGGCATGAAAATTCACAAAGTAATCTAAATGTAAAAATATGTGTGATATATTTCATATCAATTGTGCCAATGAATTATAAAAATCAGAGTCTTACCACTGTATTGTAATGGCCAATGGTCTGTGTCTCTTAGTGTTATAGGTTCGAGTTCGCTTATCACTTATGCTGTGTTCCAGAACCCACAGACATCTGCAGAGGTGAGAGCGTCTTTCCGTTGAGTTTGAACTACTGTTGACTTAGCCTTTGAAGTAAGTGTCAGGAAAGCACCAACCTGTGCACACTGGATAATTCTATGATTTACTAATAAGTTCCTCATAATAGATGGGAATGTTTCCCTCTGTCCACAGAACTCCCTTTTCTTCTGGGCAAGGCTGTAGCTATAACCTTCAGTTCCTAGAGGTTAGCTATGAAGTGTGGCTCTCTTTGTACTGTGAATTATTAAGATTAAGGAAGCTGCTGTCTGAAGTTTGAGGCCTGTATGGGTTTTAAGTATGGTAAGGCCTTCCCTCCAGGTGAGCGGCTTCCTTTCTTTTCTTTTCTTTTCTTTCTTTCTTTTTTTTTTTTTTTTTTAGACAGGGTCTCTCTATAGCCCTGGAACTCACTCTGTAGACTGGGCTGGCCTGGAACTCACAGAAATCCACCTGCCTGGCCTCCCGAGTGCTGGAACTAAAGGCATTTGCCACCACGGCCAGCTTAAGTGAGCCTTCTGATCTCGATTTGTGAGAACACTGGTGTGCCCAAGAGGCAGTTTCAAGACTTGTCTGCTTGAAACACACTTGTTTGCTGTCCCATCCTCCTCAGCTATTAGTTTCATTTTGAAAAGAAAAAACATCCTTTTTATTTTTTAATCACACCAAAATGTTCAAGTTAAAAGCCTTCCTGATGGGCATGGTGAGACTCCAAGTCGGAATAAAACACAGGCTGACTGACATGTGCACCCCCCAACCCCCCAGTCTCCCCACCCCCCAATTCATGAAGAGCTGGCATGAGTGGTCTTCTTGCCAGCTCAATAAAGATCTTAAAGGACAGGAGCCATTATTGCTGTAATCGGGCCGAATGGTGGCTCACAGCTAGCCACAGTGTGACCTCTGTGTGTGCCAGGGAGCTGCTGTGTCTGGAAGACCATGAAGAATGCGGTTTGGCCCATTTCATGCCTGAGGAAACTACAGAGGCCCAAGATTAAGTTGCACACCCAAGTAGCAGATCAAGTCTTTTCAGAAGACCAGTTCTCTCTGAGTTAAACAGATACAGGGTTAGTATAGTCTAGATATGTTTTCTCGGGGCTTTAAACCCTCAATGTTCCTTTGATACCACCTTGTTATGAATCCCAGGCAGTCTTGCTGTAGTCCAGTTAGCTTCCCATTCTTGATTCTCTGCCTTTGTCTGCTGAACACCACAATCAGCAGCCTGTTCGGCTATACCTGGTTAATACATTTTTCAGATTTCAAGTCAGCTCGTTAAATTCCACAGGGAAATCTGTAGAGAATAAGATGCATTTAATTCGCAGATCCATTTAAAGAGAGCTGACATTTTATAGTATCTTACATTCATGATCACTACATATTTCTTAGATTTTTCTCTTGTGTGTCAATAAACATTTTATATTTCTTCTGTAGAATAATCAGAAAAGAGCTGGGTGTGGCGGCGCATGCCTTTAATCCCTGCACTCAGGAGGGAGAGGCAGCTGGAAGGCAGCCTGGTCTACAGAGTGAGATCCTGTCTCAAAAATTAACTAAATAATAAAATAGAGTGATTAAAAAAAGAACAATTGGGAACAGGGAGGCCCAAAGATACTAAAAATTAAGCAGTCATTGGCTGAGGGAGCAAGAGTGTGTGCTGTGAAAGACTGAAGCCCTGAGTTCAGGTAAAAGGCGGGGCTTGGTCGTGTGCATGCCTCTGCCTCAGGGCTGTGTAACTGGAGACAGAGGACCACTGGAATTGCTGGCCATCAGTCCATTATGGCTTCAGTGCCTTCACTGTCTCACCGAACAAGGTGGAGCGTCCTCCTCTTTTGTCCTCATGTCCATACACAGGGGCACCTCTTCCGATGTGAGCACATGGACATACGTGCCATCCTCACACAAATGCATACAAAACCAAGAAACTATGAAGACTTCATCAGTGTAGTCAGAAGGTTTAAAAGGCAGCATAGTTTCCATCCTGGCATTCCTCTCACTTTTTAAGTCCTCAGTTGCATCTGTAAGCATGAAGTTTATGACACGGTTATCTAACTCATGTTGACTGTGCACCCCAGCACTTACGTGACAGCTTCACTGGAAACCTTTCATCTGCCCATTCTCTCTTTGGCCCTAAGGGTGAGGAAGGGGTGTCCCAAGGGGAGAGTGCTGAGCTGTCCAGGAGCCCTCTTACTCCAGGACTTAGAAGTGCAGTGGTCATCACAGATCCCTTCCTATCTGGAATCTTCCTTTACAAACAATGGCAGAGGCCCTGGCTTTGCAAACAATCGCTCCAGCTTCCTGCTCAAAGCATAAAATGTAAAGATAATCTGTGTGTTCTTTCTCCTAGCTCCATCACTTACTGAATTAAGATTTTGTGGCTTTTGACAGATAAAACCACTCTTTTATCTGAGCTTTTCTGACCTGCTCCTGGCAATTTGCTGGCTCATCAAAGCACTTCTCTATGGAACTTCGGCAGCCCACAAGGACAGCATCTGCTATAACCTACAGACGGTCGGGGAGGTGAGTATTCCTAGATTCCACCAACACTGTGCACGGGAGGTACCTTCAGATCTAAGTACAGTTCAGATCTGAGATGATCCGTGTGGACAGACAGACACATTGCTCATTGTTACACTTTGATACAACAGTTTTATCACTTTTCATCTTAAAAATAGCTACTGTGCCAGGCGGTGGTGGCGCACGCCTTCAATCCCAGCACTCAGGAGGCAGAGGCAGGTGGATCTCTGTGAGCAGACACCATAACTATACAGAGAAACCCTGTCTCGAAAAAAAAAAAAAAATATATATATATATATATATATATATATATATATATATATTAGTAGATTAATGTTTTGTAATGATCTGTTAGTCCTATTTTGACCATATCTCTATATACTGAAATACTTTTTCTGTAACTTTTGAAATGACTACATAGTTTTGTGCTGTGAGGCTATAATAAACATTGAGTTTTAAAGACACCACCGGTTATGGTGTAGGGTCACATCATGCCTTCCGTGAACTGTATCAGTAAGTTAAGTCGTACAACACCGTCAATGTGGGCTGCTGCTTCTGGATCTCTGAGACTTGCCGTGTGAAAAAAGAGGAGGTTAGAATGGACATTCTCTGGAGTCTGTTACTTAAGGAGAAGTGTCTTCTCTTTTACTAGGAAAGTAACACAAGTTGAGACCATATCATCAGAAAGGTGAAATTATCAAGAATGTGAAATTCTGTGAGAAAATGTGCAATGGACCTCCTATGGCAGGTCGTAGTCAAAATGCAGATAGTCACAATGCTTTTTTAAAAATTACCTTTGGAAAATATGTCTAATATTTCATATATGAAACATAGTAAACCTCTTGTTTAGACTTGGAGGGTCCCCAACATATCTTGTGTGCAGGTGTGTGTGTGTGTGTGTGTGTGTGTGTGTGTGTGTGTATGCATACATGTATCTGTGTATGTGCACAGCCATGTGTATCGGTGTGTGCGCATACGGAAGCTTATTCCCAATCTAAAAATACCTTAAATCTTTTTGTTGTTGTTTTGTTTTCAAGACAGGGTTTCTATGTGTAGCCTTGGCTGTCCTAGAACTAGTTCTATAGTCCAGGCTGGCCTGGAACTCACAGAGATCCATCTGTCTCTGCTTTCCGAGTGCTGGGACTAAAGGTGTGCGCCATCACTGCACAGCAGATATCTCAAATCTTAAACACTACCAGCTAGTTCAGACATGGATACACAACCTGTAAAGTGTGACTGGCCTATAAAATCCATGTATTTACATGTCATGAATCATGGAGGGCTCTAACTATTATAGAGATATACTTTGTTCAATCCTGCCAATAACTTCACTGGTTAAGTAGAGTCAAGGTCATATTTTTTCAGATGAAGAGCTATTTTAGTCTTTGAAATTAAAAACAACAAACATTCATTGAAGGGACTGGGAGGAAGGTTCAGTTGGTAAAGTGTCTGCCACTCAAGTATGTGGACCTGAGATGGGGCCCCCAGAACCTATGGAAATGTTGAATGAGGTGGTGCACACCTGTAATCCAGTGCTGGAGGGGTGTAAAGACAGGTGGATCTCTGGGACTTGCTGATCAGTTGGCCTAACCTAATTGGTGAGCCTCGTGGCCCATCGAGAGACTTTACCTCAAAAAAATAACATAGAGTGCAGTCAAGGAAGACACTGGAAGTTGACCTCTGGCCTCCACACGCACATGTGTGCACACTCGTGCATCTGCACACACACGTGCTCATGCCCATACAAACACACACACACACACACACACCATGGAATACTCACAATCAGAGCAAATGTTCTGTTGAATTTATTAAAACATATAAAAAGTCAGCTGTGGGTTTCTGGATTAACTTTGACTCGGGGCAGTTGTTACTTCACCTCTCTGAGCCTCGCTGTCCCGGCCTGCTAAATGGCTGGTAACAACACTCACCTTGTGCTCGGCATAGGTGTGAGAAATCTCCCTTTTCCCCCTGACACAGCTGTGTTGAGCTATCTCTGCGGTAAAATACACACGTGTGTGTGTGTGTGTGTGTGTGTGTGTGTGTGTGTGTGTGTGTGTGTGTGTGTAGGAGGTGCATGGATATGTAGGTGGACAGTTTTATCAGTGTGACTGTATGTGCGTCTTCATTCATCAATTCCTGTGTTGCTTCCACAACACACCTGACAAAGACACCTTAAAGCAGGAGGGTTTATCTGTGCCCACAGTCTGAGGGTGCAGTCCAAAGGCATGGTGGCAGGGTGTGACACAGTTGATCACGTTGTACCTGTGGTCAGGAAACAGAGAGAGACCAACGCTGCTGCTCGGCTTGCGTTCTTCCTTTGATGCGGTCCGGGGCCCCAGCCATGGGATGGTGCTGCTCACCTTTAGGGTGAGTCTTCCTACCTCAGCTAACCCAATCTAGAGAGCCCCAACCAGACATGCCTGAAGCTCGTCTCCTAAGTGAGTCTGGATCCCGTCGAGTTGGCATTAGTACTAACCATCCCTCATAAAATCATCAGGGTAATTGAGAAAGCAGAGCATTTCTATTTCCATCACCCTCAAAACCACTGCATTGTGTTGTCCTTTACCCACTGGCGTATACCAGTTACAGTGGCCACTCTGGAATGTTGCTTTAACCCCTGGAGGATGTGTGTGTTACCGTGTCCACACTGAGTGTTGCTTTACCCCCTGGAGGATGTGTGTGTTACAGTGCCCGCTCTGAATGTCTGAATAAGATGTTTTTTATTGGTCTTTCCTAGAATCCTCTCTCTGATCTTTTCACATTTTCCTGTTAATTACATGTCCTGTAGTTTAGGATTGCATCTTTGATGTTGCGAATGTTGTCATACAGATTCTGGATCCTTCCATAAGTTTCTGGAGATTGATTAAGTCAAGAATGGTAATTGTGTCTGGTCACACATGTGCTCAACCTCAGTCCAGTTCTCTGTGCCTTCCTGTCTGGATTAGCCCATCTGTGCATGCAGGTGGTGCATGACTAAGCTGAGACCTGTATGTCTTTATCACAAAGCCAAAGCTCCCTGGTCCAGTCCTCTCACTCCGGCCTTCCCTCCAGAACATCCCGCTTACCAGGGACTTTGTCTGAGTTGTGCGTGACTAGGTTCTTGTTACTTTTGTGTCGCTGTGACCGGAGTACCTGACAGGAAGGAAGAAGGGAAGATGTATTTTGGCTCATAGTTTCAGAACACTGGGTTCAATATTGCTTGTGGTGGCAGCAGGAGCGTGAACTAGGTGACACCATGTCAGGAGGTGCAGGCTGGTGCCCACCTGGCTTTGTCCCTGTCCCTCCTCCTTCCATGCGTGCCCATGGGACGATGACACACACAGGCAGGGTGAGTTCACTCGGTCTCCCACGTGATTGTACAGCCAACAGATGCCAACATCAGCAGTGACAGTGGAGAGAGGAAGGAAGGGAGGTGAGAGACTCACTTCCACACAGCTCACGTCACCACCTTTGACTTCCATCTGTAGTCCCCGCTCGCTGCTCTTTACTCTTCAGGTCTCAGACTGGCGTTTTATCATGTTTCTAGGTTGTGTTCCTGTGCGCATGTGCACATGCTGTGGTGCGTATGTGGAATGCAGGACAGTTTTCGGGAGTCGGGTCTTGTCTGCTTGGTGGTTTTCTCACACAGAACATAGTGGCAGCGGGAACGGGAGCTGGAGGGCAGTTTGTTCTCACAGTGGCAGGGGGAGAGTGTCCTTTCCTTCTCCTTTCATCCCTGCCCGTTGTCTTAGTCGATGTTCTGTTGCTGTGGAGAGACACCGTGACCATGACAACTCCCGTGAAAGAAAACATTTAACTGGGGCTGGCTTACAGTTTCACAGGCTTAGTCAATGATCAGCATGGCAGGGCATGGCGGCGTGCAGGCAGACACGGTGCTGGAGAAGGAGCTGAGAGTTCTCCATCCAGCTCTGAAGGCAGCAGGAAGAGAGACCCTGGGCCTGGCTTGAGCGTTTTTTTGTTTATTTGTTTCGTTTTGTTTCAAAGGGTTTCTCTGTGTTGCCCTGCTGTTCCGGAACTCCCCCTGTAAACCAGGCCTCCCTCGAACTCAGAGATCACCTGCCTCTGGGATTAAAGGCATGCACCACCACCTCCCAGCTATGACTTGAGCATTTGAGACCTCAAAGTCCACCCCAGTGATGTACTTCAGCCAACAAGGTCATCCCTACTGCTATAAACCACACCTCCTAACAGTGACACTCACTATGGGGACCATTTGTTTGCTTTGTGTGTGTGTGTGTGTGTTTTCAAAATAGGTTTTCTCTGTGTAACAGCCCTGGCTGTCCTGGAGCTTGCTTTGTAGACCAGGCTGACTTCGAACTCCCAGAGATCCATCTACCAAAGGTGTACTTGATTTCCACGTGTGTGAAACTGCTGCTGTTCTATGTGACATGCCAAGGAGCACAATGGTTCCTAGGCTTCATCATTTTGCAGATGAATAAAAATAAAATCCCTGGGAGGTGATATAATATCCTCTACTTTTTGTTTTGGTGAATTAGGAAAATTTTAAAAAGCTGGGCAGTGGTATATATTCCTTTAATCTCAGCACTCAGGAGGCAGAGGCAGGCGGATCTCTGTGAGTTTGGACCAACCTGGTCTACATAGTATGTTCCAGGACAGCCAGGGCTGTTACACAGAGAAACCCTGTCTCGAAAAATAAAACAAAAAGAATATTTAAAAACAATTATCACCTAGTGTGGTGGCGTACACCACCTTTAATCCCAGCACTAGGAAGGCAGAGGCAGCTGGATCTCTGTGTTTGAGGCCAGCCTGGGCTACAAAGCAAGTTCCAGCACAGCCAGGGCCACACAGAGAAACCCTGTCTCAAAAAACCAAAAAGAAAAAAAAATACCATTTGTGAAATAAATATCATTTGAGAAAAAGGAGACTTGGTAAAATACAACTTCAAAGGTAGTGGTTCTTGGTGCTGGGAAGATGGCTCAGTGGTGAGAGGTCTTGTTCTTGCAGAGGCCCGGGGTTTGGTCTCAGTATACACTGTGGCTCCCAGCCTGTGACTCCAGCTCCAGGGGGTTCGACACTCTCCTCTGGCCTCCCAGGGGTCAAGCACAAATGTGGTGCATACAGAGTAAGGCAAAACACTCACAGACATAAAATAAAAATAAGTCTCTAGAAAATAAATGGTAAACTTAGCCCCATCAGAAACCCATCATTATTGTGGACGCTTTCTTGTGTGTCTAGACCAGCTTCATTATCCTCAGGATCTTCCTTGATTTTCCTTCTCTGCCTGGATGAACAAGGGGTAAAAATTAGATTTGTTCACCTTCTGTTTGCGTAGCTCGAACATGTGAGCACTGTTCCTGAACCTGATTCAGGAGACGGAAGACTTTCATGGAGCCCAGAGCTGTAAGGGAACAGGCTTGGCCAAGCTGGAGTACCTGAGGCCACTTCACAGAGCTGGAACACAAGAAGTCAACATTCATTCAGACCTGGTCTTCCCTTCCAGATCTTACTAGGAAGCAAAGTGGCCGAGAGAACCAAGCCATCAGGGATAACCTTTGCTTTGATTAATAGGATGTTTGGGGTTTTCAAAGGTTATTTCTTTTGTCAATTCAGCCAATCAGTAACCAGGTTTATGGTACCAGAGTCACATTTCAGTAAGTCCTCGTCTCTTCCCTGCACTGTCTCCTCTGCTCCATGGTTTGAGATGCTGAGGTGTGTTTAAATTGTCCCCTAGGTCAAGCTTGGAGTCAGGAACAAATTCTGTGCTTTTTTCCAGAGGGCCTCAGAGTGCTGCTCTGGTCAGAATTCTGTCGAGCAGAGAGCAGGAGCAATGATGACGTCAGAAATGCCCTCCAGCGTGTCTTTGTTCTTGGGTGTTCTGGACTGAAATGTGGGTTTCTAGTTCCTGAAAGAGCATGCTGGTCACATGCTGTAGAGATGTCAGTTTGGGTTGCAAATGACATCGTGTTTGTGGCATAGAGTTAACGTTCCAGAGTCTTCAGCCACATAGCCTGGGGAGGCAAGAGACAGGCAGATCTCTGTGAGTTCGAGGCCAGCTTGCTCTACATAGTGGGTTCTGGGTTGGCCAAAACTACAGAGACCTCATCTCAAAAACAAAACAACAGCCGGAAATGCTGCGCACGCCTTTAATCCCAGCACTTGGGAGGCAGAGGCCAGTGAATCTCTGTGAATTTGAGGCCAGCCTGGTCTATAAATTGAGTTCCAGGGCAGCCAGGGCTCTGTTAACATAAAGAAACCCTGTCTGAAAAAACAACAACAACAAAACAAACAAATAAAAAACAAATTCCATCTCTTCTACCTATTAGCTGTGGGCTTTTTTTGTTCTTGTTTTTTGGTTTTTGTTTTTGTTTTTGTTTTTTTTTTTTTTGTAAAGTCAAATTGTTACTTAAGGGATTTAACAGGTGTGATTTGATTCCTTCACTGTCTTCTAAAGTCACTGAAAGTAAAGATCCTCCAAAGTTGAAGAACCCAGGGCCTTGCGCTTGCCTCTACCACTGAGCTAAATCCCCAGCCCCCAAGCAGCTTATTTTTTAACAGTGGGAACAGCAGAGATTCACAGTGTACAGAAAGACTTTCTCCAGCATTCCTCAAGGAGGTCTTTGCTCACAGAACACATTCTTAGTCTGGTTGGTGATCAGCCCGCTTTGCAAGAAGGAAGATACCAGCTAAATGTCCTGACCCACTCTGCCCTAGTCTGACTTCCCAGACTTCCCAGATATACAAAGTTCCTTACTGTTAGCAGCTGGGAGAGACTCACGAAGATCCACGCTCCGAGCAGGCGCCGTGTTGACAATGTGTAGTATTTCTCGAGACCTCCTTAGCAACACAATGTTCCCAACAGGTTGATTGCTAACAAAAGGGGACATAGAAAATGTAGTGGCAGTGGGGTTTTTTGTTTGTTTGTTTTTAATACATTCATGTCTATAGCTAATGAGAAACTGCATTGGTAGCCTTGGTAACTAGTCATGGTAGCACACACCTTTTATCCTTGCTCTTGGGAGACAGAGGCAGGCAGATCTCTCTGAGTCCAAGGCCGGGCTGGTCTACAGAGTGAGTTCCAGGACAGCCAGGGCTACACAGAGAAACCCCGTCTCGAAAGACAGACATTAAAATTTTTAAAAAGCCGTCATAATGACAAGTAGCCATGTACTTAGTGACTGTCCAGGCTTCCAGCTGTCTTGGTCTACTTTTGCAAGATTCCCAAAAATTGCTTGCATCCATCTACCATTTCTCAGGTACCATTATGTTCCTTCTCAGGTCTTTGATGTGGTTGAAAACTAGATAGTTGTAATTTCCTCAGTTATGATAAAAGATAAGTTAGATATAAAACCTTAAACTCACAAATATAAGATAGATAGGACATCTTCTTTAATATTGTAACTATAATTCTTGCTTGGTAATTGTTTTGTTATATGTAATTTTACCATGTTAAAGTTAAAACCTTCCTTTTTAAAAAAAAAGAAAAAGAGGGGAAGTGCTGTGGATATTGCTCTATATAAATAAAGCACTGATGGCCAGTGACCAGGCAGGAAGTAGGTTGCCAGGCAGGAAGTAGGTGGGACAAGGAGAGAGGAGAATTCTGGGAAGCGGAAGGCTGAGAGGAGAGACACTGAAGCCACTGCCAGGATAAGCAGCATGTAAAGACGCTGGTAAGCCACCAGCCACGTGGCAAGGTATAGATTTATAGAAATGGGTTAATTTAAGATAAAAGAACAGTTAGCAAGAAGCCTGCCACGGCCATACAGTTTATAAGTATTATAAGCGGATGAGTGATTATTTTATATGTGGATTGTGGGACTGTGGGGCTTGGTGGAACCTGGAGAGAAGCCCTCCAGCAACACTTCTTAATCAATCTAAAACCTCTGAGTCATAGTTTTCTCACTTAAAACAGGAATTAGGGTAAAGGTGAAGATCAAATTAGGCAAAAATTGAAGAGTACTTGCTCATGGTTGATGTGAACTATCATATTTTTGGAGCGTAAAAAAAGATTCACTGGCAGGTTTGAGGTTTGCTTCACATACTTAGTGGTCTGTTGCTTTCTCCATCTGTCAATAGGGAGCATGTTTTAGTTGAAGCATCTCATGAGATTTCATCATCTGTGCTTGTTACTATGTTCTCAGTGCCAGTCTGACCCCTTGGGCTTACCTCTCCTAACTCTAAGCCCTACATTTTACAATGGTTTGTATACAGGTCTCTGCAAATAGTAGAGCCAGCAGAGTGCTGGTCCTTGATAGGCAAGAAGGAAATCCAGTTCAGCACACCTCAGTAGCCAGTGCTGGTTCAAACTTCTAGAGTCTGACCTCAGGCATTTTATTTCAGCCATATTTAAGCATGGCACCATCTTGAAAAAGAGTTTTCTAATAATAATTAACTCAATCCTGTGTGTTTAAAAGCTGAAGACATATTTACATTGAAATTCTTTACAAAGTATATATGACCTCTTCCTTAAAAGGCAGGTTTTCTGACTCAGAAACTTAGGGTTTTTATTGCTATGAAGAGACACCATTTGGACCACAGCAACTCTTTTTTTTTTTAATTTTTTTTAAAATATATTTTATTTTATTTTTATGTACATTTGTGTTTTTGCCATGGATGTGGGGATCCCCTGAAACTGGAGTTATAGACAGTTGTGAGCTGCCATGTGGGTGCTGGGAATTGAACTCGAGTCCTCTGGAAGAAGAGTCAGCGCTCTTAACCCCTGAGCCATCTCTCCAGCCCCTAATTTTTTTTTTTATTTTGTTCATGTTTGCCTGAATGTATATCTGTGTGAGGCTGTTGGATCTTGGAATTACAGATACTGGTGAGCTGCCATATGGATATTGGGAATTGAACCCGAGTCCTCTGGAAGATCAGTCAGTGCTTTTAACTGCTGAACCATCTCTCCAGCCACCCACCTCCCCCCTTTTTTTGACCATAGCAATTCTTTTAAAGGAAAACATTTAATTTGCATGGCTTGCTCACAGTTCAGAGGTTCAGTCTGTTATCAACATGATGGTGAGCATGGCAGCGTGCAGGCAGACGGGCTGGTAGCTGAGAGTCCTATGTCTTTCAGGCAACAGGAAGTCAACTGAGACACTGGGAAGTATCCTGAGCATAGGAAACCTCAAAGCCTGCCCCCACAGTGACACACTTCCTCTAACAAGGCCACACCCACTCCAACAAAGCCACACCTCCTAACAGTGCCACTCCCTATGAGATTATGGGGTCCAGTTACATGAAAACTACCACAGAAACAATGCTCAAGATAAGGGCCAGGGAGAAAGAATTCAGTTAGGAGTGGCCTGGCCCTGCAGATAACATAGAAGTTACCTAGGTTGTCAGGAAGTCGAAGTGACATCTCCCATAAATATGGGTTTTATTGACTAAGAAACAATGTTCAAAATAAAGGTCTTAAGAAGAGTCTGGGATAAGCATAATAGTCTGGGGGATTCAGAAGCGACCTGGCCCTACAGTCAGCTGGGGTCACCAGGCTATCAACTGCATCCAGACCCAGCATTTTTTCAGGGTGAAAAACAGGTATATATCACCTCCATTGAAGAGACAACCCTGCGTGTTTAACATTCCTGGTTTCTCCAGTGATTTTGAGCACAAGGACCTTGTGCCTTCTCCCAGTGAGGGGTTCGGTAATGTTATCATTGAGTAGGTTGTTTGTTTGATCCTTCGACTGTTAAATATCAAAGGGGTACAAATAACCTTTTCAACATTAAGAATATATAGACGTTCAGATTATTGAAATAACTGACAAAAATTGAGAGTAAAATTATACTTAGTTGGAGACTATTCCCTGTAATAACCTTGACCACTTTATTTTTTACTAAGAGTCAATTTTACGTGCATTCATCTTGTAAATAAGCTAGCAAGAATATCATGGTTTGTTTGACAGGATCTCATAGCCTCACTTACATGGAGCTCACTGTGAGACGCAGGCCACCCTCAAATGTGTGGCCATCCTCCTGTCTCAACTTTCAAGTGCTAGGATGACAGGTATGTGCCACCACGTGATGCTTCAGATTTTTGAATTCTGGTTGAATACCGGGATTATGAGCTAGGTTTGGTGGTTCGTGTCTGTAGCCAACATTTTGGAGGCAGAGACAGGAGGAGGGCTGCAGGGTCATGCTCACCCACATCGTGAGCTCAAGGCCAGCCTCAGTGACAGGAGACCTTGCCTCAAACACAAGACCAACAAAGGATAAAGAAAACCGAGACTCTGGAATTTGCTGTCTGGACATACTGTATTGTGCAGCTTTGCGCCTTTCCTTGAACTCGATTTGTAGACCAGGCTGGCCTCGAACTCATAGAGATCCGCCTGCCTCTGCCTCCCGAGTAATGGGATTAAAGGCGTGTGCCACCGCCGCCCGGCCCAAGTTCTTAATTTTTTAA
Organism: Peromyscus leucopus; assembly: GCF_004664715.2. Classification (NCBI taxonomy): domain Eukaryota; kingdom Metazoa; phylum Chordata; class Mammalia; order Rodentia; family Cricetidae; genus Peromyscus; species Peromyscus leucopus. The sequence goes on from NC_051082.1 coordinate 12,713,504, forward strand.
AATTAATCAATTTTTCCCCAGCCCAATCAGTTTCCTTTCCTCTTTACATATGAGAACATAAAGGAACTTTTATTGTGCCTGAGTCTGCTGAGGAATCTGTTTCATGATATCCTGGCTCCCTCTACTGGCCTTAAGTGAAATTACCTATAGGTCAGCAAAAGGGAAAACAAATGACCAGGTCACATTTCACATTTTATTGTAGACATTTTTTTGGTTTCTCTGTGTAGCTTTGCGCCTTTCCTGGGACTCACTTGGTAGCCCAGGCTGGCCTCGAACTCACAGAGATCCGCCTGGCTCTGCCTCCCGAGTGCTGGGATTAAAGGCGTGCGCCACCACCACCACCACCGGGCCTTTTTAAAATTTTTATACATGTATAGTGTGTGTGTGTGTGTGTGTGTGTGTGTGTGTGTGTGTGTGTGTGTACATCCCAAGGATTGAACTAAGATTGTCAAGCTTGGCAGGAAGTACCTCTACCTGCTGAACCATCTTGGTGGCCTATGCCTGGCTTTGTCTGTGGGTACTGGGGATTTGAACTTCCTCATTGGTGTGGTAAGTGTGTCATCCAGTGAGCTGTCTGCCCAGCTCCAGCTTTTGTTTACATGGGGTTAAAGAGTAAATCTTGTTACCTTAGCTGTGCAGGAGCAGGAATTCATCCCTTACATGGTGTCATGTGGTTTCTTTTTTATCATATGAGTTAACTAGTTAACTGCTCTTTGGTTCTTTTTTAAGAAGATGGTTCATTTTATTTTTATTTATGTATATATGTGTTATGTATAATATATTATTGTACACATGCATACGGGTGCTTGTGCAGTCCAGAAGCGGGTATCAGATCCCCTAGAGCTGGAGTTACAGGCAGTTGTGAGTAGCCTGCTGTGGGTGCTGAGAACTGAACCCAGGTCCTCTGCAAAAGCAGCCAGTGCTTTTAACTTCGAAGCCTCTCTCCAGTTCCCATAAGTCTGTTTCTTTTTTTTCCCCTAAATGTTATTATATTTGCTTATTTTACCTATATGGTCTTCTATGCCATGGTGTGTGTGTGGAGGTCAGAGGCAGCTTTCAAGAATCCATTCTCCTCACTTTGAGTTCTGCAGATCAAATTCAGCTCCAAAGCCAGGGTTGACAGTAAATGCCTTTCCCTGATGTGCCACTCACTAGCACCTGATTTTCTGAAGGATCTTTTAAACATCAGTGCTGGGGATATATCAATTAATAGAGCACTTGCTTTTACATGTAAGAAGCCCTGGGTTCAAGCACAGCACTCCATAAACTACATGCACTTGAGAGGCAGAGGCAGGAGTTCAAGAGCTTAAGACCATTTTTGAAACTGTGGCGGCACACATCTTTAATCCTAGCACTTGAGGGGCAGAGGCAGCAGGATCTGTGTGAAATTAAGGAGCCTACCTGATGTACATAGTGAGTTTTAGTACAGCTAGGACTACATAGAGATACCCTGTCTCAAGAAAACTAAAGGACCATTGTTGGTTACATAGCAAATTAATATCCAGCATGGGATACCTGAGGTTCCTTTTTTTTTTTTAATATTTCAAGTTTTCTTTTATTTTTTTAAATTAATTAATTAATTTATTTTTCTATTATTAGCTTGATACAGTATGTATTCTTATCATTATTACAGATATGTTTCATTGAGGCTTGCTCAGTAATTGAGTAAAACCAAAATTTATTATAAGCCACAGTCATCCTAGGGTCTTCCATGCTATATATATAGCCTCCATGATTCTGTGGGTTGTAGTCTGTATTTATTTTATATCTAGAATCCACTTATGAGTGAGTACATACCATGTTTGTCTTTCTGGGTTTGGGTTACCTCACTCAGGATGATTTTTTTCTAGTTCCATCCATTTGCCTGCAAATTTCATGCTTTCATTGTTTTTCTTTGCTGAGTAGTACTCCATTGTGTATATGTACCACATTTTCTTAATCCATTCTTCAGTTGACAGGCATCTAGGCTGTTTCCAGGTTCTGGCTATTACAAATAGTGCTGCTATGAACATAGCTGAGCATGTATCTTTGTGGTATGAATCAGCATTCCTTGAGTATATGCCCAAGAGTGGGATGGCTGGGTCTTGAGGTAGTTCAATTCCTAATTTTCTGAGAAACCGCCATACTGATTTCCACAGTGGTTGTACAAGTTTACATTCCCACCAACAGTGGAGGAGTGTTCCCTTTGCTCCACATCCTCTCCAACATTGGCTGTCATTGGTGTTTTTGATCACAGCCATTCTGACAGGTGTCAGGTGGTATCTCAGAGTCATTTTGATTTGCATTTCTCTGATGATTAAGGATGTTGAGCATTTCTTTAAATGTCTTTCAGTCATTTGTGATTCTTGTTTTGTGAATTCTATGTTTAGCTCTTTAGCCCATTTTTTTAATTGGACTGTTTAGTATTTTGATGTCTAGTTTCTTGAGTTCTTTATATACTGTGGAGATCAATCCTCTGTCAGATGTGGGGTTGGTGAAGATCTTTTCCCATTCTTTTTTTTCTTTTCTTTTTTTTTTTTTGATTTATTTATTATGTACACAGAAGAGGGCACCAGATCTCATTACAGATGGTTGTGAGCCACCTTGTGGGTGCTGGGAATTGAACTCAGGACCTCTGGAAGAGCAGTCGGTGCTCTTAACCTCTGAGCCATCTCTCCAGCCCCGATCTTTTCCTATTCTGTTGGCTGTCTTTTTGTCTTATTGACCGTGTCTTTCACCCTGCAAAAGCTTCTCAGTTTCAAGAGGTCCCATTCATTAATTGTTGTGCTCAGGGTCTGTGCTGTTGGTGTTTTATTTAGGAAGTGGTCTCCAGTGCCAATGCGTTCAAGAGTACTTCCTACTTTGTTTTCTATTAAGTTTAGTGTTAATGGATTTATGTTGAGGTCTTTGATCCACTTGGACTTGAGTTTTGTGCATGGTGACAGATATAGATCTATTTGTAATCTTTTACATATTGACATCCAGTTATGCCAGTACCATTTGTTGAAGATACTTTCTTTTTTCCATTGTATAGTTTTGGCTTCTTTGTCAAAAATCAGGTATTCATATGTGCATGGATTAATGTCAGGGTCTTCAATTCGATTCCATTGGTCCGTATGTCAGTTTTTATACCAGTGGCAAGCTGTTTTTATTACTATAGCTCTATAGTAGAGTTTGAGGTCCGGGATGGTGATGCCTCCAAGGGTTGCTTTATCGTATAGGATTCTTTTAGCTATCCTGGGTCTTTTGTTTTTCCATATAAAGTTGAGTATTTTTCTTTCCAAGTCTGTGAAGAATTGTGTTGGGATTTTGATGGGGATTGCATTGAATCTGTAGATTGCTTTTGGTAAGATTGCCATTTTTACTATGTTAATCCTACCTATCCATGAGCATGGGAGATCCTTCCATTTTCTGATATCTTCTTCAATTTCTTTCTTTAGAGATTTAAAGTTCTTATCAAAAAGGTCCTTCACTTGTTTAGTTAGTGTTATCCCAAGGTATTTTATATTATTTGTGGCTATTGTAAAGGGTGATATTTCTCTGACTTCTTTTTCAGCCCTTTTATCATTTGTGTATAGGAGGACTACTGATTTTTTTTGAGTTGATCTTGTATCCTGCCACTTTACTGAAGGAGTTTATCAGCTGTAGGAGTTCCCTGGTAGAGTTTTTGGGGTCACTTATGTAGACTATAATATCATCTGCAAATAGTGAAAGTTTGACTTCTTCCTTTCCAATTTGTATCCCTTTGATCTCCTTTTATTGTCTTATTGCTCTAGCTAGAACTTCTAGTACTATATTGAATAAATATGGGGAGAGTGGACAGCCTTGTCTTGTTCCTGAATTTAGTGGTATCGTTTTGAGTTTCTCTCCGTTTAATTTGATGTTTGCTGTTGGTTTGCTATAAATTGCCTTTATTATGTTTAGAAATGTTCCTTGTATTCCTGATCTCTCTAAGACCTTTATCATGAAGGGGTGTTGGATTTTGTCAAAGGCTTTTTCAGAATCGAATGAGATGATCATGTGGTTTTTTTTTCTTTCAATTTGTTTATATGGCGTATTACATTGACAGATTTCTGTATGTTGAACCATCCTTGCATTCCTGGGATGAATCCTACTTGGTCGTGATGGATAATTTTTTTGATGTATTCTTGGATTCGGTTTGCCAATATTTTGTTGAGTTTTTTTGCATCAATGTTCATGAGGGAGATTGGTTTGTAATTCTCTTTCTTTGTTGCATCTTTGTGTGGTTTGGGTATCAGGGTAATTGTAGCCTCATAAAAAGAGTTTGGTAGTGTTCCTTCTGTTTCTATTGTGTGGAACAGTTTGAAGAGTATTGGTATTCTTCTTTGAAGGTCTGGTAGAATTCTGCACTGAGCTGGGCGGTGGTGGCACACGCCTTTAATCCCAGCACTCAGAAGGCAGAGCCAGGCGGATCTCTGTGAGTTCGAGGCCAGCCTGGGCTACCAAGTGAGTCCCAGGAAAAGGCGCAAAGCTACACAGAAAAACCCTGTCTCTAAAAACCAAAAAAAAAAAAGAATTCTGCACTGAAACCATCTGGTCCTCGGCTTTTCCCATTTTTGTTTTTAAAGTTATCTTGCCTGTGTAGCCTAAGTTTTGAATGAAAGGTTTAGTTCAAATACCATAGGCTATTTCTATGGGGGTTTTTGTCCACATCAAATTTGTGTAGTACTTAAATTACCCAAATCTTGCAGATAAGTGTGTACACACACATAGACACTAACTTTTACACGATTCATATGTATAGCATTGGCAGGTTGGAGACTTGCTCTGCTGTTTGGGGTTGGTGGAGTCTTCAGGAGATGATGAGAACTGTAAGGTTATTAGAAGCACATAAGTTAGTCCTGGTGGCTTAATGAAGAGAGACAGTTAACATACATGTTCTTCATCTTCTGCTGAGATAATCAACACCATTCCAGGATTCTGACATGAAGACAGTATCACCCAATGAGACCCTAAATCTTGTACCTCCAGAACTATGAGCCAAAACCCTTTTCCTCAAAAGTAGCCTGTCTCCAATATTTTGTTATAGTATGAAAATGGAGTCATATATCAACCATTATTGAAAGTTGAACACAGAGCCCATGAGATGGTTCAGAAGGTGAAAGTTCTTTCCACACGAACCTGGGGACTGAGTTCCATCCCTAGAATCCAGGTGAGGTGGAGGGAGAGAACCCATTCCACAGCTGGCCTCTGACACGTGTGTGCTGTGCTACACACACAGTAATAATGATGATGATGATGATAGATTGACAGATACTCAGAAAAGTGGAACAGTTAGATGAGAGGAGGTGGATATCTGTGGTTCTGAACAGTCCAAAGGGTGAGATGAAGCTGAATGGTTTGGGTAAGCTAGCTCTCATCTGAGAACAATGGAATACATTTAAGGACGTGGGAATGGGACATTTACGATGGGCTGTTTTGACTCTCACCTAGATACTGTACCTTGCCTCACTCCTCCACACCATCAGTTACACCTGGTATCTGCACACAGAGCTGAGGATGAAGCACAGCCAGAGTGGACAGGGCACAGCTGCACAGGTAAGCAGAGAAGGGGATCCCCGAGTTCTCAGTAAGCCATGCAAGCTCTCAGCACTGACGAGTGAGTGTGCAGAAGCTGATGGAGGAATGTCCCCAGTTTCCATCCGCTGACACCACTTCTCTCCTCCCTCGACACATACAAGGTTTGGTTGGTTGGTTGGTGTTTTGTTTTTCAAGACAGGGTTTCTCTGTGTAGCCCTGGCTGTCCTGGATCTCGCTCTGTAGACCAGGCTGGCCTCAAACTCAAAGATCCACCGACCTCTGTTTCCTGAGTGCTGGGATTAAAGGTGTGTGCCGCCACCCAATTTATATATTTCTTTTTTTAATTTAATTTATTTGTTTATCATGTATGTATATGTGTGTGTTTGTTTGTTTATTGAGACAGAGTTTCTCTGTGTAGCCTTGGCTGTCCTGAATCTCGCTCTGTAGACCAGACTGGCCTCAAACTGGAACTCACAGAGATCCGCCTGCCTCTGCCTCCCAAGTGCTGGGATTAAAAGCGTGCACCACCACATCTGATTTAATCTTTTTGTTGTTATTGTTATTTATTTATTTTTGGGAGAGGGTCCCATGTAGCCCAGCCTGTCCCCAGATTCACTACATAGTCAAGGATGACCTTGAACTTCTTATCTTCTTACCTCTATTTCCCAAGTGCTGGGATTCTAGGTGTGGACCACTACACCCAGCTTATGTGGTGCTGAGATTGGACCCAGGATCTCTAGAACATTAGGAAACACTCTACCAACTGAGCTACAAAACACAGGCCCATTTTAATCTTTTTTTTTTTTTTTTTGGTTTTTCGAGACAGGGTTTCTCTGTGTAGCTTTGTGCCTTTCCTGGAACTCACTTGGTAGACCAGGCTGGCCTCGAACTCACAGAGATCCTCCTGCCTCTGCCTCCTGAGTGCTGGGATTAAAGGCATGTGCCACCACCTCCTGGCCCATTTTAATCTTATACACATTGCTAAATATTCTAATCTTACTTCTGCAATAGTCATTATTTGATTTCTTTTAAAGTAAACTTTTCTTTAAGAGCATGATAAACGCTCTAGAAAGTTACTCTACCCTTTCCATAGAGCCTGTAGATTACTTCTTAAACAAAGGAGAGTGAACACGTGAAATAGCTCACTATTTGTTGTGTGAGTAAGTGGAGGAGTGTGTGGATTAAAGGCTCAGAGTCCTCAATAAAGCATCAGTGCTGCATTGAGGACAGAAGTAAAAGCATTTCCCCTTTGCAGTCATTTAAACAAGAGCGAGTCAGATTTGAATTCTCTACCTCATGATCTCTGTGTCTTTTGTCCTCTGTTTGCTGTATGAATCTAAATTTGTGCCTGCTTGAAGGCTGTCTTGTGGCTCTGTCCTGGTGTCTGTCTGTCCTTCATATAGGGCTTTGCTCTATCTTTATTGAATAGCACAGAAAGTTTTACATTAAGGGGGAAGGGAGGTACTTTACAGAATCTTTAACAGAGTTTCACAAGAGATGAAGTCACTATCTCCAAATGACCCAGATAACAACTTTTTTTTTTTGATAACAACATTTTTAATTTTTTTTCATGTACATTCATGGTTTTGCCTTCATGTATGTCTGAGTGAGCGTATTGGATCCACTGGAACGTGAGTTACAGACAGCCATGAGCTGCCATGTGGGTACTGGGAATTGAACCCGGGTCCTCTGGAAGAGCAGCCGGTGCCCTTAGCCATCTACCTAGCCCCACAAACATTGTTCTTTATCAACTAATATCCAAATGTTGAGTTCAACATTTATAGTGGATATTACTCTTAGAAGGATGCTTCCATACATGCCACCTCACTGGTGGGGAGGGGGGCTGGGAAAGAGGCAAGGCAGCCCAGAGCCTTGGGGTCTGGGGGTCCCTTGTGCCCCAAAGCTCACGTTCTTGCTGGAGCCGCAGCTGACAGGGTCGGCAGTAGCTGTGCCCCCTGCTCTCCACTGTCGTGATCAGCCCTGTCTTAAACATGTTTAAACAGAAAAAAAGAAAAAAAAGAAGGGTGCTTCCAATTTCTGTATTTTTTTGCTTTCAGCAAATGATATAAATGCATTGTTCTGGGTCACTTGTCTGCTTCATAGCCTTGGGTACATCATCTCTCATATTTTGTTTGTTTAAAAGGCTCTCGCTTTGTAGCCCATGCTGGCCCACAACTCATTATGTAGCCAAGACAATCAGACCTCAAGTTTTCATCTTAAAGTTAAGTATTTATCTATATGAGCCATGGTGCCTCTCCAGCTCACAGCACCAAGGCTCTGTGATCTGTGAAAACGTCGTCTTTCTCTCTCTCTCTCTTTCTTTCTTTTTTTAAGCTTTGTTCAAGATGTTCACCGTTAAGGAAGGGTAGGAACAGAGAATGTTCTTTCTTCTTTTCTCTGATCCCCACTTCTCAGAGAGCAAGGGAAAAAAATCAATGAAACTTTAACATGAAAAGTGTCCATAAGCAGCATCCTAAAGAAGACCTACAGCCTATAAAAAGCTATTCAGTGAAACTTCTTGGAATAACAAAAACAATTCTTTTTTTTTTTTTTTGGTTTTTTTCTAGATAGGGTTTCTCTGTGTAGCTTTGCACCTTTCCTGGATCTCGCTCTGTAGACCAGGCTGGCCTCAAACTCACAGAGATCCACCTGCCTCTGCCTCCCGAGTGCTGGGATTAAAGGCGTGAGCCACCACCGCCCTGCCAAAAACAATTCTTTTGAGGCAGGATTTTACTATCTAGGCCAGGCTGACCTTGAACTAGCGCACAGGCCTCTGCTTGCCTCTACACAACTGGTGGTAAATGTCTTTTATATTAGAGGCTACTAGCCACAAGTGGCCACTGACCACGTGTCACGTGGCTGCAAAAGGCAGGGAATGAAGCAGGACACTCAGGCTTTGAAGCAGGGTCTCTCACTCTGTAGCCCTGGCTGGGGCAGGGTTAGAACTTGCCCTGTGGTTTAGGCTGGCTTCTGACTTGTAGCCATCCCACTGCCTCTGCCCTTCAAATCCTGGGCCTAGAGGCATATGCCATCACGCCTGGCAGGGGCTGACGCTTTCATTTTATTTCGTGTAAGTGGCGCTGTGCGGGGAGTAGCTGCTGTGTACAACTGGAATTCCACTCTGCTGCCGTTTGATCTTGCCCACTCTGGGCGCTCCACGGGCATCGGTGTCTTCTGCCCCTGTTAGGAAGGGCCTGTGGCTTTGTTCAGGGCTTCACCCAGAGCCTGGGGCTGAGCGGGGCGCTGCTGGCCAGTGTGAAAGGCAATGAAACCCATAGGCCATGACCTTTCCTTCAGAATACCAAGTTCATAGCCGTCAGGCTGCTGTAAATGTTCAGTCTCGGGTGCGCGTGGGGAGTGTTCCTCTGTCTGTCTGTCTGGGAGTGCTGTGGATTGGAACCCAAGACTTTTCTATGATAAGTACATATTCCATCGCCCTATGTAATGCTCCATACTGTGTGTGTGGTGTATGTGCAGTGTGTGTGCCTGTGCGTCAGCAAGTAGAAATTGGTCATCAACACCAACTGCTTTCCTCTTCTGCTTTCCACCTTTTTTTCCCCCTTGGTTTTTCTCTATGTAACAGTCCTGGCTGTCCTGGAACTCGCTCTGTAGATCAGGCTGGCCTTGAACTCATAGAGATCCGCCTACCTCTGCCTCCAGAGTACCGGGATTAAAGGTGTGTGCCACCACTGCCCGGCGCAGTCCGCCTTTTTTTTGTTGTTGTTGTTGTTTTTTGTTTTTTTTTGTTTTGTTTTGTTTTGTTTTTTCGAGACAGGGTTTCTCTGTGTAGCTTTGCGCCTTTCCTGGAGCTCACTTGGTAGCCCAGGCTGGCCTCGAACTCACAGAGATCCGCCTGGCTCTGCCTCCCAAGTGCTGGGATTAAAGGCGTGGGCCACCAATGCCCGGCTGTTTTTTGTTTTTGAGACATTATTTCTCACTGAAGCTGGATTTTGCTCTTTGTGCTAGTCTGATTGGCCTGTGATGCCTCCAGGATCTGTATCTTTCCTTGCCTCTTCCACAGTGCTAGGGTTACTGTCAAGAGGTGCTCTGCCTGGTTTCTGGTGTGGATGCTAGGGATCTGAACTTAGGTTCCTGTGCTTGCTCAGCGACCACTTCATCCATTGAACCATCCATCTTCTAGGTCTCCAGATTCTAAACGCTCCGTCCTCTGGAATGCAGTGGTCTTGTATTCAAAGGTTTCTTTGACTCTGTGTGTCAGCATGAGCCTATTAACACTTTTTTGCTGGTCAACTTGTGCATAGCTTCATTCACCCATACCTTTCTGGGTCTAAAAGAATAAAACACTCTTTGATTTCATATATGCCTTTATTCCTAAAAGAATTTGTTTCAGCACTCAAGCCTTGGATTAAATTACTTCCTGTAGTCTTCTGTTTTTTTTTATTATTGTTTCTTTTTAGCATAGTAATATAGATAAAACACTGTCATCTCTAGTACCAAGGAACTGACTGATGGATTCTATAAACAATATGGCTGACAAAGCAATGCGGCTGCTGGACATGTGTGTGTGTGTTTACTGGAGAGTTTGACGCTGGTCCGAACATTTTTCACATATGTCTGTTCTTTTCACAGGTGATAGATCGTAGTCACCAATGTGGTCACGTGGTGTTCATTTTGTCAAGGTAAGATTTTTGTCTGCCTGGTAAGGTGGCCAAGGAACAATGGCCTCTTCTCTTCATTTCCCATCACTCCTGGGGCTTCACAGCGGGAGATGGTAGGAAGCAGTTTGATGTCAGAGAGCTGAGTTTTACTCCGACTCTGTTACACCAGTTCTTTGTGACCGTGTCGGGGTGCGTGCATCTGTGCATGCATCTGTGTATGCATCTGTGCATGCATCTGTGCGTGCATCTGTGTATACACCTGTGCATGCATCTGTGCATGCATCTGTGCATACATCTGTGCGTGCATCTGTGCGTGCATCTGTGCATACACCTGTGCATGCATCTGTGCATACATCTGTGCGTGCATCTGCGCATACATCTGTGCGTGCATCTGTGTATACACCTGTGCATGCATCTATGCATACATCTGTGCGTGCATCTGTGCATGCATCTGTGTGTGCATCTGTGCGTGCATCTATGCATGCATCTGTGCATGCACCTGTGCGTGCATCTGTGCGTGCATCTGTGCGTGCATCTGTGCACACATCTGAAGGCCAGAGGTTGATGTCAGCCTCTTTCCTCACCGCTCTCTCTTATACATCAAGGCAGTCTTGCACTGAACCCAGAGCTCAGCACACCTGCTAGCCGGACCAGCTGCATTACCCTGGAGATTCACATCTCTGTCTCCAGTGTGTAGGACAGCAGGATGGCCTCAAGAGCTCTCAGCTTTTTATGTGGCTTCTGGGCATCCCACTGTACCTGACTCCAGTCCTCAAGCTCATGTGGCAGACACTTGACCTTATGAGCCCAGCTCTCAGGCTCAGGCCACCTTATAACATTGTCTGAGAATCCTAGTCCAAGAAGAATCTAGAGTTCACGCAAAGAAGTAGTCACATTGGTTTTAGACTTTATAATTTTTGCTCCCAAACCCCTTGTAGGGCAATGGCTGTTTTTAAGTGGACAAACAGCTGTCTGTTTAAAGAGTAAGCACACGGGAAAGGTGAAGACAAGAATTCATCCGGCCACTGAGTGTGAAGGAGACCACGAGAGCTGCTCCGTAGTTTCCTTTTTTTGTTTGTTTGGGTTTTTGCATTTGTTTCTGTTTTTGTTTGGCTTTTTTTTTCCAGACAGGGTTTCTCTTTGTAGCTCTGGCTGTCCTGGAATTCAATCTGTGGACCAGGCTGGCCTCGAACTCACAGAGATCCGCCTGCCTCTGCCTCCCAAGTGCTGGGATTAAAGGCGTGCGCCGCCGCCGCCGCGCCGCCGCCGCCGCCGCCGCCGCGCCGCCGCCGCCGCCGCCCGCCGCCACCACCACCACCATCGCCTGGCAGCTCCATAGTTTTGTTTTCTTTTCTTTCTTTCTTTCTCTCTCTCTTTCCTTTTCTTTTCTTTTCTTTTTTCTTTCTTTCTTTTTCTTTTATTCTTTTGGTTTTTGTTTTGTTTTTCGAGACAGGGTTTCCCTGTGTAGCTTTGCACCTTTCCTGGATCTCGCTCGGTAGCCCAGGCTGGCCTCGAACTCACAGAGATCCGCCTGGCTCTGCCCCCTGAGTGCTGGGATGAAAGGTGTGTGCCACCGCTGCCCAGCCATAGTTTTCTTTCACGTGTATTTTTTTTTCATGTAAATTTTGTTTGCTTATTTGACACAAAGTCTTGCTATGTAGCTCAGACTGGCCTCGAAATCAAGATCCCTCTGCCTCAGCTTCCTGAATGCTGAGATGATAGGCCTGCATCCCTGAACCCAGCCTCACTTGGATCCTGATTTGTTTTCTTTTCTCCTACTTAGTTTGTGTGTGTGTGTTTGCATGCCCATCACACGTGCATGTGAGGAGTGTGTGCACGTGGAAGCAGGTGTTGTGTGTCTTTTTCTATCACCTTGCAACTTCTTTTTTGAGATAGTATCTCTCACTGAACCTGGAGTTCACCAGCTGGCTAAGCTAGCCAGCCAGTTAGCTCTGGGGATCCATCTGTCCCTGCCCCAGCCCTAGCCCCAGGGTCCAGATGCCCTACCATTCCCTGAGTTTTCATGAGCAGTGGGGATCAAATTCAGATTCTCAGGCTTGCATAGCAAGCACTTTACTGAGTGAGCCAACTCCCTAGCCACCTTGCCATCCCTTAGATACCCCCAACTCCCTCTCCCTCGCTCTTTCCCTCCCTGGCTGTCCTGGAACTCACTTTGTAGACCAGGCTGTCCTCAGACTCACAGAGATCCGCCTGCTTCTGCCTCCCAAGTGCTGGGATTAAAGGCATGCACCACTGTCCAGCAGATTTTCACCTGATTATAATTCCAAAGATTCTCAAGAAACTGTTAGGAGATGGACTTAGATATAAAATCCACATCACACTGCAGTTCTCCAGGAAATAGAAAATGAGGATAGCTTTGGTATTTGAGATGTTTTTCTTCATCTGTGTCAGGTGCGGGGGAGTTGGTGGGGTAATATAGTTGGAGGAAGGAGGCTATTTTACAAATGGGGGAAGAGCACGAAACTTTCTAAATAATTGCACAATAAATCTTCTCCTTCTAGCCTGATACCTCTGCTGTTGATGACACCTGTATTCTGTCTGGGCAATGTCAATGAATGTTTCCACAACTTTAGCCAGAGCCACAGGTAAGGAAGGACCAACTCTGGTTTTTATTTGTTCTTTTCTATAACAGAGTAAAAAGGGCGGAAAATTCTATATACCTTCTAGCCAAGATGTTTTATTATGGTGTTTGTGACCCCTGGGAAAAGACCATAGATTCAATCTAATTATAAATAAAATATTTATTGTTTAACTGCTAGCAGGATGAACAGTCTCTGAACCAAATTTGAGATTGCCAAGCAGGAGGGCTTTGGGGCAGGATTATTAAAGGGGAAAACCACATGAAGACCTTCAATGTCTATGTAAGCAAATAAAAACTGATCTGTTCTGCCAAGTGGTTAAGGCACCTCAAAACAATCTTCGGGTGTCTGCATAAGTAAGTTAGAGAAGAAGAAAAAAGCAGTTAGAGCTGTACATTTTTAGGTGGTTGTTACTGAGTCGGGGTACTGGTGTTTTAAGGTCCAAGAAGACCCCAAACAATCCATGCAAAGCAAGCTCCAACAGTACAGACCCGGGAATTGACTGTGTCCCCGAGCATTCATTTCAGCAAATATTTAAGCAGAAAAACCACAGACATAGGTGCCCAGTTACATTTCCACCAACCAGGATCCAAAGATTAGGGACTTTCCTAGGAACACTGTTCTGTGGTACACTTACCTTGTCCTCAGTGGCTGGTCCACTCAAGTGTGGCTGGGCAGCTTACCCCCATTCATGTCTCACCTTGCCAACCAGGATGCCAGTTACTCAGGAAGTCTCAGAGGTCTTGGGAACCTAAACTTTATTTCACCCTGCTTTTCAAGATGGAACTTTTATTCAAAATGTCTTCAATTTTGTTCCTTCCTATACTGGGGACTTACCTTCCAGGGACTGGAGTCAATGACAAAGAGCTGGTGGGTACCAAAATGGATGCCTAGCTTAAAAAGGGGCTTCTTTAGCCATAACAGCATGTTTTGCTTATGGATGTAGCTCAGGCAGTAGAATGTTGGCCGGGCTTACACAAAGTCTTGGTTTGGATCCCCAGCACCACATACAGTGTGTGTGTGTGGTGGTGTACGCCTGTGACCTCAGCACATAGGAGATGGAGATGGGGGGGGGGTCAGGGTTTCAAGGTCATCCTGAACTACTTAGTAGTTTGAGGCCACCCTGGGCTATATCAGATCCTGTCTAAAAAAAAATGCTTGTTTTGGAAATGGGTTCTAGACATAACATGATGTAGTCAGGCTGAAGATACGCAAGGAGAGAGACAGATATAGAGTGACTTCAAGATATCTCATCTGTGTGAGGGGACGGAATGGTATAGTTACAGGCAAGAGCCCCAAAATGATGAGCACAGTTACTCACTGTGCTGGGTAGTCTCCTGTCAACCTGAAGACTGGAGGGTCCTTAATGAAGAAAGTGCCTCCGTACGATCGGTGCAGGCAAACCTGTAGAACATTTTCTTCATTAGGGATTGATGCTGGGGGGGAGGGGGACGGACCAGTCCATGGTGGGTGGGGCCATCCCTAGGCTGGTGGTCCTGGGTTCTACAAGAAAGCAGGCTGAGCAAGCCATGGGGAGCAAGCCAGTGAGCAGCACCCCTCCATGGCCTCTGCATCAGCTCCTGCCTCCAGGTTCCTGCCCTGAGTTCCTTCAATGATGGACTACGATGTGAAGAGTAAGCCAAATAAACCCTTTGCTTCCCGGCTTGCCTGTGGCCATGGTGTCCATGACAGCAATAGAGACCCTGACTAAGACACTCCGTTTCCTTTTGTTTCTCCTGCCTGGTCCTCGTAGCATCATCCTGTGCGTGGGTTCTCTTCCCCAGGTGCATCCTAATGTACTCACCGCCGCCAGCCACGATTGAGCCCCTGCCTTCCACCAACACATCCGTCTGCAGCACCCTCTATTTTTATGGTGTCACTGTTTTCCTGGCCAGCTTTTTCTTCAGCCTCCTCCTCATCACGGTATGGTGCGACCTGTCTGTGACTGTGGAAAGGAAGGACTGGCAGAGATAGGCAGTGCTCCAAGACTGGCACAAGGCAACAGGCATTTCCCATGCTCCCAGCACCAGGGAAGTGGCCATGGCTGGGAGGGTGTAGTTTAGTTGGTGGAACCCTTCCCTAGAGTGCATGAGAGCATGGGACATTGAGACAGGAGATCAGATTTCCTGGACTGTATATGAGATCATTTCTCACACACACACACAAATGTAAAGAAAGTGACTAGGAGATGTTGACAGTGTAATCACTGTCTTTGTTCTTTGGACTTTCCAAAATCAAATTATGAACAGAAAAACAAGCCTGTGGTAGTTAGGGGACAATCACATTCATGGTAGGATTACTGTGTTTCTTTGATTCCCACGAGGACCCAGAGTAGAAAGATCATATGATGCAGATGTATCCTTTATATAAGTGACATTCTGTGACATAGGACCCGTGCTTTGATTTAATTTCCCCAATAATGAAAGCATGTTCTCCTCCCCCCACACCCCAGGGATGGTTTCTTTAACCCTGGCTGTCCTGGCTGTCCTCGCTATGTAGACCAGGCTGGCCTCAAACTCACAGAGATCTTCCTGTCTCTGCCTCCAAATTCTGGGATTAAAGGCTTGCACCACCATTGGTTGGCTGAGAAGAGATTTTCTAAAACTCCTTTTTGCTCAGAGTTGAGAATTTAATCTCAGCCTTTGGTACTGATGAACTTTAGGGTATAAAGCATAAAACATGGTCTAGAAGCATCTCAAATAAAATATTTGAAGAGCTGGACTAGCTAGTTAGAACTCACTTTAACTTCCTGGGTAGGAATATAGGTCATTAGTACAATGCTTGCCTATCATGTACAAGTCTGTGGGTTTGATTCCCACCTCTACAAGAAAACAACACACCTTCCCATATATCCTGATTTGCTTGAGGTTGGGGAAAGCTGACGTTCACAGAGTGGACATAATAACTGAAAGTCTGGTCCGTAACTGTTGGTCTACATGAAAATTCCCAATGAGTAATTCTCCAAAGTCTGCTCTCACAGTAAAGGAGGGTAGTGGTTTTTCCTGACATGAGCTCCTTATAGAGTGTGCCCTCTAAAATGCTGGAAAATCTGACTAAGCCATAGGCCGATTATTCACAATGACACTCATGTTTAGGTCCTACTCATCCATGCCCAGACATTGTATAAGAAGTTTGTGAAGTCGACAGGCATTCTGGAGAGTGATCAGTGGGCAGTGATTTACACTGTGGGTCAACGAGTACGCTTCTTCCCAGTGGCCTTTGTGTGCTGCTGGGGCCCAGGTTGGTATCGTAGTAAACAGTTGGGGGGTGAAGAAGGTAGCCGTGGGGATCATCAAACAAAATGATCTCACCCACATCATGACTGCTTATTCCTTCCCAGCTTGTACGTTTTATTTATTTACTTACTGCTTAATTTTCTGAGACAAGATCTCATGATGTAGACCTCGCTGGCCTCAAACTCTCAGAGGTCCACCTACAGCCTCTGCCTCAAAGGCTGAGATTAAAGACATGCACCTCTCCACCTGGCATTAATCTGCAAGTTTTAATCAGTAAGGACCAGAACTGAAGGCCAAAGGCTCAGGGATTTACATAACTGTTTAATGTCAGTGCTGATCTCCAGGTACCTGTAGCTTCTGTTCATGGGATGCTCGGGCATGTGCACTGGGAGCTAACACAGTTCACACATTGTGTGTCTGCAGCTGTCACACTGCTGATCATAAAGCTGACCAAGCCACAGGACACCTCCCTGCACATGGCCCTCTCTGTGCTCCAGGTAACACCTTCCAAAGCCGGATCTCTCTCTTGTGCCTTGTGCCTTCTCTTACACTGCCATTTAGAGAACACACAGTTTTTCTGTTCATTTGTACACTGCAAAAGAGAACATCTAGTGTCTCTGCTGACTTAGGAGGAATATATCCATTTCCTCAAAGGCAAGCTAGTCTGAGTGTTTCTGGGTATAGTCTGGAGCACATAGATCTCTGGGGAACTTCGTTTTGATATGTTGACGATACGGGCAGTAGGATAAGATCTCCCGGGTAGGTTCTAGTGAGGCACTGGTGGTGATGATCCTCTCCTATCCAGAGTGAATCAGAGGGCACAAATTAACTATTCATAATGAATGGTGAGCAGTAAAGGAATGCTTCTCTTCTTTCCTCCATTATCAGAAGGAAACTTTAGACTAACTATGCTGATTGAGAACAGTGTTCTATGCATTTTATTGTCCTCATGTATGTACCAGACAATGTAACTAGCCTTCAGCTGTCCACAGCAAGATACAATACGAAGAGTTTATTTTTATTTGTTTGTTTGTTTGTTTGTTTGTTTGTTTATTTATTTATTTATTTATTATTTATACAGAAGAGGGCACCAGAACTCATTACAGATGGTTGTGAGCCACCATGAGGTTGCTGGGAATTGAACTCAGAACCTATGGAAGAAGAGTCGGTGCTCTTAACCTCTGAGCCATCTCTCCAGCCCCAATATGAAAAGTTTAGATGAGCTTGTCTATAGTTTAGTAGCTCAAATGATGACACTGCAAATAGGGTTGGGGACTTTGTCACACACACACACACACACACACACACACACACACACACACACACACACACGATGTGTAGCCGTGCTTTATAAATAAGGGCCAAGGGACCTGTTCCTGGACCTCAACAAGCCTGAAGGTTGGACTCCAACACTCTTCATCTCCTCCAGGCTCTCACGGCAGCATCCCAGGGGCTGCTCAACTGTGGCATATATGGCTGGACACAGTGCAAATTCCAGCAGCTGAAGCGTCAGCCTCGCCGTGACGCCGATACTCAGACGCCGCTGCTGTGCTCACAGAAGAGAATCTACAGCAGGAGCCTGGACCCACTTGCTTTTGCTTCCAGCTCTTCCACCATTCTTTGAAACTGTGGAAGTGGAACATCCAGGAAGTGAATGTTTCACGTGAGCGAACTCTGCAGGTCTGCAGGGAACACCCTCTGTCGCTTCTGGCCATACCTTAGGCCGAAGAACTGAAAGGGAACGGAACGCCGTGGTCAGCAGCGATTCTGGGTGACTTAGGAAGGATCTCTCCAGGTGCTCGTTCAGGGAGATAGAGCCGCTCTCTCTCTAAGAGAGTCAGCACTTTGACAAATACTAGACGTATTTACATCTCTTCAAGAAAAAATAAATTTCAGGTTCATGTGTATGTGTGTCATTGGCAAGGCCTGCTCCGTGAAAGCAGGGGAAGCGGGATGCCATGCGGCAACCCCCCGGTGTGCAGGGGGCAGCCCCCCGGTGTGCAGGGGGCAGCCCCCCGGTGTGCAGGGGGCAGCCCCCCGGTGTGCAGGGGGCAGCTCCCCGGTGTGCAGGGGGCAACTCCCCAGTCTGCAGGGGGGATCCTAATGAGGTTGGTGCAGGCCTGAGAGCGCTCGCCCAGCCCACTGCTCCACCAGATACCTCGTCCTCTGTTGAATAGAACAGTTTTTATGTAGAATGTTTTGTAAGACTTTATTTTAAACTATAAGTAGATCTGGTGGCTGTATTCATCTGAAGTATTTCTGGCTGAGCGAAGCTTCCTTAGCGACCATTACAGCTAGGGTGGCAAATCCTATGTCCTATACATGGTGAGGGGGATCGATCCCAGTTGCTGTGGAAGGCACAGAGGTCCCAGCATTAGAGCCAGGCTCCCAGGACAGTGGCAGCCGTCAGCACAGCTCAGCCAGCCCCAGGGTTCTTAGTGTTCCCAGCGGCAAGCCCAAGGCAGCTCTCTTTCTCCACAGCATCAACCGTCAGTTCAGCACCCAGACAGTTTCCTAGGATTTCTACCCCAGACATACTGGTAGAGATGGATTTCTGGGCAGCAGGGAGACCGGAAGGTCTCCAGGATTTAGATCCGAAGAAACAGGCTTATACAGTGAACAGAAGTGACCTAAAGTGAGTTTCCTGAGCACACCCCCCAGTCCTTGCCCTGCGGGTCAAGAATTCTGCCCTAGGGAGTGGTAGGGGATGTACTGAGCAGACGGCATGGAGCAGAACCCAGAAGAAAGCCCTGTGCTTTGACTTGTGGGTTTTGTCGGCATCCAGTCTGTAATAACTAAAGCCAAAACAAAAGGCATGTCTATGTATAAGAGCATAGTTTAAATAATTATAGAGATACTAATATGCCGTGGAACACCAGTAATAAAGAATTATTTAAGACAAAAAACATTGAGATTTAAGACTTAGTGAGTTGCCCACTTTGGAAAAAATTAATAGGCTTATTTATAAAAGATGGTTCTCAAATACCCACATAGATTTATATGAACATGGAAAGGATTTGGAAAATGTGGAAGTAGGTTCACAGAGATTTCCAGAACAAGGGTTCAGAGACCTATAGCCAATATAGAAGCGGAGACAGGACGCAGTGAGCAAGAGAAATGAAGACATCTCTGTTAAAGGGAGGAGCGTCCAGAATGAGGAACCCAGAGGGGGAGCCCCAGTGCCGTGAAAGTGTGCGTTCTGAGTGCAGGCTTGATAAGGTGTGCTCATCATTGATACTCGGACACTTCCAGGCTTTGTCCCTCCAGATGGGGTTGCCTTCCAGCATTCTTAAACCCCATTCTTTTGCCTGGACTGTCATCCCAACTTCTGTGACATTAAAATCCTTTCTTTATGACAGTAAACATAGTAGCAACCTCAAATATGGATCTTACCTCATCTCCATTAAAAACAGTTCAGCTGGAGTATGAGTCAAGTGTGTAAATCCTGCCTGCACTATTCTAGGAAAGTGAAATGCTTGTGATTTGCCTTCATAGGAGTGAAATCACAAAAACAGATTTGTAAAGACAAGTTTTGCCTGTAGGTCTGATTTAACAAATGAGTAAGCCTTTGAAACACCTATAATTACAGTTCATTATTCCATTATGTCCATAAGCTTCAAAGACCCAGAATCTACCTCGTAGGTAGGGTCAAGGCCAGTGTTGGAGTGTCTCCCCTCTAGAAGTGGTGACGTCTTCTATAATAACACACTAGATGCTGTAGGGCGTGTGCTTATGGAATAGGGAAGTGGAAGAATCCTCTTCCCACGCACTGGGGAGGCCTGATTAATAAGACATGGGGAATTTGGAAAGCTGGGTCTCAAAGCATTGTGAAAACTTGTTCTTACTTTTCTTCTATTGATAGAAGAGCTTGTTTTCCCCTAGGGAAAAAAACCACTTAACTGAGTCGTTTCCCACTCAACCCTAACAACAAAATTCCATTTCAGAAGAAATTTGGAGAAACAATAAGCAATTTTCTTTTTCAAATAAAGGTAACACGTTTTGGGTTTTTTTGTTGTGTTTTGTTTTTTCCAGACGGGGTTTCTCTGTGTAGCTTTGCGCCTTTCCTGGAACTCACTCTGTAGCCCAGGCTGACCTTGAACTCACAGAGATCCACCTGGCTCTGCCTCCCCAGTGCTGGGACTAAAGGCGTGCGCCACCACTGCCTGGCAAGGTAACACTTTGATCTGCAGGTGATAGTTTACACCTGTAATCTCAGGACTCCAGAGGCTGAGGCAGAAAGATTACCATGAGATTGTGGCCAGCCTGGGCTACATAGTTGGAAGCCGGTCCCTGGGCCACATATGTGAGACACTATATCAAGAGCAAACAAAAGCAACACTTTGTATTTCTTGAGTATAGAATTGTATCAATTTGGGGTTATCTTGTTTTATTTTTCTTCAATTGAGCTCCAGACAAGGGAGTCAGTTTGACTCAGTAGGATGAGAACAGATGTGAGGTCAGGCCCAAGGAGAGAGACACATCTGCTCCTGGTCCCCCAAGGAGAAGCATGACCATGGACTCCAGGGCATCAGTATCTGCGCATCTATTTCACACTGCAACTTCCCCTTGTTCCCTCCAAGTCTGAAGACAAATCTAGAGTCTGGAATTGGCTTAGGAAACTGAGGAATGTGCTGGAGTTTGGCTGGCCTGAGGCAGCCCCGAAAAGGCCGGGCGAGGGCAGCAAGACATCACCAGACTGCTGGAAAATGTGGTCCTATGGGGGGGTACCAACATGTGGATTACTGGACATCTTCCCTGTAATGCCACAAGCCCGAGGTCAAGATGACGAATGAGAAAGGTCGTACTTTCTAGAAACAGAGCACAAAATAACTGTTTAGCTTCGCTTTGTTTTTAGACTAAGCCTCCCTAGGTAACCCAGGCTGGCCTTAAACTTGCGGTCTCTTTGCTGCGGCCTCCTGAAAGCTGACGATACGGCAAGCACTCCCATCGGGACCGGCTTAAGGCTAGCTGCTGCTTCCTCTTCCTCTTTAATATGTGTGTGTTATGTGGTGCTCATATATGTACAGACGGGGGTGCCTGTGCATGTGTGTACAGGGTAGACGAGGGGGTCACAGCCTCCTCTATCACTCTCAGCCTGTTCCTTTGAAGCAGGGTCTTCCCCTGCATCCAGGGCTTGCGTTCCCTGGGCTAGAAGCCATCAAGCTCCGGTGAGCCTCCTGGTTCTTGCCCCTTCGGGCTATGGGCAAGACAAGCTACCTGTCTTGTCTACTGTCTGGTGAGTGGGAGGCTCTGAACTCCAGCCTTAGGACTGTTCAGCAAGCGTGCTTCGCCCGGAGCTGAGGCTGAGGTCTGTAGAGCCGGCTTGTTAACTCAAGATCCAAAGTTAGGCCCTCTTCCTTATGAGGTACAACGTTTCCCACACAGCTTCAGAACAGAACGGACTCAACAAATACATTACATGGGACCTAAAGACGTGTCTAATGTTAGCAGTTTTACTTAAAGACTCACCCCTCCCATATATACTTTTGGTCAAGTTAGAACAATGGAAGTCATGGAAATTGCCCTTACATAATAGATAGTTGTTACTTGGAATAAAAATCCTGGGCATAGTGATAAATTCAGGATCACCAGACAATCTGTGTGGAAGGAAGCATGTCCTAAAATACAGTTTCTGGTGACCAAAAGAATTAGCCCAAAGATAAAAGAACATGAATGTCCAAAGATAGATGTGACAAGTTCAAATGAAATTGAAAACTAAAGTACTGAAATACTGACTGTGTAAACACTCATCAGCTGACTGTAAGGACAGAGGCCCCTACTTCCCTCCAGTGTATCTTTAGGCCCTGGAGTCCTAGTGAGAGCCTCCCAGCTCTCAGTTCGCACAGCCTTTGCTTTACTGAGCCTCTCATTCTTAGGGCTGCAGAAGGCTCAGCTATTGGCTTTATGTTCCTCCCTACTTATTCCTCCTCCTCTTCTCCCTCTTTTGATCCCTCCTCCTCTTCCTCCTCTTCCTCTTCCTCTTCAGTCCCTTCTGGAACCTTCTCTGACTCGGAAGGCTCTGCTTCAGAAGGCAGCTCTGACTTATTGTAGGCAAGCATGATGCATATGGTTATAAAGAGGATTATGAGTATCAAAATGGCAGCCAGAACTATCAGCTTTAAGTTAAGTTCCAAATCCTTTTCACCTAGCTCATTAGGATTTAGACCCACATCTCCTGTAGGATTTTCATTCGATGGTTGAGTGATGGGACCACTGTCCACACTGCCTCCGGTTCCTTCATTTTTGCAGTCAGGGGGTGCAAATCCAAATGAACAATGGCAGTTCCCTAAATCGTTGCAAACTCCATGTCCATTACAAGATAGATCCGCACTGCAGGAGGTGGGGGAGGGGAACATGGTGCGCGAGTGGTCTTCACAAAGGAAATTGTTACAAACTCTGTGCGTGCCACAGTTAGTTGCGTCCTTCACATATCCTTCGTCAGCGCCTTCCGTTTCATCGTCCGAAGCATCCATGCTCCAGCACCAGTCCACGGTATGAGGGACCTGGATCAGTGCGTGTTTGTCTTTGATGGGTGGTAAGAAGCCCAATTCTGTACATATAAGTTTCCCACACATTGCATTTTGATCTGAACATTTGACATACGTTCTTGGAGACTCAGAAGAAAGGCCACAGTTTCCAAACCGGTCCCCTTTGCTGTTCAGAGAGCTGTAGCATGCATCTGAGGCAGACTGTGCCCCATACCCAAAAATACGTGAGCATTGAGAGCTAGGGTCCAGGCAGCGACCCTTAAAACAAAAGTGTAATTCGTGGCAGACAGAGCCATCTTGTACTTTCCTGTCCTCAGGACATACTGCAGAGGTCCCATTACAGAACTCGTCCAGGTCACATGCTCCATCAGCAGGACGACAAACCTGTCCCATCTTTTTAAATTTACATCGGGAACAGCAAGGCTCATTATTACACTGTGCGCCCTCCTTAAATTTACAGTTTTCATCACAACACCGGTTACTGTCACAGACCTTGCCACAGTCACACTCCTCCGGCTCCTCCACCACACCGTTTCCACAGCGGGCAGCTCTGCGCTTGCGGCTTTGGCGCCAAGGATGGTCAAGCAGGCAGGCCCCTCTGTGGTCATGGAGGAAGCGGTAGAAGTCGTCAGAGCTGCAGTTGCTGAAGCCACTGTCCTTGGTGATATTCTCCTGCATGAGACAGAAGCGCTTAGGGTCACAGCCGCAGGCCGGGTGGTCGTGCTGGATACCCAGGTTGTGTCCCAGCTCATGGGCCATGAGCGCTGCAAACAGCAGGACATCTTCGTGATGGAAGGCCTCCACAGCTGCTGCAAACATGTCTGAACAGGCACCGTCCAGAAACGCCTGGCCCTCATTCTGTCCTGGGTCATGCCCCACGATCAAGTGTGCGACATCGTGCCTGGCCCGGTCCACGAGCTTCTCCTGTCTCCAGCGGTTGAAATTCCTCAGTGTAGCCTGCAGGTCCACGGGGACCTCTATCGGGTCCCCCTCTGTCCAGATTTCCATGCCCACCAGCACCACCTCTGTGTTTAGTGCCCTGGTGAAGCTGTTGGCCAGAGCAATGATGTCCACTACTGCCCGGACCGTCTGGTTGACGTTGCTGCCCCACATCTGGAACCGCTGGTGGTTGACCACAGCAAACATCTCCACATACTTGGTGTGTGACCACACGTCAGAGAGCTCCTGCAGGTCATCGGGCTTCCTGCTCCCTTGCTGCTGGCTGCTGTCCCCGGGGCTGTCTTTGGGAGTGACACTGCAGGAGGCCTGAGGCTGATGTGCCACGGTGTACAGGATGTGTTCAAAGCCTTTGGAGGAGAGCACAGGCTCGATGCCGTACGAGGTTTCCTCCTTCATCAGGACGCCCCTGAGGCCTGAACAGATGTTGACGGAAACGAAGGAGCCCGGCACCCCTTCCATGTAGCCTTCGTAGTGGCAGTCCTGTGAGAGGAGCGGCATCTCTTGCCCCAGGATGCCATCGTGGTAACTGTAGACTGGGAAGTTGTTCACGGAGTAGTCTCCCTTTACCTTCAGGTGAAGCAGCTGCTGCTGGCCCTGCATCAGCAGCAGGTAGGACGCCCTTCCTCCGGGGTCTTCAGTCCCCTGGACTGGCAACCTCTTGGGGATGACCGTTTCATAGGAAGAGTAATACACGGATCCTGTGTCACAGAAGGTACTCGGGAGGAAAATTACCACCAAGAGCAACATGGCCACCAGCCTGACACACAAATGTTCTGGCGTCTGCCCCAGCCTCAGTCTCTCCATCTGGGGAGCCCCAGACTGAAGTGCTTCCCCAATCTTATACAGAGCCACATAGGGTCTACTTGGAGGACGAGGAGGGGGCTAAGTGTCCCACTGTGGCCATGTCTGCCATGGCCTTCTTGAATCAGTTGATGCTATGGGGCATCAACTGCGTTAGGGCAGTGGCAGCAGCGGCCGCACTTCCTGACATTGAGACCCCGGGATTATCCCCCCATCTATGCTGGGGGGTTAAGTGGTGGCTACTTCCCAGTCCGGGAGCTTAGCTTGCTGGCTGGGTCTCTTCCTGGTGCCTCTGACCTCCGTGTCCTCTCAGATACCTTCCATTCTTGGTGGTTTCTTTCAGTCAGCTCCAGTGCCCCATCACTGAGTCCTTCGATAAGATGGAGAGACGTGCTGTGACAGACTGTGGACTCTATAATGTGAGACTACCCTGCGAGAGGACATAACATCCCCACAGCTCACTCGGCCCTCCGGAACGCCCCTCCCCCACAGCTCTCCCACCCCTTCCTGTTGTCAGTTGCTCAGATGTTCCAGATCAGGGATCCTGGAGATACCTTAGGTGCACACACTCTGGTATCTGTTTCCGACCTCTAAAGCCCCCGATCCATAGACAGGAGTGTCCGAACCCACTCTGAGAGGGGAGGCCAGGCTGTTAATCTGGCCAGGGAGCCAGCTCCCTTAGCTGTGTGTTGTAGCTCCAATGGGATTAGGGCTGCGGCCCATGGGGAAGACATTAGTCACGCTTCCTAGCTCCAGATTTGGCTTTTCAGAGGCTATGGATGGTGGCATGGTACCCTCCCCATACGTGCGTTCGTGTCCACAGTGGCTGGCGTCTCTAAGGCCTCACCCTCTTGATAGTCACCCTGACACATTGATCCCTTAGGGTTATGTATGGATTGTGTGTGTTTCTTTGTTTATGGGGCAGTGTTTGGCTGTGTAGCTCAGGCTAGCCTGAAACTCTTCATCTTCCTCCTGGTCCTGACATTTGGTGGGATTACATGTCTGAGACTTTTTTTCTAGCCTCTATGCACAAGGGTCACACGAGCTCATGCAGGTGTGCACACAGACACACAAATTAAGTTTTCACAAGATATATTTGTAAACAATATACAATAATTAATGTGGGAAGTATCTTCAGCTCTTCAAGTATTAATTACCGTTATATGTTGGGGATCTCACGCTTTTTTGATTGACTTTGAAGGGTGGTACATTGTTTTAACAGAGTTTACCCACGTACTAACCATAGAAGCCATTCTCTGTTTGTGAATCTTACTGAGCTGTCTTCCACTCCCTTTCCCGGGCCCCGTCTCTGGGGCTCTTCAGCAAGATCCTCCTGTTCATTTTCCACCGAGATTAGCACACACGGTGTTCCTCTAGCCGCCTGATTTATTTCACTCGGCGGCGTGACCACCGGTTCCCTCCACTCGTAGCAAAGGAGTAGGCTGGCCGCCTAGCCGAGCTGTCACGAACACAGCTGCAGGTCATGGAAGAGCAGGCGTGTCTCTGGTATAATGATTCATCTTCTTTAGAGACATAGCCAATTGTGGAGCGGCTAGATCATACAGATCCTACAGTCTCTTGTGTTCTGTGAGGACTCTTCGTGGTGTTTTCTGTGATGGCGGTGCTGGTCAAAACCACCTCAACAACGTGTGCGAATTCCCCTCACATCACATCAGCAGTTGGTTTTGATCCCTGATTTGATTTCTAATGTCTCAATAACCACTGTGATTGGGCACTGTTTCATACATTTGTTGGCTATTTGAGGTTTTTGTTGGATAGAATGTTTGTCTTTTGAGACATCTCAGGATGAATCACAGATTAGCCTGGAAATAACTATGTAGCTCAGGGTGTCTTCTGATTAGAAATCCCGCCCCCCCCCCCCATTGGTGTTGAACGCCTTTAATCCCAGCACTCGGTAGGCACAGGCTGGTAGATCCCTGTGAGTTCAAGGCCAGCCTGGTCTACAGTATGAGTTCCAGGACAGCCAGAAACCCTGTCGCAAAAAGAAAAAAGAAAAAGAAAAGAAAGAAATCCCCCGGCTCCCTGCTTGTGCCCGCAGTGGTGGGCTTCAGACGCTCCAGTCTCTAGCACATTTCCGTGTGTCCCAGCCCCTTTCGTCACCCCACCGTACTGGAAATCAAATCTCTGTTTTGTTTGTGCTGTGCAGACATGGCCTCAGCATGGCACACACCTGTCTTCTCTGGAGAAGTGTCTGTGGAGTTCCTTGGCCCGTTTTAAAATCTTCATTAATGTGGTTTTAGTGTTCAACTCTGTGTGTTCATCCTATCTTCTCAAAATGTAAGCCCTTAGCGGATGAATGGTTTACAAGCCTGTTTTCAAGGCTCCACAGGCCGTGTCTTGCCTCTGTAGTTTGATAGATGCTTATTCTATTTTTACTTGCCTGAGACCTTAGGAGGAATTCTTAGAAATCATTGTCTAGAGCAGTGGTTCTCCACCTTCCTAATGCTGCAACTTTTTAATACAGTTCCTCATGTTGTGGTGACCCCTAACCTTAAGATTGTTTTTGTTGCTACCTCATAACTGTAATTTCACTACTGTCATGAACTGAAGGTAAATATATCTAATCTTTAGGATATCTGATATGCAATCCCTGTGAAAGGGTCATTCGACCTCCAAAGAGGTCATGATCCACAGGTCCAGAATTGCTGGTTTACACCAATGCCTTGGAGTGTTTCTCTCATGTTATCCTGTGGCTCAGTGTCTCGGGTGTTACATTCCAGCTTGCCCCTCCTTCTCCGTCTCTTTTTCTTTCTTCACGGGAACTCCTGTATCCCAGACTGGCCTGAAACTCACTTTGTAGTTGTTGTACCTCTGCCTTCCAAGTGTTAGGGTCATGGGTGTGCCACCGCCACAACCAGTCTATCCGGTGCCAGGGATAATCCCGGGCTTCATGCATGCTAGGCAAGCACTGTACCAACCGAGCCCCACCTTGGGCGCTATTCAGGCTTTTGAGTCATTCTGAGTTGATTTCTGTATCTGTTTAGAGGGTATGAAACAGCTTTATTCTTGCGCATATGTTTACCCAATTTTGCCAACAGTGTTTATGGGTGGGACCGTCTTTTCTGCTGGATGGTCTTGGCGCCTCTGCCAGATGTCATGCTGATGGCCTGAAAGCAGTATTTTTATGACTGCTCTGCCTGCTGCCCCATCATGTGCTAACCAGAACAAAGCCCCAAAGAAGGAATCTTGTGGGTGTCTGAACCGTGTGTGTTAACTTTGTGTGTGGTTCTCTGTCTGTCTATGTACCTATTTTTATGCTGGTTCCTTGCTTTTTTGCTTTTTTATTGAGACAAGGTCTCTTATAGCTTAGGCTGGCCTAGAAGTTGCTATGTATCTGAGGATGACCTGGAATTCCTGATTCTCTTTTCTTCACAGCCCGAGAGCTGGGATTAGACACACACCACCACACTCAGTTTTCTGTTACCTCCTCAGCTAGTTCTTTGACAGCTTCATGGATGAATATAATATTCTGGTGACACCTACCCTCTTTAACTCTTCTCCCCACCTCCCCGAGTCCCCACCCCACACCCTCTGCCACCAGGTCCTCATCCTACTTCCATGTCTTTCTTGTTTTGTGACCCAGACCCACTAGGTTTAACCAGGGCCTGTCCTGTGGGCACGGATGAAATGCTGTCCACTGAGCGTAGGTAGCTCACCAGTGGCTCCATCACTGAAGACAGTGACTTCCTCTCTTCCCACGGCCATGAGCTCCGCTGGACTGGGGGGGCCACCCAAGCCCCTCCCCCGTCTATAATTGGATGTTAACTCGCTCAGACTTGTTCAGACTCTCTGTGGGTAACTGCAGCTAGCATGAGTTCACGAGGGCTCCAACCGTGTGTGGCGCTCTTCTCTACCTTTCGGGCTCTTACGTTCTTTCCGCCCCTTCTTCTGCGCTATGTCAGGATCCTCGGAGGGGGAGGATACCAGGTCCATTTAGTGCTCAGCTCCGTGACAGTGTGTCTCTCATTAACCATCATCTGCCGCAAAGAGAAGCTGCTTTGATCAAAGCTGAGGACAGCACTCATCTATGAATGCAAACATACATTTGTCAGGCACTTATGACCTGTCTGTTTAACCAAGTAGTAGGTTTCCTTAGGTCCTGTGACCTCCCCACCCATCGGCTTTTGATTAGGTCCACTGAACTGGCATGATCTTACTCCTCCAGAGCATGCATCAGATCTAATCCGAAGTCAGTTGGTTACGCCCCAGACAGGGAGCTTGTTGAGTTGATACTGTAGCGTGCAAGGTCTGAAGCTGGGGAAGGCCGCTGCTGACTTTTCTCCTTGTTCTGGTTACTATGATAAAACACCAGGATCAAGGCAACTTATAGAAGGAAGGGTTTATGTGGGGTTTGTAGTACCAGAGGGATACAAGCCCATCACCATGACAGTGGGGAAAGGTTGCGGCAAGCACCCAGCATGGCAGCATAAAAAGCTGAAAACTCGAATCTCAACCCACAAGCAGGAAAAAGAGAGAGCAAGCTAGGAATGACTGGAGGTTTTTCAAACATCAAAGCCAAGCCAGGCGGCGGCAGCGGGGGCGCACATCTTCGATCCCAGCACTCCAGTGTCAGAGGCAGGAGGATCGCTGTGAGTTCGAGGCCAGCCTGGTCTACAGAGCAAGTTCCAGGACAGCCAGGACTGTTACACATAGAAACCCTGTCTCAAGCAACAACCAACCAACCAACCAACCAACAACAATAATAAAATAAAACATCAAAGCTTGCCTACAATGGCAGATTTCCTCAAGCAAGTCCGGCCATCAACTGGAATCCCAAGTATTCAGATGCCTGAACTACAGAGGGACATTTCATTCAACACACAACAGTCCCACAACTGCCTGCCAAGCAACTTCTAACACTAGGAAAGGAAGTTTCTAGCTGAATTGGAGCGTGGTTTCTCTGTATCATGAAACCGAGGCGTGTGGTGTCAGGCTTCTGGGGACTTTCTGGCCAACATTCCTAGAGAGGAGCTGATTCTATGGTAGGACTGAACCCAGGGCGTCCTGCATGCCAGGCAGCTGGTTTCACCCAGCTGGGCCACATCCCCAGGCTGCTACTTCGGTTGCCATGACAGTTGAGTAACCGACCTTTTTGTTGTCGCTTCGGTTCACTATTGGTTTTGGATATCCTGGTTTTGCTTGGTGTGTGTGTGTGTCTGACTTTTTTCCCTCTGTGTGTGCCAATCTGGATACATTTTAGAGTTTTTTTTTCTATTTCAGGAGTCAGCAATAATTTTTTTTTTTAGAAATTGCATTACATTTATAGATTTTTTTTTTTTTTTTAGATTTTTAAATTGTATCTGTATGAGCATTTTGCCCACAGGTATATGGACACCACATTCGGGCTCCCCAGTTCTCAGGTCACTCTGAGAGTGGCGCTTCCTTCACCACCCGGGGAGAGCTGCTGGTGCAGTAGCAGAGCAAGGCTTCTCTCTTGGGTGTTTATGAAGGGAAGAGTACTGAAGTGGCCATGCAGCTGACACCGGAAGGATTCAGATGTGCAGAGCGGGAGGGATGCAAGTCTGCCTTCTGCTGGCTTCCTCGTGAACTGCTGGGGTGCTTGGGAGGGGCCACACGTGGCTCACAAGCAGCAGCAGTGACTGCCGTGCGGCCAGGGCCCCTCGTTGCCCTTGGTCCTCTGCCCCCACCTAGGGTAGAGTTATGGATGGTAGAGTGGTGTGAGTCGATAGGAGACCCACAGGGAGTCCGGACAGCGGGGAAACAGTTCACAGTCGGGGCCAGTGCACCATGTGGGTCTCTGGCACAACAATGAAAAAGCCCAAGATCATTTGGGTTAAGGGGATGAGACATGGCTCTGTGGCTGCCTTGGGAAGAGAGCAAGGGTGGGGTCAGTAGGTCAGAAAGGGGGTGGAAGCGGGGTGTGGCGACAGGGATGCCCAGTGGTCTACCTGCAGAGCCAGAATGGGGAGGCGGCGGCAGCAGTCGTGGAAAGTAGAGGCATTCCAGCCCAGGCTGGGTCTAGGACATGGGTACACACTCACCCAGGAATCCTGAGGCCAGTGGGTCGTGGGAAGCAGAGTTGATGCTGGGTCATTGGAGCTCCCCCAGAAGCCTGCTCTCAGAAGACGGAGCATGTCTTCTGGATAGCAGCCGACACCAGAGTCCGGGGAGTCGACAGAGGACTTGCTCATGGAAGTGAAGTATGGTTCCTAGGTGCTGAGATGGGAGCAAAGCTAGGCTCTGGGGAACTCAAGGGCCTCTTCCCTCAATCCATGGCAGTGTCAATCATCAGGGCACACCTTCAGGCTGCTCCACAGGAAGAGTAACTGTGGGCTCTTCTTGGGCCACTTACCTCTTTAGAAGCCCTCTTCTCTCCCAGTCACAGAAGTAGAGAGGCCTAAGCGCCACTGGCCTGCATCCGTGCACAAAGCCAGGGTGGGCTCTTGCCCAGTGTGTTGTGCTCCTGCAGTTTCTGTGGTGTCTGTTATGATGTCTGGTTGAGCTAATGCTTTGCCGGGCCTGTTTACGGTTTCAGAAACCCAGCCCTTCTACCCAGGGCTCTTCTACATTGTTTTCTTCTGGGCTTAGCTTTCCCAGCTCTGATCTTTAATATTTCTTCTACCAGTTTTGGGTTTGGCTATTCCAGATCTGAGCATAATAGGCTGTTGATGTTAGGACTCTGTGTCTGTGGGAATTGATTGCTGGAAGCGGTCTCCTCAGCATCGTCTTATCTTAGCTGTGGATTCCCATGTAGGATGCTGTTGTTTGCATTTGATTGTATATGTTCTCTTGATTTCTCCAATCAGTTGGTCATGTAGGTGCATCTTATTCTGTCCCAGGTACTTGTACACTGTCCATCCTTGTTGATGGGTAGTTTATCCTTCCATCATCTGAGAAGATGAGCATGGTTGAGGATGGTTGCAGCTTTTTTTTTTTTTTTTTTTTTTTTTTTTTTTTTTTTTGCTATTCAAGACAGGGTTTCTCAGAGTAGCTCTGGCTGTCCTGGAACTGACTCTGTAGACCAGGCTGGCCTTGAACTTAGATCTGTTTCTGCCTCCCAAGTGCTGGGACAAAAGGCGTGGGCCACCACCACCTGGCTATAATTTTTTATTTAAAAATTTTAAAGTTATTTTTCTTTTATTTGAGGTTCTTTCCTTTTACCTGGTTGAGGCATGGTACCCATTTTTTCTGCTTTGCTGAGTACCCCAGGCCAGCTGGCTCGGCTTCTGGGTGATCCCCTTGTCTCCACCTCCCATCTTGCTGGAGGAGTGCTGGGTTACAGATACAGCCGCCACATCTAGCTTTCTAATGTGCATTCTGTGGATCAGACTCAGGTCATCAGGCTTGGGTGGCAAGCCTTTAACTCACGGGGCCATCTTATTGGCTTTTTAAGATTTCTTAAGACTTGTGGGGGAGGGAGTGGCACACATCTTTAATCCCAGCACTCAGGAGGCAGAGGCAGGCAGATCTCGGAATTCACGGCCAGCCTGGTGTACAGAGCGAGTTACTGGACAGCCAGGGCTACACAGAGAGAGAGACCTTGTCTCAAAAAATAAACAAAATGATTTTTTTTTCTCTCTCTGTTTTGTATCTTCCCAAATAGCTGGGATTACAGATGTGCACCCCCACATCTAATTGTATGGTGCTGGGAACTGAACCCCAGGCAAGCATTCTATGAATTGAGTCATGCCCAGAGTGCTTGTGAGTTTTTCACGTTCGTGTTTTCCTGGTGGTGATGATCTGTTGTTCAGTGTAGAGCTCCTTGGCTGTTCCTTTCCAGATTTTTATAGGAGTTACCAAGCAGTGATGAATTCCCCAAGCTTCTGCTCACTTGTGAAAACCTTTCTCTTTCAGTTCTGAAGGTTCATTTTTGTAGGGTGTAGTAGCTTTCTAAGAGGCTCATTTATATATATGAGTGTTTCTCTATATGTAGGCACTGAGATTTGAACCTGGGTCCTCTGTAGGAGTAGCCAGTGCTCTTTGCCGATAAGCTGTGTCTCCATCTCAGGGCATGGTAATTTTGTTGGCAGGTTTTCTCCCTGGACTGTATGGTTTTTGCCGAATAGTTGGCTACATGGCAGGCAGCTCTCTTTATGTGTGGGTTCCACCCTACTGATTTAAGATCCTGTATTATGCTTTTGACCTTTGGACTGTTACATCATTTATAATATTTATATCCTCGGTTGCTTTTCTTATTTCTTTGTATCATCTGTCTGTATTCTCCTGTATCTAAGTTTCCTTAAGACTGTTCTTTTGAATTATCCTCCATAAATTTGCCAAGTGGTTTTTAAGCTAGCATCTTTCTGGAGCAGTGTTACTCCTGGAGTACTGTGTGGTTCCTTCCTTGTTACTCACGTCCCTACACTGATGTGTGTGCACATGATGGAACTTCTCCTGAGGTGTGGATGAGATAGAGAGAGGGTGTCGGGAGCTTTGGGTATCAGACTTCAAAAATGTCGATGCTGAGATTTCTTCAGCTTTGGTCATTGTCAGGAGCAGGTGAGGGCCTGGGGAGAGCAGCAGCCACGCAGCCTGGCGACTTCCAGCTCTGTGGTTGAGTATGGATGGCACTTGGTCTCATGGTGATTGCCACCCCAGTGATACCAGATGGAGACAGTTTGTTCAGGACAGAGATGAGGCTGATGTCTGTGGCACAAGTAGGCATTGACCCACAAGCCAAAGCACATGAAGCAGACCTGTTCAGCTACTCCAGGAAAGTGCAGGGGATGCAGGTTACTCTGGCCACAGGAAGGGGAGGATCTTCTCCTTCCCATGGATGGACACAGGTGCTATAAGGTGTGTAGCACCAGGGACTGCTGACTTGAGGTTGTGTGTGACAAAGAGGACCGCCTCTAGATCCTTTGGGGGTGATTACAGATAGTCACGGGTTTGTAGTGCTGAAGCTGCTGCTGCCTGGGCCCAAGGGAAAATCGTAAGGACTCAGGGTTTGGGCACTAGAGTCCCGGTCTCGGTTCTGTGAAGACCTCCCCTGTCCTGTGAGTGCCAACAGTACTGGAGCACAGAACTTCACAGTCTGAAGTCCTAGAGCACAGGGCATAGATAGCAATGTAGCTAGGTTACACAGAACAGTTCGGATGTGACTAAGGCTCTGTCATTGGTATTCATGATCCTGGAGCTACGGGATGTAGATGGGAACCTCCTCATCCCTGGAAACAAGCGAGGCTGGGATGCAGTTAGTTCCAGGAAGACCTTCCCTAGTATACGTAAGATATGCACAATCCTTTTAAAGGGCTGATAATTGCTTCTCGGGCTGCAGGATGCACTTGGTACGACCTTGAGGACAAGCACAGGTCACTCTGGGCATTTTGGGTGATAAGTGGCATCAGCAGCCACAGTCCTAAGGTCAGGTTGGAGAGAGCACCTTACTTTTCTGGGTGAATGCAGGTATTGCCAGAGGCTGGGACCACAGGTAGCCTTAGTCCTGGAGCTGCAGGATGCTCCGGGAACTTCCTCAGGGACCAGTGCTTATGGGAAAGGATCAAAGTGTGTGAAGCTAGGCTTCGGTCTCTAATAGCTGAAGTCCCAGGGCTGTGGGTTAGGGGAGCACACGTGGGACCCGGGGCGCTGGCCATGGCAGCAGTGGTTCTCAGTCTGCAGAGCTCCGAGTCCGGCGGTCTTCGGCCTCAGTGTTTCCCACATGGGAGCGTAGAGCACAGTTACTACAAGGTACATTTGGAAGATGTGTAGATTTGAGGGAAGGAGTCAACTAGAATGATACAGCCACTCGTTTCACATGGTAATTATCACTGTCCGCTCCTCAGCACCATACCTGCACACTTGGGAATGTCTGCACCCTTCCCCCGGTGCCCAGCCATGCTCTTCGTAATGGGGTCTTGTCACATTCGTAGTTTTGTTTTCTAGATATACAACTAGAACACCAGTTCATGTGCCTGTCTGGATTTTATACAAACACAGGTAATAAACTCTACATTTAGCTTCTTTCATCCACATTCTAAGTTGTCGTCATGTTACTGCATGGAACCATGGCTCATTTCTGTCTTATCTCTATGCTAATATTTCTCTATAGGAGTTCCTTCCAACTGATGAATCCTTCTAGTTTGGGCAACACTATAAGCAATGCTGTGGACATTACTAATGATATACATGACAAATGTACATAGTCCCTGGGAAATTATAATACACACACACACACACACACACACACACAATTATCTGGGAAATATATATATCTGGAAGTGAAATGCTAGCTCATGAGATAGGCAAATTGTAAATCTTTTTTTTTTTTTTTTCGAGACAGGGTTTCTCTGTGTAGCTTTGCGCCTTTCCTGGGACTCACTTGGTAGCCCAGGCTGGCCTCGAACTCACAGAGATCCGCCTGCCTCTGCCTCCCGAGTGCTGGGATTAAAGGCGTGCGCCACCACCGCCTGGCCCAAATTGTAAATCTTAATAGAATGTGACAAACTATTTCAACATGATATTCTCATACTCTGCAAACAGTATGGGTGCTTCTAATACTGTACATTCTCAGTATTGGTTATCAGCCTTACCTTTTGAGATATGTGATTTTTCTCTGCATCTCCCTGGAGACGAGTAAGGCTGGACATCTTTAAGAACACTTATTTTACTGGGCATGTTGGTGCACACCTGTATTCCCAGCACTCAAGAGATGGATCAGAAGTTCAACTCCATTGTGAGTTCAAAGTGAGTCTAGGTTACATGGACCCTGTCTCCAAAAACAAAAGCAAGCTCTAAAGATTGATGCACACCTTTAGTCCTGGCACTTAGAAGGCAGAGGCAAGTGGATTTCTTGTAGTTTGAGGACAGCCTGGTCTACATAGTGAGTTTCACGACAGCCAGGGTTGCATATGATGATGCCTTATCTCCAGAAACAAACAAAAAATTTAAAAAGCTGTGATTTTAGGGCTAGAAAGATGGTCTGGTGGTCAAGAACTAGTGGAATTTTCCCTGGGACCAACCCTGAGAAGATTCCTCCCAGAGTCCTGGGGAATACGCTATGTCCGGCTTGGGGTTATCTGAGGGAAAAGAATCTACGTACACCATAGATCTCTGTCCGTTTACTTTATTCTTCTAGGACAAGATTCTATCTACACAGCTTCAGTTCCATCCTGAGTCTCAGTTCCTCTCTGTACCTACTTTTCCTGGTCCTCACAGCCCTGGGAATAACTAAGCCCTTTGACCTTTGATCTCATCTTTGTCCTCTTTTCCTTCGACCTCCATCTTTCCTGGCTCTGAGATCTGCCTTCACATCTAGAGAATCTCTGCCTTTCTCTCTTCTCTCCAGCCATGCGGCTCTGTCTGCCGTCTACAGAAAACTGCCTTGTTCTCCCTCTCCTCACCACACAACTCTGCTCTGGTCAGGAATCCTGCCCCACCCTTCACTCCACCAGGATATGCAAAAACCTCCTTTGTTCTGAGTCAATAGCTCTGGAATACTCTTTTCCTGTCTGGGGAAGGGAGGTCTGAGCTTCCTTTGCACAAGAAACAAAGCTATGTATCTACAGCCTGCTCGGCTCTCTCTCTCTCTCTTTTTTTTTTTTTGACAATGAAACAAGTACATGGTTTTATTTATATGGGTATATACAGCATGTCAAGGAGGCAGTCTTTCAAAAACATGCTATGGAAAAGAGGAAGACTGACAATATGCCTGAATTAACAGAAGCTCTGGATACTGATTAACCCATATGCAAATCCAGTAATCTCCAAAGGATTTGGCAAAGATGTATTTTCTTTTCATTTCCAGTCTTTTAAAGTAAGACAGATTTGCTTACAATACAGCTGATTTTAAAAGCACACAAAATTTAACTACAAACAATGGGATTAAATGCAGCAGAGTGGTGAAGGTGCCAGCAACAAAACTGACAACCCAAGGCGGTGATGGCAGACAATGAGGCTGCACAGTGGGGTTTGTGGATAATTTTAGCTTTGCCTGGCTGTTTAATTCACATAGTAAGAGGTCTTTACAGACACACCTGTTGAATTAACTACATTTGTATTTTCTACTATGTAATAGGATTATAAGGCCACAATATTCCTTTGGGACAAACCCTTTAATGATTTTAATATCACTTACTCATTCTTTTGAAGTGTAAAGTGTCTTAACTGGATTATGATTATAGATCATTTTTAAATACACCATTGCTACTGTATTAAAATTATTTATACTATTTATATCTAATATTCAAAGAAAATTTACTAATAAATGCTACAATAGATATCAGTCTGACATGCTCATTAATTGATCCCATAGGTATAATTATAGGTCATGATATTAGTCTATTCTGTCTAACTAAATCAGGAACACTGCATTTACAGAACAAATAAACACACGTAGTGCAGACACCCAAGGATCACGCTAGTTCTTCAGTTATCTGTCACAGCTCAGACATGAATCCTCACCGTGTGAACAAAAGTCAGCTCCAGTTCTTCATCAAAAGGTGCTAGTGGACGTTGTCAGACGCCTTCCAATGTAGATCCCCAATCCAAGGGCCAGCAGGGGAGACGGCAACAGAGATGGAAAAAAAATCTTCAGAAAGTCTGCTGAGAAAATGCCTCCCTTCTTCATAACACTTGTGTTTCTCATGCTGAGAGCAGCTGTGCGCTTCGGGTGTTTGAAAAGGAACTCCTTGGGGGGGATATTTTCTGGCCGACTTGACCAATCCCATATCCAATCTGAGTTTTTCTTCAAGATGCTTTCAACTTCTCTTCTTCTCTCAATGTAATCTTCCTCAGACAGAGTGCTGCTTTTCTCTCCAAAGCTGTGGGTGTCTATTTCAGCTCTGTTGGTATCTTGTGGTGTCTGGGAGCGAGGTGGGCTGTCACAGTGAGAACTCTCGGGGCTACTTCGTCCAGGTCCATGCTGGGCATCCAGCAGTATTTCTTCCATGTCACCATTATAAACCGAGACGGAGGCTGGAACACTCTGCTCCCATTCCCATTGCTGAGGTGCAGTTCTACCCAGGAACCCTGCAGGTTCTCCTCCCCGCTCTGCGACATGGCGGCTCAGCAAAAGAGCCCGAGCCCAACTGCGGCAGGGCAGGCCTCGGCGGCCGTCACGGAGAGCTGCGAGAGCCACCCGCAGCCTGCTCAGCTCTCGCCTGCTCGTCTCTCAGACCCTGAAAGGTGTTAGTGACCTAGTGGATCTGCATCTGAGACTCTTACATTGTTTGCCGATATGGTCTAGCGGTATATAGGCCCACAAGAATTTCATAGCAGAAGACAGCTGAAATATTAAAAGCTAAATAACACCAAATATTCCATGATAAATGACTTCCTCTAGAAAAATGCCTTGAAATTTCTAGGTATAGCCTTAATAAACAGCTGAATCTCTATATTATACTCTTGTGGCTCACAAGAAAGGACACTGGCTGCTGTTCTTGCAGGATCCAGGTTTAATTCTAAGCACCCATGGGGTGGCTCACAACTAACTGTAATCCCAATTCCAAGGGACCTAACTCCCTCTTCTGGCCTCTGCAGGTACCAAGCATAAGGCAGATGTGATACACAGACAAGCACGCAAAACACCCATTCACACGTGATAAAAAAAAAAAAAGCATGAAGAAAGCCCACTAATGGGCTTATCATAAGGTTTCACCCTAAGCCAGATCATGCTACTGAAGCGTACAAGCACATGACAGATCACACAAGCAATCTAGTCCTCTTTATGGATCCATCAATGGCATTTAAAAGTTCATTGGTGATCGGATTTCTATTTAAGAGCCACACTGGCTGCTAGGTACAGACTACAGGATGGGAGCCGAGAGCAATTCATGTCCTCTGTAATTGCCCATGGGTGCTGATGCTGAGCTGCCCAGTACTAGAGGATTTGGGGTGCTGAAGAGACACCACATCCTGGATGTGTAGCTGAGAGCATATGCTGATGGACTGGGCTTCTGCAGGAAACCTGTTCAGAACTTTCTTGTGGTTTCTAGAATAATGCTCTCCCATACTGGATACTCTCTATCCTCTTTCCAGAATCTTCCTCATTTCAGCAACATGTACACAGACGTCCCTTCTCTAGCAAGGCAGTGTCCACCAGCCCCAGAGCTCTCAAAATCCACATCTCTGGCTAGCATCACCTTACTACATAGTGTCCGCACCCACGGTGTGTTAGCAGGTATCTCATGTGAAACACAGCCGAGTCTGGGCCGGCCACACTCGTCCCCACCCCAGTACCGGCTGCCGCTGCTTGAGCTGTGGAAGGGACAGCTGGTTGAGTCCATATGCTCAGCTGTGGGGCTCTCACCCTATCGGCAAATCCTTTTACCTTGGTAAGGCGGTGTCTTTTTTTTTTTTTTTTTTTTGCATTAAAATGTACCTGGAGCAGTGGTTCTCAACCTTCCTAATGTTGTGACCCTTTAATACAGTTCCTCGGGTTGTGGTGACCCCAACCTTACAATTTTTTGTTGCTACTTCATAACTCTAATTTTGCTACCTTTACAATGTGGAGACCCACACAGGTTTCCTAGTAAGAACTTACTCAGGGTCCGAGAATCAGGGCTTACTTTACCCAGCAGGGCTGCATAAGGGGATGAGTTGACCACGGGCTGTGGTTACCAGGTGTTTGGAAGGGTCTACACTTGGCTGTGAGGTGTGCTTTGATCTAGCAAGAGGGAGGTCTTTGGCCCCCGCCCCAAGGCCATGGGGTTTTGACCCAGGTCCTCCCGAAGCTATCCTGTGTTTGTCTGTCTCCTCTTCACTATATTTCTATCTAATACTTTCTTTTCGGTTTTTCAAGACAGGGTTTCTCTGCGTAGCTTTGCGCCTTTCCTGGAACTCACTCTGTAGCCCAGGCTGGCCTTGAACTCAGAGATCTGCCTACCTCTGCCTCCTGAGTGCTGGGATTAAAGGCGTGCGCCACCGCAGTGTGACTCTATCTGACATGTCAAAGGGTCATCTGACCCCCAGGTTGAGAACGGCTGCTAGGACCTGGATCTCACTACCTAGGGACTAGCATCTTCCACTTGCAAAACAAAGCAACACTTGCTACAGTTCTAACTACACAATGAATCACAATTTTCCCCTCTCTGGTTTTCCGAGACAGGGTTTCTCTGTGTAGCTTTGCGCCTTTCCTGGATCTCACTCTGTAGCCCAGGCTACAGATCCACCTGGCTCTGCCTCCCAAGTGCTGGGATTAAAGGTGTATACCACCACCGTCCGGCCACAGATTTTTATTATAAGTGTTTTACTCTGTAGTCCAGGCTGGCCTTGCATTTGTGGCAATTCTCCTGCCTCAGCCTCCTAGTGCTGAAATTACAGGCAGGAGACATCAACTTGATTGCGGACTGAATCTAGGGCATTGCATGTGCTAGGCAAGGAGACTACCATTGACTTAATTCACAGTGAGTGACCAGTTTCAAGAAACTTGAATACTGACTACACTGTGCAGGAAGTTCTGGATGGAATTCAACATCTCCGTGAGAGGGAAGGGATAGCCTGGACAATCAGACTTCTCAAATGTTCCTCCTTTGTACTGAAGCGAAAGGCTCACAGGACATAGGGTGTAGGCTACTGGATTAAACTTGGGGTGCAGTTCCACTACTCGCTCTTCTTGCCTGTCTCCTGGGAGCTGGGGAGATTAAGACAGTGACCAT
This sequence comes from Peromyscus leucopus, assembly GCF_004664715.2. Taxonomy (NCBI): domain Eukaryota; kingdom Metazoa; phylum Chordata; class Mammalia; order Rodentia; family Cricetidae; genus Peromyscus; species Peromyscus leucopus. Next base: position 12,753,303 of record NC_051082.1, read on the forward strand.
GGTGTCTAACCTTGTGTCATACGGAACAAACTGTGCTTCTGTTCAAGCTGTCTCACAGAGGAAACACCCTCCATACTGAAGACCAGGCAGACTGTCAGTCCACAGGACATTCGATAGCAGGCTGGAGCTGGAGAGACGCTCAGTGGTTACAGAACTACAGAACCAGCTGCCCTTCCAGAGGACCCAGGGTCAGCTCCTAGCATTCACACAACAGCTCACAGCTGTCTGTGATTCTAGTTCCACAGGAACCAACACTCTCTTCTGGCTTCCTTGGGTACTAGGAACACAACTTGTGCACATACATATATGCAGGCAAATATTCATACATATAAAAATAAATACACTTTTTTTCTTTTTCTTTTTCAAGACAGGTTTCTCTGTGTAGCCTTGGTGTCCTGGATCTCACTCTGTAGACCAGGCTGGCCTCAAACTCACAGAGGTCCGCCTGCCTCTGCCTCTCAAGTGCTGAGATTAAAGGTGTGCGCCACCACCGCACAGCTAATAAATCTTTCTTTTAATAATCAAATTCAATAGAAAAACTGAGAAATCAAATAGAAAAATTAAATGTTGCTATTATGAGCTCAGCACTTGCTAGGAGCTCTGTGATGAGGCTGTTTCCTGTGCCCAAGTACTTAGTGGGTACCTGAGGTCTAGCCTTGTCCAAAAAGCCTTAAAACTAAAGATCCCAAATTATGAGGATGACTAGTCTGTAATGATGTCATCTGAGGAGGAAAAGGCCTTATTCCTATTTATTTAAAATCATCTCTATTTTATGAACAATGGCTGACAGGGCAAGTTAGAACATTCAGATCCCATCAAAACATTCATGATAGAACAGCAGTTGTCACTGAGGAGAGCAACATAGTACAGATAACATATTACAATAGAGAGTGCAAGTGCAGCGTGCCCTGAAAACCACTAAGTCTGTCCAAATTGTCCTGCAGACACAAGAGATCGTCAATAGCAACGATCCATGTGAAGTTCTCAAAACTTCAACAGCGTGGCGGTTATCTCCTTCCATGGCCTGAGGATTCTGTGGAAGACTCCGATGAACTCTCTGGGGTTAGTACTGCTTCTAGTACTTCAGACCAGAGGTAGGCGATCAGCATCAGAACACACAGTAAAAGGATAAGAAATATAGGGACCACGAGCATCACCACCTTCATGTTTATGTCATCCTCGTCTGACCTCACCTTTCCGCGGTCACCAAATACAAAAATACTCAAGTTCCGACTATCTGGCTTCCCAACAGGACCGCTGTCCACACTTCCCCCGTCCCCTGGGCTGCTGCAGTTAGGGGGAGCAAAACCATCATCGCAATGACAGTGCCTGAAATTGTTGCACACGCCTTTCCCATGACACATTTTCTCTGGTTCACAGTCGTACTGGAGCACCGTGTGCTCAGTGCAGTAGTTATCCATGCAGACTTTGTTTGGGGCACAGTAAGTGCCGGCCTGCACATCTCCAAAATCAGGGATGTCAGTAGTGTTGTAGGCATCCATGCTCCAGCACCAATCATCTCCATAAGGAACCTGGAGGAGTGTATGTAGGGGACTGACTTGAGGCAAGTAACTAACATCTGTGCATACTAGTTTCCCACAAAATACATCCTCATCGGAACATGTTTCGTACCCTAAGTTAGCCTCGGTGTGGTAGCCACAGTTTCCAAACCGGTTCCCTTTGGTGTTCATTAAAATGTAACAGTCGTCGGGGGCTGATCTCGCAGGATACCCGTATATCTTTGTGCACTGCTTATCAGGGTTCTTACACCAACCCTCAGAGCAGTAATAGATCCTGTCACACAGTGTACCGTCCTGCTTGTAGGTGTTCACAGGGCATTCGTGAGAACTGCCGTCACAGTACTCGGGCAGGTCACACACATCCTCAACAGGACGACACAAGACCCCTTTCTTTCTGAAGTTACATTTGTAGCAGCAGAGTCCATCACTGCACTGTGCACCGTCCTTCAGTGTACATGTTGATTCACAGCATGGGTGATAGTCACAAGCAGAACCACAGTCACACTCCTCCGGCTCCTCCACCACACCGTTTCCACAACGGGCAGCTCTGCGCTTGCGGCTTTGGCGCCAAGGCTGGTCCAGCAGGCAGGCCCCTCTGTGGTCATGGAGGAAGCGGTAGAAGTCGTCAGAGCTGCAGTTGCTGAAGCCGCTGTCCTTGGTGATATTCTCCTGCATGAGACAGAAGCGCTTAGGGTCACAGCCGCAGGCCGGGTGGTCGTGCTGGATACCCAGGTTGTGTCCCAGCTCATGGGCCATGAGCGCTGCAAACAGCAGGACATCTTCGTGATGGAAGGCCTCCACAGCTGCTGCAAACATGTCTGAACAGGCACCGTCCAGAAACGCCTGGCCCTCATTCTGTCCTGGGTCATGCCCCACGATCAAGTGTGCGACATCGTGCCTGGCCCGGTCCACGAGCTTCTCCTGTCTCCAGCGGTTGAAGTTCCTCAGTGTAGCCTGCAGGTCCATGGGGACCTCTATCGGGTCCCCCTCTGTCCAGATTTCCATGCCCACCAGCACCACCTCTGTGTTTAGTGCCCTGGTGAAGCTGTTGGCCAGAGCAATGATGTCCACTACTGCCCGGACCGTCTGGTTGACGTTGCTGCCCCACATCTGGAACCGCTGGTGGTTGACCACAGCAAACATCTCCACATACTTGGTGTGTGACCACACGTCAGAGAGCTCCTGCAGGTCATCGGGCTTCCTGCTCCCTTGCTGCTGGCTGCTGTCCCCGGGGCTGTCTTTGGAGTGACACTGCAGGAGACCTGAGGCTGATGTGCCACGGTGTACAGGATGTGTTCAAAGCCTTTGGAGGAGAGCACAGGCTCGATGCTGTACGAGGTTTCCTCCTTCATCAGGACGCCCCTGAGGCCTGAACAGATGTTGACGGAAACGAAGGAGCCCGGCACCCCTTCCATGTAGCCTTCGTAGTGGCAGTCCTGTGAGAGGAGCGGCATCTCTTGCCCCAGGATGCCATCGTGGTAACTGTAGACTGGGAAGTTGTTCACGGAGTAGTCTCCCTTTACCTTCAGGTGAAGCAGCTGCTGCTGGCCCTGCATCAGCAGCAGGTAGGACGCCCTTCCTCCGGGGTCTTCAGTCCCCTGGACTGGCAACCTCTTGGGGATGACCGTTTCATAGGAAGAGTAATACACGGGTCCTGTGTCACAGAATGTACTTGGGAGGAAAATTAGTAGCACCAAGATCCCTACTTTGACAGATGGGTGTCCAGGCACTAGTCTCAGCCCCAAGGTCAATTGCTGGGCAGCCCAGATGTGAGATGTTACCTTAGCTTCCTTTACGGGCACTTGCGTTATCTGCAGAGAGGGCAGAATGGAGGCAATTCCTCTCACTGATGCCGCCGCTGACATGGCCCCAAGAAACTGTTGGTAATGGAGGATCTCTACCCATCGGTGGCAGACCTCCCTGATAGGCAGGTCTTTCCCTGACTCTGATCTGTGCTCTTCCCTTATGGGGTGCTGTCCATCTCGATGTCTACAGCCTTTGGGCTGCCTCTCTGTTCTTCTCTCCTAGGCCTCGGTGGTTATATACAGCACAGGGACTCCTTTCAAGGGGAAGAGCTTTAGTGTTGCTTACGTTCCTTTGACGTTCATGGAGGTGAGCCCTGTAGTCTGCAATGGCTCAGCCAGTTCTGTAAGGCAGATCACCTTTCATCCTCCCCAGACTGTGGACACGACATCTGTTAACCTGTTCATTCTTTCAGGCCCAACATTCTGGCAGGGCTGCGGGGGAGGGGTCAGAGCTTCTCCGGGTTCTCTGAACAATGAAGAGTTCTCTGTTGTCCTGCCTTTCCTCATCCTTACAGTGGTCATGAGGTCTTACTGATGGTTAGTTCTCTTTTATTTATCCGTGACTGCTTTATTCCTTTCATTCGGGCAACAGTATTCGGGTGTTCTACTTTCCTCGTCCTTTGTGTGTACCCCGTGAATTTTGACATTTTAGATCTGCCTCAAACCTGACCCTCCTCAAGGGACTGCTTCTAAGGCATATGCGTTAAATGATCTTTTTTTTTTTTTTTTTTTAAACCACAGAAATATATTAGAGCCTGGAATCTAAGTTAATCCTCCTAATGGCCTCATCACAAAAAGAAAAGGGTAAAACAGATGGTGACTCTCTTTTCAACAGTGAGCAAAATGAAAAGGCAATCTGGAAGACCTGCTGTGGGATGGTCTGTATGTCAAATTGCTCTGATTGGTCAATAAATAAAACACTGGTTGGCCAGTGGCCAGGCAGGAAGTAGGTGGGACAAGGAGAGAGGAGAATTCTGGGAAGTGGAGGGCTGAGGCAGAGAGACATTGCCAGCCGCCACCAGCAGCATGTAAAGACGCCGGTAAGCCACCAGCCACGTGGCAAGGTATAGATTTATGGAAATGGATTAATTTAAGCTATAAGAACAGTTAGCAAGAAGCCTGCCACGACCATACAGTTTGTAAGCAATAAAAGTCTCTGTGTTTACTTGGTTGGGTCTGAGCGGCTGTGGGACTGGCGGGTGGCAAAGATTTGTCCTGACTGTGGGCAAGGCAGGAAAACTCTAGCTAAAAACCTTCAATTCCACACTTGTCTCTGACTACAGGGGGCTTGTACTGTCTGTGCAAATGCCATGCTTGAGTTTCACGCTAATGTTCTTGATGTGTTTAACACTATGCATTTAGAAGGATACAGAAGTGTGTGTGTGTGTACACATTCCTTCCCCCATTTCTTCATTCTCCTGCATATTCTAAGATGAAAAGAAAACTACATCTTCTCCATGGCATAAAAATCATTGTAAACTGTTAAGTCAAATATTTATAACATACAGGGTATAACTACATGTTACATGTGAAAATGGAGAAATACCCTGCTTGTTTTAGGAGGTGGTCGACCCCTGTAATCTCAACCCTTAGGAGGCAGAGACAGGAAGATCACAAGTTCAAGGCCAGCATGCTCTCTGAATGAGTTCTGAGCTAGCCAGGGATACAAACCAAGACCTTGTCTCAAAAAAACAAAACCACCAAAAAAAAAAAAAAAAAAAAAAAAAGCACCATCCTAGATCTATCAAGAGTAATCCATCAAGATGCCTGCCCTCAGCGATGTCTAGCTCCTATCAGATGGCCTCAGGATCCGGCAAGAAAAGGCGCACTCTCTCACCTCTCACTGTTCGCGCTGACTGGAGAACTGACAGGAAAGTGAGCAGGTCCTCGGCTGCACTGCCTGGCTTTCTAGTGACTCAGAACCTCTTCCGAGTACCTGTTCTGGCCATGATCCAAGTACTCGACCGCTTCCCTGTGTGAGAGCTACCAAACACAAGAAAGGGCAAGTCACGAGGTGAACCAAGGATCAGTGATGGAAGAACAGTCTTCTTAAATTTAAAAATATGTAATTATAATGAAATATCCAATTTTTCAACTCCCAAATTGAAACGTACATCCTGACATACAAGAGCTGACTAAAATCTTTTGACTTCTTTACCAACAGTACATTCTATTCTTTCAACTTGCTCATTCTCACATGTGTAAAGAGCATAATTCTCGGGGGAACAAAGCAAGCCTTAAGGTGACGTTTCAAAAAAAAAAATTTTTTTTTTTTCTGCTGGGCGGTGGTGGCGCACACCTTTAATCCCAGCACACGGGAGGCAGAGGCAGGTGGATCTGCCTGCAGATCTGTTAGTTTGAGGCCAGCCTGGGCTACAAAGTGAGTTCCAGGACAGCTTTTGACTGTTAAACAGAGAAACCTTGTCTTGAAACCCCAAAATAAATAAGGAAATGAATCATTTCTGAGAGGTGTTTTCCTGTGGCCACACAGTATGTGAGCCAGAAAGACACTGCTCTCCAGTGAGCAGATGTAACTGTGGTAAGATACTCTCCACCTGAGTGACAAGCAATGGTCCTAGTGAGCGGGGTCAGGGATGTAGCAAGCTGGAGATTGTCATTGCCTGACAGGAGCTGTTCTTGTAATATTTCCACAGACCTCAGTGATCAGCAGGCAATAAATTACCAGGAAGACAAGGTTTAACTTCCAGCTAGGTGTAGGTTTTGTATTATTAGCAAAACTGACTCAAGTTAAAACATAATTTACCACTGGCCTAGGAATATACAAAGGAAACTCAGCTCTAATGCAGAATCTCTTGGGAACTGCTGTTGTTTGGGAGAATTTTGTCCAGGGTCGGACTGACTTTTGAGTGACATCAGGGGCATCTCCATGGTTTTTACAGACATCCAACATAGTTCTCATCTGGACAAACATAGATATGGATTTCATTATGGCACTAGGTGAATTCAGCCTGAAGCCACTGAAACACAGGCAAGCCATGCTCAGACAAAAGCGACCATCAAGATGTATGTCCTTTCCAGTCCCATCCACAATTCACCACACTGAGGGGGAAAAACCTCCTAAGCTTTCAGAAGTCGCCCAGATGATAAATTTCTAAGATAATTAGTAGAGTCGGTGTGCCAGCACGTTCCTCTCAAGAGAAGACTAACAACTAACTTCTATCTCCACGGGAACACTGGATTCCTGCCCCAGGACAGGTATGCTGGATGTCTTTGGACACTCAAGAGCAAGTAGTCCCCCTGATGATTTGGAACAGGTTCACTGCAGAACATGCCCTTATGCCAACTCTCAGCTACATCTTTCTGGCCAGAAATTTTGCTTAAAACTGTTTGTCTCTGCTGCTTAACCCTGAGATCTTGCTATCCTGGGAAGTATCCCCACTTCTCACCACAGCACCAGCCATCCAGGAGCAAGGATGTGCCTCCCACTGCAGTCTCCAAGGACACTGCTGCCTTTATCACAGCCCTAGTCAGTGACGTCCCCCTGAACACTGAAGACGCTCAGTAGCTAGAAAATAACAAAACCCCATGGAATCCATTTTGATGGAAGAGGATGAGACAAAACTGAATGACTGAGATGGAGGACTTGTCCTACCTGTGAGCTCTTCTGGGTGCCAGCAAAGGAAATCACCCAAAACAGCTCTAAAACCTACCACGGGGTCTGGGTGGGCCTCTGTACAAAACAGGTAACAAAGCAAAAAGCTGCTTTCTGGGCCATAATTATGCTTCCTGAGATTGAAGGATGCTGAAGGAGCCACACACAGCCAGGAGGAGGTCAACAGATCTAGGCAGAACCACTACTTATGGACAGCCTTAAGAAAAACCACCAAGCCTGGCGAGCTCCTTTACCTGCACTAACACACAGTTGTTAATACTTTATTATAAAGAAACTGGTCTTTCTTGACAGTGTCCTCTTACACTACAAGACTCAACTCTCCTATGTGGCTAAGTACAGGAAGCTAGTTTTTTTTTTTTAAAGGAAAACAGTTAAGTGTTAGGAAACTCTGAACCTAAATCTATATAGCAACATTAAGCAACGAGGAAATGAAATTATGATTTATTAATTTACATAAAAATTACTTTTTACATTAAGGACTAATTTTTCCGATTGTTAAAAACAGTTTGAAGCTTTTACTACTGGGGCTCATGGGGACCGGTCTGCTCTTCGATCACTTGCTTCACAACCTCTGCCAGCTTCAGTCGGTCTACTTTATCTGTGAATCCACGACCTGGAACTCAAGAGAGAACGAGGTCAGTTTCCAACTCTTCACATGGACAGAGCCAGCAGCATACTTCAGTAGCCAGAATTGGCCCACTGTCCAGAAGCAGTTCAGATCCTCCGTTTTCAAGCAGCAACTGAGTAGTTTCACAAGCTACAAAACCAGAGATCACTGATGTACATCCAACAAGATACTCAGACCCAAGTACATAAAAACTCCTAGAAGCCGGCCCAGGGAATGGTGGCCCACACCTTTAATCCCAGCACTGGGGAGGCAGAGGCAGGTGGATCTCTGTGAGTTTGAGGCCAGCCTGGTCTACAGGGCGAGATTCAGGAAAGGCGCAAAGCTACACAGAGAAACCCTGTCTCAAAAAAACCAAAACAAAACCACCCTCCGAAATGTATATAAGAAAGTTACAACTGGGTAGAAAGACAGACCAAAAATAAAAGCAGGCGAGTCACAAGGAAACCGGTCAGTAGGCATCTAATCATGGTAAGCATGGTCACCAGGCTGATGCCAACCAAACGGCCCCCATAGTCAGCGACTACAGAATCCGCACATCTGAAGCAGCAGCAGTCAAGCTGGTGCGTGTGCAGATGCTCAGAGCCTCAGAGCACCTCAGCGAGCATCCTGAACCTATTCAGCTGCTTTCAAAACACGGACAGTGCCTGCTCAGAACAGGCTAATCCAGGCCTAGGAGGTAAGAATTTCACAAGCTGTTCATCAGGACACAGAAAAGTGTTCCCAACAGCCCTTTCCTTGTTTATCAAAACAAACCAACTGTCCACTCAGTGGTGAGTGGACAGTCTATCATGAGAACGTAGATGGACCTCACAAATACAATACTGACTAAAAGAAGCCAGAAACAAAGGACACAGACCTCTCTGGTTTTGTTTACACAGAGTACAGAACTTGGGGCAGGAGCACTGGCTCAGTGGTTCAGAGCACTGGCTGGTCTTACAGAGGGCTCAGGGTGTTTTCAGCACCACAGGGTGGCTCACAATCACCTGTAACTGGAGCGCCAGGGACACTGACTTCCCCTTGTGACCTGTGCAGACACTAGCACACATGTGCTAACACAGACATACATGCAAACACTCATACACATGAAATCAAACAAACAACCCCCCCCTGCAGACTACAGAACTACTGTGATGGAGGTGTGGATACACAGCAGTGTTCCCACTCTGAACACTCACAGTACACACACTGTGAGACCCATCACACAGTTCACATTTTCAAACAAACCCCCTGTGAAGTGACTGTTCAGGTGTGGGGTGGCCAGGCCCATTCAGGAAACATGCAGGGGACAGAGTCAAAGCACGTGCCCTCTGTTCCCCAGACACTGGAGCGGGTCTCATACAGTCTACTCAGCTGGAGAGAAAATGCAACCCCAGGCTGCGGAGAGCAGAGCAGGGAAAAGGTCCCGCTCCACCTTGTTCTCCTGGGGAAGAAGTTTGCCAAGTGGCCGATCTGGGAACCCTTCTCAGTCAAATGACTTTGGGCTTAACAGATGGTTCTGGAAAACTTTCTGGTACTCCCCGACTGCATAGTGTTGTTCCTTGATCAACCGGTCAACAGCCCAGGAACGTGGGGCATGAATCTGGTTTGGTTTTGTCTTTGAAATATTTGACAGAGCTCTCCAGTGTTCATTCTGTAACCCACAATGCACTTTGTAGAAAACAGGTCCAAGGAGCAGACAGCAGACATGCCCGGGCAGGTAAAGCGGGGCTGACATGCCTGGGCGGGTAAAGCGGGGCTGACATGCCTGGGCGGGTAAAGCGGGGCTGACATGCCTGGGCGGGTAAAGCGGGGCTGACATGCCTGGGCGGGTAAAGCGGGGCTGACATGCCTGGGCAGGTAAAGCGGGGCTGACATGCCTGGGCAGGTAAAGCTGGCCTGACATGCCTGGGCGGGTAAAGCGGGGCCTGCCCCCGGAGCCTCTTCTCTTTACACACCCTCCCTCCCTGGCTCTGGCCTCAAAGAGCCCGTCTGTGTCTAGGGACAGGAGCCGCTGCATCTTACCATTCCAGCTGAAGCTCTGCAGAGCGTCCCTCAGGAGCTTACACTCCCGGTTGTATTTCCAGGCTTCCTGCATTACTTCATTCAGTCTCTCATCTTCATTCTCTCCTATGGGCAAGAAAGGAGAGGAAGTTTCCATTTTTAGGTAGCATCATGGGATTTTAGCGTCAGAAATGGAAGGACGTGATGACCAACAAGCTGAGAAAGCATGACACAACACGCATGGTTTGCTAGACACTGGCTTCCTGGGGGTCCTGGTGCCCAGACGACCTCTGGTCACTGAGCTCTTCTAAGTTTACATCTTCACCCGTGTGCTCTGACAAGCCCAAGGCCGAGTGCTGGGGTCAGTCAGAGAAGTAATGTGAGAACTGTCTCTGAAGAAAACCACCTAGCCAAGGGGGGAGAGCAAGGCTGTGTGCGCTACTCATTCCTACATTCATCCCTTGCTTCAAAATACTCAGGCATGTTCCCAGAATGCTCTTAAATGGCAAAGGATTTCGGAACACAGGTGAATCCATCTTTTTCTGACCCCACCTAATATGAAGCTTCATTCATTAGCCGAGAACAGCGGCTCACATCCCCGCCATCTGAACAGGGAGGCTCTTGGGATGGGGCCATGTCCTGTAAAGGCGGTGAAGCCCAGGGCTGGAGGCTGCAGCAGGGCTGGCTGTGAGCTTGTGCAGCATCCTTAAACTCACAGAAGCATGGTGCTGCACTGTAAAGGTCCTAGAAATGGTGTTGATGGTCTCTAACCAATACCTAGACCTTGTCCACATTGCCATTCTTCACCCGCTACTTTGTGCCTTCATTGCAAAACTCAGACAACACAAATCACATGCCATACCTGGTACTGCAGTCAGCTGAACTGAGGACTTCACAGAAAACCAAAGACACAAACTTACCATGTGTCTGCACTGGGCACTGTCTATACTTCCTAGTAGATGTGGACTCCCTCATATACTGTACTTAGTGTAAGAGACAGAGAGACCATCAAATTATCCGCTCCTATCACATGCGCACATGCGCGTGTGCATGCACGCACGCACGTGTACACACACACACACACACACACACACACACACACACACACACACACACACACACGCAGAACATTAGTAAGTGGCATGACCTTTACCAGCCTGGGGGAGGATACACTGGGCAATGACATCTCGAAGCTTTTCCAAGGCAACATTTGAATCCTCAGCTCCATTCTCATGGTCGTGTATATAAATACCATCCTTTGGCTTGGTGCTTTACAAGCGTGGGGAAAGATAATAGCAAGGTAAGACCTCAGAACCCAGCTCCAAACTCAAGATACCAGAACGTTCAGAAAAAAGTAACTACAGAGCGTGTCCACCTTCTGAGGCCACTTAAAAACTTCATACTATCTACCCTCTGTAGAAAGAGGGCAGGCCCCTGGCTGAATTCCCAGCACTCACCACTCAACCATGCCTACTCTGAGGATCAAAGAAATAAGCTCACTTACCCAAGTAACTTCCTCTTCCTCAGGATGGGGTTGTTCACGGAGTGTAGGGGTTTGAGGCTAACCTTGAGGTCCTGGATCCTCATGTTGGCCAGCTGCTCGGCATGAGCTTGCTGGATCCCCGCGACCACTGCCTGCAGGTAAACATGATCATCAGTTCCCCTGGCCTTCTGGCTGTTGAACATTTCTTTGGCTATGGTGCCCATGTTCATCTTGAACTCTAGGATCCATGTGATCTGCCAACCCAAGCTCCCGAGTGAGCACTGGGAGTGGTGTGCCACTGTGCCTGGCTCTGCCAGCTTGTTTCCACATTTGTTACTTGACACTAAAAAGCCAATCCAAGACAAAGGAGATCCATACAGTATGTTGATGGCATATAAATTTTCAGGCAGAGGATTCTCTCCCTGGATCAGTGAGGCCCAGAGGGACCAGCAGACCACACCTAAGCCACCTACCAGCTAGCCTTCTTCAGTAAGAATTACTAATGGTGCTAGAGATGGCTCAGCAGGTGTAAGTTAAGTACACACTGTTCCTACAAAGGACCCACTTCAGTTCCCAGCACTCACAACGGGCACCTCACAACAACCTATAGGTCCAGCTCAAGTATGCCCTCTTCTGGCTTCCAGCAGCACCTGAATGCATATAATGGCACACAGATAATAAAATAACTCTTCATGTTCCTCAAGACAGAAGGCAGCCAGTAAGGAAAGTGGGAGGCTCTCTGCCTTCTTCCTGGGTGGCACACACCCTCAGAGATGTTCATTTCTGAATTCCCACAGCACGCAACATCTGGTTTCTAAAATACTCAATTTGTTTGTTGGCCTTCCCAACCAGCCTAACTTAAACCCCTTGGGGGAAGGGACCATATATGCTCTGTGCCACCAAACCCACACTGCAAGTGTAAAAGGCAGTCCTTGGAAACAGGAGAAAACAAGCTTGACTGTTTCCCTTCAAGCCCTATATTCAGTCGGCCCAACTTCCCTTTCTCACACTGTCTTTTCAGACACCCAAATAAGCCATCACTCAAAACCTTATCCATCATCAGCTGAGCAGAGGGCAACACATTATCCAGAGCCTCCGTCGAGTTGAGCCAGGGATGGTCCAGCACTCCCTCAATGGTGAGTCTTTCCTCTGGTTTGACCTTTAGGAGCCTAGAGAGAAAACACACCAACAGACACAACATGCAGAGATGTCCCCAGAAGAAATGAAGGAAGTCTGATTCTACCAGCTCCTACAGGCCTGGGACTTCTCACAGCAAGGCAGGATGGGGTGCTAGTCCCATCTACTTGTGGGTACACTATGGCTTGAGGTCTCCTGGACAGCAGACTGAAAGGGGCACCAGAAGTTTTATTCAAAGATACTTCAAAGCTGGGTATGATGGTGTATGTCTTTAATCCCAGCACTTAGGAAGCAGAGGCAGGCGGATCTCTGAGTTCAAGGCCAGCCTGATCTACAAGTTCCAGGACAGTCAGGGCCACACAAAGAAACCCTGTCTCAAAAAAGAGAAAAGAAGAAGACAAACAAACAAAAACCAAACTTCGGGACCACAAATCAAGATTCAGCAGACAGACCAACATGCCTACAGGTCCTGCTGTATTTAATCCCACACTGAGGTCTCCAGGACAATGCTTCAACTGCTTTTGGCTAACAGTGCCTAGAAACTAGCTGAAGGCCATGCAGTTCTGAGACAACAGGCTGTTATCCAAGACAAAAGGAGGTCCCACCCTATGGTAGGACCTGAACCTTCCTTTATTCAGAGGCAGTCGGCAACTGTGACAGACCGTCATGCGGCATGTTCTCCTGAGCCAACACTCTCCACAGCGGCTGCGTCTGGTCACACTTCATGACCTCACAGCCATTCAGGCTACTGTAACCCTTAACTCACCCCACACACTCCTGGGCTCTGCAGCACCACCTCTCCTAACTACATAGTCCCTCGTCCCAATGTCTGAGTCAGGACAGGCCTACATCCCTGTCAAAAATATGGAAGAAGGTCTGAAAAATGACACTAAAGATTGACCTCTGACCTCTATATGCATGCATACCTCCACACACAAGAAGCAGAGAGCCACCAAGATTTATTACAGAGCTGGGCGTACAACAGGGAAGCAGCATATGAAGACGGATAGGAATTCAAACCCTGCCCTCACCATCACAGGAAGTCCTTTATACATTTTAGGAACTAGTCTCCCTGTACAGCAGACTCCCTAAACCACCACCTCACTTTTTAAACTTCTTCTTTGGATGCAGGGTCTTTGTAGCTCAGGTTGGCACTGAATTCATGATTCTCCTGCCTCAGCCTTCCACGTGTTGGTCTTACGTGCAGGGATCAGCACGCCTGGCACAAGCTCACTTTTCAAAGGGACTGCTGTCGGTAAGACAGTCCCAAAGCATGTCATGTCCCCTTTCACACGAAGGGACTCATCAAGTAGGCACAGCTGCACTGGAGGAACTACATCTCAAGTTCAGCTCTCCTACCAGGTCTGTGTCAGTCCTCCTTATGGACAGTCACTGTCCCTATCTTTTTTGGTTTTTCAAGACAGGGTTTCTCTGTAGCTTTGGAGCCTGTCCTAGAACTTGATCTGTAGACCAGGATTGTATTGACCTCACAGAGATCTGCCTGCCTCTGCCTCCCAAGTGCTGGGATTCAAGGCGTTCGCCACCTTCTTCTTCCTCACTAATTCTTCTTCTTCTTTTTTTTTTTTAAAGATAGATTTAATTATTATGTATACAGTGTTCTGCCTGCAGGCCAGAAGAGGGCATCAGATCTCATTATAGATGGTGGTTGTGAGTCACCATATGGTTGCTGGGGAATTGAACTCAGGACCTCTGGAAAAACAGCTAATACTCAACCTCTGAGCCATCTCTCCAGCCTCCATCTAATTCTTTTTAATATTTATTTCTGTTATACTTGAGTGTCTGCCTGCTTGTTATCTGTGCACATATGTCATGTGTACGGTGCTGGAGTGGCCAGAAAAGAACGTTAAGCCCTACTGAACTGAAGTTACAGGCAGCCGTGAGCCTCCGTGTTGGTGCTGACAATCCTGCTCTGCAAGAACAGCCAGTGCTCTTAACACCAAGCCATCTCTCCAGCCCCTGACTCTTTTGTTTGTTTTTTGAGACAGGGTTTCTCTGTGTAGCTTTGGAGCCTGTCCTAGAACTTGATCTGTAGACCAGGATGGTCTTGACCTCACAGAGATCCGCCTGCCTCTGCCTCCCAAGTGCTGGGATTAAAGGTGTGTATCACCCTGCTCACTAAAAGAACTCTTTACCCAAGCTGTGTAGAGACAGTAAAACAGGCAACTTTAAAGGACTTCTCTTTACCCTGCATCCCGCTCAGGGCTCCCTAAGCACCCTTTCAGCAGCCCAGGCACTCACTTCCTCACAACATCTTTGGCCATCTCTGAGATCTGGCTCCATTCTTCTTCTGGAAACTCGAAACTTCCCGTCATGATCTTTCTCCGCATATCCTTTGGGATAGTCCGACTGTGGTGTTTGGAGTAAAAAGGAGGATATCCACACAGCATCACATAGATGATCACCCCTAGGGACCACAAGTCACAGCTCTGAAAGCAAAATAGAAAATAATCACTCCCATCAGAGAAGAGCCTCCAACTACAGTCCAGGGGTGTGCAGCACCAACACGTACAAGCTGCTATCACCAAGGACAGTGGCAGCTGAGGACATCTTAGGAGACTCAGTGTTCTCTTCCTGTCTCTGAGAGCCACCAATACTGCATGTACCTATCCCATGCACATCAGCCAGCCTTGAGCAAGGAAGCAGAACACTAACAGCCAGCTCGCACAGGACCACGTACTGTCAATCTGGACGGTGGAGGAGTGCTGGCCACAGCGGCTAAGGCGCGTGCGCGCTGGCGCTGAATGGAATGAGCCGTTCTGAAAGGGCCAAAGCAGTGTAACAACAAAATTTGGAGGTGTAAAAGCATTCGCTGTTGGTCACACATAACAACTGTATCCTACTCTATTCTCATTAAAAACTTCTATTTGAATTTTTTTTAAAAAAAAACCAAACAACTATATAGATTACAAATGAAGAGAATAAATTACAAATGAAGAGGACACTGTCAGTAATTGTAAGTAATGAAAGAGCTGAGAAAGTTCTCCAGATAAAATAACAAGTTTCTCTCTTAACCCTCCTGAGTAGTCAGGCATGAGATCTGAAGGCATGTTTCACACTTCCTTGAATTCCTTACTCCAGTCTTCAGAGCTGAAGGTTCTAACAACCCCAGGGGCCACATTTCTCTCGACAGTAGCCTCATGAGGGTGGGAGGCTGCACAGGGTCAGTGTGGGGACCGTCAGCACTCTGCACTGGCTCAGGTGCTCTGGGTCTGCAGTCACCTGACCTGCAGGCTGCACACCATGCAAGCTCCTTCAGGCCCAATGTCCAGGAGGTGAAGGGATCCACCAGTGAGCACTGAGCACAAGTGCTCTGCTGACCTGTGTATGTATGCTTGTATACAGTTGTGGGGATGCACATGCTATGCACTCTGCAGTGAAACCACAGGCTAGCCCAGTGTCCTCCTCCTCTATCATTTTTGGCATTATTCCCTTGGGAACCTGCCATTTCCTGGCTAGTACCTACCAACTCCACAAATCTTTCTGAGCGCAGCTTAGTGGCCTAAACGAAGCCACACAGCGGGAGTGTGGGCAGCCACAACAGTTATCCTAGGCTTCCGTCACCTGTAGCTAGTTTTCAAGTGCCCAAAAAAGCACTTTTTAAAATCTACTCAGCAACTCCAGGACCCATTTCCAGCGGTGCTGGCCCCATGAGGTCCACAGAGCCACGTCTGGTGTGGCTGTAGACACAGACAGCACCAAGTAACCAAGCAATTGCTCTGCACAGAAGACACTGTCCAAATGAGGCAGTTTTGTTTAAATGGACCTCCTTTTATCTTTTTCAAACTGGCATTTTATGAAGCCCCAGGAATGGCACCATCAATGGCCAAAGTGCGTCAGTACCAGTTTTCAAAAACGGCCTTCACTTGTAAAATGCAAGCTAACCCGGCCACTCCAGTGTTGTCAGGGGACTGTGTGGTGACGATGGCCCCTGCTGCAGGCTCTAAACAAGGAAGGACCTGACTTCATCTCTCTCAGATGAGAAACTTGGGTTCCTCCGGTACTGCAGCTGCTGCGGCACCCTAGCATCTCACAGAGTCACTGAGCCCACAGTGGGAAGGGGCTGACCCCCTCCTCCCTCCCTCCCTCCTTCCCTCCCTCCCTCCCTCACCTTGTTGTAAGTGTAGGGCGTTGGCGAGGTAGGTATGATGCCAGACTTCTCCTTCTGGTGCCTTCTCTGTGCTTCCAGTACCTAGCAAAGAGTCAGACCAAATGAGACCGCTTGTTGGAAATCACACCACCATGTCCCACAGCTGGGGACCGACGACGACAAGGTGAAAGATGAAGCGACAATCAACAATAAAAAGTAACAGCAGGGGCTGGAGAGATGGCTCAGTGGTTAAGAGCACCGGCTGCTCTTCCAGAGGACCTGAGTTCAATTCCCAGCAACCACATGGTGGCTCACAACCATCTATGATGAGATCTGGTGCCCTCTTCTGGCATAAAGTCATACATGCAGACAGAGCACTTATATATATAAAATAAATAAATAAACCTTAAAAAAAAAAAAAAAAAAAAAAAGACAGAAAGGAAAAAGGAACACCAGGCTAGGCAGCAGTGGTGCACACCTTTTTTTTTTTTTTTTTTAAATATTTTTTAATCTTTTATTTTTATGTGGAAGGATGTTCTGCCTACATGTGTGTCTCTGTACCAGAGTGCTCTTGGAGGCCAGAAATGGCTGTCAGATCCCCTGTGACTGCAGTTACAGATGGTTGTGAGCCACCATGAGGGTGCTGGGAATTGAACTCAAAATCCCTGGATGAGCAGCCAGTGCTCTTAACCAGTGAGCCAACTCTCCAGCCCCTGAAACGCCCTTAATCCCAGCACTTGGAAGGTAGAGGCAGGTAGATCTCTGAATTCAACGACAGTTAGGGCTACACAAAGAAATCCTGTCTCTGTCTCAACACTCCCCGCCAAACAAAAAACCCTCAAAAAACATCAATATCACGCTTTTAGCCAGGCATGTTGGCACACACCTTTAATCCCAAGGATAGCCTAGTCTACATAGTGAGACTCTGTCTCAAAACCAAAATACTTTCAAGCTTCCTTCTTACAGCTAGTAATTTATCAGTCAGTTAAGGATGTGTCCAGTTAGACGGAGCACATGAGGGTCAAGTCCTTTTATCTTTATCCCCCAAGAGGAGATTTGTCTCTTCTTTCCGACCATTAGGGAGTCTGTGACCACTGGCTTGTCTCAGAGACCACAGGGAAACTGGAGGTTAGAGAACTAAAATCAATCAGCCCTCTAAGGCGATGCCCCTGATGCTGACCTGCAGCTGCTGTCAGGAGTGGGTTCTACAGAACACAAGCAACACAACAGGAATCCAGTCTGCATGAAAACCCACATACACGTTCTGTCTCCTGACAACCACTCCACAACAGCAGAGCAGGAAAGACTTCATAGCGAATGTGTGGACAAGTGACTATTCAAATGCTAAGAGCTAAACTTGCATCTACACCTAATCCAGTGTAAAATTGACTCAAATGGGCTCTAGAACCTAAAACCGTATAAAATTCTTGCAATGATTTTTTTTTTTAAGACAGGCATTCAGGAAGTAGAAGCATCAGCATCAGGAGAATGATGAGTTCAAGGTCATCAGTCAGCCACACAGCCATTTTTACGCCAGCTCAGGATACATCAACATGTCACAAAACACAAACTGTGTACAAGTATGTGTCTATGTTCATGTGTGCAGTTGCATGTGTGTATAGGAAGAGAAATCAACATGGGGTGTTTTTATCACTTTCCACCTATTTAATGAACAAAGGTCTCTCTCAAGGAAGCGGGGCTCATTGATGAGCAAACTCAGAATGCTCCTGTTTGCTTCCCCCAGCACAGGAACTGCAGGTGTGTGCTGCAGCTCCTAGCTTGTAGGGACCCAGCTTTTACAGGAGCACTGCAGATCACTCAGAGCCCCCTACTGGCCCAGAAAGCATTGCAACTGAGCATCACCTCAGCCCTAAATGTTTTGCTGGCATGACAGTGCATGGCTGTAATCCCAGCACACTAGAAGGAGAGGCAGGAGGATCAAGAGTTTGAGGTCAGCCTGTGCTACAGTAAGACCCTTGTCTCAAAAGAGCAGCAGCAGCCAGTCCTGGAGATGTATGCCTTTAATTCCAGCAACTGGGAGAGAAAGGCAGGCAGTTCTCTCTGGGGTTGAGGATAGCCTAGTCTACATAGTAAGTTCTAGGCCGCCAGAGCTATATAATGAGACCCTGTCTCAAACAAACAAAACCCCCCAAACAGCCAACAACTACAACACACACCAACACACACACACACACACACACACACACACACACACACACACACACATACACAAGGTGGAGGAAGAAAAGCAACTGTACAAGGCATTATAATCCTTTCCTTTCTCTTCAGTTCTAGTTATGCAAGGTCAACCACAGAAGTAAGACATGAAAACCATTTCTACGAATATGTTTTAACTCATGTCATGCAATGGTCCTGATTAATAGTTGCTAGTCTGGCAAAGACGGCAGCCGTCACTGCTAGCCGAGTGATCGGCACAAATCTGGGGCTGTTCTAGATTCACATCCACTTACATCAGTGTTCCCCGGGCAGTCAGAGTGTGAAGGATCTCATCCAGCCATGTTTTGTGGAGCTGAAGAAGGTGCACCCTGGCCTACCCATTCTAATCCAAGAAATGTTCGGAGGTGCAGCCCAAGCTCTGGGCCCACTATACTTTTGGCCAAGAGAAGAGTGCTAATGAGGTAACCAGGCCCTGGAGGATGTGCTAAGTGGCAAAGCCTGAAGCGTCTTCACTGAGGACTGTGAGCGAGAGTACCAGAACCTGGGCTCTACTGGACTGAATACCGTGTGGGAAAATGTGCTCTTTATAAGGAACACCTTATAAAGTTTATGCTATACAGAAAAAAAAAAATTGCTAGTCTAAAGCATAATGTGTCACACTATGCTATTATGCTCAGCAGGCTGGATATATTGACTGCATTTTTGATTCACAACACTATAAATGTATGATGGGGTCAGTAGGGCACAGCCCATGGTAAGTCAACGAGCGATCTTACACAAAGGGTTTCACAAAACCAATACCAAACTTTCCAACTGTCTCATTAAGTCAGCTTTGACCCAGTAACTCTAGAAGCAGGCAAAGATGTTACAGGAGATTACAGACCAATAGCCTCTGCAGAAAATACAAATGCCTTACCAAAATATTAACTCAAGAACATTCAGGTGTAGTACTTCATGCCTGTAATTCCAGCACTCAGGATGCTAAGGCAGGAAGACTGCTGGGAGTTCAAGACCAACCTGGGCTAGATTTAAGACCTTATTATTTTAAAAGGGGGGGGGAAGCACTGAGAACCATGTAACACACATGCACTTTGCTCTACTGGAACAGAGAGAACTCCCTTAGCCTTCCACTGACACCCACTGTTTCCACTGAAACAGAAGTTACCTAGACTTAGTGGCTAAAGTGAACTTTGCTTCTGTAGGATGTCTGTTCTTATGTTGACATGAGCCTGTCCTCCATGGTAGTCCTAGCTGCTTCAATGGAGCAGGAAGACAGGAAGGAACATACCAACTAAAGGTATGCATTACAACAACAGGAACTTCCGGGGATGGAATCCTAATAAATCTACAGAAACAACAATAATCAACCAGATGGTGGTGGCTCAGTCTGGAGGCAAAGGCAGGTGGTTCTCTGCTGAGTTCGAGGCCAGCCAGGGCTACATAGAGAAACCCTGTCTTGAAAAATGAAACTAGCCGGGCGGTGGTGGCGCACACCTTTAATCCCAGCACTCGGGAGGCAGAGCCAGGCGGATCTCTGTGAGTTCGAGGCCAGCCTGGGCTACCAAGTGAGTTCCAGGAAAGGCGCAAAGCTACACAGAGAAACCCTGTCTCGAAAAACCAAAAAGAAAAAAAAAAGAAAAATGAAACTAAATGCCGGGCGGCGGTGGCACACGCCTTTAATCCCAGCACTCGGGAGGCAGAGCCAGGAGGATCTCTGTGAGTTCGAGGCCAGCCTGGGCTACCAAGTGAGTTCCAGGAAAGGCGCAAAGCTACACAGAGAAACCCTGTCTCGAAAAACCAAAAAAAAATAAAAAAAAATAAAAAAAATAAAATAAAAAAATAAAAAAAATAAAAAGAAAAAAAAAAAAAAGAAAAATGAAACTAAACAACCACAAAGGACCAACAAAAATGATGAAAGTACACTCAGGTACTAGGAAACAAGGTCAGGTGCAAAGTCCCTGTGTCTCCATAAACCAGGGGCATGCCCCTGGAAGATCTCGGAATCTGTGTACAGGCTCCACCCAGCGCATTGATACCTCAGGGGGCTGTGCTTACCGAAGACAGGCTATAAACATGGAAGGAGGGCAAAGTGGGCCAAGTCCAGACTGGGACCGTGGAAGCTCAAGGGCTTCCTCATGCTGTTGAGGATCAGGCTTACAGAAAGCTACTGCAGTCAGATGAATCTCAGCAACACTGCAAGGTAATTCCACGATGCAACAATTGTTTGTTCGTTCCTTTGTTTGAACAAGTGCAGCTGCAAAAGTGTGATTTCTACTGGACACAGTAGCCACACCTTTAATCAGCACTCAAGAGACAAAGACAGGTGGATCTCTGCGTTCCAGGCCAGCCTGGGTTACATAGTCAGAGTCTAAGAAAACAAAAAAAGCCAAGACGACAACAACAACAACAACAAAAAAAACAAACCCATAAATGACAAAAGCTATTGTAAGGTACCTTACAGATGGGAAACTATGAACTCAAAATTAGTAAATAAATGTTTTGTTTTGTTTTTTTTCCGATTTCGAGACAGAGTTTCTCCATGCAGTTTTGGTGCCTGTCCTGGATCCTGCTCTGTAGATCAGGCTGACCTCGAACTCACAGAGATCCACCTGGCTGTGCCTCCCGAGGTCTAGGATTAAAGGTGTGCACCACCACCACATGGCATAAATGAATTTTTTTTTTTTTTTTTTTTGGTTTTTCGAGACAGGGTTTCTTTGTGTAGCTTTGCGCCTTTCCTGGATCTCGCTCTGTAGATCAGGCTGGCCTCGAACTCAGAGATCCACCTGGCTCTGCCTCCCGAGTGCTGGGATTAAAGGCGTGCGCCACCACTGCCCGGCTTTGAATATTCTTAATTAGCAGCTGCATTAAAAATGGCCAATAGTGCATGAAAAACAAGCGCAGTCTGGCTGTAGAATGGAATACTACCTAGCAACAGAAAGGACTATATTATATATTAACACATGCAGCACAGATGAGTTTCTGAAGCATGCTGGGTAAAGAAGTGAGACAGAAAGGTCACAATCACATTTCCATGAAACCCAGAGCAGATGAAGGGTGTCAGCTCTGTGGATCAGACAAGGAAGGAGCTGAGCAGAGGGCACGGGCTTGCAGATGACTCCGAATGTCACCGTGGTGACGCTCACGTGGAGGTCATGTTTGTTAGTACTGAAACTACACCCGAAGTAGGAATGGTCTCCCTTCTAAAACCACTTTTCAATTGCATGTTTATCTACTGTGTACGATGTGCATGTGTGGCAGCACAGGTGCAGGTCCAAGAAGAACTCAGTTCACTCCTTCCACATGCGGGCCCCCGGGACCACATTCAGCTTGTCAGGTTTACACACTGAGCCAGCGCACACCCTGAGTCTCCCTTTTCTACAGGTTTGTTTCCCTCGGTTTCACTTCCCAGCAGTTAACCCCAGTCCAAAACATAAAGTAAGAAGGAACTGCACAATCTTAACCCAGAGTTCTGCCCCACTGAGTCCGCTATGTGCAGCACCATCCTGCCCAACAGCACCTGGGACTGGACTCTCCCTTCCATTGAGAGTATCTGCCTTCCACCCACTACACACCTGTCTGTCCCCTAACAGCCTGCTTAACTATCACAATGGCAAGATCACAGTGCTTAACAACAGTGCCATGGACAGGAGTAGTGACGATATGTCCTGAAGTACTGCTTAAGGAGAAGATAAACGTCTATCACGGGCAGATACAGGAAAACACGTTAAATATGGGGGGGGGGGGGTTTGGTAGCATCTACAATATAAAGCCTCCTGGCTTTCCTGGATCTAGAGTGTTTTACTGCATGTAAATCAAACCTCTAAACTGTAGCTTAACAAAAGTTGATTTTTAAAAAAATCTATGCGCTGGGTGTGATGGTGCATGCCTTTAATCTCAGCACTCAGGAGACAGAGGCAGGCGGATCTCTGACTTCAAGGCCAGCATGGTCTATACAGAGAGTTCCAGGACAGCTGGGGCTACACAGAGAAACACTGTCTCAAAAAAAAAAAAAAAAAAAAATTTGTGCATGGGCGTATCGTGTGTACATATAATTACATGTTTTCATGTGAGTTTAGGTGTGTGCATGCTACAACACACATGCAGGGAGGTCAGAGGACAACCTCACATGGAGATAGGCCCTTGCCTTCCACCGTGTTTGAGGCAAAATTTCTTGTTTCTCTACTGCATACGCCAGGTTAGCTGGCAGGTGAGCTTCTGGGGACTCTCCTGTCTTCACCTCCCATCTTATGACAGAACAGAGGGATTGTAAATACATGCACATCAGCCTTATGTAGGTTCTAGGGACTCTAACCCAGGTCCTCAGACTTGTGCAGTAAACACTTTACCCAAAGCCAAAAAATTGATTTTAAAAGCAAAATTCTATACCAAAGGAAGCAATCTAGAGTTTCTGAATCTGAGTGCCTGCTCCCCACCTTGATACAGGCCTAGAAGAGAAGGAACAAGAGCTGGGACTGGAGAGATGGCTTGGCAATTACAAGCATGTATTGCTCTTACAGAGGATCCAAGTTCGATTCCCAGTATCCACAATTACCTATAACTCCAGTTCCAGGAAATCCAACACCCTCTCGGAGCCTGCATGAGCACCTATATATTCTTATATAAACATACTTATATAAAAAATATAGGCCGGGCGGTGGTGGCGCATGCCTGTAATCCCAGCACTCGGGAGGCAGAGGCAGGTGGATCTCTGTGAGTTCAAGGCCAGTGTGGTCTACAGAGCGAGTTCCAGGACAGGCTCCAAAGCTACAGAAAAACCCTGTCTTGAAAACAAAAAAACAACAACAACAACAACAACAAAAAAAAAAAAAAAAAAAAAAACTTGCCAGGCAGTGGTGGCACACGCTTTTAATCCCAGCATTTGGGAGGAAGAGGCAAGTGGAACTCTGTGAGTTCTAGGACAGGTTCCAACACTACACAGAGAAAACTCGTCTTGAACCCCCCACACCCTCACAAAAGCCCAAACAAAAACAAAACAAAACAAAACAAAAAAAACCACAAGTACACTTAGTTAAATCTTAAAAAAAAAAAAGAAATAAAGAAAGAAAGAAAAAGTAGGAACAAGAGGCTCCAGGCAACTTAGCAATACACTTAGGTAAGGAAGAAAACATGCTTACCTGAGGTGCTACATAATAAGGGGTAAACTGGGGTGTCATCAAATCACCTTGGTCAACTTTAGCAAACCCAAAGTCACATAATTTCACAGGGGCGTCCTGAAAGAAAACACACCGGAGTCAATACTGCGCAGCTGTCAGGAAACACTTCTGGAAGCCGGGTGTGGTGGCTCATGCCTGTAATCCCAACACTGTGGACACTGAGGCAGGAGGATTGCCATGAGTTTGAGGCCAGCCTGGGCTCCAGGATAAAACCCTACCTATATATAAAAGGAGGACAATGCAGGCATGAGGCTCTTGTCAGTTTCTATCTGAGACCTGAGCCTATGCAGGGCATGTGGAAACTGTTCTTAGTAAACTGGAAACTGTAGCGGGCCCAGAACTTATGAGCACTTCCTGCTGGGTCCCAGCACCCATGTGGCAGCTCACAACCACCTGTAACTCGAGTCCCAGTGCATCCAATGCCCTGTTCGGGCCTTCACAGACACTGCACACACCTGCAAACAAAACACTCACCCCCACAATAAGCCAGTCAATCAATCAGTAATCTAAAAGTAATCCAGAAGAAAGTCAGCCTTCATCCATAGCTGTGAGCACAGTTCACAGAGTCTTAGCCTACCGGCCCCTCCTCTCATCAACCCCAAGCACTGCTTCATTCTGAACATGAGCTTCATGGCAACTAGAGCAACTGACTGGTAGAATATGGGGCAGGAGACAGGAATACAGAGGAAAACAAGACAGGGCTGGCAGCAAATCAAACTTAACTTTCCCGGTGACATAAAAAGCAGTCAATTCCTGCCTTTCCCTAAAGCCCTCTGAGTATAAATTTGTAAGTCCCCAAATATATCCATACTGTCCAAATCACCGGTGTCACAGGGGTCATGACATTTCTGAGCCCTAACAAGGAAACAAGTGGGGAAACGAAGGTGTTAGAAGGCCCATGGCCTAAAACCTCCTGCACACGAACTTGGTGCAGCCAGAGGGAAGCACACACCTGCCATCCTAGGACTCAGGAAGCAAAAGGAAAGCTGAGTTTTAGGCTAACCTAGTCTACATGAGTTCCAGGCCAGCCTGATCTACATATCAGGACAGTGTGACAAAAACAAAACAAGGCTGGGGATGTACTTCAGGTGGCAGCGTGCTTGCCTACTATGCACGGAGGAGTCCTGGGTTCAATCCCCAGTGTCACATCAACTGAATGTGATGATGCATATCTGGAACCCAGCACTCAGGAGGTAGAGGCAGGAGGATCAGAAGTTCAAGGTCATCTTCAGCTGCAGAGCAAGTTCAAGGCCAGCCTGGGATACACAAACTCTGTCTAAGGAAAGAAAGAAAATCAAACAAAACAAAGTGACAGCATCAAACGAGGAAAAGCAAATTTTCTCACCAAAGAGTTATCCTTGAAAAGCAGATTTTCAGGCTTGAGGTCTCTGTGCGCAATGTTTAGCAAGTGACAGTGCTGTAGAGCCAGGGCTATCTGAAAAAGGGCAGAGTGGGGCAACCACTTCTTAGAAAAGCACCAGCTCTCACACACCTGGCGTGAGAGCTCAGGGTTAAGTCAGGTACAGCTGTGCCCAGTGTCAGTTTCCAAACAGAAGCTAAGACAGACCTGGGCCATCAAGACACAAAAGTGAACTCACCTTCCTTTAACCACAGCCTGTAATCACTAAACACACCTGACTGCAAAGATCCTTTGTCAGAACATAGTGGGGGATACATCCTGTAAGATGCCCTGCTGGGAGAGACACTGTAGGGCCCCCAAGGCAGCACCTTCAGTAGGCAGGGGCTTGCCCAGTGGGGAGCAGGACTGCACCTCAGAGACAAGGACACTCTAGGGAGCTGAAAGGCAGGCAAAGCCTTCCAGGCCGCTGGCTTGATTTTCTACCTCATCTTACTTAATGAATGACAATACATCTGTCTGTGTAGACCTGCAACAGTGGTTTTTTTCACAGATGATCAGAGCTCATCCTTTAGTCTCAGTATTTGAGAAATAAATGGTGTAATTTAAAAGTTAAACAGAAAAGATTCTATAGTTCCTCAACTCGGTGTGCGATTCTCAGCACTTCAAATACTGGTTGCTCCCTAGTCAATCGGAAAGGAGGCATCAAAAGACACTTGAAAACTGAGGGTGGAAAATCGGTGAGAGCTTTCTAAAGCTAACTGCTGGGCCGTTTGCCATTCTGGGGTCTGCTTGCTTGTTCTGAAGACAAGCCTGAGGTTTAGCTTGTCACCTCTATGAGTGGTCAGTGCTGGCTGGAGTGAGGGCATTAAATGGGACATAAATCATTTATACAATAAAATATGATGGATTATGACTAAGAATCATTCACTATTATAAAAATCTGAGAATAGTATTAAAATCTGCAGAAATGATGGGTGACTTATGCAAGAAACATCTCAGGTAGAGATGCCTGAGAACAAGTTTATATTAAACGATTTTCCAAGTGGGCATCAGCAGCATCCGAAGCTACCTGTGCACAGCTGCCATCAGTCAGTGGAGGACACTCCCAGCAGTCTTAGGACACACTTGACACAGTTAAGAATACAATCCTCCCTCCCAAAGTAGAAAGGGGTCCCACTTCCCCGTGAGGTGTCCTTTCTGGTTATATATAACAAAGCAGGCAATGAGAGGTCAAATGGAGCTGTTCTTTCAGCTGGCTTCCCCGATGGATGCAATTGGACCACTTAGCCAGAGGGTCGGCTCCCCCAGGCCCCCGCCCACCCACCCGCCGGGTCGACTTGCCTGCTTTGTTACTTGGCTGGCTTGCTTCTCTGTAAAGTGTCGGTGCTGGCTGATCCTGTGAAATAGCTCGCCCCCTTCCATCATCTCCATTACAATTAAGAGTCGAGCCCTGTTTGAAAGCATTTGATTTTGTTAAGTTAAAAAAAAAAAAAAGGAAAAGGAAAAGAAAAACCCTGAAGCATCAAAAACTGCCATGAACTCATCTACAAAATATGTAACCACTATCTAAGTTCAGGGTTATCTGGCCACTAATAAGTGCAATGATCCTCATATGCTCAACTAAACAAAACAGAAAAAACACAACAAAACATGAATTGGGTTCCTGTTCCTTCATATAAATGCTTCTGCTTCCATCCAAATGCTTTCACCAACAGAGCATAGATGTGGAAAACAATTGACTTCCCATTGGCTTTTAAGACTCCATCTCTCTTTACCAGCTCCACAATGCCCACTTCCCACAGCCTCTGTGAGCCGCCTGCCTCCCGGGCGGCACTTACACTACGCTGCTTTCTAAGGTTCAGAATGCAAGGAAGAGACTCCTTTCTGGCTGCCTACTGCACTGCCATGACATCGTTCACATCTCAGTGTCCACCTCAGGCACTTCCCAAATGTGCAGCTCAAAGAATAATCAAGGTTTCTTTCTTCAAAAGGGAAGTCAGATCTGCAACGGGGGCTTTGTATCAGCCTCTAAGACTGGATCGGGAAGGACATTTGGGCCCCTTTCACCGATTTGGAATAAAATCTATTTCAATTCCAATTTATTTATTTATTTAGAATCATAGTCTTACTATGTGGGCCAGGCTAAACTGGAATGTATGATCCTCCTGCCTCGGCTTCTCAGTTCTAAGATTAC
The DNA here is from genome assembly GCF_004664715.2 of Peromyscus leucopus. Lineage (NCBI taxonomy): Eukaryota > Metazoa > Chordata > Mammalia > Rodentia > Cricetidae > Peromyscus > Peromyscus leucopus. The sequence goes on from NC_051082.1 coordinate 12,780,504, forward strand.
AGGCATGCACCACTATACCTGGCTTTTTAATGCTTTATTTTGCTTTTAACTAAACTGTAACGCACACACACACGCACACACTCTAATGCTGACCTATAATCCCCAACCCTTAAAAAGTTTTTTAAAAAGAGAAAGTAATCAAATCAATGGTAGAGAAGGGTAGCAGATGAAACAAGATTTCCCACAGGCAGCTGGTAAAACTCAGTGCTGAGACCTTGGGCGTTTGTTACATAATTCCGCTCTTACAAATGTTTCTATGTTTTTAAACACAAAGAGAAAGAAGTAGGAAGAGGAGAGAGGAAGCGGGTGGGGAAGGGAAAGAAGACACAGAAGAGGGCAATTCTGTACAACATGACTTCCACATGGGCGGGCATATGGTGCCGGCCCTGTGTAGACTTACCTGGGACTGGACTCGTGAGGAAACTGTACACTGTTAGCAAACACTTCAATAATCTGAACTATATTGGGGTGTGTGGCACACATCATGTGCAGACGAACCTTAAAGAGAATACAAGAAATGTTTGTGCAAAGGAAATGCCATTGTTTTCCCCCAAATGTCCCATCAAAAACTGACCACATTGAGTCCAAAGGATGTCTACTTCTGTAAAATCCTTACCACTTAGACTAACTAATACAAAAGAATCTTGTTTTCCTGTCCGGACCATCTCCTCAGTATTTTCTCCCAAATAAAACTGTACTGACAGATCCACTGTCTATGCCCTCTATTAGTAGAAGAAGACATACATGACTCATTTATTTCAAGATCACCGCTACTAACTGTAAGAAGATGTGAGGCAGCTGGAAGGGAAAGCCCACATGCGAGCAAGCTCTCCACACTGTGACAGAACTCGACAATGTGAACAGGGAAGAAAAGTTCAGTAGGACATAAGATTCTCCACACATCTCTCTATTTCCAGGAAGCTGCCTGCCTAACTGTAAACACAGACATATTCTTAGGCCCTAAAAACATCTAAACATGGGCTAGAGGGACGGCCAAGTGGTTAAGAGTGCTTTCTGCACGTCCAGAAGACCCAGTACCCATGATGAGTGGCTCACAGGGCCTGTAACTCCAGCTCTAAGGCATCTAATGTCTAATGCCCTCTTCTGGCCTACACAGACACTACACACCCCTCCCTTTCTTGTGTGTGTGTGTGTGTGTGTGTGTGTGTAAACAAGTCCAAGTACTAAAGGAACATACCTCATTTCTAGCTTTTGGACGATCGAGAAGGATTTTCAGTGCAAACCGTTCTTGAGTAGATTTCTTCACACAGACTCTAGGTGTAGAGGGGATCACAGTGGCAGTTAGGATCTACATAGCAAATACCAGGAGGGCACGGCCTGGAGAAACTGTCTCAGACAGACAGACAGACAGACAGACGAATACAAACAACCTTCCCTAGAGCAGCAGGTGGCAGGGAAAAGTCTCTCGGTCTCGACCCAGCAGTAATGTCAGCAATGCAGAAAAGACAGCCTCTCAAAAAATAACCCGGTCTTTTTCTACATTTTTAAAAAAATTTCTTTGTTTTTATTGTATGAACATTTTGCCTGCATGTAAATCTGTTCTCCACCAGGTCCCTGCGAAGGTCAGAAGAGGTCATCAGATCCCCTGGAACAGGAGTTACAGGAGGCTGTGAGCTACTTTATGGGTACTAGGAATCAAATCCAGGTCCCCTGCAAGAGTAGCCAGTACTCTGACCCATCTTTCCAGCCCACCTTTTCCATTTTTTAATTACATTTAATTTCTTATTTTGTGTGTATATACATTTGGAAGTCACAGGGGAACCCGCAAATCAGTTCTCTCCTTCCAGTATTATTGTTGGTCCCAGAGACTGAATCCAGGCCATCAGAATTATATACAAGCGCCTCTACCCAATGACCCATCTCACTGGCCCAAATATTTTGACATCTTAAAACTAACCTGTAATACTATAGACCATGTGACCTTGCTACCTAGCTGTGTCTAGATGTAAAAAAAAAAAAAAACTAATAAAAAGCTTTTACTAAGGGGCCAATGAGGTCTCTAGGACCCACATGGAGGAAAGGAGAACCAACTCCTGAAAGTCATCCTTTGACTTCCACACATGTGCTATGGCACACATGTGCACCCATGTGCGTGTGTTCACACACATTCACTCAAAATGTAAAAAACATAATCATATAAATACCCTCTATTCTAGCTCAATAGTACATGTTCTTTATACACACAAAACCCAACACTACAACAGAATCCAAAACCAAACAAAAACTCTACTGTAATTTAAACTCAGGCTAATTCTCACGGCTACATCTGATGCCTGTAGCTCAGGGCTCAGTTTGTGTGTCTCCTCTCAGAGCACTGGGCCCTGTGTTCCACATGGGTGTCTTACCTGACTGGACCGCTAATTCCCGCTCCCAGCTTCTGAGTCCAGTTGATACTATATTCTTCTAAAATGGAGGTTTCCTATTAAAAAGAAGAAGAGGGAGAGGGACAGAGATGACTCCACTGTTAAGCTAGACAATTGAGCAGAGGTAGGACAGCCTGGTTCAGCACCTCACCTCGAAACAGTCCGCGGGCTTTACAACTGCACGTGTCTATAACTGCCACTGCCCCCCAATCACTGCCTTCCAATAGCACAGGTGCCAGAACAAAAGGAAACCGTGCAACCCGCCTACATGGTCTATTTAAGTAGACAAATGATGCCTTAGAGAGGGTGTCAAAGTATTACCAAGTCAGGACTTCAGATGGGTGCAGAACACTTAGCATAAAGAGGCCCACATCCATCCCAGCACTGCACCCCCACGCTCGTGCATACACACACGTACACACGGCACAGTAACTCGTGTGTCTTCACCACAACAATCCAGTGTACTTTCTGAGATTCAGAAAACCCTGTCAGCTATCTGCAAAGGCTTACATCCTTGAACAAACTGTTCAACTTGTGTGGAGAGGAGCGTGGACTCTCAGGCCTAACCCTGCCCCCATGTGAAGGTGATAGCCGACTGACGGAGAGCAGACAGGGCTACGTGTTCAAGCCTGGTGTTCAGAGACTTGCTTTACAACAGGAAGAAAGGCACTTGCAGACCCACTCCAGACTGCTGCTCCTCAGTAACCAACCACCATAACCACCTGAGAATGTTTAAATTCAAAACGACCCAATGCCCAGGCCCCCACTTGAGATTCTAGAACAACTGATCTGGGACGGAGTAGATGAAGTACTCTAGATTCATTCTCCATTCATCTTTATCTGGGTAGACCACCGACATTCTCTGAGGCTCAATGATAGCAGAACAGGAGATTCTCAGACAGTGGGAAGCAGGCAGCTGCCTTCCATTAATATGTTTAAAGCTAGACAAAACTGTCAAAACAAAACAACAGAACTGCTTGCCTTTCCTTCCAGCACCCAGGAGGCAGAGGCAAGCCAGCCTGGTCTACATGAGTTCCAGGCCAGCCAGACTGCACAGGCAGACCCTGTCAATTGTCAAAACTAACTATTTCAGAAGAGTCTAAGCTGAACAACAGAGGACTGTCTTTTTCAACCCACTAGAAGAGAGGTCAAAAGCAGCATGCAGCCTGGCTCCTGCAGCTCCTAGCCTCTGTCCTCACTGCCCAAAGCAGTCAGTGGTGTGGCCTGCTCCCAGCATGAAGCTGCCTATGAAAAGTAAGCCATGCTGCTGCTCTCTTGGACAGGGAAGAAAATGGGGGACTGTGCAGGTAAGAGCAGGCGAATGTGGGTGACAAGGGACAGCTGTGCTAAGCTCCAAGACAATGGTCCTGGCCAGGAACGCAGCTCTGCGGCTTTAGAGGGCAGACCGCTACACAGACCAGAGAATAAGGCCGAAGTGAGCTCTCCACAAAACTCTTTTTGATTAATGGACTAGAAAACCACAAGGACTGGGGGGACTGAGAGGCCAGGGAAAATCTAAAGGCAGAAGGGACTTTGCAGTCAGCTCCATTCTGAAAGGACTCCAGAACCACAGGGGTTGAGCGGCAGGGGTCCGGGCCTCAAAGAGTTCAAAACACTGGAAAGTCTCTGCCCACATCAGGGGCTGACATAGCTAGACAACACACACAGGCTGAGAAAAACAAAAACCTAACATCCATGAGCAGACGTTAGCAAGCACAAGGAAAAGAAATTCCCTTTTAATTCTAGGCAGCTACAAATGTTAACAGGCAGGTGGAGGAGTCAGAGTCCAGAGTCGTTACAATGTTACCAAATGTCCAACTTTAAACAAAAATTACTAGATATATAAAACCCAGGAAATTATCAACCAATAGGAGAAGAGGAAAAATAAAACAATAGCAACTATCTCTGACTACTGTACACAAATAGATAGGTTCTGCACAGATTCAATAGTTTCTGGTTTGTTTTGAATTATTTTCATTTCTGCCAGGCGGTGGCAGCACATGCCTTTAATCCCAGCACTCGGGAGGCAGAGGCAGGTGTATCTCTGTGAGTCTGAGGCCAGCCTGGTCTACAAAGTTCCAGGAAAGGCGCAAAGCTACAGAGAGAAACCCTGTCTCGAGAGAGAAAAAAAAAAAAAGAATTATTTGCATTTTTATTTTATATGCACTGTTTAGTCTGTATTCAGGTCTGTGTTTGAGAGTGTCAGATTCCCTGGAGCTGGAGTTACAGACAGTTGTGAGCTGTCATGTGGGTGCTGGGAATTGAACTGGGGTCCTTCTCAAGAGCAGCCAGTGCTCTAAAGGGCTGAGTTATCTCTCCAGAGCCTCTGTTTTGTTTTGTTGTGAGACGAGAGTCTCACTATATAGTCCAGGCTGGTCTTGAATTCAGAGTTCAACCACCTCTGCCCTTCAAGTGCTTGGATTAAAGATGTGTTTCACCACGCCCTGCCCATTTTTTTTTTAATTGTGTGTGGGTAAGTAGTGTTCAAGTGCCCTGGAACCAGAAGGTGTCAGATCCCTTGGAGCTAGAGATACAGACCGTTGTGAGTGGCTGTGGGCAACTCAGTGTGGGTGCCAGGAACCAAACTGGAGTCCTCTACAAAAGTAGTGGATGTTCTCAATCACTAAGCCATCTTTCCAGCCCCACCCAGAAAACGTTGTGGTGAGTTGTTTTTTAATTTCTTTTGATTTTAAATATTGGGGAGTGTTTTTGTTTTTGTTTTTTCAAGACAGGGTTTCTCTGTGTAGCTTTGCGCCTTTCCTGGAACTCTCTCTGTAGCCCAGGCTGGCCTTGAACTCACAGAGATCCACCTGGCTCTGCCTTCCCGTGCTGGGATTAAAGGTGTGCTCCATCACCACCCGGCTTGGGTTTTTTAAACCCAAAGGGGGCTCAGGTAATAAGCACTTGCCATCAAGCCTGAGCTGTATCCTTGGAACCCAAATGATAACAGAGAACCAACTTTCATGTGCACACATACACACACATACACACACAAACACACACACACACACACATAAACACATTTTAAAATGTTCTTAAAATTTTTAATACATTCGAAAACTAAAAGAAACAATACTGATACTGAGTCAAACTAAGGACATTTTTCATTTTTTTGTTTTGTTTAAACATTTTTTGTTCTTTAAAGATTTATTTATTTATTTACTTATTATTTATACAGTGTTCTGCCTGCATATGTCCCTGCAGGCCAGAAGAGGGCACCTGATCTCATTACAAGTGGTTGTGAGCCACCATGTGGTTGCTGGGAATTGAACTCAGAACCTTTGGAAGAACTCTTAATCACTGAGCCATCATCTCTCCAGCCCATTTAAACGTTTTTGATACAACATCTCACTGTGTTGCCTAGGCTAACCTAGAACTCCTGGCCTCAAGCACATGCCACCATACCCAGCAAATATAAATACTCTCAATGGAGAAACCAAAACAATGAAAAATAAATGCATGAAACTGTCAAACAAAAACATGAAGTATCAACACATAACAAAGCTGTCACTCTAAAACAAACAAACAAACAAAAGTCTATTCTGGCAGAGCAGTGGTGGCACATGCCTTTAATACCAGCTCTCAGGAGGCAGAAGCAGGCCAGCCTGGTCTACAGAGCAAGTTCCAGAACAGCCAGGGTTACACACAGAAATCCTATTTTGAAAAACAGTCATTTTTTCTAGGGTCATTCTAATTTAAGTACTTATTGATTTATACACAGAGTTTGTGGCCCTAGGCTGGCCTCTTAAGTCCCTATGTGGCCAAAGATGACCTTAAACTTTTTATGATTTCATTGTGTGCCTGTGCAGGTGTATGTCCTCAAAGACCAGAGGAGGACCTGCAAGCATAGGTTCTCGACAGGGAGCGGTGGCAGACGCCTTTGATCCCAGCACTCGGGAGGCAGAGGCAAATGGATCTCTGAGTTCAAGGCCAGCCTGGTCTACAGAGTGAGTTCCAGTATGGCCAGGGCTACACAGAGAAACCCTGCCTCAAAAAAACAAAAAAAGAAAAAAAAAAAGTTGATTCTCTCCAGCCTTGTGGGTCCATGGATCTTACTCAGGGCATCAGGCTTGAGCTCAGGAGCCCTTACCAAAACCTCAAACACAGTACTAGCTCTGAGTTCTGATCCTCCTGTGCACTGGGATGACAGACTTGCGCCACTGTGCCGGTTTTATGAAGTGCTAGGGACCAAACCCAGGGATTCGTGCATGGTAAGGAAAGTACTCTACCACCAACTGCGCTACATTCCCAGTCTCGTTTGGGGTCATTTTAGAACAGAGGATGCTGTTAGCTCCTCTGAAATAAACTCTTGATTCCGAGGAGGGCAGGCAAGAGAACAGGAGGAAACGAATGCACAGATAAGGAGGGAAAATCCGAAGAACTCGTTTTGGACGAAGGCGAACCAACTTCTGGACCTGAAGCACTCAAACAGGCTTGTTTCAGACCTAACAAGTGTTGCAGCGGACCACCGAGAAGCAAATGAGGCATTCGGGGGCGGTGAAACGTGAAGAGTCCTACGAAGCCCTCTTAGCTTCACTTATATCAAGTATCCCCACGCTCCTCACCTTCGTTCTAGCTGAGCACAAACTATCTCAGCCAAGGAAGTTGGAGAGAATCGGACATACCCACCCTCCACAACTCAGCACGGTCCAAGGATCCCGGGGAGGCTGAAACCCGGATTCACCAGATTCCAGTGACTAGAACCTCTAAACTCTCACCCAAGTTCTCTCCATTTCCCGAGGCTGGCGCTGGGAGGAATCACAGGACAAAGCCGGGAAGAAGTGGCATCTCTCCCTTACCTTGATGGCTTTCTCCATGTCGCTGTCCTCCGACATGCTCCGCAGGGCTCCCACAGCCCGGAGCGGCGGAGGCTGCGCGGCTGTCCGGTCTCCTGGCAGCCGAGGAAGCCAAGGGCTCGGAGCTCGGGTCCCCGGGCCTCGGGGAGACGGACAGTGCCCGCCCCTGGGGACCGGAGGGGATGAGGGCCCGGGTGCCGGCTCGGCTTCCACGGGCGGCTCTAGGCTGGCGGGGGCGGCGGCGGCGGCAGCGGCGGCGGCCCCTGGGGACAAGGCTTTGTGCTGGGCCCCGCGCAGCCGCTTCCCGGCCTCATCCCCGGCCGGGGAGGCAGGCTCCCGGGGCAGGGCGAGACGGGGAGGGGCCCGGCCGGGAGCGCCGTGCGGGGGGTTGGAGGGGCCGCCGCTTAGGCCCGGGCTCGCCAGGTCCTGAGGAGGGGCGTGCGCCGCCGCCGCCGCCGCCGCTGCCCGCACCGCCGCGAAGCCGAAGCCGAAGCCGAGCCCGCCGCCGCCGCCGCCGCCGCGCCGCTCCCACTGCCGCTTCAGCGCCACACATCGCCGGGACGCCCGCGCCGGGCAGCCGTGCCGGGCGCCCGCCCGCGCCGAGCCCTCTGCCGTGCCATGCCCCCCATGCTGCCGCCCGGCTCCGAGACCCCACAGCCCCACGCGCGCCCTGCCGGCGTCGGCCGGGCTTTCCGAGGCACTCCGGGGCCGCGCGGCCGAAGTGCAGGCGCCCGCCGGGTCCTCCCCGGGGCGCGCCGCACGCAGCCCAGGGCCCCCGGGCCTTCCGCTGCGGCGGCGCCGTGTTCATGACGTAAGACGGCGCGCCGGCCGGCCAGTCCAGGGAGCCGCCGGGCGCGTGTGGTACGCGTGCGCAGGAGTCCGCGGAGCCCTGTCCACGCTGCAAGGATTTGCACCTCCCGAAAAAGCGTGTGGAGCCGGCCCGTGGAAGGTGGCTAGGACCGGAACGGTAACTTGGGGCATACAGAGACCTCGCTAGGTGGGAACCAACTGGATCGTGCTTGTTCTATCAGCTGTGCGGGGTCAGAGATGCCGCTGTGCCGGCTGCTACCTCACTATCCCCGAGGAGTGTTCCCCAAGACCTGCACGGGGCCACACGAGTTCGTGGCTTCCGTGCTCAGAGTTTTAGGAGTAGCCCGTTTATGAAGCAGAGTCGAAGGTTTTAGTAAAGATTATTTAAATGGGAGCTTACATCCGGGAGAATTAGAGAGAGATGGGAGTGTGAGCTTCCCAAGAGCCAACGCGGGGAGGGCAAGGCGTATCCGAGCGTGCAGGAGGGGTAAGTTGTTAACTGTCTTCGCATTGACCCTACACAAACCCTCTGTACCGTTTTGGTGGCTCTCTAGTTCTATCTCAAAAAGTTGCTAAAAGCCCGGCCGGGTGGCAGATGCCTTTAATCCTATCAGCGGCGGGTGGATCTCCGAGTTCAAAGCCAGCCTGGGTTACATGGAGATGCTTGTCTCAAAAAGTTGAAAGGAGGCTGAAGAAATTACCCCACCCTGCTCCTCTTTTGATAGGAGATATATGAACTGCCTCTGGAGATGCCCTGGATGAAATCATAATCTAATAAAATGAAACCAGGAGCTATGAGGGTTATACAAACAGCTTAGTACATGTTCAGATCTTTAGGCTGGACGGTGGTGGCTCACGCCTTTAATCCCAGCACTCGGGAGGCAGAGCCAGGCGGATCTCTGTGAGTTCGAGGCCAGCCCGGGCTACCAAGTGAGCTCCAGGAAAGGCGCAAAGCTACACAGAGAAACCCTGTCTCGAAAAACCAAAAAAAAAAAAAAGACTCCTCTTCTTAGATATTACCTGAATTTAGCCTTTAGTTAATTCATTTCCCCATTGGTCACTTACCTTTGGGGTTGCAAATGATAATTAATGGTTATTGCCCCTCTATGTATTCTTATCGCCCCTCCGTTTGACCCTGGAAACCTGGCTTTGCACTGCTAAGGGAATACTGCATGTAAGTGTATATATACAGGACTTCCAGGGCACTGGAGGACAGAGAAGAGAAAAGAGAATGGAAGAACTAGATGGGTAAGAACTTGAGAGGAACAAACTGAGATGGGGAAGAACAAGATGAGAGAGAAGGAGATGGGAGAGGAGCTGATATGGGAAAGAACTAGATGGATGAGAACCTAGAAAGGGCAGAACTTAAAAAAAGGAATTAAAATAGAACTTAGAGGGGACAACAGATAAATGTAAGGAGAAATTGGGCAAGAAAGGAGCTAAAAATGAGAGCAGAATATAAGCTTATAGAGAGAACCGACACAAAATAATAAAGTATATGGACTAAGGAGTTTCGTGTACATAGATTCATTTCTTTTCTTCAAAGATTAATTATCAGCTGGTTGTAGATTCTTCCCGGACCCTGGGAGGGGACTATCGAGGGGCTGGACTCCCATAATTTACTGCATCAGCGGAGAAGCCCAATATTGGGGTACAGAAACCTTTCATCATACACACAAAGACATGCCTTTGGTTTGCTAAGAAACAAACCTCAAGGCATTAGGTCTAACTGGCCTTTGGTACACCTGCTAACTGAGGTCTGGGCCCAATACAAACTGCACAATGAAAACACATGACCTGAATGTGGTACTTCACATTTTCAGATTCTCATAGGCTCAGACGCCTCTATGAGCCAGCATGGTAAACAGTCTGAAGTTCCTGTGTACGGGCTTGCTGTACCTCTGAGAATGCCCTCCTTTCTGCCCCCAAAAGTGCCACATATCAAACCCTTCTCCATAGACCCCCCTCCAATCCCAGATATCTTCCAGTCCCCCTTCCACTTTCTCTGACCTTGATCCCACTGATGAACCCCCACCCAGTGCACCCCAACTTCATTACATCATCCAGTACACCCCTGATTCAACTCCCTCACCAGCTGTCTCCCCTTGCTGAGTGCATGTCTGCCTCTCCCGTGACTTCCCTGTCTCAATCAATCTCCCCCAGGCTCCACTCACCACTCCCTTCTTTTACTCAATCTCACAACACACTTCCTAAAATTCCCCAGCCCACACGCTTCCCCTGAGAGCTGGTAGGCCCAAGGGTCCCATCAGGGCTCATGTCCTGTTCTTCCTTTCAGACAGGAGCCAAATCCAAACAATGTTGGGATTAATTTCCAAAAACCCTATAAAATAGAGAAAAAAAAAAAAATTCCTCTGGCTCACCCAGATTGATCACTTAATGTCTTCACCTCAACCCTGACCCCAGATAAAAAAGAACGGATCTGGCCATCACTCAAGCCCATGCAGATCACCTCCATGAACAAAACTGAGTGTGACTGGACCTATCAACGTGGGGACCTGGGAATACAAAGGCTCCATCAGGCTAGCCTTCCAATACCCTGACGAGATAGATCCTCAAGACTAACCAGTTTCTTTCTTTCTTTTTTTTTTTTTTTTTTTTTTTGGTTTTTCGAGACAGGGTTTCTCTGTGTAGCTTTGCGCCTTTTCCTGGAACTCACTCTGTAGACCAGGCTGGCCTCGAACTCACAGAGATCCGCCTGCCTCTGCCTCCTGAGTGCTGGGTTAAAGGTGTGCACCACCACCACCACCACCACCACCACCACCACCACCACCCGGCAAAACTAACCAGTTTCAATCCCCCTCGATGACCTCTGCTCACTTTAACTCCCTAGCTGAGACAGCAGCCATTGGCGACACTCTAAAGCCAAACACCTCTCCTGCGGGGTCAGTCTCCAAGATAGGTGTGCCCTAGATCTCCTAGTGGCAGAAAAAAGGAGGACATGCCCTTTCTCTATGAAGACTGCTGCCTCTATGTCAACCAATCAGGGATCCTTTGAGACATCCCCCCCCAAAAAAAACTCAAAAGACTGGGCATCAGAATTACTCCGGTATTCAGAAACAAGGGGAGCCTGGTCCATTTTAGGGAATGGCTACCCTGGCTGGCACTAGCCTTCTAATACGTGGTTTCGTCTTTACTTACTACAGCCCCATCTAATTGACTATTTTTTTGGTTTGATTTTTTTGGTTTCGGGTTTTTCAAGACAGGGTTTTTTCATGTAGCCCTGGCTATCCTGGAACTCACTCTGTAGCAGGCTGGCCTCGAACTCTAATTGACTGCTTTCAAAGGTGTCTCCAAGAGCACATGACTGCCATCACTTGATCCGCCACAATCAAGCCCAAACTCTCTGCCTGCTATTGGAAGTCATTTGACCTATACCCCTCTAATCCTTGAGGATAGCCCCTGAAGTGACACCCCCATTCTCCAAAGCAGGAAGTAGCTAAAGAAAAGAAAATGTGTCCCATTTCCTCCTCTGCCCCGCCCCCCCCCCCCCCCCCATATATCTGTCCTCAGGGTTTGGGATGAAGGACTAATGAACTAAAGCAAAGAGCCTTGGGCGAGTTGAGAAACTTGAGAAGAAAGCCGACATAGATGAGAACATCTGCCGGCGTTTACTATCCACAGAAAACACCAACAGATGAACTTTCCACCCCCAAATACCCTTTTCTCCCTGACAACACTCAAAGCCGCTGTGTCCTGCCTCAGTCTCCACTCAAGGAGACACCGCTGCCCTTCCTTGTTCTGGTCAAAGACAGTCCACTGCCGTGAGGTTGGTCTCCCGTGACGTCTCATGCTGCTAGTCTGCTGTGTACAGATTCGGAATCTCAGTCTGTACTCTCTACCTGAGTTCTGGGAAGGGTCCTCACAGTGGCTTTAGCGCTTCACCTCTCGGTGGGTCTTCATCTGTCCACTCACTGAGGCCACTGTACTGCTGGGCCAGGCCCACTAGACGGGAGAGAGTAGGAAAAAGCTGACGAACGGGGACACAGGTAAGAAGAAAACATGCCAGGGTGAGAGGAAGTGTCTGCACCTGTACATCTCCCACAGATGCTCACAGGGGTCTCAAGAGGGAACGCCGGCTGGGGCCTCGATGGGAAGAGAAGGGAGGGAGCTATGGAAACCAGGGGAAGAGATGTGGGCAGAGGAACCGTGAGCTTAGGAGTCCAAAGGTGGACAGGTGTGCACACACTTTAACCCCAGCACTGGAGAGGCAGCGGTAGGTGGGTCTCTGAGTTCGAAGCTAGTCAGGGTTGCATAGTGAGACTCTTATCTAGTAAAGAAGACGGTGGTGATGATGAAGAGGAGGAGGGGGGAGGAGGAAGAGAAAGGGGAAGAAGAAGGAGAAAGAGAGAGAAAAGAGAAAGAAAAAGAAAGGAAGAAAGAAAGGAAAAGGCTATAAGCTAATTGTGTACAAAGAGCAGCCAGGGACACAGGAACAGGCAAAGTATTTGGTGGCTGGAGACTTTGTAGGAAGGGAAGGGGACATACTGCTTACTGGGTAGAGGACAGGAAGGAGGAGGAAGTCTGTGGCTGTCTTGCTCAGGTCACCAAGATCCTTTCAGGTCATGGGCTTCTTTGGGGAGCGGTCAAGTTCTGCTCGGCAGCTTTCGGCTTGAGATGGCGTCCAAAGGTCACTAACAGGATAAGCCGATTTCCTCTGTGCATGTTCATCCGTGGAGGGCTGGCTTCTACAAACTTGAGTGGATTCGGAGGGCCAGCACTCACTCGGTGACTTACGGAATTTCCATCAGGCCCTAAAGTGATTTCTCAAGGACAGTGTTAAGAGTGCAGTGAGGAGAGGGAAAGGATCAGATGGAAGACGCAGGAGCTTTGGGTCTTATTCCAAGGCCCTGGAAGGTGTTAGAGGGCAATTAAAATTCATGTGAGGTGTGTGTGTGTGCGTGTGCGCATGTAGGTACTCAGACTCAGCACACATCTGTGGATGCCAGAGGTAGACATCAGTGTCTCCCATTACCATTTTTGTTTGTTTGATTTGTTTATTTTTTGAGACAGGGTTTCTCTGTGTAGCTTTGGAGCCTGTCCTGGAACTCACTCTGTAGCCCAGGCTGGCCTCGAACTCACAGAGATCCACCTGCCTCTGCCTCCCCAAGTGCCCAAAGTTTGAAAGTCCTCCCACAAGCCTCCCCAAAAGAACATGGTCAGGTCTGTCCTGGTGATACCCCACAACACTGTCTCAGTTAGGGTCACTATTGTTGTGATTAAACAGCCCGCTCAAAAGCAACTTGTGAGGAAAAGGTTTATTACACTCCCCTTCCGTATAAGTTCATCACTGAAAGCAGTTAGGAGGGCTGGAGAGATGGCTCGGTGGTTAGGGGCACTGGCTGCTCTTGCAGGGGACCCCGGTTCAATTCCCAGCACCCACATGGCAGCTCACAACTGTCTGTAGCTCCAGTTCCGGGAGATCCAACACCTTCTGACCTCCTTGGGTACAAGGCACATTCGTGGTGTACAAACGTACATACATGCAAGCAAGGCACCTATATACATAAAAGAACTCAATCAGGACAAGAACCTGGAGGCAGGAGCTGATGCAGAGGCCATGGAGGGGTGCTGCTTACTGACTTGCTCCCCTTGACTTGCTCAGCCTGTTTTCTTATAGAACCCAGAACACCACCAGCCCAGGGGATGGCGCCACCCACCATGGGCTGGGCCCTCCCACATCAGTCACTAATTAGGAAAATGTCTTACAACCCCATCTTATGGAGGCATTTTCTCAGTTGAGATCCCCCCACACTCTCAGATGACTCCGGCTTGTCTCAAGTTGACATAAAACTGGCCATACACCTTCTCACAGAAGCCTCCTTACAGAACAGTTTGGAAGGACGAAGAACACGGAGGTCAGAGGACACCTGAACGCGTCTGTTTTTGCTTTCCGCCATGGTGGGTTGAAAGAGGCTGAACTGAAGTCATCAGGCTTGGTGTCAAGTGTCTTTCCCTTCTGAACCATCACACTGGCTCCCGTGTTGATATTCCCTGCCCACCAACAGATTCACAAAACTCCCAAAGAATACAAAAATCAAATCAAATAGAAAGCGAGAGCTCTCTGCAGTTGTGGGTGGAGGAAAGGGATGAAATAACGCTGAGTCAAATAGCCGATTACAGAGAGCCGAACATGGGGCGGCTCCACTCACAGGGTGAACAGCCGGAGGAGCCGCCCACGGGGGCCCAAAGTAGATCGGAGGCCGCCACGCTGAACCACGGAGGGAGCACACATCCAGATCCACACAGAGAGACTTGACAGGGCAGCGAGGGGGCTGTGCAGCGATGTGTGCGTGAGTGTCATAGTGAAGACATGATTTTGTATTCTGAGAGAGAGGTACGGGTGAGACAGACAGACAGAGGGAGGGACAGAGAGACCCTGAGAGCTGTGACAGGACTCTTCCCCTGCCGTCTGGGGGAGTTGGGGGGCCCCTAACTCTCTAACATCCCTCTGGCAATCACAGCTGGCCTGCCCTGGCCCCCAGCCCCTTCAGTCTGCCTCCACATGTCCCAGCCCACCCCCGTTCCAGCGCTGATGGTGCACATTGCAGCCCCCCGCCCTGCCCCTCTCCTGCTGGCAATTACTGAATCCAACCTGCTCTGGTGTCAACTACTACTCTGACCGAGTCTGTCACTGCTCTGACAAGAGCCAAGGGAGGAATGCAGAGGTGGTGTACAGGGACAATTGAGAAAGGTGAAGTGTGCCCCCCAAGACTGCTGGGTTGTCCCATAGACAAGCCCCCCCCAACCCCCACCCCCACCCCCACCCCCGAGCTTTCTTCTATGCCCGCTCCATCTGGATGATGGCTTCAGTCTGTTCTGTGATTTCTGTTTGCCTGGTGACCTCGCTCTTCCGGGCCACACCCTCCGCCTCACCCTGTTCAATGTCCATGGGGTCAGGAGCCTCTGTGGGTCCAGCCTGGTCATATCCACGCTGCCCTCTTGCAGTATGCTAGGCCAGGGCAGGGAGCAGAGCCCCCAGAGGACCCATGGGGAAGGTAGTTCCAAAGTGGGGAGTGGCTAGGTGGGCCCCTCAAACTCACAGGCAGGCTGTGAGGAGGCAGGGGGCGGGGAGCAGGCCAAACCTGCCCCACAGATGACTCCAGTGTTGTTATCCACACCACCCACTGGTATCCTGTCCTTCGGGATCAGACTCCCCACATTCTGTATGTGAACTGTGGTCACGGAAGAGAACATACGAGGTAAAACCTCAAACCCAATGCTGGGGGAGAATGGGGGTGAGGCTTGCAATCCACCAGGATAAACTAAGAGGGAAGGGGAGGCCGAGAGAGAGAAACAGCAAGAAAACCAGGGGTGAAGGGTGACAGACCAAATGGGGTACAATCTGAAGAATGAATGAATCAGGCGAGCATCGTGGTGCACGCCTTTGATCTCGGTGCTCCAGAGGCAGAAGCAGACTGATCTCTCCGAGTTCGAGGCCAGCCTGGTCTACATGAGCAAGCTCCAAGACAGCCAGGCTCACACAGGGAAACCCTGTCTCAAAAACCAAAAAAAAAAAAAAAAAAAAAAAAAGAAGGCAGCCGGCAAGATGGCTTAGTGGGTAAATGCTTGCTGCCAAGCCAGATAACCTGAGTTCAATCCCTACATCCTACACACACACACACACACACACACACACACACACACACACACACACACACACCAGATATATAGTAGTTTTTTTTTGTTGTTGTTGTTGTTGTTTTTCCAAGACAAGGTTTCTCTGTGTAGCCCTGGCTGTCCTGGATCTCGCTCTGTAGACCAGGCTGGCTGCGAACTCTGAGATCAGCCTGCCTCTGCCTCTTGAGTACTGGGATTAAAGGCGTGCGCCACCATCACCACCGCCCGGCTAATAAAGAAATATTTTTAAACCCAGAGCAAGTTTGCACGCTAGTGAAGTGGCTCCAGAGCGCTGCTCGGTTTTTCCCAGCCCCAGCCTCATTCCCTCTTGGCGATGGGCAGTTCCTCCATCGTTCGGCCGGGACACATTTTGATCCATCTGTTGGTTGATGGATGTTGGTTCAGCATTTCGAACTTTGGCTGCTGTGAAGAACGGTGCAGGGTTTTGTTGGGGGTCCCTGCTTCTTAGCAATTCTCTTTCTTCCACCAGGTGGATTCTGGGAATCAAACTCAGGCCATCCCGTTTGGTGACAAGCTCCCTCACAGAGCCCTGTTTTGGGTTCCTCCCTTTGTGCCCCACCCCCACCCCACCCCGGCAGAGGACATCGCTGTGGTTCCTCGAGTGGCCGCAAGGTGGCGCTGACATCTAGGTCTCGACTCGAGCACCCACGTGCTTTTGTTGCGCACACGCCCCAGCATTTCCTCTTGAGGATCAGACAAGGCTAAACCCAGAACAACAGCTTTGCACCCAATACTCCTGTGACCAGCCCACCTCCAGGTACCCAGAGGGATCAGGCTCCTCGGAACCCGAGAACCCTGTTTTCCCTCCAGACAGCTGCATCCGGCCCTGATGGGTTCCTTCCCCGGAGCAGAGGATTACGGCCTCCAGGCAGCTCCTCACACCTGTCTGTCTCTGCTAATCTTTGGATTAACTGCTTGCCTCGCACTGAGCCTGATTCACACGTCCAGGGCCAAGAATTCTGTTTCTCTCTTTCCCCCATTGCCGCTTCCACTCTCTGCAGCGCTGGTTGTCGGAGAACGCATGGGCAGCCGTCTCCTCCAGCCAGGGGACGCGTTCCCATGGAGAAAGTTCTAGTCTTTGGGGATCCACCCCTCTTCTTCTTGGGACCCTGGCCCAAGCTTCGTCCCATCCCTGTAGCACTAGCTCGGTAGAGGGGACTGCACACCAACTGGACCAGGCAGTATGGACGCCAGGGCTCCAGGGAGCTTTCTCTTTGCAGTGGGGTGGGGTGGGGGATGGGTGGTGGGGAGTGGAGGCGGGTGGGGGCCTCAGCGAGGTGGGAGCAAGGCTGGGCAGCTCTTCTCAGGATCCAGGCACACCGGAAGCCAGAATGCACAGCAGCTGGGAATGAGACTGAGATGGAGGTGAAGGCAAGCGATAGAAGCCCCTGAAAGGGACTCCTTCCCCGTCGGTTTCTTGACACTACAGTAATCTGTTAGAAGCAGACTCTTCCATTTCTGCCTTCACTACTGATTTAATATGGGCTGAATAATTCACTCCGTCTGCTCAAGATAACAAGGCCTCCCCCCCCCTTTTTAATTTGCTCTTGTCTCCAGAATCTTGATATTTGTGCTTGTAAATTTTGAAGTAAAATGAAATTTATGTTCCTGTTGTTCAAACTTTTTCAAATCAGCAAACCACAAAGACCTTCTGGGAATCACGCGGGGCGTGACTTGAGAAACGGGGATTTCCCGAAACTGGCCAATCACAATGCCGTCAAATATTTTGACAGTGGCCAGGTGGTGGGGGCGCAAGCCTTTAATCCCAGCACTTGGGAGGCAAAGGCAGGCGGATCTCTGTGAGTTCGAGGCCAGCCTGGGCTACAGAGTGAGTTCCAGGACAGGCTCCAAAGCTACACAGAGAAACCCTGTCTCGAAAAACAAAAACAAAAACAAAAAACATTTGAGCTAAATGCAAACCAAATTTCTCCTTTTTGTATTAAGCTTTGATTACTCGCAAAGGTCATAAAGCATCTAGGACAGACTCTAGCTGCTGCAGCTGAGCGCCGCTAGCATTCTCTTGTTCCCAAGGAGCAGACTGTAAGTTTGGCCCGGCCACAAATAAACTTTACCTTGCAATATCTCGGTATTAGCTCTTGATTTTCGACACCATAATATAATCCCTCCCGCAGCATTTCCGAGACACGGTTGACAAATATCATGCGTTCAGTATGTGTAGCATGACACCCTCTGGGTACCTGGATGTGGGCTGGTCTCAGGAGTATTGAGTGCAAAGCTGTTGTTTGTGGGTTTAGCCTTGTTCTACATTGGGGTGCAGCTCCTCCATGGTAACTTCGCGTGTGAAGAGGAAGCTTAGAACCTGCAGGTTCCAAGCGTTCACTACAATGTCAACTGTGGTCACTTCGTGCTCTACAGCGGGTGACTTCATGGGGTCAGCCACAGAGAAAGTGCCATTCAAACCTGACTAAAGGGGGGGGGGGGTGGCGCATGCCTTTAATCCCAGCACTCGGGAGGCAGAGCCAGGTGGATCTCTGTGAGTTCGAGGCCACCCTGGTCTACAAAGTGAGATCCAGGAAAGGCACAAAGCTACACAGAGAAACCCTGTCTCGAAAAACCAAAAAAAAAAAAAATTCCAGGGGAAAATCTCCCCAGTTGTTAGACTTGCATTGGGGAACCTTTCCCCTGAGCGGAGCATCAACACTTCCTCCAGAGCAGAGCTGCTGCACTTAAGGTGACTTTGGGCTACTCTTTGGCTCCCACCTGCCAGGACACCTTTGCATCCAAGCAGCAGCGCTTCCCCATGTCCCTCAGCTGTGTCTAAAGAAAGGTGCTATAGCCGGGTGGCGGCGGGCGGCGGCGGCGGCGGCGGCAGCGCACACCTTTAATCCCAGCCCTCGGGAAGCAGAGGCAGGCCGATCTCTGTGAGTTCGAGGCCAGCCTGGTCTACAGAGCGAGTTCCAGGAAAGGCACCAAAACTACACAGAGAAACCCTGTCTAGAAAAACCAAAAGAAGAAGAAGAAGAAGAAGAAGAAGAAGAAAAAGAAGAAGGAAGGTGCTGTAGTGGAGTCTGAACTGTCTCCCACAGCCACACGCTGTGGGTGCTTGTACCAGTCTGTGGCACTATTTTGGTGGCCGTGGGCCTTTTGAGGGTAAGAGCCACGCCAGGGCCCAGCTGCTTCCTTTATTTCCTGTCTACTGCCAGACAGCCAAACAGCCACCACAGAAGGAGCGTGTCACCACATCAATTGAAATTTGTGAAACACGTCTCTCCACCCTCCCCTTGTTTTAGTCAGGTATTTGGTCACAGCAAGGCACACGTAACTATGTACAGTAAAGTGCTGGGGCTTCTGGGCCACCGTCTCTAAGAGTCCCCATCTTTTTATCCTTTTTACCATTTGGCTTCCTGAAATGTTGATGCGATGGCTGGAGTGTCAGCAGCTATCCTGAACCCTGATGGACTACTGTAATGGTAGCAGTCTGGATCCCTGCAGGACTCTCTGAACAACTGCTTACATTCCTAGTGTTTACCCTAGAGAAATTTTTATCTGTCTTAATTACCATTTGGCTCGTGCTTGTGAACCAAGAGCAAAAAAACAAAGAATGGATGCGTCAGAACCCAGAAACCCAGTGAGAGAGACTCCAAAGTGGATGACTCTAAAGTCAGGCAACCCTTAGGGTGGAGCATGTGCTGGGCGCTCCTCGGGAACACTGTCCACTTTCTCTGAAGCAAGCTCTCTCATTGGCCTGGAGCCCATCATTTAGGCTACGCTGATGGCCACTGAGCCCCAGAGATCTCTGCCTCCCCCCAGTGCCGGGATTACAAATGTGCACCACCCCAACCAGGATTTTCACGTGGGTCCTGGGGATTGAACTCGGGTCCACACAGTTGCGAGGGGAGCACCTTACCAACTGAGCCAGCTGTCCAGGCCGAGTTGGGGGAGTCTGTTATTGTTTCCATCGCTGGCACTGAGCCCAGAGCCTTCCATGTGGCAGGCAGGAGCTTTGCCATGGAGCCACACGCCCAGCCCCAGGGGGAGGTTGTTACTGTGTTTACGGCAGTAAACACAGGGTCATGAGGTTAGCCCCAAGCAGGCTCACACACCAGCTTAGGCTGCCTGGTGGCCTCTCTTTCCATCTCCCCTTCCTGTTTTGTTTTGAGAGCGGGTCTTACTCTTGATTGAAGACTGGCCGCAAACTCTTGGCAATCCTCCTGCCTTCGATAATGAGTCTTCTAAGTCTTGGGTGTGCTGCTGCAGGAAGCCATCCGATTTTAGTTTTAGATTTTTGAGACAGCGTTTCCCCGTGTAACAGCTCTGGCAATCCTGAAACTCAACTCTGTAGCTCAGACTGGCCTCGAACTCACAGATCCACCTGACTCTACCTCCCAAGTGCTGGGATTAAAGGCATGGGCTACCCCACCAGGCATTCGATTTTTAAAAATATTTATTTACTAATTTCTTTCTGTATTGGGGTGAGCATGCATGTGCAGGTATATGGAGGTCAAAAGACCACTCCAGGGGGTCATCAGGCTTGCATAGTAAGCCCTTTCCCCTTAGCAGTATCATCCCTCATCGGTCCAGTGTCTTAGTTCTGAACCTCGCCTCCCCATCCCTCTCACATGCCTTTGGTGACAGCGATCTTCATTCAACTGTCCCACGTGCTTTCCATGTCCTGTTCATCCCCAAGTTGAGTAAGATCTTTGACCTCCTCTCCAGAGCATCCCGTCAGGCTCCTAGCTGGACCCCGGACTTTGACATGCTTTTCATTGCCCAGGGCAGGTGCCAAGCACCTAACAGTCACCAAACAGCCCAAGAGTAAGAAAAGGAAATTCCGGAAATAAACACATTGGGGTGAGCTGCATGAGGAAATCCCATGCCGGTCTGCTGCATCCCGCGTGGATGAGCATCATGCCGGCAGCCGGTGTGCCCACCGTCATATAGACCCACCTGTCAGCCACCAGGTACCATCTTGGTTACTGGGCTTGCTGGAGTATTCCAGAACTTACGTACAACTTCCGCAACCCCCAAACACAAGCATAGCAATGCTAAGGGTTGTGGAATTTCTCACAGTTGCCATTGCTAATTGCTTACTAATTTTCTATGCTAAATCATCATGAGCATTTCTGTTTAGGAAATATTCCATCAGCTGGGCACAGGGTGTCCCCTGAAGGCTTACACCTCACACCTTAGGTGTAACAGTGATTTTTTTTTCCCCCGAGCTGAGGATCGAACCCAGGGCCTTGTGCTTGCTAGGCAAGTGCTCTACCACTGAGCTAAATCCCCAACCCCTAACACCTCACACCTTAGGATGGGGGGAGGGTGGTCTCTGGTCAGGACACCCCCATTTATACACAGGACAGAGGTCACAGGAACCTGAGACCTCTGAGAATGGAACCTTCGGGTAGGAGGGGTGGAGAGAAAATGTCACCGGAGCTCCTGCTCAAAAGCTGTCTCGGTCTTCCACTGTGAGTGGGTCCCCCTGCCCTTCAGGGATGTCAACACATCTGCCACGACCCCTGGCATCTGCAGTAACTGTAGCCTCCCCACCCTGAAACAGACTTGGAGCTTCTAGAAGCTACGGAGTCTGCATGGTGGCCCCCAGCCCACGTTTGCCTCCATTTCTCTTCTCTCTCCCTGAAAAACCTCGGGCCATCCGTGGCCACCTCCAACTGGTCACTGCCACTAATGCCTCCATGTCATCCTGGTCCCTTACGCGTGTGCACACGGCCCTGCTCCACTCTGAGCCCCAAGGAGACTGCAGAGCGGCCGGGGAAATGAAAAGCGACTTCTGGAAGTTGTCTTTCTGCGACTCTACCCTGGGTCAGCCTCGAGGTGTCTTGGCTGAAGGCTGACGGGGGCCACCCTGGGTCAGCAAACAGGTGTCGGCCACCCACTCAGAGCCCCGTAAGACAGGCCAGTGTGAACTTCCGAGATGGAGCAGCCGCCGTGGATAGCCAGGCCCTCCCCCTCTGGCTGACGTTCCTCCTCCATGGCCTAGAATCAAGACCTGTGAGAATCAAGGACCCACGCACAGTGATGCCCAGGCAAACAGCGGGGACACTGTGGTCTGGTGCTGGCCATGTCCCTGGGTTAGTGACGGGAGGAAGCAACATCATCCTGGAATTGAGAGCGGTCCTGCTGTTGATGACTTTTTGTCCAGGACACAAAGCACGGTGCTAATGTCCCACAAAGCCACACAATTCAAACAATGGCTAAGAGTCCCAGAGCACACTGGAGACAAGACCCAGAATCTATTATTTTCTAAGAGAAACAACCCCGCGACCTTGATCAGTGGGTTTTTATTACTCATCTGCAGCATGGGGGACGGAACCCAGGGCCTTACACAGAACTCAGGGCCAGTGTTTACCTGAGCCCCATCCCGGACCCAGTTTATAGGGCGTTTTCCACACACACACACACTGCCCCACCAGCCTGCCCTGTTTATCAAGGTCTGACTTTCTAGGCCCGACATTTTGGTGAAGGGGTTTCTCTTCGGAGGCGAGGGTGCATGGCTGTTTTTCTCAGGCTCTTGCCGGGCTTTTGGGTGCTGGGTGAGGAAGCCGGGGTACTGCTTGCTTAGGAGTTCTTCTGCGGCACTTTGACCGTGACCTGTGAAGGAAGGGTTGGAGAAGCACTTATTCTCACACTCGGCAAGTGCCAACGGGTCCCCTTGGCGACAACAGCCCCTGTCTTCTCTCTCCCATCTCCTTGGCGGCAGGCTGTCCTCCTCTGAGGGAGATCACACCCTGTCTCCTTCCTAGATTCTCACCCAAGGCCCCAGAGGACATCTGGCAGCATCTGGGGGGCCCTTTCCTGGGGTTTGGGTACAATCATAGTTTAGTAGAACCTGGTGAGTTGAGGTGAGGAAGCTGCAGCGTCCAGCATTGTACATCGCTCCTCACCCTCTCATACCCCCCACCACACACACACAGAGCCAGCTTCCCACGGGGTAATGCTGAGGAGGAGGTCAAGGCCGCATCCACAGGAATGGCAGCAGAGAAGGGCCCGAATAGCCCACAGCTGTGTCTCAGCTTGTAGGCAGGTGTTACAAAGTGTTCTAACATTTGGCTCTTCCTCCATGATGTGATTTTGCGTCCACCTCCCTAACGTTAAAAGATGAGCATTTCCCATATACCGGCGACAAGCCATTTAAAAAAGGATCTGCAGATGCTGGGGTCACACCTGACTCTTCTTCTCGGAGAACCTGTATCCACGGCACTGCCACCCTCTGGGCTACGTTCCTGAGAGCAGATCTGGACGAGGGTGGCTGCTCACGCTTCTTACTGGAAGCCACCTCGCTGCCTCCACCCACTGGGGTCCTGCCTGCTCTCGGGCTAATTCCCTGGCGAATTACTGCATGGGCCTGGCCAGGGGAAGACCCTGGAGCCTGTGCCTGACCTCCCCTGTGGCTTCTCTGGCTTCAGCGAGAAAACGTTAACAAGCACTGAGGCCCCTGACTGGGTGAGGCCAGGCTGCAGGTACCCACAGGCACTTACCGTCTTCACCTCCGTGTAGGCCTGCAGGCCATACTCCCCCAGCTCCCTGCCGCTCCCCGACATCTTATAGCCGCCAAATGGGGACTGGGCGCCAAACACGTCATAGCAGTTGACCCTGTTATTAGAGATGAGGACACAGAGGTCGCTGTGAGGGACGGCCTGCCCTCCCAGGTTCCACAATCTTATATGGAAAATGGAGCTATGGGACATGCAGGAGGCTAGCGCAGGTCATGGGACACTCTGCTGTCATCCTTGTCCGTGCAGATGTGATCACAGAAGGTCACCAACACAACGCACCAGGCGCCAGCTTCCAATTTCAATGGGTCATCTTGGCTAACGGGCTAGGCTTTCCCCGCCTCTTTTAAGTGAAAAATTATTCCCATTTAAATGAAAATTTGGCATTTAAAAGCAGGAGGCTAAGGGTGGTGACATGGGTTGTCGCATGGGTAAGGATCAGCTACCAAGCCTGGCAGCCCAGTTCAGTCCCTGGGACCCACATGACAGAAGGACTTCCCCCACACACTTGTGTGGCACGTGCATCCCTGTACATACACACAATTTGTACGTAAGTACACACAGGCATGTGCACACATGCACATACATATGCTTAAAAAATGTTTTTTAAAGAAGGGCCCAGCTTTGTGGTTTGTGTCATATTTAGAGTCCTGGTGAAACCCTTATGTGTTGTAGAAATATTATTTTAAGGTGTGTTGCTTTTGTTTATGTTTTATTTGTTTACCTCTGTGAGGCTGTGTAACTGCCTGTCTAAAACACCTGATGGTCTAATAAAGAGCCGAACGGCCAATAGCAAGGCAGGAGAGAGAGCTAGGTGAGGCTGACAGGCAGAGAGAATATAAAGAAATCTGGGAGGAGAAAGAAGTAGCCAGAGAAGGAGGAGGCCTCCAGGGACCAGCCACCCAGCCACCCAGCAAGCCATGGAGTAAGAGTAAGGTCTGTAGAAGTAAGAGAATGGGAAAAGTCCAGAAGCAAAAGGTAGATGGGATAATTTAAGATAAGAAAAGCTTGGCTAGAAACAAGCCAAGCTAAGGCCAGGCATTTATAATTAAGAATAAGCCTCTGTGTGTGATTTATTTGGGAGCTGGGTGGCAGGCTCCTCAAAAGAGCAAAAAAGAAAAAAACAACACTTATGACTGTCTAACTCCCAATTATTCGTAACACCCTAAAAAGAAACACTGCACCCCATTACTGATCTCTCCCGGCCCCCTCCCTCCAGACCCAGCATCCACGAATGGAGAACCCTCGTGGGACTGTAGAGTCAGTCTACGGCCTGTAGCGCCTGGCGTCTTTCACTTAGCATCATGTTGCCAAGGTTACCCACACTACAGCATGCAGTAGGACTCCATTCCCACTTTCCTCTATGGAGAGGCCGCCTTCTGTCTGTCCATCCACCTACTCACAGACATTTGAGTCGTTGCTACCTGTCGGCTGCCATGTCATATATAAACACATTCCTGTGAGAATGTTTTCTTCTCTATTGGCTCATATGACAGCGCTATACTTTGCTGTTATGGAGCAATGGTACCCATCACAGGAGTGTGGGCTTCTCTGGACACAGTCACCTATAATGAACTCCCCCGACCCTGCCAGAGCTGAGGACTGAACCCAGGACCTTGCGCTTGCTAGGCAAGCACTCTACCACTGAGCTAAATCCCCAACCCCTATGATGAACTTTTTGGGGGACTGCCAGAACGTGTTCCACAGTAACTGACCATGTCTCTTCCCATCAGGTAAGTTGAAGGTGCTGAGGTCTACACAGCGCCCAGTCCACATTTGTTCTTTTTCTAATCTTAACGATGGTGAAGCAGCTGAGCAACCGTGTACGCCTGGGCTCTCACAGCTGGGGAAGGTGGCTAGTCTCTGACTTAAGTGGTACCTGCTCTGGAGATTGGGGGGTACCCCTCTCTGGGAGAGGATATGGCTGGACAGCTCCTGGTCTAGTGCCCCAAGGTTCCAGAAGACCCTGCGCTGGGGGATATTTTACTGGGTTGAGGGGTAGATGCTACTGGGAGGCTCTTACCACACGGTGCCAGCCTGGAGGGCTTGGGACAGGTAATTGGCTTTATCCAGGTCCTTCGTGAAGACAGCCGCTGCCAGCCCATACTTGGAATCATTGGCTCTGCCCACGACCTCCTCTATGGTCTTGAATTTGAGGATCTGCATCACTGGTCCAAAGATCTGGAGGGGGAGGGCAGGCAGAGAAGGCTGGAGGTGACTGCTCCCCACCTCCAGGGCTGACAGGTAGCAGCGGGTGGCAGACAGTTGATAGTGTCCAGCCTGCAACCTGACCTAGCCAGTCCAGAACTACACTGGCCTCCAAGCTCACAAAACACAAAGGGAGAGGAATGGTTAAAGGATGGGCCTCCTGGGCAGCCTGTGCTTTGCGCACAGTTATCTTACTTCTGAACAGCCCCACAGCACATGGGTTATGTTAGCACGTGAACTTAGCATAGAGGATTTAAGACCAGCTCCCATCAAGTTTAACCCAGGCACGAGGCACAGATTGGCCGCTGAGCAAGCGCCTGTAAAATGGCCTCTGGTTGCTCTTGCTCTTCCCAGCAGTTTCCAGAACAGGCCACTTCTTCAAGTAACTCCAGCTCCTCTGATGGAGGATGCAATTCAGAAACCAAGACCTAGGTGCAAGGCATGCTGCTACAAGGCATGCTACTGCAAAGCATGCTGCTGCAAGGCATGCTACGGCGGCTGTCACCACCGCTTCAGGTCCGCCCCAGAGACCACTGAGAACCAGCTGGAACTGGCCATCGTGACCATCTGTCACGTAACCAGCACATACATGGAGCTGGAACAGAGGGGCCTGACGGAGAGCCGCAGAGAGATAAAGGGAAGCAACAGTTTGCAGTGAATGGGGAGGAGGGAAACAGAGTCCTATTCTCCACCGAGGGGAGCTAGGTCTCCACAAAGAAATGGCCAATTCCGAGTGGGACAGGGAACAGAAGGGTGAAGAGGACGCCCATGAGCCTCAGAGTTGTGACGGAGACGACAGAGAGGTGTCACAGGCCGCTGGAGAGCAAGCACAGGCACTCTCTCGACCTTCCAGAACATTCTCACGAGCATGTAAAAAGGTGGCGCTATGCTGTCCTGCGTGCAGCTTAGGGGTTTAACCCAGCTGGTACAAGAGTAGGGGGCATGGCAGAGCTACCATGTTGGGTGGAGAGTCACCCACGGACCTCATCCAATGTCTTTCGTGGGTCAAAACTATGAAAGGGGCCCGATGAGCCCATTGCTAGATTCGTGACTCCCAGGGGCCAGAGTACAAAGGCCCGTGGGCTAGGCTGTGGGGTCTAACGGTCTCCCAATGGTGGGAAACCCCAGCAAACTCAAGGGGAGAGTGACATGTCAGAATCACGCTGCAAATTACTTACTCTAGGCAAGGAGGGGACTCAAAACCAGAGTTTGAGGCACAGTCAAGACACTAGACCAAAATCACCCACTTCTCCTCGCTGCTAAGAGCGGCCTCTAGGACACGGCCAAGGTGCTAACCTCCTCCTTGGCAATGGTCATGCCATCTTTCACGTCTCCGAACACGGTCGGCTGGATGAAGTAGCCACGGTCGGCGGCAGGGCCTCCGCCACACAGCAGCTTCGCCCCCTCTTGCTGTCCAGACTTGATATAGCCGAGGATCTTCTTAAACTGAGTCTCGTCCACCTAGGGGAGAAGCCCAGAGAGACGGAGACGCTAGAACCAGCCTTTCCCTGGCTGAGAAGAACATGAAGCCACAGGTAGCCAGGAAAGGGACCAAGGTCTTGAAGAACCAAGATCCAAAGAGAAAACACCCGGGGTCAGAAATATAATACCCAAGAGAGATCCCAAATCCTTTACCACCAGAGAGAGGCACGTCACACCCAATGTTTTTCTCTTTCAACTCTTGAGATTAGCAACATGAAATCACAACCCACGGGGGCTTAGGGAAATGGCTCGGTAGCAGGTGTCACGTGCAGGTCGGGTGGCCATTCTCCTGCCAAGGTCTAGGAACCCTCCAGAATGTGGGACTCAGAACCCTCCAGAATGTGAGACTCAAAAAGCAGCTGGGGTCTCGATGCTTTACCCCAAGAGGACACACAGCTGGTACCCAGCAGTGGAGACACAAACCCAGCCCCAACCGACTCTGAGCCATGCCCTTTCAGCTTCGCCATGCCAGCCTTGGCCATGCCAGCCTTGGCCTGCAGGCCCAGCTGTCGTTGGTGGGCTTACCTGCGGCCCCTGCTCGGTCCGGCTGTCAAAGGGGTTCCCGACCACCCGAGACTTGGCCCGGGCAACGCTGCGCTCCACGAATTCATTATAGACGTCCTCCTGCACGAAGGTCCGGGAGCCGGCGCAGCAGCACTGGCCTTGGTTGAAGAAGAGGGCAAAGTGGGCCTGCTCCACAGCCCAGTCCACTGTGGGGAGAGGGACAGCGGACAGAGAGGCGACATGAGAGGAGGCCGCTCACCCCGGCACGGTTCACCCACACCAACCGCGCACGCCGACGGCGGGGCGGGTGCCCGCTGCGGGGGTCCAGGGCCTGGTCAGAATAAAAAGGGAGCCTTCCTCCCTTTGTGGAGACTGGTAACTGAGAAAGAGAAGGAAGGCAGTGTCCCCAGAGAGGGCTGGAGAGGATGCGCTGAGTGGCCTGTGGGGATGGGCGGTGCCAGAGTAAGGAGAGGTCAACGTCAGACCACAGGGACCCACCCCCCAGATCTGCCATGCTGGACGCTGGGCCCCTCCCTGCAGCCCCGTCACCACCTACTGTCCGCATCTGACATGATGATGTTGGGGCTCTTCCCCCCCAGCTCCAGGGTCACTCTCTTGAGATTGCTGCTCCCTGCGGCAACCTGGATTAGGTGACCAACCTGTGGGGACACAGACACACGGACTGCCTTTATTTAGCAGGGGAAGAAAACTAACTGCTCCTCCCCACAGGGACTCACCACATCCCAAGAGACCTGAAGAGTTCACCTCCCATGATGACAGTAACTAACACTGCGCGTGGCTCACACACGGGCCTGTGCCAGGGGCTGGGGCTTGGAGTCAGTGTCCTCCTGATGCCCTCAAAGGCTGGTGTGGCTTAGAGATGAGGGGGCGGAGGCTGGGAGTGGGCAAGGCACACAACCAGTCACCCGGGCGGTCAATGGGGAGTCAGGACCCAAACTATGATGTGGCCTCCTTCCCAGCTGAGTGTTGTCCCCAGCGTGCCGTGGACCCTGTGAGGGCCAGGATAGGGTGCTTCTCACCTCCACACACCCAGAGCCTGGCCCAAAGCTGGCCCTACATTCATCCCTACAAGGAGGCCAATGGCCCTTTCCAACAGTGCCTCTGCCTGAGGGCAAGCTGTGTGGAAGGGCCTCGTAGGTACAGCTGTCTGAAAATCACTTGTTATACTAACCAGTGTCCTCTCTTGGAAGTCTTGAGATTTCCGGGGTGGGGCCTGCTGCTCACCTTTGGAAAGAAATATGTTCCTGCTCCCACGGACAGTGTATGCAAGGACTCTCTTGGGTCTCAGTTCGTCCCTGTCTCTCCAGCATGGAGGAGCCCCGTAACAACCCTGGCCCTCATTCATTCACTCACTGTTCACTCTTCCTAAGCAGACGTCGTTTCCCGTGCCCTGGCTGGGAGCCTGGGAGCCAGCTTGGGTCTCACCACCTTACCCACGGGGCGCTGGAGACTCAAGGAGACAGGCTCACCACGTGTCAGGGTTTGGATGTGAAAGGTCCCCCCACTGGCTTTCATGTTTGAACAGTTAGTCTCCCAGCTGCTGGCAGTGCTCTGGGAAGTTGTGGGACCTTGAGGAGTGGGAGGGGGGCAGATGGAGGAAGATGGAGGAAGTGTGGCTCATTCCGGGGAGGTGAGAAATAAGCAGTCTTGTTTCCCTGGTCTGCCCAGACCCGAGCAAGCACCCTCAAGCTGCTGCCCCGCCCCTTCCCCCTGACAGATGCCAGCGGAGCGATAATCCGTCCTTCCCTTAACTTGCTTCTGGTCAGTTCTTGGTCACAACCAAAAGACAACTAACTCAAGCTGGGCGAGGTGGCGGTGTAGACTTTTAGTCTCCACATTTGTGAGACAGAGGCAGATGGATCTCTGTGAGCTCAAGGCTAGCCTGGTCTGCAGAGCCAGGGCTGTGTAGAGAGTCTGCCTCAAATGAATGAGTGAATGAACAAATGAATGAATGAATGAATGAATGAATGGGAAAAGAAAAAACAGAACCCTAATACACCAAGGCTGTACAGCAAATCCGTGCTGCTCTGAGGCACAACTCCAAGCCCCAGGCCCTGCCTGTCTCTGCCAGATAGACACTGTCCTGGTTTTGGTTAATGTTGCTGTTTCTTTCTTCCTTCCTTCCTTCCTTCCTTCCTTCCTTCCTTCCTTCTTTCTTTCTTTTTTTGAGACAGGATCGACAGTCCTGGGTCTCACTCTGTAGCCCAGGCTGGCCTTGAACTCACGGAGATCCGCCTGCCTCTGCCTCCCAAGTGCTGGGACTAAAGGCATGTACCATCATGCCTGGCCTGTTTTGATTTTTTTGAGGCAGGGTCTCACGTAGCTGAGGCTAGCCCCAAACTCACTATGTAGTTGAGGTTTCCTGCAGCTCCTGATTCTCTTGCACCCACCTCCTGAGTGCTGAGGTTCAAGGTAACATCCTGGTCTGAAAGGGAATGGACAGAACCTTTCCCCCCGCCAGGGGGTGTGGGGGGGGGTCCACCAGGGATACAACAGCTAAGCCTGGACCGGTACCTGGCTTTCTGAAGCCAGCTAGTCTTGGCCTCCTTATTCCATAGGCCTGCTGACCCCTCCCAACAGTATCCAGGGAGGCTAGCAGACCACAGAGGACATAGTCCTGTTCTTCCCTCTGGCACAAATATGCGGGCTATCATTTGAATGACCGGGAGGCATGTTCTGGGACAGAACCTGACACCTCTGAAGGGAACAGCCAGCGAAGAGGGAAGCCTGAGCCACCATGCTGCAAGCCTGAGACGACACCTTACCTCAGTGGAGCCTGTGAATGCCACTTTGTCCACATCCTCGTGGGAAGCGATGGCAGCCCCGGCGGTTGGGCCGAATCCAGGGACAATATTGACCACACCCGGGGGGAAGCCTGCCTGTAGGGGAAGCCAGGAGATCTGAAGTCAGCCTGCTGTTCCCAGGGCCTTGACCCAGAAAACACCCCATTCCCCAACAGTGCAAATGAAAGCCACTCTATAGGGCATGAGCCGCCCTATAGGGACTTCTAAAAGTGGCTGGGACGAGGAGCCTGGCTGCAGAGTCCCCTGTGGAGCTGATGGTTCTAGAACAACCCTTCAGGGAGGGTTGTGCCACAGGCTCCAGGGTGGCAGACAGCAGCAGGAACCCCTCTGGTTAAGGTACTGAGGACTGAGCTCTCCTCTGGTTAAGGTACTGAGGACTGAGTTCCCCTCTGGTTAAAGTACTGAGGACTAAGTTCTCCTCAGATTAAGGCACTGAGGACTGAGTTCCTCTCCGGTTCAGAAGCAAGCCACACACCTCCTTGATCAAGTTGGCCACGTAGAGCGCGGTGAGCGGTGTCTGCTCAGCGACCTTCATCACGACCACGTTTCCAGTTGCCAAGGCTGGGCCCAGTTTCCACGCTTGCATCAGGAGCGGGAAGTTCCACTGCAGAGAACGACAGCCACCAACCACAGGTCCTCCTCAGAGGGATCGAGCAGGTGGCGGCAGGAAGCAGGAAGGGCCACTCCTGCGGGCCCCTACTGTTCAACCACGGGTTGGGAGGACGGTTGAGGCAGGTGGCGGATAGGGACAGCGGCCCTCACTCATTGGTACCTGGGGTGCTAGGTACCATGGGAGTCCCTAATCATTACTTCCCCATCATCAACAGCCTGCCACTGTTCAGAGGGAGACCCGAGCCGCAGAAGGGAGAAACGATTTTGCCGGCTCAGACATAAACCCATCCCGGGAGACTTGCCCGTGTTCTCAGCCAGCACCCAGTCACCTTCCGATGCCACCCACAGAACCCCACTTGGCAAGGAGCGTGGCTGGCCCCCAGGTTCACCCCCTAACTTTGACTTCCAGAGGGTCTGTCTGGCACACACCGGAATGATCTGCCCGCACACGCCCACAGGCTCGTGGCGGGTGTAGCTGAAGAAGTCACCATCGATAGGAATGGTTTTCCCGTGGTACTTGTCAGCCCAGCCAGCGTAATAGCTAAAAGAAGGAAAATCCAAGCGTTAGTCGGTGTCTAGCCTGCACTAAAAGAAGAAAAATCCAAGCGTTAGTTGGTGTCTAGCCTGCACTACCTGGCAGAGGAGAGAGACCCTAGATGGCACTGATAACCATCCTGGCATTTGGCTTATTCCCGGAGAGAAGTGGATGACCACCAGGACGTGGGGACCCCACCTCTATAATAAACTTTGGAGCCTCAGAATTACTTGTGACACTACTGATGAACACCAGGTCCCCGGCCGGGGCCTGCTTCCCACCTCTGGGGACTCAGTCTTTCAACTAAGCACCTAGGTTTATTTCCATGTGTCTGCCATGCCAGGCCAGCACTGGAGGATCATGGGTCTGACCTAGTGGAGGAGGGCAGACCCATCAAAGGCCAGCACTTCCCCGACTGGCCTCGCCTCATGAAGGTCATTATCACGATCACGGGGACATGGGGTGACAGGAAAGCCTCCTGGCTGGGGAACAGCCAGTGTGTGTTCATGTCGTGTCATGGTCAGGCCTTTGGGGAAGGAAGGAAGAAGAAAGATTCAGGATGAGGCGAGGCGGCTTGTAGAAGGAGGATTCCTGAAGTGGGCAGGGCCTGCCAAAGCTGACCAGGGTGGGACTCGGGTTTCTCAGCCTCAGCATGTCTGACGCTTTTGATTGGAAAAGCCTTTGTTGTGGGGGCCTATTCTGTGGGTCTCAGGACGGTCTGGAGGGTCCCTGGCCTCTCACTCTGCACCAGATGCCAGCAGCGATTCCCTGGCAGTCATGACTAGACCCGCCTCTGGAAGTGGTCCATGTCCCCCTGTTGGGGAGGACAACTCCCGCCATTCGGGCACTGCTGCCCCCTGCCAGCCACTGTTGGCACCACAGTCTGTCCACGTGACCCAAGGCTGGTCAGACTCAAGCAAGCAGGTTGCAGGCCCTCCCCCAGGACACTGGCATTCGGTCTAAGGGATGGCACCATGAAGGCTGGCCCGGAAGAAGCCACGTGTAGCAAGATAAGAGAAAATAAGGGACATGGCCTTTGCTACTGTCTACAACGGGCAAATCCTAAGGGCAAATTAGCCCCCCCCACTCCTCAGTCAGTAAGATGTTTATGATCGGACTAAACTCAAAGCAGGAGAAAAACAGGAAAACAAGAGAATGCCAGGCAAGCCTCCAGCCGGTCCAAGCAAGCGACTAGAAGCAGAAACGAAAGAGGAGGACAGAACAAGGCTGCCAGAAACCAGGGCAACCAAAGACCGACGCATCAGATCCCTCAGATAAACGGCCAGTTCCAAGGACACAGAAATGATCAGGCACAGCTCAAGACAGAGTCTTGGGGTCCACAGAGGTTTCCTAGTGAGATCTGAGCTTGTTTTACACAGCAGGGCTGCATTAGGGGATGGCTGGACCACGTGCGTGGTCACCAGGTGTCTGGGATGGTCTGCACTTGGCTGAGCTAGGGGGAGGTCTTTTATTCTACCCCTTGGCATTCCTTTAAAAGCCCTTTAGAAGAGACAGAAGGGGATGGTGGGTTTTGACCCAGGCCCTCCCGAGGCTAGCCTGTGTTTCTGTCTGTCTCTCTCCCTCTACATTTCTATCTAAATATTTCTCCCTCCTCAAGAGTACCCTAGGGGAAAAAGTGGGAATAGGTCTCCCCCAACAGAGGAGAAAACTAAGAGGACTAAATCTGACACTGGGGGATTTTCTCACCAAGAAGGAACCTAAAGAGAGGTTCCAGTCCCTGTGAGCCTTCTGCGTCCTTCTAAATTTCTACCTCCCAACGTCACTCCCTCCCTTTTCCCGATGGCCAGAACAAAGAACAGGAGCCCATACATACCGGAGGCATTTCAGGACCATGTCCAAATCCACCAGGTAGGAGATGACGTAAGGCTTGCCATTGTCCAGGGTCTCCAGGGCCTGACGAGAGAGCAAGGTCGGCAGAGACACGTTGGCGCAGGAAGGAAGGGAAGCAAGGTGACCAGTGACATGGGGGTCTGAACTGGCGGGGACCGGTGGAGGCTCAGGGTGAGAGTCTCCACTGGACCACTGAATGTCACGGGCATTTTTGGACCGCTGCCCCAGCCTCTCCCAAGGGAGAGGAGAGGAGAGGAGGGCATGAGGAAGGAGTCAGCTTCATTCCCCTCACAGACATTATTAAGTTCTGTCCTCTACCATAGGCAGCTGTAGGGAATATAGAAACGAGCAGAGAGCCTTCGGGGCAAAGAGCTCGGTGGCACAGATGGTCTGTCACACGTGGTAAACATGCTAGGAAGAAAACCAGCCTCCCTTGCTCTGTCTCGGAAACTCCAACTAAGACTAACCCTGAAGGCTGGGGAGGGGGCAGACTGGACACATGGGGATGAAGTGATGAGCCCCAGCAGGAGGGGGGACAGTACGTGCAAAGGGTCCCAGAGTTCCAAGAAGTTGTAGGGAGGCCTGAGCCCATGAGGGGCACAGCCCGGCTTGCCTCGGACAGTGGAGCCCAGTCATGTTGAGGCCTTCACTCCAAGGTTATAATGGAATGCCATGGTGCACCCGGACAGTTCACTCTGGCTACCACCATAGAGAAAGGGGCTGCCTTCGAGTTCTCCCAACAGGGTGGCCAGGCATCATGCAGAGGGGCCCAGGGGAGGTGACCAGCCCTGGGGATCGCTGGGAAGGCCTGTGCAAGAGGAACAGTCTTCTTCCTCTCCCTCTCAAAGTCTTAGATCTTAGCTACACCCATCAAATCAGGACAGACACTGAGGCTCCTCTTGACAGGTAGACCCCAAAAGTGTCCACCCATCAGACACCATTATGATCTAGGACCACCAAGGCCTCTGGATGATCAGGGGATGCTATGAGTCTCTTCAGCCATGGGAAGTAAGGGAAAGAGGCCTGAGGACTCACCGCCAGATAGGTCCGGTCCCGCTCAATGAGATCAGCCAATCGGTACAACAGCCGGCCCCGGTCAGATGCATCCATGCGGCGCCAGGGCGAGCCCAGCTGGAAGGCTGCCCTTGCAGCCTTCACGGCCTTGTCCACATCCTCCTGTGAAACAGACACCCGGGAGTTCAGACCTCAGCAGTGAATGCCTTCCAGTACTGTGCACCCCACTGCCAAGCACACCATAGGTCGGTCAGTACGGGCCAGTGCAGGAAAACGCCCCAAAACAGTCCTCTGGGGTCCTGAACCTACAAACAGGCCTCATCAGGGGGTGTGGTGGGAAGGAGACTCCCGGCCATTGGAAGTGAGAGACCCCCATGAGTCAAACCTTAGAAAGGGACCCTAGCTGGGCGGTGGTGGCACACACCTTTAATCCCAGCACTCGGAGGCAGAGCCAGGTGGATCTCTGTGAGTTCAAGGCCAACCTGGTCTACAAAGTGAGTTCCAGGAAAGGTGCAAAACTATACAGAGAAACCCTGTCTCGAAAAACCAAACAAAAAAAAGAAAAGAAAAGAAAGGGACCCTGTTTCTGTGCCCCTTAGAAGTATGTCTAGTCAAAGGCACCATCCTTCTGGGGTTCCCCAACAGCTTCAGGAAGCGGGGCAGCGCAGCATGGCTCACACAGGAGGGTGTGAACTGGGAGGTGGGTATGGGCTTTCTTTCATTTAGAATAAAGACATCTATCATCAGGACACCCCATAAACCAGAAAAACACATAGTAGCTCTCAGCAAAGGAGGCCTGGGCATAAAGGCAAGGACCATCTCAAAGCAGAGGCCAAAAGCAGCCACGACCTCTTTTCACTGCCAAGTTTATTAAAAAATACTCTAATTTTGTGTTTTGTCTCATTTTGTTTTCTTCAAGAGGGAGTCTCATGTAGCCCAGGCTGGCTTACAACTTGCTATGTAGCCAAGGATGACTTCATACTTCTGATCTCTTGCTTCGCCTAGCTAATGCTAAGATTAGAGGTGTGTACCACTGTGCCCAGCTTAGACTCTCATTTTTCAAAGTTCCATACTTCCTCTAGTTGCATAACTCAAAAAAAAAAAAAAAAAAAAAAGCACCAGAACTATTTGTCTCAGCAGACCAGAATTCTACACCATCCTCTCCACCTCCCCCCAGCCCCCCTCCCCCATCCTTCTACTCTAGATCTATAAAGGAAACAGTTGTTCAGTGTTTCCCTGATTTACCTCCCAACCCACACAGCAGAAATTAGAAAGTCCAGCAGCAGCCAAGCAGTGGTGGCGCATGCCTTTAATCTGAACACTGGGAGGAGGCAGAAGCAGGCAGTGGAACTCTTTGTGTTCGAGTCCAGCCTGGTCTACAGAGTAAGTTACACAGAGAAACCCTGTCTGGCGGTTGGGGAGAGAGAAAAAGCAAGCCCAGTCGCCATGCTAAATGTAGTGGAAACTGCCTCGGATTCATATCGTAAATGTCAAATGCAGTTTTTAAGTTAGGAAAGTGAAACACCTATGTGGTCACATTTCAGTCATACAAAAACATAAAGCAACAACTGTGTGCCATGTGGTAGCACATAACCTGTAACCTCTGCACTTGACAGGGCTGGGAGGACTGACACACGCCCTGGGCTAGCCTGGGCTACGGAAAGAGACCCTACCCAAGAAACAAACAAAGCCAGTCTGCGCCGACAGAAGTTACCAGGTCTCACCTTGCCACCCTCTGCGACCTGGCAGATGACCTCTCCCGTGGAAGGGTTGACGGTGGGGAACGTCTTCTTGCTGACGGCGTCATGCCACTCATTGTTAATGAAGATCTGCAACGAGAATGGAAAAATGCTCTCAGGTCCAGCTCTCAACTCTACTGACCACCTCAAGGTAAAAAAAAACTCAGAACAAACACGGAGAAGAGAGGAGACGAAGATCAACATCAGAGGGCTGAGGATTCCACGTTAAAAACACAAACCCAGAAACATCCACACTAGATAGCCCACTGACCGGCCAAGTGACGTGAGTAAACCACCTGACCTCTTAGTGAGTTGGTATCTTTGCAGAACAATGTTCCCAGTGTATCAGTCACCTATAGCTGTATAACAAACACCCCCAAAGGCTAAAGACCACTTCTTCAGAGCTGTACCCAGGGGCTGGGCTCAGCGTGTGACTGCAGTCTAGGAGTCACCTGAGCAGGAGGACCAAGGCGGTTCTTCCCTCACTCATCTAGCACCATGTGGCTACTTTGCTTCCTGAGGGCATGGCGGACCCAGATTAGTCAGATGTCTGGGGGGGGGGCAGCTGGCCTGCCCAGGGAGTCCCAGAAAGAAGCTGGAAGGTTTCCGCAGGCCTAGCTTCAGAAGCCGCAGTCTCTACTGAATTCTATAGGTCAGCATGTGTCACAGACCTAGTCCAGTCCAGCTGGGGAGGGAGCATCCGCTTTCCCTTAGGAGAGCAAGAAAACACTTATGGCCATCTTCTATATTGTTTCTGTTGTTGTTTCAAGACAGGGTCTCTCTGTGTAGCCCTGGCTGTCCTGGAACTCACTCTGCAGACCAGGCTGGCCTCAAACTCACAGAGATCCACCTGCCTCTGCTCCTGAGTGCTGGGATTAAAGGCGTGCGCCACCATGCCCAGCTAGCCATCTTTATTCTAGACCGCACAAGGGATGGACGACTCTTCTCAGCGTATCTACTCATCTCTGCCACACACACTGTGAATAACTGCCAGGTCAGGCACTGTCCCGGGGAGGGGACAGTGGCCCCGTTCAGTGATCCAGGACGTAGGCTGAAGGCAGAATTTGGATTGAAGACTCAGACATTTCTGTTCCTGGTTTTATCCCCAGGGTCAGGGACTTCTGTGATTCCAGCCTTCTTCCTCACCTCCAGAGTGGAGACCATTGAAATTCCCTTCCCTAAGGTGGCATGCCCTGGCACCAGCCTGGCATGGGGCAGGTGCCCATGCTGACTGCAATGGGTAGTGATCAGGAA
Source organism: Peromyscus leucopus (assembly GCF_004664715.2). Taxonomy (NCBI): domain Eukaryota; kingdom Metazoa; phylum Chordata; class Mammalia; order Rodentia; family Cricetidae; genus Peromyscus; species Peromyscus leucopus. Next base: position 12,817,649 of record NC_051082.1, read on the forward strand.
TCCTGGGAGGCCTAATTTTTGGCACCATTTACATGTTGTTCTCACTGAAGAGCAGAACTGTTTGAATCTGGCAAGACATGTGTAAGCATGAACTAGACAGTCAGGCTATGCTCGTGTGGTTTCATATCCACTGATATTCATCTTTAATTAATTTGTCACTTTAATCCTACACCTGTGTCGTTCCCCGTGAGGGACTTGGGTGTGAGGCTCAGACTGGAAACCTTAATACCTCAGAGCTGGGCTCCAGGCCACTTGTGCCATGCCAGGTTGGGCCCCCGGGGCTGGTATGACCTCTCCCTCTTCTTCCTGGTTCATATGAAGCAAGGGGCAGTGAGGATCCGAGATCATGCAGAAGAGGACTTGGGGTTGGCTGTGGGGTGGCACGGGCTCAGGGATCCCTCCATGGCAAGGTGGCATAGGTAGGAGCTAGGGAGGGCACTGGAGGGCCAGGCTACAGGGTCTCCCTACTGCCCACTGCTCCTTGTTGACACTCCATAACCTACGTTTGCAGGCACAGTCGTGAGCACCAGCACTAGGTGAATTCCATCTGCTTCACCGTACCCAGGAGGCCACCGGGCCACAGGGAAGGCTAGCCCTGGGTTCATATTCACACAGCAGTGCGAGCCAGGACTTAAACCCAGGCTTGAGGATGCCAAGGCCCCATTACCTGCCCACTTCCAGCTACAGCCCCCAGCCACAGCCCAGGTCTGCCTGCAAGGTTAGAACACTCGTCCCCAAAGGGTTTCCTTTAAAAGCTAAGCATGGAGGCTCATGTGTATAACCCTTAGAAGGCTGAGGCAGGAGGATCGCCTGGAGACCAGCATAGGACACATAGTGAAACCCAGTCTCACAAAGTCATAATCAAAAAAACAAACAACAAACACCCAGCCGCCACCTTCCTGTTTTCCTCGCTGTCCCACCATTTGATGCCGAATGTTGGAAAGAGCGAAGCCCAAAGTGAGGCAGGCATGGGCTGGAGTCCACCCCTCCTCACACTGGGAAACGGGCAAATGCGTCTCACAAGTCTGACCCAACACCTCTGGGGGCTGTGGAAGGTGTCACCAAGACAACAGGTGCGCAGTTCCTTGCACAGGCTGTCTCTTGTCGCCGCCCTAGATGGCACAGCCATCTATAGCTAAAGATCATAGACCCAGAGCGACCCAGCTTCTCGGCTCTGCCCACATGACAGATCCTCCGTGAATCGACCCTGAAAAGGTTCCCGTGAACAGTCTGCAAACATCAGGAAGCCAGAGAGAGAGAGAGAGGTGGGCTGGTCAGCCCAGGTGGACGACACCCAGCACATGTTCCCCCAGACACTCCCTGCACGGTCCCTGTGCCGAAAGGCCAAGTCTGGAAAGTGCTGTGTCATTCTTCCGGTCTGTCAGAAAGACGGTTCGACAGTCTGTCCTTCCTTCTTGGCTGGTGAAATAAGAGATTCCTGAGCTCAGGGTTCCCATTTCCTCCCTGCTACCCGACCCCCCCACCCCCCACCATCCCACCCCAAACACTGATAGGGAGTCACGGTGTGTGTGTGTGTGTGTGTGTGTGTGTGTGTGTGTGTGTGTGTGCGTGCTCTCACACAGTCCTGCCTCCAGAAGCACGCCTTCAGAACCACAAAAGGGCAGAGTCCAGGCCAAAACTCCACTCTCTCCTAACCCTCCTGGCCCCAAACCAAGGCCTGCCTTACATAACATGCTCAATCCCGTCCTCATGTTGGAGGCGAGGTTCCTCCTGGCTCCCACTTCCTCTTCATATTTCTAGAACACACAGGTCGGGAGGTGACATTCTGAATCTGAAGCAAAATCCAAACAGTGTCTACGTCTGTCGCCAGGGCTTCAGAGTCACTTCCCCAACATCCTGTGAGCTCTAGTAGCAAGCCAGAGCCACCACCCGGTGCCGGTGCCAGACATGGGGCAAAACAGCAAAGCCTTGGCTCCTAGGAGCTGAAGTCCTGAGGAGGGGGGGCCCAGTGGACAAGCACAGGCTACGGTAAAAACCAAGGGGGAATCGGAGGCCCCATTAAAGGGGACCTGAAGAAAAGGGGACCCAAAGAGTTAGGTGTTGGTAGCACATGCCCTTAACCCCAGCACAAACACAGAGTAAATATTAAAGAAAACTAGGCTAGATGTGCTGGCGCACACCTTTAATCCCAGCACTCGGGAGGCAGAGGTAGGAGGATCTCTGAGTTCGAGGCCAGCCTGGGCTACAGAGTGATACCCTGTCACCAAAAAAAAAAGAGGAGAAAGACTTGAGGTTGCCTGACAAAAGGGGGGGAGGGGAGACCTGAAGGATGACAGCCAAAAGAGTTTGGGGGCGCCGGGCCACAGTGATTCAGGTCGGGCGGTGGTGGTGCACGCCTTTAACCCCAGCACTCGGGAGGCAGAGCCAGGCGGATCTCTGTGAGTTCAAGGCCAGCCTGGTTTACAGAGTGAGATCCAGGACAGGCACCAAAACTACATGGAGAAACTGTCTCAAAAAACAAAACAAAAACAAAAGAAAAAAAGAAGAAGAAGAGTTTGGGGGCAAAGAACAAGGACAGGGAAGCAGGAAGGACAGGTTCAAAACTCCACTCGATGGAGTTACTTCCTGGGGTGCAAGGAGCCTGCAGTGAGCTGGAGCCCTTACCAGACACCATAGGCCCGGGGACAGGAGCCTTTCCATTTAGTAACTGCTCTGCCTTGGGCCTCATCCACAGGCAGGGAGCTGAGGCACCATAAGCAACAGTCCTCAGTACAGATCGTTTATTTAAGAGGAATCGCTGTAGCCAACACCAATCTCCGACGCCAGCTGACAGACAGCAAGAGCCTTCTCGGCCATTTGCAAATGGAGGCCAGGTAGCCATGGTAGTGGCCTCGGGGTGAAAGATGTAGAGGCTGTGGCTAGGTTTGCCAGGGCTGTGAGCGGGATGGGTGGACGCTGGGATCTCAGGCCTGACAGAGGACAGATTATTCCAGCTGCATTATAGGCAAGCAGTCACCATACGCCCTGGGGTCAATAAAAGACTAATTATATTAATCAGTAGCTGTGACCTGCGGAAGCAGGGAACTTTTAGAAAGAATTCCGAGTTGATTGTTTTCGAGACAGGGTTTCTCCGTGTTGTCCTGGCTGTCCTGGAACTCACCCTGTAGACCAGGCTGGCCTTGAACTCAGAGGTCTACCTGACTCTGCCTCCCCTCGGCTTTTTGTTTTGTTTTGTTTTTGTTAGTTGTTTTTATTAACTGCATGTGCATGCCACAGTATGTGTGTCATGGTCAGAGGACAACTTTTGGGAGTTGGATCTCTCCTTCCACCATGTGGGTTCTGAGGATTGAATTCAGGTCATCAGGCTGGGCCACAATTTACCCCCTGAGCCATCTCACTGGCTCCAAGTTTGTTTTGTTTTGAAACTAAAAGAGCCGATGATTTCATTTTCACGTTCCACAATATAAATGAAACTTGCGCTTTCTGGTCCCACTCCCTTCTGGAACTGTCTTTAACAGGAAGTTGAATCTTCCTCCTCACAAAATGATATCAAGAGCCTCCATGCTCTAAGCAGTCAATGAACAAGGCCACGGGACAAGCAGAGGCCTCACTGGCACACGGGTCTCTCAAGGGTCTCATTTCCAGAGGCAGGCACTATCAGCATCGGCCCAGGAGGGAGGGGGCCATCAATGGCTTCCCAATGGAAGCACAGGTATCTCAGCAAGGAGGACCCAGAAGGTGGGTCGTGGCCCCTGCCGGAGACGCAGAGGAGCTGGAGATGCCTTTCCTCCATCAGAAGCAGCCACTGTTGGGGATTCGGGGTGTTAACCTGCTCCTCCATCTACTTCTAACAGGGGTCTTTGTGTTTCCCATGACATCAGTGTATCTGCCTCACACATGGAGACTCCAGGGAGACAGGCAGCTCCAAGGAAACCTGGGCACGTAGTTCTGCAGGTGGATGGCTGCCCGGTTCCCCGAGGCACACAGCCAGCCCCATCCTGGGCATCCCTTTCGGGTCCTGATGGGTGAAAGAATGAGGAATGTCTCCTAGGAGACCCATGATTCTGGAGCGCCTCACTTCCCACATGTGTGGTTCCAAAGAGCATTTGGTTTGGGGAATTTTTCTGGCTCTTTCTCTCTCTTCTTCTTGCTTCCCTTTTTATTTTTATTTTTTTTTTTTGAGATAGTCTGTATGTAGCCTAGGCTAGCCCCAAACTCACAATCCTCTTGTCTCAGCCTCTTGAGCGCCACCATGCCCAGCACTTATCAGCCATGCCCAATCTCGCCCACATTTCCTAACCCTGCCCCCCCCCCAGCTATAATCAAACCCAAGGCTCACAGTCTGGGGCAAGTGCTCATCTGTTTTTTTAATGGCAGTTATGGAACCAATTCAGTGGGCAACTCATGCTATCTTTTTGTATTGCAAGAGTCCAAGGGGTCAAGTCCAGATAAACACAGAATGCCACACACATCCACATTCTTACCATCCAGAACTTCCTAGGGTTAGCTGGTGGTTAAGGCTGAGGGGAGCCAACCTCACCCCTCGAGACTTCCCTGAGCTGCTCTGGCACTTGACCTCTGTCCCCCTGCTCTGCCTGCCCCCAGGACCAGTGCTTTTTGTATTGCCGTATTTATTGTCACCACTGAGTGTGGGGGTTAGTTCTATTTGGCAACCTTTGCTAGGATATTGAGGTTTTAATTTGTCCCTGTGCTTAACAACGGGCAATTCTCTCACCATGACCCTCGACCCCGGCCCATCCACCACCACCTCCCTACCTGTTCTGACATTCTGTTCATGTCAATTCCCAGATACTTTACACTGGGTCCCCAGGGAGTGACCCCATCTTGGCTCCTTCGGTACAAATCTACAGCCACTTATATAAACAGCAACCATTTGCAAATGCAATATTTACTCAAGGGCAGTTCCTTGCCAAGCTCGATGCCAGTGCCAGGAATACAAATTGGACACAAATTTGTGTTTGTGGCTTCTCCCTGCTGATTCCTAAGGTTTGGATCTAACGTTTCCTTATCTATTTATTAGATCAGAGGGTCTAATCATGAGATAGCACATGTGTGTTGAAGCTAGGCAGAGCTGAGAGCCAAGCCTGGCTTCAAACCTACATCCTAAGGCCCTCCCGAGCACCAGTTCTCACCTTTGGTGCAGGGACAGCAACAGTAATTGACTGCCTTACAGAAGAGCAGGCTTTTCCAGGCTGTGGTGGCGCACACATTAAATCCCAGCACTCTGGAGGCAGAGGTAGGCGGGTCTCTGTGAGTTCGAGGCCAGCCTGGTCTATAGAGTGAGTTCCAGGAGAGCTAAGACTACACAGAGAAACTGTCTCAGGGAGAAAAAAAAAACAAAACAAAAACAAACAAACAAACAAAATACAGCAGATGGGAAGATTCAGGAAACAGCCCTCAGTCCAGGGCCAGATAGGTAGTAAGGGGGTCAACAACTGGGGTTGTTACTGGACCAGGCATTTCGGCAGATGCATCACCACAAAATTATTTCATTGCTACTTCATAACTGTAATTTTGCTACTGTTACAAATCATACTGCAAATGATCTTTCTGAAGCTAGAGGTTCGAGAAAGGGGTCCTGACCTACAGGTTGAGAACCACTGCCCTAGACCGTATTCTTTCCAGTCTACTGGTGCATACCTTAGATGGTGAAGTGTTCAGAGGCAAGGCTTGGTCCGTGCAGTTTTAATTGGTTTAATATACTTTGTATTACAAAGAATGCAGGACACTTCCCCCCCTCCCCAACCCCTTGAAGCACAGTCTTTGAGGTCCAGTATTCAGAGACCCAGCCAACTCTGCAAACTATGCTCGAGTAGGCTGGTCCTTCCCTGCAGCTGGGTGGGGCAGAGGGGTGCATCTTTAAGTGTTACCTTAGGTGAACTCTTGCAAGCAGCTTCTTCAAAGCGCCTGTGAAATGTTTCCAGTGAATTCCCACCTAGCGATTCTTTCTATACTCAGGGTGCATCAGTGTAGCAAGTGAGAAAACTCCCAGGGACTAGAGAGGTGGCTCAGTGGCTAAGAGCACTGGCTGTTCTTGCAGAGGACCCAGGTTCAATTCCAGCACCCACATGGTGGCTCACAACCATCCATCACTCCAGTTCCAGGGGATCTCATGCCCTCTTCTAACCTCAGACACCAGGTGTGCACATGCAGACAGATACACAGGCAGGCAAAGCACTCATACATGTAAAATAAACAATGAATCTAAAGAAAAATTCTCTAGGGAGGCCTTCTCTAGTTCCCTTCCTGCTGGTTAGTTCTCCTTGATTCCTAGGTGTTGAGTTAAGAGGCTAAAAACGAGGACCCCAGTTTTTTTTTTGGGGGGGGGGTTGAGAAAGGGTTTCTCTGTGAAACAGTCCTAGCTATCTTGGAACTCTGTAGCCCAGGCTGGTCTCAAATTCACAGAGATCCGCCAGTTTCTGCCTCCCGAAGTGCTGGGATTAAAGGTGTGCACCATCACCGCCAGGCAGGACCCCAGTTTAATGCACCCAAAGTTCCCTTTTTTGTGTTTTTGTTTTTGTTTTTTGAGACAGGGTTTCTCTGTGTAGTCCTGGCTGTCCTGGAACTCACTCTGTAGACCAGGCTGGCCTCGAACTCACAGATCCGCCTGCCTCTGCCTCCTGAGTGCTGGGATTAAAGGTGTGTGCCCAGGATAGTTCATTCTCTTAAATATAAACCCCAAATTCATCAGCACTTACATAACAAAAGGCTGACGCCAGCGCTCTGCCACTGAGCCACGCCCCTAGCCTGGAAAGGAGTTTATCACCATTGTGCTGTAGGTTCAGCAACATTGCCATGGTCCAAGCTCATATACTGTTGTAATAAATGTTTAAGGCGTGGTGAGGGCTGAGGAGCACCCCATTTTTTCTTCACAGCAACCATACAACGTGGGTGGGATTATTATCCCATTTTGCAGCTGTGGCCCCTGAGGTCCAGACTTGACCCTGCACGTATGTCCTGGCTTTGTTCCATGCTGCACTTTTCACTTAGGTCTCCACCTTCCAACTCATGAGCATCCTATGGGCAGGAGATCTAGAATGTTGTTTAGCTGGTCCTGGAGGGCTTAGGAAGCATCTGGTGGATGAGTGACGCATCCCATTAACAGGGGCATGGCTAGGAGTTAAATCTGAGGTGGTATCGCACATCCCTTTGTTACCGTTCTTTTCTTTTGTGTTGGGTTTTCCTATAACCCAGGCTGACTTCAAACTCACCCGGAAGCTGACAATCACCTTGACTTTCGGAGCCTCCTGCCTCCACCTCCTGAATGCTGGGATTGCAAAAGCTCACACCACCACACCTGGGTTATGCATTGCTGGGACTCAGACCCGGGCCCCCGTGCATGGCCGGCAAGAACTCTACCAACTGGGCTCACCCCTAGTCTCACACTCCAACTGAGCTCATCCTCAGTCTCACACTCCACCAACTGAGCTCATCCTCAGTCTCACACTCCACCAACTGAGCTCATCTTCAGTCTCACACTCCACCAACTGAGCCCACCCCAGTCTCACACTCCACCAACTGAGCTCACCTCCAGTCTCACACTCTTTTAGTTGTTTTTGAGGCAGGGTGTAGGCAGAATTTTCTGTCCCTCCTTGAACTCCTGGTCCTCCTGCCTCTACTTCCCCAGTGCTGGGTGCCAGCATCACACCTGGTTCACACATTCATTACTGTTACTGGCACACAGAACTGGTGAGGATGATGCCGGGCATCAGTGGCACACGCCTTTAATCCTAGCACCCGGGAGGCAGGGGCAGGCGGATCTCTGTGAGTTCAAGGCCAGCCTGGTCTACAGAGTGAGATCCAGGACAGGCACCAAAGCTACACAGAGAAACCCTGTCTCAAAAAACCAAAATAAATAAATAAATAAATAAATAAATAAATAAATAAATAAATAAATAAAAGAATTGGTAAGGATGAGCAGTGGCCCCAGATGAAGGCAAACATACACCCTTGGTGTCAAGAGTTACCTTTCTAGACCTTAACTGTTCTCCAAGTCAGCAAAGGAAATCATTAAATGTGAAAACTAGTTTGTCAAAGGTGTAGATTTCAGTTCCTGAAATCTGAAATTAACATGTGGGGTAAAATGTGGCTCGTTCGGAAACCACACCCACGGATTCCTTCTGGGGAAGCCAAAGTCACCTAAAAATCTTCATCACCTACCCAACAAGTTTACCTACCCTTGGGTCCTAACCCAGGACAAGAGGCAAGAGGGCTCCAGGAAGATGGGCCCAACCTTACTCAACCAGCGCTGGTTGGGCAAGAAGGTGAGGATGTGGCCCCATCCGGTAGGGACCCAAGAAGCTTGAGGAGTAACATCCCCCGGGGAGGCCCAGGCCCTGCAGGTGCCCTTGGAAGCAAGCCCAGTGTCTGCAGAGGCCACCTCGAGGCCACACGGGCAGCTCCCTGGGGCAAGTGGCCCTGGTAACTGCCATAGAGATATCCAGAAGCGCAACACAGACAAAACCCAGAGCTGCTGCTTCCAAGTCCTGCTGTCCCTAGCAGCAGGGTCTGCAATAAAGCCACACAGCTAATGCCCAGCAGTTTCTAGAGTCCGTTCTCCCCCCCACCCAGGCACTGCCCTAAGGCAGAGAGCTCGTGTTCTCAAAAAAAAAAAAAAAAAAAAAAAAAAAAAACTTAAAAGCAGCTGAGTGTACTGGCTGAGAAAGATAAGACAAGCGTAGAGTTCAGCTTGACAGAGTTTAGGGATGGAAGTGGGAGGTAGCCAGCATGCTGTCTCCCACACAAGCTCATAAAAGCAAAGAACCAACCACATGCCTTAACAGTGCTCTTGCTGGTGCACAATAAGGTGCTCAGTTGTTAATCAGTTAATGGCACGCTGTCCTATAACGAACGTGCACCATTCTTGGGATCTAAAAAAAAAAACCGCGGTAAAAGAAAAAGGCAGCCACCTGGGAGAATTCACTCCCCTCCCCTAATCAAGCCTGGGCACTTGCTAGGACCTGAGATTTTGTGCCCTGCCCCCAAGAGGAACGGAAGCTATCGATCAGGTGCCTCCTCTTGTGGTCATTTCGAATCTCTTTGATGTTCCGATCCTGCAAGTTCAAGGCCAGCCTGGGCCATTTAAGTAAGACCCTGTCTCTCAAAGAAAAAGTCGAGGGGGGCTGAAGGACTGAGGGGGTAGCTGGGTGGTAGGCTTGTCTGGCTCGTGCAAGTCCAAAGTGGAGTGGGAGTGGCCGAAGCTAGCAGTCGGCGAATTCCGGGCCAGCCTGGGCTACAAAATGAGGTCCTGTCTCAAAATAACACACTAAGACTGCCCCGACTGCCTTCCCATTCCAGAGAAGAGGGCCGTCAAGTCCCACTTGTTGCACAAACCAACGGAATACTGTACAACCAGTTTCTTTTTATGTGATGCCAGACTTTCCCAAAACTCAAAAAGCTAAGGCAACAAACACTCCAAAGTCCTGGTTGGGTAAGAGCGGCCACAGGTGGGGTCCTGACCCCCAGCTTTTCCTTCTGAAGCCTGGCCCAGGTCTGCGGGAGTCGGGTAGGGAAGAATGGGAGGTATCGCAGAGAAGGACTGGGACGCCTGGGCCTTCTGGGGGGGGGGGGGGGGGGGACCCAGGGCCACGAGGGCCTGGAGCCGGCTCCGCAACACCCACCGCGGCTGCACCGATGGGGGATAGAGGCCCACGACAGTCCCGGGCTTGGGGGATTCGCGGTGCGGCCCTATAGGCAGGGGAAGGCCATGCGCAAAGATCGCCGGGCGGGGAAACCGAGGAACGCGTTGGCCCGCTGCGTCCCGCCCAGGGGCCTGCAGAGAAGATCGCGTCTCACCTGGTTGCAGAAGACCTCAGGCTGCTGGTTGGGGGACGGCACGGCGCTGGTGGCGGCGGCGGACAGCAGGCGGCTCAGGCGGGGCCCGCAGCGGGCGGTGGTGAGTGCGGCGCGCAGCATGCTGGACGGAGCTGGACGCAGCTGGACGGAGCTGAACCGAGCGGAGCTGGACGGAGCCGAAAGGCGCAGAGCCGAGCCCAGAGGAGCCTGGACCAGCCCGGGCGAGTGCAAAGCTGTAGACCCACTTCCTCGCCTCCGCCCCCCGCGGCCGCCAATGGGCGGAGGCGACACGAGGGCGGGGCCGGAGAGCCCCAGCCCCCAATGGCCTGCGGGGCGCGACCCTGGCTCTACAAGCCGAGTCAGAGATGGAGCGGGGCAGAAAACACGGGAGCTGCCTGAGAAAGCCCTGCCAGCTCCTAAAGCCGTCCCTGACTCCCATCTGTGCAGACGCGGCAGGGAAGAGAGGATTTCAAGAACGGGATTATTCCGACAACCTGGGACTGGGCACTAGGGGTGCAGGAGGGCATTGGCTAGAAAGGGACGCGGACGCCTGGCCACCCGTGTGCCTTTCAACCAGAGGAAGGTTGCAATAGGGCGAAGGACATGGTGAGGAGCCTGGCAGGGGCTCTGGGCTGTGCAAAGAGAAGTGTTTTGAAACAGGAGCCCCGAAAACTAGGCGGAGCCCTTGGAAGCCGAGGCCCGGACCGTTTCCGAAGCACCAGGCCGGAGAGCTTCGTCCTACTCTGATGACTCGCAGTATATGGTCGCCGGCGCTGTAAGAGAGAATTCCCAATGACTAGACAAGGGTCCTGGGCGCGTTTCCCTGTGTGCCTCTGATTTTAGCACTGGACAGCGCATGTTGCCCCGGGACTCAGCATGGTTAGCACAAAACAGGAGGGAAAAAGCATTTAAGGACCGTACAGGCAGGGTCACATGACCAACCTTCGGTGCAAAGGAATCTGGGAAACTGAGAGCACTGTTAGGAGGAATTGTAGTGGAGCCACTTAGCAGAAATTGAGATTCCTCAGGGGTGGGGTGGGGGCCCTGGAGTGGGGTGGGGTGGGGGTAGGGCGCACTTACAGAAAGTAAAAGCTCAAATTTCGTGTCTCCCCTGCAAACTGCGCAGCTGTCTGTATTAGCCAATCAGGTCAGAATGTGAGGCCTGTTCTGACCACTCGGGGAGACACAGAACCCCTTTGTTTTAGGAATAAAAACCCATCAGAAAGCTGAGTCCAGGCCTTTCATCCCAGCCCTCTGAGGCAGAAGCAAGCAGATCTCTGAGAGTTCGAGGCCAGCCTGGTGATCTATCTACCAGTTCCAGCCAGCCATGATTACAGAGTGAGACCCTTAAAAAAAAAAATCTTCAGGGCCCCTCTGGATGTGGTTGCTTGCTCAGCATGGCGGGGCAACCTGGTTCTGCAGAAGTCAACAGTTTTGCCTTGCAAAAATGTTTTGGATTGTGTGGGAGATCTTGAATCTCCAGACCCATTTCCTACAGGAAGGTATTCACTGCTTTAAAAATGGCTACTCTGGCCTCGTGGTGGTGGCTCAGGTCTTTAGGGAGGCAGTGACAGGTGGATCTCTGTGAGATTGCTGCCAGTCTGGCCTGCAGATCGAGCTCCAGGACAGCCAGGGCTACACAGAGAAACCCTGTCTGGGGATTGGGGTGGGGTGGGGTGGGGGGAGCTACTCTGTGTTCCATGGGCCACATGTACATTTCCATTTAAAGAATTTTCTGAGGCCAGGGTGGTGGTGGCACAGGCCTTTAATCCCAGCACTCCAGAGCCAGAGGTAAGTGGATCTCTGTGACCAGGCCAGCCTGGTCTACAGAGTGAGTTCCAGGACAGCCACGGCTATTACACAGAGAAACCCTGTCTTGGAGGGGAAAAAAAAAAAAGAATTTTCAGTGGGTGATATTTAGGTGGCTTCCAATCTTGGGAGACTACACACAATGCCACACTTTTGTATTTTTGGCTTACTGAGAAATTCAGAGGTAGAGGCACCGAGACACAGGATATTTCCTAATTAAATATGGATATTGCCGTATATAAGCTTCTTGACTTATGATGGGGTTTAGCCTAGAACCCCCTCTTAAATTCGAAGTATCACAAGTCAAGACTACATTGAAAGTCTACTTTCTTGTGGTGCATAAGTCAGGGTCAACCTGGTCTACATAAAGAGTTTCAGATTATCCTGGGCTATATGAGATGCTATCTTACACCTAGTCTGCCACCTACTACAGCTTAGCTATTAGACTGTGCTCTGCAGCATCTGTGTACAGCCCTCGGGACTTAGGGCTGACTGGGAGCCCAGCTTGCTGTAGTTAGCCAGGGAAAAGCTACATGTTCAAAAAGTCTATAGCCTGGTCAGCAATGGAGGCACACCCCTTTAATCCCAGCACTCGGGAGGCAGAGGCAGGCTGATTTCTGTGAGTTCGAGGCCAGCCCGGTCTACAGAAGCAGTTCCAGGACAGCCAGGGCTATACAGAGAAACCCTGTCTCTAGAAAAAAAAAAAAAATACCTATAGCCTAGGCTGGTGGCCCAAGTACCACCATACTCTTAGATATAGGTTCCACCACACCCTTACACCCTTCCCACTACTGTTTTTTTTTATTAGATACTGCTAGTATCTGTTCTGATAGCCAGCCTCTATTGCTTTAATATAAGTTTCTAAGGAGCAAGATTGAATGCCTTGTCCGTTCTTTCCTGTTACCTGTAAACTATAGTGCTCTCAGCTCCAGCACCACCTCTGCCTGCATACTGCCCTGCTCCCTGCTGCCATGGTGACAGCTGAACTTCTGAAACTGTAAGCAAGTCCCCACAATTAAATGTCTTCTTTATAAGAGTTGCCGTGGTCATGGTGTCTCTTCATAGCAATCAAAACTCAAACTATCACAGAAGTCCTGTGTGTTTCTGTTTTGAAACAAGGTCTCATTAATGTAGTTCAGGCTGGCCTCAAACTCAGAGAGATCTGAGTGCACCACTATACCCAGTGCCGTGTGTGTGTGTGTGTGTGTGTGTGTGTGTGTGTGTGTGTGTGTGTGTATGTGTGTCCTTTCTGTCACATATCATTGCTGACTGGCAAATGTCCATAAGTAAACCATCTGTTTATCTGTTTACTTACAAATCAGTGCAACACCATTTTTATTGATTTCCAGACTTTTAACCTTTTTGTTTGTTTCCTTGTTATTTATTTAGAGACATGGTCCTCCTGCCTTTTCTCTGGAGAGCTGGGATTATAGCTATGACTACCACACTGGTTTATGTGCTGAGGGTAAAAGCCGGGGCTTTCATGGATGCTAGGGAAACACTCTATCCTCTGAGCCGCATAACCCCCAGCCCTATTTTATTTTATTATTTATTTTGGTTTTTTTGAGACAGGGTCTCTCTGTGTAGTTTTGGTGCCTGTCCTGGATCCTGCTCTGTAGACCAGGCTGGTCTCAAACTCACAGAGATCCACCTGGCTCTGCCTCCTGAGTGCTGGGATCAAAGGCGTGCGCCACCACCGCCCGGCCTCCTATTTTATTTTTTTTACATGGACAACGTGGCTTTCTTAGAGAAAGCCAAGATTACATTTAGGAGTAAGCGTTTGGTCTTTCTTCTTGCCAAAGATGGGCACATCATTCATTGCCTTAGCTTGGGTTCCACAGCACCCAATTGGGGGAGTCTTTTGGCCCATTTGGTCACTTTGGGAGTATGATGTCCCCACCCTCGTCTTCCAGCATGTGCCGGGGAACCGTGGACTTCCATTTAGAATGTGATCAGCTGCTTCCAGTGTGGTTAGAGCATTTACCCAACACTGGCCTAGGCTGGCAGGCCTGGCAGAAAACAACTTGATATTCCGGGACCAGGTCCTCCAGTGAGACCACATGAGCTGTGATGTGGGTGAAGGTCTCCAGGCCTGTGGTCCCTGGACATGGACAAGCAGCTACATGCTGGTGGCTGACAGTGGACATGGGTACCACTCCTGTGGAGAACTCCCTCCTTTAAGTTTAACCCCCACTGTTGAATCCCAGCACAGAGAGACAGGACTGTGGCTTAAAGGCTAGCCTGGGCTACATAAAGAGATTCTGTTTCAAAAAGCCAAACTTCAGAACGGAACAAAACAGAAAGGCTCTCATTCTGGGGTAAGGGATGTAACTCTGTTGCAGAGCACTTGCCTAGCATGCTGGACGCCCTATAAATCATCAAAATTTAGCAGAAGGACTAGGCATTTAACCCAGTACTGGGGAAACAGAGGCAGGTGGATCTTTGTGATTTACAGGTTTCTTTCTGTTTTTTTGTTTTGTTTTGTTTTGAGACAGGGTTTCTCTGTGTAGCCCTGGCTGTCCTGGAACTCACTCTGTAGACCAGGCTGACCTCGAACTCGGAGATGAGCTTCAGGCAAAATTTCATCCTATCAGCCCACTAGCCTTCCTTTGCTGATTTCGAATAATCTCCACTTCAACGCCACGATGGGTCATTTTTTTTTTTAACCGTCAACTTGACACAACCTAGAATCACCAGGGAAGACAGTCTTACTGGAGGAACTATCTAGGTCAGGTTGGCCTATGGACACGTTTGTGGGAGACTCTCTTGACTATGAATTGACGTGGGAAGACTTGGCCCACTGTGGGTGGTACCATTCCCCATTAGGGGGTCCTGAAGAGGAGAGAGCTAGCGAGCAAGCTGCATGCATTGTCCTCTCTGCTCCTGATTGGGGGTGTGACATGGCTTAGCTGCCCCAAGCTCTGGCCACTGTGACCTCTCTGCTATGAAGGGCTCTAACCTGGAATTGTGACCGAATTAACCCCTTTCTGCCCTAAGGTGTTTTTTGTTTTTTTTTTTAATTGGGACAGGGAGGGTCAGGGTGTTTATCACAGCAACAAAAATGAGGCAAGGCTCTGTGTGGCTCAGTCCCCTAATGTTGACAAGTCTAATATAACATTAGATAATGTCATGTATTACAGCACAACACACATACTGTATTTCTACCTGACTGTACTGGTAATTTTCCTCATTTTCTGGTCTGTATATCAAACCTGGGGACCTTATGTTAGTGATGTCCTCTAGCCACTGAGCCACATCCCCACCCCCTGGCTTTTGGAGAATTGTCTCCCTATATAGCCCAAACTGGCTTTGAACTGGCCGCTTCCGGAGGCCTCTGCCTCCCAAGTGCTGGAATGAAAAATGTTCACTCCACACCCAGACCTTCCTTGATTCTTTCCATTTTCTTTCTCATTCTCCAATCTTTAATCTGATTTTAAAAATGAAACAAATCCACTCAGGAGGCAGAGGCAGGCAGATCTCTGTGAGTTCGAGGCCAGCCTGGTCTACAGAGTGAGATCCAGGACAGGCACCAAAACTACACGGAGATACCCTGTCTCAAAAAAAAAAAAAAAAAAAAACCAAAGGGAAAAGGAAGAAAACAAACAAACAAACTCACTCCTCTCTGGTCTTTTCTTCTTCTGTGTAGGCTCTGGACCAATTATTAGGAAAGGCCCTGGCAGACAGACACTCATCAACCATGCTGAGACTTAGGGACAGGCACCAGTGGACACTTCTCCTAAGATAATGCACAGCTGCTCTTCTGTCTCAAAACCAAACCAAACAGCTGGGCAGTGGTGGTGCAGGTCTTTAATCCGGGAAGCAGAGGGATCTCTGTGAGTTCGAGGCCAGCCTGGTCTACAGATGGAGAAACCTTGCCTCGAAAAACCAAACCAAAACATACACAGAAAACTGACAGCCACTGAGGGCTTCGCCAGGGTCACAGAATAGGGAGACAAAATATTGGTTGTTTAGTCTCCATCTGGAACACTGAGGCTAAGGACAGACCTTCCCCACACCCAGTTAAGTTAGGCTGGGGATTCAGCAACATTCAAACCAAAGCAGACTACAAGTCACTAGCAGGAAAAAACGTGGCCCAGCCCTGCAGTTCCGTCACATCCTGGTTTGTACACAATCTCATGGCACACAACTGGCTTCTGGGTACAATCAGCCCACACAGCCACTGCCTGTGTTCAGAGCCTCTGAACCCCTCAGGTAGACAGAGGGCCACTCCGAGGTTACTGATCTCCTGAGACAGAAGCATCAGGAGAGCAAACTCCTTTTAGGTGGCAGGTCACCAGCTTCCTCTTCCTTCACTCGGGTGGCCAGATGCTCACACGAAGCCGCGAATCGAAGTCTCAAAGGAGAAAGCAGTCTAGAAACTTCTGAACTGAGCTGCTGGCTGTACGCCCGCCCTTGGGCAAGCTATCTGACCTCCTTAAGTCTCAGTCTCCTTATCTCTAGAATGGGGAGTATCTAGTCGTCCTCAGTGCTGGGAAGAGTCTGAACCTGCTACCTCCTGTGCCCGAGTAACCAGGAGCACTTACAGTTCCTCCAGCTGGTGTCCCTGACCTGGGAGGTCCAGCATCCTCACTCGGGCTTCTCAAAAGGGGGTGTGTGAGGGGAGCTCAAAGCAAACTGCGTTTCTGCAGGGGTGGTTGAAAGGCCCCCATACCAACTCACACTTCACACTTCGGCTAGCCCCCAGGATAGTGCTTTGCAGGGTAACTTTGAGAAGCACTGTGGTCTAGGGAATCGGGGGCTGACCCTCGGCCTGATGAAAATCCATCAGGTCCCGGTCCTCCACGGAAGCATGGCCTCCTCTCTCTTCTGCCCTTGCTTGGGATGGAACTCATGTGCATCACACTGGACAAACACGGTCCCACTGAGCGACGCCCTGCAGCCAAGCTCCTTCCTCTCTGGCCTCTTCTTGAGGGCAGCCATGCAGGAATGACCCTGTCCAGTGCAAGCTCGGAACTATGCCCCGTCTCCTTGATCTTCAACCCCAGGGGCTCTGTCCTCTCCACTTTACAAATGAAGAAAACTCAAGGCCAAGAGAGGGAAAATCCCCTCCCAAGCCCAGGTAAATGTGGGTTCTAGAACCCACAACGAAGATGCTTTCCTTGACCCAACTCTGGCCAGGCGGGCTCCTTTGGGCCTGCTTCTCCAGCTTGGCCCAGAAACACTGTGTCCACACATGTCACACAAAGAGACCACAGTCAACACTGACAGTTCCTAGCAGCTCCAGGCCTCCTCATCAGGGGGGACCCAGGTCCCCTTAAAAGCACTGTCAGCCTGGACATGCTCCAAGCTGCCAAGGAAGTTCCTGCTTGTTACAAACACTGAAGATAGGCAGGGTCCCCTTCTCCTGTGTCTTGATTTCTCCATAAGGACAACCTGGTAGCCCAGGTGGGTTTCACACGGACCATCTCCACTTCCTACATTTGCTTAACCCCCATTTCTGCAGATGTCAGTATTTTCGCCTCATACTCACCCCTCCCTCCCCCAGTCACGTTCCTGGATGAAGCCAGCCCATCCCGCTTCAGCTGCGATTGGCCTTGGCTATCTTTCATTGATCTCAAATACTGAGTTATCTAAGATGCTGATAAAAGAACAAAGCCATCTCTCCACTGTGTTGCTTTAATTAGAAGAAACTCTGGATCAGATTACTTGTCCAATCATCACTCAGGGTTGGTCCCCAGGTCACATGGAGGGGAGGAGTCTGTGCCCAGGTGTCTGTCAGTTCATACTACCCAGTAATGGGAGATGGGAATGCTTGGCCAATGCTTCAGCCACCCCACACATCCCTGGGGAGCCTGAAGCCCTGAGGTGACAGAAAACTACCCTATGACCCGGTGCATCCTGGAGCTCTCTTGGTTCCACTCTCCTTGTGGCTTTGAAGGGGCCCTGGCCAGGCAGGTTAAGGTCACCTGGAGACCAGCCTCTCAGGATGGTTCTGGAATCTCAGGGCTGTATCTGAAATCAGGGCTTGGGGGAGCACAGGCTGAGATTGCAGGAGGCTGCCGGGCACACGCAGATGAAGAGATGGAGGCGTAGGAGCAAAGGCAGCTCCTTTGATGGGACCCTGGAGTCAGACAGTCCCGCTGTCCCCGTGGGAATCCTGCCGGATGAGTGCCGGGAGGGGCCCAGATGGTTGTGTCGCGCCATTCCCGTTTTAGGATCGAACGCTGTGGTGGGAGAAGGGAAGGCAGGATCGCTCTGCCTTGATCCTCTTCCAAGACAGGTCACAGGCCACAGTGGGATGGAGCCCATAAAACTGGTCAGACCGGATCCTCACCAGACCAAGCCCACTGGGGCCTGAGCAGCCTGCTGGAAGACAGGTGTGCTTCCATGGGGCTAAGTGCCAGGACGGCCACCACCGAGGTGCCACAGAATGGCCAGATTGGAGATAGGCTGGAAAGGCTATGCGAGGTGATCCTGGGATCCTGCCCTGTGTCTTCTAAAACCATGGCGCCTGCTCCTTTGTATTTTTTATCTGTTTATTCTTGCGGGAGACTCCGCTGGAGTCCACGGCTGTTAGGGAACTTCAGCTTGAAGGGCTGGTGAACTTTTGGGAGAGGTTGGTCAAATCGCCTCTCCTGACAAATGCCGGAGGAACGGGAAGTGGGAAACCGGGTTGACTCCAGGCAGCCTCTTAGCGCTCGGGACAGCAAGGTCCCTTCTACTGTTACAGCTCCATTGTTAATAGAATTAGTGTTTACAGTTCAGCAGAGAAGAGCTCTTCACAGGTACCATGTTCAAGGTTGTACAACACAGCAATGTTTGTCTTCAGAAAGCACTCTTCAGGGTGGGAGTATCGTGTACTCTATTCCCTGGAAACAGGTTAAGTGGCAGGCATTGCTGTGTTCCTTCTTGCATTTGTTGGCATTCCCAATGTCTTTCTTAAGAAATACCAACATCGGCCAGACGGTGGTGGCGCATGCCTTTAATCCCAGCACTCGGGAGGCAGAGCCAGGCAGATCTCTGTGAGTTCGAGGTCAGCCTGGTCTACAGAGCGAGATCCAGGAAAGGCACCAAAACTACACAGAGAAACCCTGTCTTGAACAAAACAAAACAAAAAAGAAAGAAAGAAATACCAACATCGCTGGCTGGAGAGATGGCTCAGTGGCTAAGAGCACTGGCTGCTCTTCCAGAGGACCCAGGTTCAATTCCTAGCACCCACACGGCAGCTCACAACTGTCTGTAACGCCAAGATCTGACACCCTCACACAGACACAGATCAAAAATAAAGTAAAAAAAAAAATCAACATCACATGTTCTCATGACCACGTCACAGGTTCATTACATACTCATATAACTTTAATTCAAACCCCCACAACTTTGAAGAATAAAAAGTCATTTATAGGAGCTGCAGCGATAATCTTAAGAGGTAAGGAGCACTGGCTGCTCTTCCAGAGATTCTGAGTTCGATTCCCACAGGGTGGCTCACAACCATCTGTAATGAGATCCAGTGCCTCCTTATACAGGCAGAATGAACTCTGTATACATAACAAACAAATCTTTAAAAAAAAGAGAAAGAGAGTCATTTACTCTCTCTGTCTCTCTCTCTCTCTGTCTCTCTCTCTCTCTGTCTCTCTCTCTCTCTCTCTCTCTCTCTCTCTCTCTCTCTCTCTCTCTCTCGTGTGTGTGTGTGTGTGTGTGTGTGTGTGTGTGTGTGTGTGTGTGTGTGTGTTTCTTGTGTGTCTCTGGAGGCCAGAGGACACTCTCCAGGACCAGGCCATCTTTATTTCTGAGGTGGGCCTAGAACTGAGCAAGCAGGCAGGGCTGGCCAGTGAGCCACAGCGACCCTCCTGTCGCCGCCCTCCCCGTGATCACAAGTATGTGCCACACACTCCGCTTTCCCATGCGGGTTCTGGAACCCAGACTCAGGAGGCCATGCCTGTGCGGGAAGCATTTTCCCGGCCTTGCCTCCTCCCCAGCCCTGGCAGGGTCTTTCACAAACCCACACTGGGATTTGTGCGGATAGCTCAGTGGTTAAGGCCAGGGGCTTACACAATGCCGGTGTATCCAGGCCTTGAAGCAGCGAATCTGAGGGAGATGTGGGGTGTATCATACATTGGCGTGCAGTAGAGCAAGGTTAACTTAACTCAGGAGGCACGAGAGGCATTCTTAGGGCCACATAATATGCCATGTCATGCTTTTTTATGAACCCCTCTTTTTCTCCCAGGCCTGAAACAGAGGTGGGACTCAGGCGGCAGGAATCTGCCGGTGTGCTGGCGCTATGCTGACGGTGATCGGTGGGCACTTCATCGATCGTCCTTCGGGAACCGTCCCTCAGGTGCGGTGGCACCTGTGTTCCCAGCACACCTGAAAAACTGAGTCAGGAGCCTGTGGTGACTGCGCACTCTAGAGTGCACGGCCCAGGCTGCAGCATCAAGTCCATTCGGAGGAAGCAGGTACCCTGAGGTCAGGTCCACAGTACAGCATGTGATGGTGCCGGCCCAGCTTGCTGCCCAGAGACGGGCTGTGGCTGCATCTTCAAGCCGAGTCCTCCCAGCCACGGCTTCTTCATATTTTCTGGTCTCATGGGGCCCCTGTTCCTGTAAGACCTCAGACCTTGCCAAGGTGGCCACCCCCCGATCCTCAGGGAGGACACAGTACTCTTCCGATCTCAGTGGCATCTTGTCTGACTTCCCTCATGCCCCACCGTGACTGCTGACGGGTGGCAGAGTGTCGCAGTCAACCGGGATCTCACTCGGATGGCATGGTTCCTCCGGTGAGGTTTTCTGGAGTAGGGTGGGGAACTGGTGGTGAGGGAATGGGAAGACATTGGGAGAATCAGGAGCCATGGCATCCATGAGCCAAGGGGCCCTGGCATATGGGGCCGGTGCAGAGGAAGCAGCAGAGACTTGAGGAAGCCACGGGCACCTGAGTCACAGGGGCTATGGGAGCCTTTATTCCCATGTCCTTCGTGTGACACAGGAGGTACACAGACTGTGTGTCCCAACAGCCCCTTTCGAACAGGGCATCTGAGTCAGTATCCCGTGATGTGGGCACTCCAGTGCTCACACAGTGGTTTCATCCCAGTTCCCAGGAACATCAGCTGTGGTCCACGGCCTCGGCGTTCCTAGAAGGCCTGAGAAGGAACCCCATCGCCTCTAGAGAGAACACGGCACACAGGTGTCCAGATTCCTACAGCCTGCAAAAGTCGGGGAACCACAGGTCAAGTCTGAGGAATTCAAGACCAGCTCCCCAGGCCTGGACCCAAATGCCCTTCCTCCAGGCCTAAAACACAAACTCACAGCCTATCCAGAAATGCCTTCTCTGGGGGACCCCAGAAGGCTCAGTCAGCATGTCCCAGACTGAGGTGCGGGATGTGACTCAGGAACCACACATACCTGGCCTTTCCAAGCACAGAATCTACACTCTGGGCGCTGCTGGCTCCTGTAGCCTGCTGGGATTCTTCATTTCCATCTTAGCCACGGTCAGCCGGTGTACCTCGTCTGGGCCATCAGCGAAGCGCAGGGCTCGGGCCCAGGCAAAGAACTGAGCCAGGGGGTAGTCGCTGCTCAGGCCCCCTGCTCCGAAGGCCTGGCAGACACATGGTAGGAAGGAGAGGGAGGCCTCAGTGAGTTCTGAAAGTGACATCCTGCTCAGAACAGCTGGTGCCAGCTGTCTCGAGACACCTGTGAGTTCCAGACTTCACGTGGGGTCACCCTGCCACCCTTGGGATGCCTGAGTCACCAAGGCTGTTCTTCAAGGTGGTTTCTGCTACTGAGCAAGTTCTGTGGGAGACCAGGTGTCAGGATGCGGAAGGAGGCACCCCGCAGAGTCGGGGCATTGGGTCTGAGCAGCAACAGGGCTCCCCTGAGCCCAGGCCAGCTTACTTGCAAGCAGAATGCTCTGGGCGACGCACTTACTGAACTGGGCTCGGGAAGGGGGGGGGCCTGCACGAGCTTGGTTTGAAAAGGGCAGTGGCGGACACAGTGGAGGGCAGTCGAGGGTGGCTCACCTGAATAGCACGGTCAATTACTTGATAGGCCATGGACGGGGCTACCATTTTGATCATGGCAATCTCTAAAGCTGCAGCCTGCAGGGGAAGGTAGGGTGAGAAAAACAGGACAAAGTGCGAAAAGCACGGAAAGCCAAAGTGACTGTCCGGGTGGACTCGGGGCTGGGTTCTGCCAGAGGGGAACGCGCGGGTACCGCGTTCTGGGCCACAGCCAGATCCAGAGCGACTGCCCGTGGACGGCACCCACCTGGCAAACACGAGGCCCTGGCTTTGACGCCTAGCACCACAAACACAAAACAGCTGTGTCCAGCGACGGCGCCAGGCAAGGGTGGACCAAAGCCAGAGAGGATGACCTCGGGGCTGGCCACTGACTGAGGAGGCATCTCAAGCCTCCACCAAGAGCATCCAAGAACCAGGACTTGTGCTCCTGACCCAACCCGTCACTGCAGCTCTTGAGTGGGTGCCGGGCCCCTGCATGGGACGCCAAATAACCCAGCAGTCAGCACGCACCATGCCTAGCCTCGACAGGCGATGGGTAATGGCGTTCTGGGAAGAAGACCCTCTGTTGGCTGATGCTTCCTTTGGACAAGGCCTGTGATGTCCCTTCTCGCCAGCTCTCTCTTTCCTCATCTACCCCCCCCCCGACATGCCACAGGAGTACAGAGCCACCAGACCTCCCTTTAACAAAACCAGGAGGGTCACAGTTGGTAAAGTGGCAGTTCCCCTCTTCCTGGACCTTTTCTTGACGGGAACAGAGGACCAGAGCTCAAGAGAACAGTAGCAGTTATCAGCGTCCAAGAGCCAGACCGGGAGAGAAAGGCTGACTCCGGTGTCACCCCGGGGTGACATCTGTCACCGGTGAGGCTTCCCACCTTGTTTCCTGCCACATCCATGAGGTGGGCGGCTTTCAGCACCAACAGCCGAGCCTGCTCGATGTCCACACGTGACCGGGCAATGTCTGCCAGGATGGTGCCATGCTCCACAAGGGGCTTCCCGAAGGCCGTGCGGGACATCACCTAGAGACGCCAGAGAGACAAGGCTGAGGAGCTGGGCCTAGAGTGGCCCTGCAAGGCTCAGGAGCAGGGGACCCACAGAGGAGCAGGACAGACGGGAGGGGAGGGAGCAGGAGCGGGAGCTGCCTGCCTGCTGACTGGCGGTGGGGTTCTGAGTGTAGGCCATAACGCTTATCACAGATGCCACACCTTTACAGAACATTGAAGGCTGCGAAGGCTGATGGGCTGGACACAGCTTCAGTGACCCCGGAGAGCTTACAAGGCTGCAGGTCAGAGCCAGGAATCTCGGGCTACCTTCGTGCCTCAACAGCCATGTATTGCCCACTGCTGTGTGAATCAACATCCTCGTGACTCAGGGAAGTCCTTTCTGGAATGTGGAGATGTCTGCCTCCACCAACCCCAAAGCTCAGGATGTCATCAGATGGTACCAGAGACCTCCAGCAGAGGTGTCCCCACTTGTGTTGGGACTTGCCTGATGCGCCATCACCTATCCGCAAGTGTTTTATGACTTTCTGTTCTGTTCCTATACAAACTTCACGAAGCTGGGCATGGCGGCAAACACCCTGAATCCCAAAGAGAAGCAGGTGGGTCTCGGTGAGTTCGGGGGGTGGGGTGGAGACTGGGGTGGGGGCTACATAGTGTGAGACCCTGTCTCAAGACAAAAGGAAACTTTGTAAAACTTAGCACATTGCAACGTGGAATCTGAGGTCATCTAAATCTGTATTCCTGGGCAATGGTCATTTCACACGTGGCTCTGAAATCACCTTCTTTTTTTAATGTATTCTCTTTTATGTGCATTGGTGTTTTGCCTGAATTTATGTCTGTGTGAGGGTGTTGGATCCCCTGGAACTGGAGTTACAGACAGTGGTAAGGTGCCGTGTAGGTGCTGGGAATTGAACCCAGGTCCCCCGGAAGAACAGCCAGTGCTCTTAACCTCTGAGCCATTTCTCCGGGCCCTGAAATCACCTTCTTTTGAGGTGAGAGCCACTTTCTACACACACCACACGAAGCCACCATCTCCTGGTGGTCAGATTACTTCTGAGAACCCTTTGCTGGACCTCTGGGTATGAGGTTGGGAAGAGGGAAGACCCTGAGCTGCTTCTGACCAAGGCAGAACCCAGGAGGCGGGGGTGGGGGTGGGGGGCATGTGGGAGCCTCACCAAGGGGCAGGTCGCCACCTGCTGACGACGGCCAGCCTCACACCCCTCATACCCTGGAGCCCCATCTTCGATGGAAAAGGCTATCAAGGCATTCTTCTTTCATGTGTTTATTGATCTATCCCTGGGAAAGTAACTTTTACACAAATAATTTATCCTGTGGCACGACTATCAGTTTCCAGACAAAAGAGAGAAAAAAATACATAAGTATCCCACCATCTAATTTTCTACAGTGACAGCAGGTGGCTGTGGGCAGGGCACAGTGTATCTGTAGACTGAGCTATCTGGGAGGGTGAGGTAGGCAAACTGTTGGAGTCCAGGAGCTTGAGACCAATCTGGATAGCACAGCAAGCCCATCTCAAAACACACGGTTGGTATTTGCCCTTCCATACGTTCTGCATGCATGTAAATATATACATACATACAGTCTTAAAGTTTTATTCTATATTTTGTGGGTGTGGCCAGAGGACAGCATGGAGGAGTTAGATCTTTTATTCCACTATGTGGGTCCTCAGATAAAAGTGAGATCATCAACACTCTTGATAGCAGATAACCATAACCATACCTGCTGGGCCAGCTCACTGTCCTCCCTCTCCCCATTAAAACACAGTCACAGTCCATATAGTGTTTTGTAGCCTCCCTCCATTGGTCCACTTGAGACAGGGTCTCTCCGTGTAGTCCCAGCTGTCCTGGAACTAGCTATATGGACTATACTGGCCTTGAACTCACAGAGATTCACCTGCCTCTCTCTACAGAGTGCTGGGATTCAAGGTTTGCCAGTTCGCTTGTCCCTTGCAGCCTGCTTTTAAGACATCTAATTTAGGGGCACCGTGAGAGCATCTCTATCCTAAGAAACTAATTTCCAACCAAACATGTGTGGTCCACTTGAGTCCCACCAAGGTCATCCTTGCCTACATGGAACGTTCCAGGCCAATATGGGCTGTGTGAGAACAGCCCTGAGCTATGAGACGTTGTGGTAAACAGTCTGGTGACTTGTGTGATCTTTGTGGCTGGAGACCACACCAGATCCTGACAGATCCTCCCCCAGACTCTTACCATAAGCTTGTCTTTCACAGTCAGTCCGCAGAACCCAACTTTATGGAAGGTATCGTGGGGACTTTACAGAGGTTCAATGCAGCCCCTCCCAATCTATATTGAGTTTACTTTGTTTCTCAAAGAGACTCATATGTGCTTTGCTGTGCACATGGGATCGAGTTAATCATCACTAGAATAAGCTTTCGCCCAATTATCCTGTGCTTAAAGAGACCTAAAATACACCATGTGGGGGTCAGACTCATGAAGGTGGAACCCGACACCGGCTACTCAGTCGTGCTGAACCAAACTCCTCCCTTGCCCCCTGCAGACCCCCACTCTGCTGCCCTACGTAGGCCTCTAGCTGTTAAGGGGCCCACGGAAAATGACTTCCGTTGTTTGAGACGGTGTCTTATTATGGAATCTGGGCTAGTCTGGAAGTTGCAGCAATCCTCCTGCCCCAGCTTTCACGGGCTGGAATTGCTGGAATAAGATGCCATGCTGGCTCAGATTATATGTTCTGGACACACTGGCCAAGGAGGGTGACATGCACAGGGCCAGGCGCTGTGTCCCCACGGGCACAAGCAGGCAACTCAGGATCTCCCTGGGGTCCGAGTTTCAACCATGTGCTGGGAGCACAGACGGCTCTTGGCTACCCAGGATCCTGTGGGCGTTGGTACCTCAACCTCAGCTACCACAAAGCCTGGCCTTGGCTTCTGGCCACTTGGACAAAGAGGTGGCCCATTCCACGCTGGAAGTCATCTGTGGCCAAGGAGAGATCGCAGATTCTGGGCATGAATATCATCCTGAATATCATCACCCAGAAGGACACCGGAGCTTGAAGTTCCCCGGTCAGCAATAGTGGCTGAGAGACACTGTAGGAATTAGGGGACTCACGCGTGTCTTCATGAGTGCCAGGGCCCTCTCCGAATACCCAATCAGCCTCATGCAGTGATGGATCCGGCCAGGCCCCAGCCTGCCCTGTGCGATCTCAAAGCCTCGACCGGGGCCCAGGATTATGTTCTCCTTGGGCACACGCACGTCCTTGAAATGTACTTCGCCATGGCCCCCTGAAAGACCAAAAAAGCATTTTCCTGGGATGTGTTTATTCCTCGCTTCAGTCAGGGCTAGTGCTGGTACTGTTCCCAGACCTTACTTAGCCTTCTAACTGTGTCACAGCTAAGGAGAGGATGGGGGTGGGGGGGGGATGACATGGATAGATGGACGGATAGACGGATGGATGGACGGACAGACAGAAACAAGGGAATAGGATCACTGTCTTCAGCAAAAACAAGTTATTCTGCCATTCCTTGTGGTTTTTCAAGTCAGGGTTTCTCTGTGTAGCCCTGGCTGTCCTAGAACTCACTCTGTAGACCACACTGGCCTTGAACTCAGAGATCTGCCTGCTGGGATTAAAGACATGCGCCACCACTG
The DNA here is from genome assembly GCF_004664715.2 of Peromyscus leucopus. NCBI lineage: Eukaryota > Metazoa > Chordata > Mammalia > Rodentia > Cricetidae > Peromyscus > Peromyscus leucopus. The sequence continues at coordinate 12,843,841 of NC_051082.1, forward strand.
CCCAGCTTCTGCCATTTCCTTTAAAAGTTCTGTACGTTAAATTTTACTGCTGTGTGCGTGTGTGTGTGTGTGTGTGTGTGTGTGTGTGTGTGTGTGTGTGTGTGTGTGTCTGCACATAGGCACGATGAATTTGGGGAGGTCAGAAAAGAACCTGCAGGAGTCAGGTCTCTTCTACCATGTAGGTCCTGGGGATTGAACTCATGTTGCCGGGCTTGGCAGCAAGCACCTTTACCTACGGCGTCATCTCACTGGCCACAGATTATTTAGTTTTAGGACAAATAGCAGAGTCAGCTCTCTTCTTTTACTGTGTGGGCCACAGGGACTGGACATCAGGTCATCAGGCTTGGTGGAAGTACCCACTGAGCCACGTTTCAGGCCTTGTGGTTCAAATACGATGCAGGCCAGAACCTCCAGGTGAGGAGCAACGCATCAGTCCTCCGGGGAGGCCAGAGGTGAGGGTGTGAATGCTGTCCGTAGAAAAGGCCCACTCCTCACAGAGGTGAGGGACTCCACTGGAGCTGTGACCTGCACAAGACCCGAAAGCCAAGCCTGCTGCCCTGGCGCCTCTGTCTGCCTGTCTCGCCTCAAGGACTCCTGCTTATCTTCTGAGATTAGAAAAGGAAAGGCAAGCATAAACACACACAGGCAGTCTGCTGGGCAGTTTGTGCACCTTAGGAAACAAATGGCTGGTACCACCCTTGGTATATATAAATATTACCAACGCCATCAGATCCTCAGTATGTGGAAATTTCTGAACAGAACGCGGACTCCTCAAAACTGCTGCCCATGGACTAGAGCCATACTCAGAGTGACTGACCCTGGGAGATCTAACCTGGAGCATCCTCCAGCCCATACACTGACAAAGGCCGGATGACATGGATTCCTGGGGTGTCCATGGGAACCAAGACCATGGACTGCTGCTGGTGCCTCGGAGCCTGTGGGTCTGTTTTCCCCATAAACACACAGAGTTTGCAGCGTGGATCCAGGATGCCTGCCAGGAGAGAAGAAGACAGATGTGTTCTATCAGCGGATACCAGAACCATGGAGCCTCTAACTACAGGAAGCCCTGGCCTGTCAAAGGCAAAGCTAGGACCCTGATGGGCCCACCTAATCAGAGAAGCATGTGCAGGCTCCAGACCAGACAGAACTCATCATATTGAGACTGGAATCCAGCACCATAAGAGCAATGTTTTGTTTGTTTGTTTTTTGGGTTTTTGAGACAGGGTTTCTCCGTGTAGTTTTGGTGCCTATCCTGGATCTCGCTCTGTACCAGGCTGGCCCTGAACTCACAGAGATCTGCCTGGCTCTGCCTCCTGAGTGCTGGGATTAAAGGCGTGCGCCACCACTGCCTAGCCTAAGAGCAGTGTTTTAACGATGAACATTTTGTCTGCATGCAATGTGCATCATGTGTGTGCAGTGTCCAAAGAAGCCAGAAGAGGGAGCCAGATCCCCTGGACCTAGAGTCACAGATGGTTGTGAGGCACCGTGTGGGTGCTGGAAATCCCTTAACTGCTGAGCCCTCTCTCACCAGCCCCATGGGAAAAAATTTTTTTTAAAAACCATCATGTTAGATTTGAAAAAACAGAAAGAAGACCCAAGGTGGCTGCCATAAAGAGCTTCCTCTAGCTTGCTGAGGTCCAGCTGAGGAAGTGGGTTACGTGATGAGATGTCTACCAAACAGACAGCTCACAAGTTCATCCACGGTGAAGCAGCCAAGACAGACCTGGCTGCAAAAGACTTTGAAGTCAGTGCACCCTCTAGTGGACGCTGGGGGTTGTTAGGCCCAGGACAGCGGCATTCCTGGGAACACCCGGAAGACAACTAATTTCAGGCTCTCAAGCTTCCATCTGGTGTTTGCTGCAGCAAACTGCTGAAGACTCCAAGGCAGATCTGTGCTCCAGCGGGCTGCTGTTGTGTTTTGTGGGAGGCACGAGGATGGGCCAGCCTCAGCTACATAGCAAGTCTGAGGTCAGCATGGGCTACATGATAACTTCTGTGTGTGTGTGTGTGTATCTCTGTGTCTCTGTGTGTGTGTCTGTCTGTTTCTCTCTCTCTCTCTCATACACACACACACACACACACACACACACACATACACACACACACACGCAAATTTCTCATTGACAGGAAAAAAAAAGATTCTTCTACAAACTGCTGCTTCCTGCCCACAGCCTGCCCTGCTATCCCCCCAGGTGCTAGAAAGGACAGCTTTAGACAGGGGCCCTGGAGTCATGCAAATTCCGAGGCCTGTTCTCTACCCGCTAGATTGGTACTACAGCCTTAGGTAAGTGACTGGTCACCCCGAGTCCTAGCCTCCTTCTGTGAAATGGGATGGGGTCACCAGCCCGGCCTTAGGGGAAGTACAAGCACTCTGTGAGCTGAGGGACAGAGAGGCACTTGGAAGCCCCTGAGATACAATACACGTGACCTCAGGGCAGGGGGAAGCCTCCAGGAAGCCTCCCAGCTGGAGGAGGCTGGCAGGGCGGGGTAAAGAGGGATGTCTGCAGGGGTGCGGCCACAGGTGTGGTCATCTGGTGACGCCTTGAGGTCCCACAACACAATGCACCCCGTGTGGCTCCTACAGGACTTCAGAGAGGGCCGCTCGTCCGCACAGACTGAAAAACTGAAAACTATATTCCGGGCCAAGTACCTGAGATCCACCACTTGCGACCATTTATGACATAGGAGCCACCTTCCTCTCTGATGGAAGCCTCAATATTGGAAGCATCTGACGAGGCCACCTGCGTGGGAGCACGTTCTGGTTAGAGTCCCCATGGACCTACATGCCCCAGGGGCAGAGAGCAGCTGGGACACCACCCCCCCCCACCCCCACCCCCCCCACCCCCGCCAAAGGCATGAACACAGTACCTGGGGCTCAGTCATGGCGAAGCAGGAGCGGATCCTGCCCTCCAGCAGTGGCACCAGCCAGCGGGCCTTCTGTTCCTCGGTGCCATACCGCACCAGGAGCTCCATGTTCCCCGTATCCGGGGCAGAACAATTAAATATCTGAGGAGGAGAAACACATGGTGGCCCCACACCTTCAACCTCTTGGAAGAGGCAGGGCTGGACCTCTTCCACATCATTGACCCCCCCCCCACATCTCATAAAAGCCCTTCCTCTCCCCAGAGAAGGCTGATACACACCTGAAGTCAAGTCTCAGGTGCCCTGAACCCTCCCATGGATCACTTCTTTGAAGTAGAGGACCCTGGAGCCGGGGGCTAGAAGCCCCCACAGTCCACACCCCTGGGTGGTTCCCCTGCTGAGCCGACTACTTGTGCAGGCTGAAGTCAGCTGCCTGTTCCCCGCCTTCTTTTCTCCTGTGGTGCCCAGGTCGCATGGTGCCCCCCAGATCTGACTTTCCACACAGGCAGCTGGCCACGTGGGGACCTGTTCTCACACGCTGAGGGAACTGAGGACTGTACCTCAGAAGCATACAGGGACATGCCCATTACTTCACACAGATGTGCGTACTCCACGTTAGTCAGTCCTGCTCCGTATTTTTTCTCAGGATCTGTCTCCAAGGGTAGGAAAAGGTTCCAAAGCCCTTCAGCCTTGGCTTTCTCCTGTCAGGGGAAAAAGGAGAGACTCAATCACTGAATCTTTAAAAAAAAAATGTGGGATTGGGGATTTAGCCCAGTGGTAGAGTGCTTGCCTAGCAAGTGCAAGGTCCTGGGTTCAAGCCTCAGCTCGAAAAAGAAAAAAAAAATGTATATCTGCCGGGCGGTGGTGGCACACGCCTTTAATCCCAGCACTCGGGAGACAGAGCCAGGCGGATCTCTGTGAGTTCCAGGCCAGCCTGGTCTACAGAGCGAGATCCAGGACGGGCACCAAAACTACACAGTGAAACCCTGTCTCGAAAAACTAAAAAAAAAAAAAAGTATATTAAAGATAAAAATTTATACAGGACTGATGGCACCCATCTTTAACCCCAGTGCTTAGGAGGCAGAGGCAGGTGGATTTCTGAGTTTGAGGCTACCCTGGTCTACATGTTGAATTCCAGGCCAGCCAGGGATGCAAAGAGAGACTCTGTCTCAGCAAAGCACAACTAAACAATGTAAGTGTGTGTGTGTGTGTGTGTGTGTGTGTGTGTGTGTGTGTGTGTGTATGCATGTGAATGCAGGGGCCCATGGAGGCTAGAGGTGTAGTGTTGGAACCACTGGAGCTGGAGTTTCAGGTGGTTTGTGAGCATCTGATGTGGGTGCTAGGAACTGAACTTGGGTCCTCTGCAATAGCAGTATTCTCTTAATGTCTGAGCCATCTCTCCAGCCATGACCATCAATTATCTTTTTTTTTGGGGGGGGGGAGGGGGCGGGGCAGGTTTCCTCTATATAACAGGCTGTCCTCTCCTGGAACTCGATTGTAGACCAGGCTGGCCTAGAACTCACAGAAACCCACCTGCCCTGAATGCTGGGATTACAGGCGTGCGCCACCATCATCTAGCAGCCTGAATATTTATTTCATCCTCCTGCCTCCACCTCCCAAGTGCTGGGACCACAGGAGATGCACTATGCCCAGCTGACCATTCTCCTTTCTCACCACAGCTACCTCGCTGTGACGGGACAAAACCTGATTAGTCAGCAGCTATCTCTTTCTAGTGACGGGACACCAAGCCGATGCCACTCACCCCCCTTTGGCTCTTCCCTCATTGGTGAGGGTCAGCCATGTTGACGAGCTTGCTCACCTTGAGGTCTTCTATCAGCGGGGAGGGGGTCCACCTGTCGGCCGAGGCCTGGTGTCTCTGCAGCTCCGGTTCCAGGGGGTACACGTTCTGTTCCATAAACCGCAACAGCCGGTCATACAACTTTCTGACCGGAGGAGAGAGGCCCTCTGGAGAGATGATCAGGCCGCCCTTTGCCTCCTGAGCAGGGGAAGCAGCTGCTACGGCACTGTAACGCCTCACACCCGTGGGGGTCGCCTGGGGGGGCCGTGACCCGGCCCATGCATGGTAGGATCTCACTTGTGGTTTGGCGGCTGGCATCTCCTTGAAAATCCGGAACCCTTCTTTGGTGGCGAAGTCCCATGCCAGCTCAGCCATGAACTCGGTGAGCTTCCCGCTTTGTTTGGCTGTTGCCGAGCTTGCCTGTCCTAGGCAGAATGGAAGGAGAACTGGTTACCCCTAACCAGCCTTCCTGGTGACTGAGCAGCGACAGGGTCGATATTCTGAGGGCAGCCACCGCCACTGGCTCAGCGCCTGTTCGGTCCACACCGGGGCCTGGACCCTGTACTCCCAGGCACCGCTGTCTGAATCTGAACTCGGTGGACGGGGAAACTGAGTCTGCAGAGGGCAGTAAGTCAGTCCCCCTGAGAACCAGAAATGAGAGATCGGAGGTCGCCACTGCTTGCCTTTCCTTTCCCTAAAGAAGCAGATTTAAGCTTTGGTGGCGAATACCTTTAATCCCAGCACTTAGGAGTTAGAGGCAGGTGGATCGCTGAGTTCGAGGCCAAACTGGAATACAGCAACAGCCAGGACAGTCAGGGCTACGCAGAGAAATCCTGTCTCAAAAAACAAACAAAAAAACCAACCAAATAGAAACAAAACAAGAAAGCAAAACAACAAACAAAAATAAACAAAAAGAAGAACAAGAAGCAGCTAATTTAGTGATACCCCCAAGTCGCTGTGCAGCACCTGGAACAGTAAGAGATCCTACTCGACCCTAGAGTAGCCCTTCTGAGAAAACGCCACGGCCAGTCGAGGCACTGTTTTCTCTGGACGATAACGCCAGCATCCCAGAGTGCCCTGGCAGTTCCCGCCCTCTGCTTCTCTGTTTTTGTTGCTTGTTTTTTTTTTTTTTTTTTTTTTTTTGGTTTTTCGAGACAGGGTTTCTCTGTGTAGCTTTGCGCCTTTCCTGGAACTCACTTGGTAGCCCAGGCTGGCCTCGAACTCACAGAGATCCGCCTGGCTCTGCCTCCCGAGTGCTGGGATTAAAGGCGTGCGCCACCAACGCCCGGCTGTTGCTTGTACTTCGAGACAGGGCCTCTTGGAGCCCCCAACGTGTAGCTGAGGATGATCTGGAGGTCTTCGTCCTCCTACCCCACCTTCCAAGTGTTGGGATTCCTGTGCCCCACATCTGGCTACATACACGTACACGTTGCTATGACGGTTCAGAAAAATCGGTCCTTACGCCATTCTGGCCAAACCTGTCTCCTCAAAGCCTCTGTGACCATCAGGCAGGCCAACACTTACCTGTGAGGGACCGCTTGTAGACTCCCTGCAGAATCGCCGCCACGCGGAAAAACGAGAAAGCCATGTAGAAGTTCCAGTTGTCGATGGGCGGGAGGCCCATGTGAAGACAGTACATCCTGAAATACTCCTCCGCCGTTGGGATGCCCAACTGTGTCACATCCTGGTCCCTGAACCCTGAGATAAGAGACAGAGCGGTCCCTCCGTGGTTGGTACCTACACTCTCCTACCACTAGCAAGCCTGGATTCTGAAAGCCACGATGCTCCTGAAAACCGATTTCACAGCTATGTGGCAGCTTGTGAGTCCAGTGGCTTCCTGTTCTAGCCGATGGCCTGAGGCAAGCACGGAGCTCCTATCTTACAAATTGGTCTCTCAAGGTTTCCAACCAAATTAAGAGTAAATAAAGGAATGTGGCCTCTGATTACCACAGCTCCCAGATAGATGCCATCCTCCACCAGACATTTGATCACAGACAGTCGTGGAGGAGGTGGCGCACACAACTAAGTGGAAACAGTGAGATCGTAACATTAGATGGTCATTGGTTGTGGTCATTTGGTCATTGAAACAAAGTATTGTTTCCAGAACAGACTGGGTGCGATGATACACGCCTGTAATGCCAGCACCTGGAAAAATGGAGGTAGGCGTGTCAGGAGCCTGTCTCAGGGCAGATAACCCAGAAACAAAAGACAAAGATAGAGACGCACACAGAATGGAAGGCGTAAGGTGAGCCTGGGCGCATCAGCAAGAGCTGAGGCAAGCTGGCAGTCCAGTTCCATGCCAGAGGGTCAGCTAGTGTGCTCGAGACTCAACCCCCCGGGGCAAAAGAAAAACTGGAAAGAAAAGAAGGTGTGATGGATGAAGGAAGATACATCCCATTCGTACCCCCACATTCCAGTGACACTGTTAGGCAAACTACTTGCACCCCGCTTTCCAGCCCAGCCCAGCCCAGCCGGCCACCACTGCAGCCAGTGCGTGCCCCCGGACCGGCTCCTACCTCTCAACATGGGAAAGCTGGACGGTAGGTAGTGTGCCAGGCAGCTGTAGGCCACGTCGGCAAAGGGGTCCCCTAAGGTAGAGAGTTCCCAGTCCAGGACGGCGAGCACCTCCGCCTTTTCGGGATGGAACATCAGGTTGTCCAGCCTACGAAGCCACAGAAGGCATGGAGGAGACAGCTGGGAAGACTCCCTCTGTCCCTCCGGGCTCACCCTCCACCCTGTGAGCAGTGCCTCAGCCAGCCGCTAGGGCTCCCAGGTCCTCTCCCTACCAGTCAGGAGCATCAGCGGGGGATGTTTAGTTAGCTGTTCTCCCCTCCCGAGGGCCACGGCTCTGGCCAGGAGCCACCCTCTCTGACGTTACCCCTTCTGGATTCATGCCTGCGAATCCTCTGACACACTTGCCCCTCCACGAAGCACCTGGCTTCTAACGAATGTCAAGCGGAAGAAGTGACGCTGCCGAGGGATCTCCAGGGTGGCGGAGGTCAGCGGAGGTCACAGGGCTTTTTTAGTACACTCAGCTTCGGAGACATGAGCTACCAGGTTAAGTCCCCCGTGACCCAGGGGCCACCATCCTGGCCAACCACAGAGTCACAGAGGATGGCCCGAGGAGGCCAGCCATCGGCAAAGCAAGCTCCTGCCAGAGAGCCACCCTGGTGGAGATGTGTTATCCTGCCCCAGCTGTCGGCTCCGGGGCCGTGGTGAAAGTCTGTTAAATGCAGTAGCTACAGGGGAGCATGCTGGCCCAGGCAGAGCCACTGGTTAGGAACTCCACGGTGGTTCCAGTCGGTTCAGCGGCCTCTCCTTTTAAACGCTGCAATGGCCTCCGAGTCCTGAGTGGACACTGACGCAGGCTTGATTTAAAAATAAACGGGACGGGTCTGGGGAGGGGCTCGGTGCTTATGAGCACATACTGCTCTTGCAGAAGACCCAAATTTGGGTCCCTGCACCCGGTGGAAGTCTGGCTCACAACCACCGGGCGCAGGACCTCACTCCTGTCTGGCCTCCATGGGCACCTGGACTTCACCTGCACACATAGACACTTCATCAAAAGTCAACGAAATCTTTAGAAGAAAAAATGACCCAACAAGACAGGGAACAGCACGGAGCCCCACGGGCCATCTTCCTCACAGAAGCCACAACTTCGGCTTGGCCGTTTTTTCCTCGAAGCTCTAACACACACACACACACACACACACACACACACACACACACACACCCCTCAGGCTCAGCTCACGGCCTCCACCCTCACTCTGAACCTTCTTTGAACTTGGCCTGTATTAGTCTCACGCTCTTCTGTCTCTCTTAGTGATGCACACACTTAAAATCCGCTGGTGGCATTCTCTCGATCCTGGGTAAACTTGCATAAATAGCACAGGCACTTATCCTTCGGGAACTGACTCTTTTCTCCTCAGCATGAACTGACTCTTTTCTCCTCAGCATGGTCCTCTTGAGATTCATTTAGGTTGACTCATGTAGAGCCAACCGGTTTATTTTATCAGCTAAGCAGAATCCCAGCACACCCCCAAGCCACACGGTTGGTTCATCATGTGCTACAAGGAGCAGCGGGCTGGCATCTTTGCCGAGACTCCTTGGAGGTGCCAGGCTGTGCTAGAGGGGAACCGCTTTGTCTGTTTTCCTGGCTTTAAGCTTTCAAATCCAGCAGTTTATGTTCCCGCCTCCTTCAGGGTGCCCTCGTCCCCGGAGCGGCAGGTGGAGCTCTCTTTGACAGTGTTACGTCTAAGGGGAGCACACTCTAAGAGCAGGGGTGCTTTTCCGGTGGTGTCTTCGGGTTTCCGCCAGAGCTGAGAGGCCTTTAGACCGCTGTTGGCTGTCTCCTGCCTGCTCTTGTGTTTAGTCACACTTGTGACACTTGTGGCAAAGACAAAAGCCATAAAATAGTTATGGCTAGTCATCACCCGTCCCTACCAAAGAGGGAGGTTTGCATGGGGAGGGGAGGTCTTCCAAGGTCCCAGGTAGAAGATAATGAAACAAATGCAAGCAAATTATCAAGTGGTTCGGGGGCCGAATAAGATGTGTAGCTCAGCCGGGCGGCGGCGGTGGCGCACGCTTTTGATCCCAGCACTCGGGAGGCAGAGCCAGGCGGATCTCTGTGAGTTCGAGGCCTGCCTGGGCTACAGAGCGAGATCCAGGACAGGGTCCAAAACTACACAGAGAAACCCTGTCTCAAAAAACAAAACACAAAAGAAAAGAAAAGATGTATAGCTCAAAGGCAGGCCTCCAGGAGCTGCTGAGAAGCAGAAAATGTTGACTGTGCCCTGAGTGCCTCAAGAGCAGAGTCCAGGGCAGCCATGGAAGGTCGGCTGGACACCCAGCTGGATGGAGGTGTACTGAGGTCTAGGGAAGGCAGAACTCTAGACTCAGCTCACACCCCAGGAAACCACATCCACTCCCTGACCTCCTTCAGTCTGGGCACAAGGTCAACACCCAACGCTGAGCCCACAGGAAGTGAACATGCCCTCAGCTACCTGATCTCGACACTGTTTTCACACCCAGCACAGCTCCTCCCCACAGGCACATGGGACAGTGTCTCTGCAGGCAGCTCTGGTGGCCAGAGGGGGCTGCTGTGGACCTTAGTGAGCAAAAGCCAGAGATGATGCTTGACCTCCTAAGAGGTCACGGTGTTGACAATGAGCAATGAGAAACCCTGACATCAAGGAAACACTCTGTGAAGGGATGACTCCCGTCTGTAACATCGACCATTGACTTGGTCTCCCCTGCACGGGCCTTGCCCATCAGTTTCCACATGGGATACCCTGCCGCCGCCGCCGCCGCTGCCTCGCCCCCCCCTCCCCCCAGGCTGTGTCTACCTGAAGTCACCATGCACCACTGTGGTTCTCTGTTGCCTGGGAAGATGCTGCGGCAGCCACTGGATAAGCCTCTCCATTGCTGGGATGCTGCTGCCGGTCTCCGCTGCTCGGTACTGCTTGGTCCAGGTCTGTACCTGGCGACGAATATAGTCCCCTGAGGGGAAGAGGGTTGGGACATGGCACGCCATTCCGACGGCCTTCAGTGCCCTGCGAGTTCAGCAGAGCAGTGAGAACATCAGCACTTCTGTGCCAGGGCTACACAGGGTCTCTCTGGGTGGCCCTGGCTGTCCTGGAACTCACTCTGTAGCCCAGGCTGGCCTCAAACTCAGAGAACCACCTGCCTCTGCCTCCCGAGTGCTGGGATTAATGGCGTGCGCCATCACCTGGCTCAATAAAATAAAACGTTTTAAATAGGAAGGAAAGAAGGAAGACATGGAAGGAGGAAGTCTATCTTAAATGCTATGATCAGCATTGGTAAGAAAGGATTAAACAGTTCAGGAAGAAAAAAGTGGCAAGGACAGAGTGAGTCCTTGATTAAGTCCATGATGTGTCTCACTCATCCAAGGACGAAATTAGTGGTCGGCAGTTAAGATCAGCCTGCGTTCACAAGGTGGGCGGGGTTGTGGGTCAGCACCCCTAACCACCCAGACCCTGGCAGCAGAGCTTGGCTTCGTGAGAGGAACTCTCGGTGGGGGGGTGGGGGTGGGCTGCCCCTGCACACCTTGCTTCCCGAAGCTGTCCAGGCCCGTGGCCCGCAGGTCCACACTGTGAATTCTGCACAGGACTTGGTTCATGGCCGTGTATATGGCTTGCCGCTGGCGGGGCTCCAAGCCTGGCAGCGAGGGGTCTTTGTAGATGATGCCTGGGCAGTACTCCATCAGGTAGAAGGGGGTGCCGATGATGCTGGCGGGGACACAGATGGGGTTGGGCGCTTCAGCGGCCGTCAGCCATGGTGCCCCCCCCCCTCGGTTTCTGTGAGGAGGGTTCGGGAGAGGGGCGGCGGCTCCCTCGCCTCTAAGTGCAAAGAACTGAGAGTGCCCATCCCCCACCCACCCCCCACGCCCGCCTGTGTGTGCAAACAGCCAGCACGCTCTCACTTCTCCTTGGCCCATGTGTCGAAACCACTGAAGAGGCTTTAACGGGATACTAACTAAGACCAAATTGTTGAAGAGGAGGAGTTCTGGAGTCATTCGGAACCGGCTTTACGTCCCACTTCCGCCCTTGACTAGCTGTGTATCCCAAGGAGACTTTCTAAGAAGCCTGTCTGAAGATTTCCGTCTGGTTCTTTTGAGACAAGGTCTCACGGCACAGCATAGGTTGTCTATGAACTCTAGATCCTCCTGCCTCAGCCTCCAGAGTGCTGGAATTACAGGCCTGTGTCATTGTGTGTGTGCGCGTGTGTGCGCGTGCATGTGTGTGTGTGCGCGTGTGTGCGTGTGCATGTGTGTGTGTGCATGCGTGTGTGCGTGCGTGCGTGCATGCGTGTGCATGTGTGTGTGTGTGTGTGTCTGTGTGTGTGTGTAAGAGCATACGTGAGGCGCACCACAGGGTCAGGTCTCTACTGTGTACAGCAGGCAGTTGGCCCACAAGCCTCGGGGATTATCCTGGCTCTGCCTCCCATCTTGCTGCAGGAACGCCGGGATCACAGGCACTCCCACTCTCCGGCCAGCCTTTACGTGGGTTCCGGGATTTGAACTCGGGTCCTCGTGCTGGGCAGCCAGCCCTCCGAGCCATCTCTCAGGCCCCAGTGATGAGTGGTGTCAATCTGTATGCTGTGACTATGTGTCGCTCTGATGGGTTGATAAATAAAGCTGTCTGGCCAATGGTGAGGCAGAATAGGGTTAGGCGGGACATTCTAACCAGAGAGGAGGAAGGGGAAAGGCAGAGCAGAGGAGCCGCCAGCCAGGGAGCAGCAAACATGCAACGGCACACAGGCAAAGCCACGGAACACGTGGCCACATCTAGAGCAGAAATGGGCTGAGTTTAAATGTAAAAGCTGGTCAGCAGTAAGTCTGAGCTGATGGCTGAGCAGTTTTAATTAATATAAAGCCTCTGTGTGTTTACTTGGGTCTGAGCGGCTGCGGACACAGGGAAACTTCCAGTTGTCTTTTCCCCTCCCGTTTTATGTTCTGTGCACGGCTGTGCTGCCTGTGCTGTGTCTGAGCACCACGTGCCTGTGGAAGCCACAAGGGAGTGTTGGATCCCCTGGGGCTGGAGTTACAGGTGGTTCCTTCTGCTTTTTCTCATCTGTAAAGCTTACCCAGTTTTAAAATGAAGAGAACAAATACACAGAGGTCCTCGTGCGGCATCTACTCACACACGGGGCCGCTGTCCGACAGCCCTCCTTGTCCTGATGTTTTCTGCCTCCTTATTTAAAGGCACTGAGGGCACATGTCCCACCTTGTGGTGTTCAGGTAATTTGCCGCCATTTATTTTATTTATTTATTTATTTATTTATTTATTTATTTATTTATTTATTGTTATTTCATGGGCATTTGTGTTTTGCCTATATGTATGTCTGGATGAAGATGTCAGCTCCCCCTGAAAATGGGATGACAGGCAGTTGTGAGCTGCCATGTGGTGCTAGGAATTGAACCCTGGACCCTGGAAGAGCAGCCAGTGCTCTTAACCTCTGAGCCGTCTCTCCAGCCCCCTGGCTTTCACGTCGTTAACCATCTGTTGTCAGGACTAGAAAGCACTTTACTGCTCTAAAAAGCGGTTCTAAAAATTATCCTGTGAGTCTGTCCTGACTTGAAACACATTCTTCTTTTGGGTTTTAATTTGGCGTGTGTGGGTGTCTTGCCCGCATGTATGTCTGCGCAGCACATGAGTGGCTGGTGCTTGCCGAGGCCAGAAGAGGACACCGGATCCCCTGGCACGGGAGTTACAGCTGTGAGCTGCCGTGTGCAGGCTCGGAATAGAACCCGGGTGTTCTGTGAGGCTGGCAGACGCTCTTAATCGCTGAGCCACCTCATCTCTCCAGCCCCATCAGAGGCATCTTCGGAAGAGCTAGCTCAGTCAGTAAAACGCTTGCTGCGCGCACATGAGGATCTGAGTTCGATCCCCAGAACTCACAGAAAACAAAAGCAAGCCCCAAAGCAGGTCTGGGGGTGGGTACCAGCGGCCACGGCACTGGGGAGGCAGGCAGGCAGGCAGGTCACCCGGGGATTTCTGGCCGGCCTAGAGAGCGTCAGGTCCCAGTGAGAGACCCTTTTTCAAACAAACAAGACGGCTCTTTAGGAACCACACTCAAGCTTGGCCTCCACATGCGTGTACACACACGTATTCACTCACGTTCACGAACATGCGTACACGCATAACATTCTTGGGAGTCAGCTATGGTAATCCCAGCACTGTGGAGGAGGCTGAGACAGAAGAATTGTGACTCAGAAGTCAGTCTGGGCTACATAGTAAGACCCTGCTTCAAAATAACTAACTAAATAAATAAAGAAATAAATAAACGGGCATGTAAATTACTCCACATATATGAATGGAACGTGTGGCAAATATTAACAGCATTTTAATCCGAAGTATAAATAGATGTCTCCGGTGCTGTGTTTTCTTTCAATTGTTCTGTGTGCTTGGAAATCTTCCTAATCAAATATTAAGGAAAAAGAGAGACTCAGCCGGGGGAATCTGCTTCTTATGAACAAACGGTGCTTGCTTAGCACGTACACAGCCTGGGTTCCATCCCAGCACCACGGAAACTGCGTGCTGCGTGCTGCATGCTGCATGCTGTAACCCTAGCCCTCGGGAGGTGCAAGCGCAGAGATCAGCCATTCAGTCATCCCTGGATACAACTGTCTCACAGACAGACAGACAGACACACACACACACACACAGAGTGCTACTGCAGTTTAAAAGAGAAGTGCAGGGCACTGTGGTACACCCCTTTAATCCCACCTCTCAGGAGGCAAAGGCCAGCCTAGTCTACATAGTTCCAGGATAGCCAGAGCTACATAGAGAGACCTTGTCTCAACAAACAAACAAACAAAACATTTTAGACCGCAATAAAAAAAAAAAAAACAAAAACAAAAGCAAGCAACATGAAACTCAGTGGACTCTGTGGTGTGTGTGTGTGTGTGTGTGTGTGTGTGTGTGTGTGTGGTGTATATACTGTTTAGTCATGAAAGGGTCTCTCTATGTAGCCTCCTGCCTCTGCCTCCCAAGTGCTGGGACTACAAATGTACCACATTCAGCAACGTGGGTATGTATTTTTGGAATGCTAAGAAAGCTATTTTGGATTTTTGGATGTCTTAGGGCATCTGGGGGAGGTGGCTGCAGCTGATTCTCTCAGCTCTAAGGAATGGGCTCTTGAGTTAACCAATGGGCTTTTCTCTCCTGTAGCCTGAGGACACAATGGGAAAATCCACAGATCTTTACCTTGAGTCTTCACAGAGGTCAAGGACAGTGGGAACAGGGACACCAGCATTCCCAAGGGCTTTCATTATCCTGCCAGAACAAATGAAAACACATCGTTGTGGGCAAATTGCTTTTCTTATTTAAAAACTAGTACATTGTTGGGATGGGTTCAGTTGGTACAGTGCCTGCCACACAAACACAGAGACACGTGTGTAGATCCCTAGAAGCCATGTCAAAAGCTGAGCATGGCAGCATGTGCCTACCCCAGCCTGAGGCTGTGGTTGGGGTGAAGACAGGCAGATGGCTGAACTCATTGACTGGCATGGCTTCAGGTTTACTGGGAGGCCTTTATGTCAAAACATTAAGGTGGATAAGCCACAGGGCAGTGCACACCTATAATCCCAGCCAGCACTCAGGAGGCAGAGGCAGGCGGATCTCCAAGTTTGAGTCAGGCCTGGTCTATATAGCGAGTTCCAAGCCAGCCAGGGCTACATGGTGAGACCCGTATCACAAAACAACAACAACAACAACAACAACAAAACAAAACAAACAAACAAACAAAAAAACAGATGGCTTCTGAGGCTAAGAGCACTGTCTGTTCTTGCAGAGAACTCAGGTTTGGTTCCCAGCACCCACATGGCAGCTCACAACTTTCTCTAACTCCAATTCTAGGGGCTCCAACACCTTCTTCTGGCCTTTGCAGGCACTGCATGCATATAGTGCACAGACATTTGTGCAGGCAAAACACCCATACACTTAAAAAAAATCATAAAGGTGGAGAGTGACTGAGACAAGATACCTGACTTGGGCCGGGCGGTGGTGGCGCATGCCTTTAATCCCAGCACTCGGGAGGCAAAGGCAGGAGGATCTCTGTGAGTTCGAGGCCAGCCTGGGCTGCCAAGTGAGTTCCAGGAAAGGTGCAAAGCTACACAGAGAAACCATGTCTCGAAAAACCAGAAAAAAAAAAGATACCTGACTTGGGCCTCTGCATACACGCACATGTACAGGCACACCAAACACACATGTGCACATACCACACACACATATACACAACATATAACACATGCAATAAAATTAAATTAAGAATAGTATGTTGGGGGTGGGGCTGTACTTCAGTGGTAGGCTCACATAGTATACACAGGCCCAGGGTTCCATTCCCAGTGTGGCAGAAGAGAGGGAGGGAGGGGTGGTGGGAGGGGAGAGGGGGGAAGGAGGGAGGGAGGGAGTCTATATCAAGCACAGGAGTGCGCCTGTGACCCAGCATCAAAGTCAGAAAGACAGAACAAGAGAGGCCAGGATGTCCCATTCTCCTTGGGTCCCACACTTGCCCTGTCTCACATACATTCACTGCAGGGGAAGCAGGAGAGGAGGAGCAAGTCATCCTTGAGAGACTCCAGCCTGGGGTTCCAACGGCTTTGCCCCTCTTCTTTAAGAGATCTGGAGAGAGAATTCTGTACTATGTGTGTTTAAACTGTCCTGGTGGCACAGGTCTGGAATCCTAGCTATTAGGGAAGCTGACTTGGGCAACCTGGAGACCATGGCTGAAAGAGTACATGGTCATGCCGGACTGGTGGCGCATTTATGTGGGTTCCAGGGAGTGGACTCAGTTCACTAAACCTGTGCAGCAGAAAAATCCTGCCCAGGGGAAACAAAACAAAACAAACAACAACTTCTTTTGAAAAGGGCTGGGAAGCACGCCTTTAATCCCGGCAGAGGCAGACAGATCTCTGTGAGTTCGAGGCCAGCCTGGTCTACAGAGTGAGTTCCAGGACAGCCAGGGCTACACAGAGAAACCCTGTCTCGAAAAGTTTTTTTTAAAAAAAGGGGGGATGCGGTGGGAAGGGGAGGCTGAGAAGTTAGCTCAGTCAGATATATGGCTTCTGCACTATCATAAGCACCTGAGTTCAAATCCCAGCACCCATGTAAAAAGCCCAGCGCAGTGGTGCATGCTGGTAATCCCAGAGCTGGGAGGGGGAGACAGGTAGATCCCCGGGGCTCGTTGGCCAGTCAGCCAACCCTAGTCACTAAGACCAGGTCCCAGTGAGAGATTGTGTCAAAAATCCAAAGGGCAGTGAGGATCCAGACCTAAGGCTGGCCTCTAGCTTCCACATGTACACACACACAAACATGCACACGCTTGTGCATACCCCACATAGACAAATAATTCATTGAGATCATTTAAAAATAATTTAAAGTAAGAAAGAGTGGGAGTGATGAGTAAGGCCCAGGCAAGAGAATCAGGAGTTCAAGGTCATCCTGGGGTAAGTCCGATGCCAGCACAGGCTACATGAGGCTGTCTCAGGAAGGGAAGAGAGAGAGAAAGAAAAAGAGAAAAACTGGTTAGTTGGGGGGCTCAGGCAGGAGGATCAGTTGGGTGCAGGAGTTAGAGACCAGCCTGGGCAGCACAGTGAGACCCCCTTATTACACCAAACACAGAACAAAAGTAGGCAACGCCGGGCGGCGGTGGTGCACGCCTTTAATCAAAGCTACACAGAGAAACCCTGTCTTGGAAAGCAAAAAAAAAAAAAAGAAAGAAAAGAAAAAAGGTGGGTAACATGTTCACATCTGGTGGAGACTGATTATCACAGTTTTAAAAGCTTCAGGGCAGTTGGGCATAGTGGCACATGCCTTTTGTCCTGGCACATAAGAGGCACAGGCAGGTGGATCTCTGTGAGTTCAATGCTAGCCTAGTCTATACAGCCATTGAGTTGGGGATACACAGTGATACCCTGTCTCAGAACGAAAGCCGGGGTTAGGTGAGGCTGGAGAGATGGCTCAGTAGTTGAGAGCACTGAAGAGGGTAGCTCAGAGCTTGCTTTGGCAAAGGACCCAAGTTCAATTCCCAGCACCTACACGGCAGCTCACAACCATGTGTAACTCCAGTTCCAGGGAAGCCAGCACCTTCTGACTTGCACAGGTATGTGGTAAATGGACATACATCCATGCAGGCAAAACATTCATACGCATAAAATAAAAAGAGTGTGTATTGCTATGTTCTTCCGGAGGACCAAGTTCAGCCACCAACATCCACATGACAGCTCACAACCACCTGTAACTCCAGCTCCGGGGGACCTAACACCCTCTTCTTGCCTTCATGGGCAGTCCCCCCGCCACACACACACACTTAAATATAAAATGTTTCTTTAAAGGAGGGAAAGTTGGGGCTGGGGATTTAGCTCAGTGGTAGCTCGCTTGCCTAGCAAGCTCAAGGTCCTGGGTTCAGTGCTCAGCTCTGGAGGGGTGGGGGGAGAAAAAGAAAGAAAGGAGGGAGAGACTTCGGGGCGGTCTCACTGAGGCTGCCTTGACAGTTTAGGACTGAGCTTGTGTGCTGGGGACACCAGCTGGACAACCACCCTCTGACCCCCAGAAACATACCTGAACTCCCTCTCTATGGCATGGGCAGAGGGAAGGAGGGTCCCTGGGGGTTTCTTCCTCAGAACCAGCTGGCGGTCAGCCAGCCTGATGAAATACGTTGGATTTGACTGTCCATGGTCAAACTGAAGGATCTCCATGGGCCCTGCAGGTTTAACAATACAGAACACTCAGAGGGGATCCGGAACCCAGATCTGGACAGACGGGAACTCCTTCTTCCCAGTGAGGTGTGCCTCTGGGATGTCTGATTTCCTCCTGTACGGTACCCAGAAAGAGACGATGCACCCCCCCCACCCCAGGGTACGACGACTGAGCCCCAGGCTTATACACTCAGAGCCACACGCTGTTGCAGGGCAGCCAAGGCCACCTCCTTAACACAGCGGTCACCTCTTCTCTCTGTTGGGTGTATTGCCCCTTGCCAGCTCCTGCCTAGTGAACACGGACCCTTGGCTTCTGTTTATCGGTCCCAGCTGTCATTGCAACACATCTGGCCCCGTGGAATGTCCTATGCCTGAGATCAAAAGTGCCGTTGTATGTCCCTCACCACGTCCTTCCAAACCACGCCTGACACTGACGTGACAGCTGAGAGGAGCCGTGTAGAGCCAAAGCTGCCACAGGAGACCCACTTTCCCAGCCTCTAGGCTAAGGTCTGCGGCTCTTTTGCAGGCTCCAGGGAGAGGCAGACCTCATCCACCCCAGCTGCATAGTAAGATTTGTTCCACTTGGCAGGAGAGTGAGCAGGCCTGGGAGTTGGCCGTTGGCTGGCATGGTCTAGGGGGTTCTTCAGCTCTCTGGGTGTGCTGCCAAGAAACCCAAGGCTAGGAAACAGCATACTGCGAAACTATAAATAAGAGCCTTCGAGAGGACCAGGCTGGGGGAAGGAAGGGACTCACCAGGAAAGTTTTCAAAGCTCTGAGATGCCATCTTTCAGAGGGCAGAATACAGAGAACAAGAGGACCGGGGAAGAGGAGTCGCCTTGCCACTTTTTAAATCATGCAGCCTTTTTTTTTTTGGTGGTGGTGGGGCCATAACCAGGGCCTCACCCATGCTAGGTTAAGTGCTCTACCACTGAGCTGGACTCCCAGTCTCTAAATTCATATAACATACAGTCGCCGTCTCAAAAGTCAGAACGGCTCACTGCACAATGCATCTCCAAGCTCCCTCCACCTCGGTGGCGAGTCTGCGGCAAAGGCTGCCCCACCAGACTAGGAGTACTGCGGTGGGAGGAGCCATAACAGCACCCACACAGTCCACCAGGGTGGGAAGTGACAACCACGGTGTGTGGAGAGGACCCCTAAGCAGGAAAGCTTCCCTACCAGTGCCGTGGGTCCCCAGCAAGCCCTTCAGGTATTTCTCCAGGGCATCCTTTGGAATCTCCATGGCCTTCCTCACAGGACGAGTGTTGGGGATACCCCCACACAACGGGAACCCCAGAAGGGCTTCCAACTCCTTCACCGCTGTCTCGGGATGGTCAACCTCGTTTTAGAAAAAAAAAAAGTCACAACTTGTTCCCATCAGCCTGGCCTTCAGCCTGCCTGTCTCCAAGAGGGCCACACCTTAGAGAACAGTGGTTCAAAACCTCCCTAATGCTGTGCTCCTTTAATAAAATTCCCCGTGTCGTGGTGACCCCCAACCAGAAACTTTATATTGCTGTTTCATAACTGTAATTCTGCCACTGTTATGAATCGTGACGTAAATATCTGATATGCAGGATATCTGATGTGTGACCCCCGTGAAACGGCCATTGGGACCCACCCCCCCAAAAGGGATTGTGACCCACAGGTTGAGAACCACGGCCTTAGAGGGAAGTGCCCAGAAGTTGGTTCTCAGACAATGGCCGCCCGAGCCTTTGCTCGGCTCAGAGGAAGCACAATGAGTTTCCTCTTCCATCTAACCCCGAGCCTCGCCTTCACAGGAGAGTACCGTCCACAGGTTCTCAAGAGGCCGGGATGGGGACACACCCTACCATCTGGGAAGCTACGCTAGGAGGATCCGGAGCTCAAGGCTGGCCTGGGATACAAAGAGACGATCTAAAACAAATGAACAAACGAAAAGGCCTGTATCATTCTTGCACAGAGGGCAGAGGGCTGGGCTGGAATGGTGGCTCTGTCTCTGCGGCCTGTGAGTTCAACAGTGAAAACCCAGATGAACAAAACTGGCTGGGACACCCCCCATCGCACATGGCGTCCAGGCGTCACGGCCATGACCTAAAGTGACCCATGTGGCTGGTGGCTCCTGGCCTTCCCATCTAGAAAAGCTTTGCTCAGACAGTCTGCGCCAGACAAAGGCCACTTTCCTCACGTGGCCTCCTTCCCACACTGCAGAGAGGAGCAGCAAGTTACAGATTTCCTAATTAGCCCGAAGCAGGATGACTGCTCGAAGGGAGTCACCAAGGAGAGCTGCAGGCACAAACAGGAAAAGATCACCTGGCCATGCCCGTGCTAATTAATCCTGGTGGTTCAAGGGATGGCCAGGATTACCTTAATGGTGTGAATGCCCAGGCTGGCGGCTGCTTTCAGATTGGGTCCCAGGTCATCCAGGAAAATGGCCTCTGAGGGTTGCAGGTTCAGCCGCTGCAGGCACAGCTGATATATCCTGAGGTCTGGCTTACAGACACCTTCCAGGCAGGACTCCACCACCTGGGGGAGAGAGGGGGGCGGCCCTGGAGGTGCAGCTCCCACAAGCACACGGGCACAGGATTGAGACAAAGGAGATGGCACAGGGTTTTTTACTCTAACAGGAAGGGTTGTTCTGTAAAAGGATGCTGCCTTCTTTTTTTTTTTTTTTTTTCTTTTTTTTTTTTTTTTTTTTTTTTTTTTTTTTTTTTTGGTTTTTCGAGACAGGGTTTCTCTGTGTAGCTTTGTGCCTTTCCTGGAACTCACTTTGGAGACCAGGCTAGCCTCGAACTCACAGAGATCCGCCTGCCTCTGCCTCCCAAGTGCTGGGATTAAAGGCGTGCGCCACCACCGCCCGGCTGGATGCTGCCTTCTTAAAGGGAGGGACTGGAAAGCCGGAGGACGCAACTCGAGGGTCACACTTAATGCCAACCCCAAGGAAAGGAGCCGTGAACCTCACAACCGCCGGTCATGTTGTGGGAAAGGCAGGTAGGACTCAGGTCCTCAGCTTCTAAGGAAAGCACCTTTACCCTTGGAGCCATCTCAGAGACAGCAGTGAGGTACTATGGGATGGCACCAATTTGGAGGTCAGCATCAGACATGAGGTAGAGAGAGAGTCAGAAACCACATGGCGTGTGAGGGCTGATAGGGATGTAAATGCAGGTGAGGGCTTGAACGTGCGACGTAAAGCGGTCTCCACCTCATCAGTGCTTGGCTATGAGCACAAGTGTGTTGCAAGAGCCCGTTTTTGCTGGATGTGGTAGTGAATGCCTTTAGTCCCAGAACTTGGAAGGAAAGGCAGGAAGATCTGTGTGCATTCCAGGCCCAGACTGGCCTATATAGCAAGTTCCAGCTTGCCAGGGCGATATAATGAGAACCTTTTTTTGTTGTTATTGTTTGTTAACACACACACACACACACACACACACACACACACACACACACACACACGCAGGTGGATCTCTGAGGGAATTCCAGGAGAGCCAGGGCTATATAAAGAAACCCAGTCTCGAAAAACAAACAAAACAAAACAAAAAATCAACAACCCCCCCCCCCCCCGAACAAACAGAAAAAAAAGACACAAAATAAAAATAAAAGACCATTTTAAACTTATTACATCTAATATTATACCTAAACCTAATTTGGACAGGTGTGTAGAAAAAACAAAACAAAATAAAACAAAACAAAAAAAAACCACTTACTGGAGATTGCTAGCAGACAGCATTTAAAGTTGTACCCAGGCTGTCTTCATCACATCCATCACCTTGTACTTACCACGTCAAACTGTTTCCGGTCCAGGGGCAAAAAGCTTTTCCCATTGGAGAGACAAAAGTTATTGGTCAAGATTGCGGTCTGAAGGCCTCCCGCTCTGATCTGAGAGATGGCCTGTGTCATCACTGGGAATGGCTTGGCCACTGTTTCACTGGTCAGCAGAGAGAAAAATGAATCCACAGGCACGGAAGCCTTTGCCTGGAACAGGAGAGGAGGCAGGAGAATCGGCAGGCATTAGAGTGTAGTGCCTCATGGTCTACCGGCAAAACCCTATTCCCAGCATCCTCCAGCTGCCGGGATGGAAGAGGCCAGCATAGGCTGGCTGCCCACGACTTTAGGGTTTCATTTGTATTTTCAGAGTTCTCAGCATGTTGGGCAGACAAGCCCCAAATGCCTGGAGTCAAGTGACTTTCCTTCCTCAGCCTCCCTAGTAACCAAGACAACTGGTATATGCCACTGGCCCTGGCTATCTGTCAGTCTTTAAAAACTCATGTAGAAGCTGGGCTTTAATTCAACCCTGGGAGGTGAAGGGGGGGGGGCAGTCTCAGCTTTGATGTTAGCAAGGGTGGCAGAGAGACCCCTTCTCACACCCTGCTCAAACAAGAAAACAGAAAAGCAAACCCTTTGGGTTAGAACCAGAGTTAGAAGAGTTAAAATAGCCAGGGATGTATCCCCACTCTGGTCACGAGAGTTCTTCTTTCCACTCTTGGATTACCAGTCAAAAAAGTCAGACCAACAAAAGAGGATACATTAAGCCGGGCAGAGGTGGCCTTTAATCACAGCACTTGGGAGGCAGAGGCCAACCTTGTCTACAGTGTGAGTTCCAGGGCAGCCTAGGCTACAGAGAAATCCTGTCTCCAAACAGAACAAAAAAAAGAGGATACATTAAACTTTAAAGCCTGTTCATCAGATGTCATTTATAAGTAGTAATCTACTGGATGGTTTTGTGTTGTACTTTGCATCAACCTTATGAACTTTAGTTTCTGAACAATTTTAGGGTCTTTTAAAGATTTTATTTAAGTATTTTATTATATGTGTATGGGTGTTTTGCCTGTATGTATATATATACAGATATGCACCATGTGTTGCCTGGAGCCCTCAGGGCCCAGAAGAGGGTGTTGGAACCCCAGAAGTGGAGTTATAAATGGTTGTGACTATGTAGGTGCTGAGAATTGAACCCAGGTCCTCTGCAAGAGCAGCCAGTGCTCTGAACTGCTGAGCCACCTCTCCAGCTCAATTTTCTTTGTTTTTAAATTCTAATCTGTGTGTGTGGGGGTTTTGCAAACACTAGGATTCAAAATCTGCAAATGCCAAGTCTCGTGGGCCCAGGTCCATTTTATAATAGCTGTACTGAAATGTAACTAATACAGCCAGTCTGCCGCGGTAAGGTGCGCAGGTCTACAGCTCTTCTTTGTTTTTGAGACAGGTCTCACTATGAAGCTATGGCTGGCCTGGCACTCACAGAGATCCCGCCGCCCTAGCCTCCCCAGAGCTGAGGCGAAAGGTGTGCACCATGCTCAGCTGTTTAATTTTGCTCAGTCCTCCTCCCTTAGCCTCCTGAGTGTTGGGAATAGACAGATGGGCTACTACATCCAGATAATAGTTTGTTTGTTTTGTTTTTTAAAAAGATTGATTTATTTATTATGTATACAGTGTTCTGCCTGCATGTATCCCTGCAGGCCAGAAGAGGGCACCAGATCTCACTACAGATGGTTGTGAGCCACCATGTGGTTGCTGGGAACTGAACTCAGGACCTCTGGAAGAGCAGTCAGTGCTCTTAACCTCTGAGCCACCTCTCCAGCCCCCCAGATAATAGTTTTTAAAGTCACAAAGTCACATAACCATCACCATTAAATGAGAACTTACTACCCTAAGAGAAACCAGCCCAGGAGCAATTTCTCCATTTTCTCTTCCTAGAAACCTAACGGTGCTTTTTGTAGCTGCAGACTTAAACAACATGGCACCTCACCAGCAGGAACTCAGTGTCACCACTCGACCTTTGACTTGTTAGCATAGTTTTGAGGTTTACTGTTGTTTTTAGTATTTTTTTAAGTACATTTACTTATATGTGGGTGTGCAAGTGGCATCTTAACACTTGTGGGTGTCAGAGCACAACTTCCAAGAGTCAGGTTCCTCCCTCCATCACTTTGATTCCAGCAAGTGAACTCAGTTCATCAGGCTTGGGAGCAAGCACTTTTGCGGGCTGCGCTTTCTTGCAAGCTCCACTGTGAATTTTTTTTTTTTTAGTTTTTCGAGACAGGGTTTCCCTGTTTCGTGTTTTGGTGCCCATCCTGGATCTTGCTCTGCAGACCAGGCTGGCCTCGAACTCACAGAGATCTGCCTGCCTCCGTCTCCCGAGTGCTGGGATCAAAGGCGTGCATCACCACCACCACCACCACCACCACCACCACCACCACCACCACCACCCGGCAAATATTTTTAAGCATGTGACTCGGCAGCATTAGACACACTTTCATTGGTGTCCACCATCATACTGTCCTTCCGTGGAACTTATTTACTATTTTTCAAATTGTATTTCAGTGGAACTACGAAGGTTATAGAAGTTACTGTAAATGAAAAGCTTAGAAGAGTGCACAGTGTAGAGAAGATGGTCAATGTTTATTGATTTAATAAGCTTATGGCTCAAGCCATTGTGCTGATGGCTGGTGTTTCAGTGTCTACTGTAGCTTACGGGAAAGGGCACAGTTATTTATTCATACTCAAACTCAAAGCTGGAATGCCCCGGCATGGAAGGAAGAGCTTACAAACAGAAAGACAGGCTATTAGGTTTTCATTTTCGTACATTCAAATCAATATACAGCAGAAGGCTAGCATAGTCGAGGCAAAAAGGAAAATATAAAAAAGCTAGACACGGAGGCTCAATGCCTGTAACCTAAGTGCCTGGGAGGTGGATGCAGGAGGATTCGGAGTCCACAGTTATCTTGGGCTACAGCGTGAGTTCAAGGCTGCTGTGGGCCACCTGCCTTGTCTCAGCGGCCCTTCCCCGAAAAAGGAGAAGAGACAGAAACAGGGAGAGAAATGTTCACCACTCACGATTTCAGAGCACACTCTCCCGAATTCTTCCAAGAAGGCCTCTGTCGTCATCTCTCCTCTCATAAACCTCATCCAGGGTCCGCTGTCGCCGTCTCTGATCAAGGCCTTCATTATAGTCCCAGAAGGAACACGATTCTGCACCTCCCATTCTGTAGGACACAACATTCACAGAATGGGGAACCAGAAATGGCTGGGGCATGGGGAGCGTGGGAGTGACAGCCCCCGGTCCTGTGGCATCACTGTGGTGGCTGCAGGTACTCCCGGGACGTCTGGACTCTCACTTTGACATCAGGAGGGGGCAGGACCTAACACAAACAGGGTGCAGGGCTGCTCTGGGCCCAGCCCAGGGTGCAGAGGCCAGAAAAGGACATCTGGTCCTCTGTAGCCGGAGTGGCAGGTGGCTGTGAGCCATGGGGCTGGGAACGGAACTCACGCACGCCCTCTGCAGGAACAGAAGGTGCGCCTTACCACCCAGCCACCTCTCCAGCCCCTATCTTGTGTTTTGAAGCACCTTTTCTGAGAAAGTGGAGCCCGCGTCTTGAGAATACTTGGCAATATGGGAAGGTAGAGAGAGAGACGCAAGGGCCAGCTTCAGAACCGTTGTCGGGGAGCGTACGCACGCAGAGCACAGCGAGGCCTCACACGCAAGGCTTCCTTAGCGCCCAGCACTCTGAAGGGCACAGCCTTTCTGTGCGTCCCAGAGTTGGCAAGCACGTGAGGAGTCTGGCACCCTCATGTGCTGGCCTCGGATGTAAACAAGTGCAGCCTCTGGCAAGCAATTTGGCAGTTTCGGTCAAAATTCCTCAATGCGTGTTTGATGGCTTCATTTCACTTCCAGGAATCTCTTCCAGGTATATTCACAAAGCAGGAGAAGGTTCTGTACAAGTGCACGGCATTGCTGGGAAAGGAGAGTTGGCAAGGTTCGTGTGTATGGACAAAGGGCTGGTCGAGTCAGTTATGCTTATGGCTCAGGGGCCACGTCAGTCTCTCTGGCTTCTCGGGTTTTGTTTCTCCACTGAGATGGAACACGAAGCGAGCATCCTATGAGAGGTGCACCCTAGCCTCCTTCCTACCTGCTGAGTCTTCCTGGAATGCAGCCATACCTGTGCTTAGGTGACTAGCTCAGAAACTCACTCGTGGCGGACGTGGTACAGCTCGTAAAACTGACCCAGTCCTCCAAGGAAGAGCTTGCTCACCTTGGGAGTAAACCTACGCCTACTGACGTGAATGTGTACGGAAGGGGAAGGGCAGGGGGCGGGGCGAGGGCTCCATGTAGAGTGTGTGCTTAGCACGTACAGGACCTGCCCAGATCCCAGCACCATGAAAAAGAAAAGCTGGCAAAATAGCCTACCAGGTAGAGAAAAAAGGGAGAGAACAGTCTCTACAGGATGCTCTAATGTGTGCGTGCATGTACACATTTTCTACTACACTGTCCGGCGTCGATGGATAAGGTCGTAGATACAAGTGTTCTCAGGGAAAACAAAAAACTTTTCTCAATGTAACTACTCACAGAATTCTGAGACCAACTAGAAACGGAGGGCACAGCAGCAAGTTTCCTTTGCACTTACATGCTCTCCCTTATTTGTGTGTGTGTGTGTTCGCACACACATGTGAAGTCAGGGTGACAACCTCTGGTGTCATCCTGGGGAATGCCATCCATCTCCTTTAAGACAGGGCTCTCCCTGACTGGAGCTCACTAATCAGGCTAAACTGGCTAGCTATCCAGCCCAGGGATCCTCTGGCCTCTGCCTACCCCATGCGGGGATCACCAACACAGGCCACCACACTCAGCATTTTCCCATGGATTCCAGGGACATAGCCCAGAGTCTCGTGCTTCTGAGACAAGCACCTCATCTACCGAGCCCCCTCCCCAGCCACACACTCAATATTCATTTAGCCTGAGTAGGAAATAAATGAGGTTGGTACAATCGGGTCTATAGCCCAGGCTGACCTCCAACTCACTCTGAGCCCAGGCTGGCTTTGAACTCTCAGTGATCTTCCTATCTCAGTCTACCAAATGTCAGTATTACAGATATGAACCACTCTATCTGGTTAGAAAAGAATTTCCTTTTTGTTGTTTTGGTTTTTCAAGACAGGGTTTCTCTGTGAAGTTCTGGCTGTCCTGGATCTCGCTCTGTAGACCAGGCTGTCTTGGAACTCACAGAGATCCGCCTGCCTCTGCCTCCTGAGTGCCCGGCTGGTTTTGCCTCTTTCTTCACTCAGTTCAGCTTAAATGAGTTAGTTAATCTCTAAGGTTTAGAAATGATAAACATAGACTTGTGCTGGGTTAGTTTTATGTTGAGTTAATTCAAGCTAGGGTCATCGGGGAAGCAAGAACCCCAGTTACGAAAATGCCTCCATCAGACTGTTCTGTGGGTGTGGGGGTTTGAAAGAAAATGGCCCCCAAAGGCACTAATGGGAGGTGTGGCCTTGCTGGAGTGGGTGTGGTCACTGTGAGTCACTGTAAGTGAGCTACCCAATTGGATGTTTTCCTTTGTAAGAGTTGCCGTGGGCAGGGCAGTGGTGGCACACGCCTTTAATCCCAGCACTCGGGAGGCAGAGGCAGGCAGATCTCTGTGAGTTCGAGGCCAGCCTGGTCTACAGAGCGAGATCCAGGAAAGGTGCAAAGCTACACAGACAAATCCTGTCTCGAAAAAAAAAAAAAAAAAAAAAAAAAAAGAGTTGCCGTGGTCATGGAGTCTCTTCACAGCAGTAGAAACCCTAACTAAGATAAGTTGGTACCAGGGACTGGGACCATGTTTTTATTTAGACGAATTTGGACTTTGGAGTTTGGGTTAGGAAACAGTGGAATGCTTTAAGCAGTGCTTAATGGGCCAGACTAGTAGGAACAGGGAAGACAGTGGTGCTAAGAGTGACTTGAACTCTGGGGGGATGGCTAGCTCAAGAGGTTTAAGAGGAGAAGGCTAGTCTGTTGCCTAGAAATCATTCTTGGGATATTTTGGGAAAGAATGTGATTAATTTTTTTTTTTTTGCCCTTGTCCAAAAAGTTTGCCTGAGACTAAAGTGAAGAGTTTTGAATTAATTCCCTTGGCAGAGGAAATCTCAAAAGAGCCTAGTACAGACTCTGTTGTATGGTTACTAGTGGTAACTCTAGTGAAGACATAGAATGAAAAGGAGTAAGCTGAGCAAACAAAAATACAAAACGTACAGATTGAGAACAGGGGCACCAGGAAGTGGAATGGAGCTAAATCCTGTGCCAAGGAGACAAATAGATTAAGAAATGGAATAAAGTGAGTGGTGATCTCAGGGTAAGATCCCACCCAGCTAAGTTTCCAACTTTTGAAAAGGAATTAAAGAAAAGATCAGAGCCGGGTGTGATAGCTCACACCTTTAATCCCAGCACTGGCAGATCTCTGAGTTTGAGGCCAGCCTGGTCTACAGAGCAAGTTCTAGAATAGCCAAGCCTAGGCAGTGAAGGTGGAAAACAGAAAGCTGGTTACGATGTAATTGAACTTGAATGAGGGCGTCATGTTCCAGCCCTACTAAGCAACAGAACTTGGCCGCTTCAGCCACATGGTTCTGGAGTTAAGGACAGAAGTAAGGGTTATAGAATCTCCATTCATGACTAAGGAAATTAGCTGATGCCAGGCATGTGTCAGGGGTATCCCTGAATGGAGGCCAAGGGAGGTCATTGAATGAAGCTGTGAAGTTGAAGCCTGATTGCCTTGGAGACCCCACGATGTTGGAGATGCCAGAGACAGGGGATACCTGCTGAGGAGAGCTGCTAACAGGGAGTGGAACCAGCCCCAGAGAAAGAAGTGGGTTGCAGTCAACAAAGCTGAAAAGAATTGGCGATCTGACGAGCGTTTGACATCAGACATGGAGATGCAGACTTTGGAGTTTGCCCAGCTGGGAGTTAGTCTTGCTTTGGTCCATTACTTCCTCCCTATGCCCCCTTTCCTACATTTTGGAATGGTGATGGATATCCTGAGCCATTATGTGTTGGAAGCGTGCGATCTAATTTTTTATTTTAATTTTACAGGGGACTACAGGTAAGAGATTGCATGAATCTCAGAGGAGACTTTGAACTTTAGACCTTTAAATAAGTTGGAGACTGTTGTAGACTATGGGGACTTTTGAAGTTGGACTGAGTGCATTTTTGCATTATGATATGGCTACAAGGCTTTGGGGGCCAGGAAGTAGAATGTGGTGATTTGAAAGAAAATGGCCCCCAAAGGGAGTGGCACTAACGGGAGGTGTGGTTTTATTGGAGGAAATGTGTCACTGTGGAGGCGGGCTTTGAGGTCTCATATATATGCTCAAGCCAACAGCAGCATCTCAGACCACTTCCTACAAGATGTTGAACTCTCAGCTACCTCTCCAGCACCATGTCTGCCTACACGTTGCCATGGCCCATCATGATGATAATGGACTGAACCTCTGAACTGTAAGCCACCACCCTAATGAAATGTTTTTCCTTTATAAGAGTTGCCGTGGTCATGGTGTCTCTTCGCGGCAATAGAAACCCCGCCTGAGACAGCAGGCAAGTCTGTGGGGACGTTTTCTAAACTAGGGACTGATGTAGCAGGGCCCCGCCCACTGTAAATGGTGCCACCTCTGGGCTGGCTGATGGTCCACTGCTTCGGTTCCTGTCTTGAGTTCCTGCCCTGACTTCCCTCCATGATGGACTCTGCCTGGGACACGGAAGTCAAATAAAGCCAACTGCCCGCCACCCCAAGTTGCCTTTGGTCATGGCGTTTATCACAACAATTAGAAGCGGGTGAAGACAGGACCGCAACAAGAAACCTGTTTTCCTTGCATTGAAAACCCAAGTGTGTGGTCCACACGGCAGGCAGGGGAGGGGCCCTGGAACCTTTGGGTTCTCCTCTCCTCCCTTCTTCCTCCATGTTTTCCTGCAGTGATGCGAACAGAGCCAGGGCCTTGTGAGTGCTGGGCCAACATTCTACCGCTGAGCTACATCCCAGCCCCAGGACTGGACCCCCAGGTGCTTCATGTGTCTTTTCCATTCAAGCCGGGGCCTAGTCAACCAAAGCCTGTGCCAAATCTAACCGCTGCCGGTTTTGCTATGGCCGGTCGGCCTGAAAAGGGCTTTACCTTCCAAGGAAGCGGAAAAATAACACAACAAAATGAGTGCAGTGTGACACGTGAAAATCCATCCCATCAGCGCCTGGGGGACTGCAAGCCACGCCTTCACTCGCCGCCATCCCTGGCTGCTCTGGCTCTCTAGTGGCAGCCATTCAGGCGTTTGCAGCAGAAACCTGATGGCCCTCAACACCTGAAGTCTTTACCTTCCGGCTCCTTTTTGGAAATCCCAGGCAGTCTTTGACTTAAGCTGTGAGCTCACAATGAAGTCATGCGGTGTACAACAAAAACCCCAGGGCACACAAAGGCTTGAGTGTTGGCTGTGGGGAGGTGCAGGGATGCACCAGGTCAGCTTTAGTTTTGTAGCTTCGATGGCTGAGAATTTCGCTTGTGTGCTTTCTCTCTGTCTATTACTTGTTTTGCTCATTTTGAGGGAGGAAAGGCTTACTTGGCTCACAGTTTCCGAGGCTTCAGTTCATGGGCAGGAAGGCATGGTAGAGCCCAACAGCTCACATCATGGCAGCCAGGGGGAAGAGAAAGCTCCGTGTGCTATTTCTTTAGAGACAAGGTTTCATATAGCCAAGGCTACAGTTGAACTAGCCGTTTGGCTGAGGATAACCTTGAACACCTGATCCTTCTGCTTCTACCTCCCAAATGCCACACCAGGTTTATAAGAAGCTAGGGATTGAACCCAGGGATTTGTGCATGCCGGGGAAGCGCTCTACCAACTGAGCTACAGTATTTTTTTTTTGGTTTTTAGAGACAGGGTTTCTCTGTGCAGCTTTGTGCCTTTCCTGGATCTCAAGGCTGGCCTTGAACTCACAGAGATCCGCCTGGCTCTGCCTCCCGAGTGCTGGGATTAAAGGCGTGGGCCACCACCGTCCAGCCCAAGAGCTGCAGTATTTTTTTGTAGACTGTATCATTTAACTTTCCCCCGAGTCCCAAGGAAGAAGGGCCTGTTATTAGCCCTAATTCAATGACAAGGCAACAGAGGCTCAAAGATGTCAAATAATTTGCATTAAACACTGCCATTAACCAGAGCTTAGAATTTGACTCCAGGGCCTGCCTGTCTCCCCTACCACCCCCTTTTCCTACTTCAAGCCCCCCAAAGGGAAAGAGTAACAAGCTTACCAGCAGCCACCGTCCCTGGAGAAGGCATTAGAACTCCCCCCATGTCGAAAATGACGGCTCTGTAGCTGCGGCCTCCAGAATGTGTCCAGCGTAGGGCTCCCTGCTGCCTGCCCAGGGTACTTTTCATGGCAGCCATCCTCCATGCCCCATGGAGAGCAGAAGGCTGGAAAAGCCTCCTTATGCTCATGGTGAGGCTGAGGCTGTGTGGGAAGAAGGTACAAGGAGCTTGATCGAGCTTCCATCCAGGCTCTATCCCCGACTCTTGCCACCCGCATGTCTCCACTGATGCCCGATGGACACTCGAGCCCCACCCACAGCTGGCCTCAATGACTTCGCCAAGGTGCCCTTCACCCCTCAACATCTGTATCCATAGAAAAAGGGTACTGATCCCTGACTCTCCTTAATCCCAACGCAGCTGGCTCAGCTCTGCCTGCTCTTCCTCCCGAGCATCTCCATCCCCAGGCTTCTGTCACTGAAGCAGTCCCTTCAGGGACGCTGACGGCCCCTCTGCCTCCTCGCAAACCTCCTTCCCACCTCCCTCCCTCGCCAGCCAGAGGAACCCTTCAGAACTGCAGATGTGATCACACGTGACCCCGTTTTCCCTTGGTTTTCAGAGACAGGGTTTCTCTGTGTAACCCTGGCTGTCCTGGAGCTAGCTCTGTAGCCCAGGCTGGCCTCCAACTCAGGTTTCTGCCTGCCTCTGCCTCCCGAGTGCAGGGATTAAAAGCGTGCACCACCACGCCTGGCTTAACCCCATTTAAAACCTTCACTGGAAATGTTGAGGCAGGACTGGTCGAGTTCCAGGCCAGCCCGGGCAACTTAAAGAACCTGTGTATTAGTAACCATTTCCGTTGCTGTGACCCACTCCCTATCAGAAACAGCACAAGGGAAGGATTTGTTCTGGCACACGGCTTCAGAGACATCAGTCCATGGCTGCAGGGCTCCATGCACTTGGCCAGAGCATCATGGTGGCAGGAAGCATGACAGAAAAGAGGCATCTGCTTTGTGGCCAAGCAGGACACAGACAGAAGGAATATAGGAAATGGCCAGGGCAAGAGGCCAGGACATACACTAGTGACTGGCTTCTTCCGGCTGGGCCCCACCTCTCTAGATTCATCAGCTCCTGACATCACATGAATCCATCAGGGGTCAATCCACTGATTGGGTCCAGAGCCCTCAGAAGCACACTGTCTCTGGATCCCTTCACCAGAACACCAAGTTTCCTAACTTTGGAGGCCTTCTTAATCAAGCATAAGAAATTAGGCTTTCATTGGGGTTTACTGATGCACGCCTTTCATCTTAGCACTGGGGAGAAGAGGCAGGGGATCTCTGTGAGTTCCAGGCCAGCCAGGGCTACCTAATGAGGCCCTATCTTAAACAAACCAACCAACAAACAAACACACCCCAAGTAGAAACAAAGGAACTCACCAACACACAAAAACTAAAAACCTGAAAAAGGAATCTTTTATCTCCTTTATTTTTGAGATGGGTCTTTCTCTGCTACCCAAGCAATCCTCCTGCCTCAGCCTCCCCAGGTATCTGCTATGGCAGGCACATAGCGACCTCTCTACCCAGCTAACATAAGACTCTAAAGTGGTAAATATTAAAAATGGCATCATGTACTTATTAATCAAAAATCTGACCCGCCAGGCATCTGCACTCAGGTGAACACACACACACACACACACACACACACACACACACACACACATCTAATAAAAAATTATCTTTTTTAAAATTAATTTACTCAGCTGGGTGGTGGTGGCGCACATCTTTAATCCCAGCATTTGGGAGGCAGAGTCAGACGGATCTCTGTGAGTTCCAGGCCAGCCTGGTCTACAGAGCGAGATCCAGGACAGCCACCAAAACTACAGAGGAAACCCTGTCTCGGAAAACCACCAACAAAGCAAACCTGAAGGCTGCTGAGCTTCCTTTCAGTATCACTTCTCTCCATGCCAAGGTCAAAGTCTATGCAGGCTGCGATGACGGGCTTCTGCTACCACCCCTGGGGGTGCGTGGACTGCTGGGAACTCGACTCCAGCCTTTGTACACACTAGGCAAGCACTCCTGGCATGTCTCTCCGGGCCTTGGCACCTGCTGCGCTGGTAGACCAGGGCCCTTTCCTCTACTTTGCCTGCCTGGTGAATTTCCACTCATCTCCACACCTCGGCCTCGCCTTCTTCTCTGCAGATTTTATGTCCTTTCCCAAGCTGACTCTGGCAGTTCCATACCTTTAGTGCGGTATTTACCCCCATCACAGGGTAACTGCCCTCTCCATCTGCTCCTATAGCAAAGCTCCGGAAGGCAAGGCCTGTCTTAAGCATCCTTTAGACATCCACCCCTGGGGCTTGGGACTGATGATTCTGGAGTCAGAGCGGCTCCTCGGGATCAATGAGCTGAAGGATGACTAAACAGGGTAGACCAGAGAATGGCTGGCAGTAGTGAGGTATGACCTAGCAAGAGAAGGCAGAGGCAGGCCACCCTTGAATGCTGCCTTAGAAGAAGGAGGGGGGGGGGGCTGGAGAGAGGTGGCTCAGCGGTTAAGAGCACTGACTGCTCTTCCAGAGGTCCTGAGTTCAAGTCCCAGCAACCACATGGTGGCTCACAAAGCATCTGTAATGAGACCTGGTGCCCTCTTCTGACCTGTAGGCATATATGCAGTATACAAAATAAATAAATCTAAAAAAAAAAAAAAAAAAGGAGAGGGATGGACTGATGCAGGGAGGGAGCGGAGGGGCTAGGGACACACGACAGTGGCTGACAGCCACAGAGCTGGGACAGCTTGTCCATTCCTAGTTGACGATGCTAGCTTTGGAACTGTCACCTTTTACACCCAAAAGACTTATTGCCCCCTTGTCAATCAGAATGATGAGGTCCGAATAATGTAGACTTACTGAATTATAATTTCATAAACAGCCACACAGCGCATTGTTATATATTACAGAGATGGTTTGAGCAAAGACATAAACTGACCTGGGGTGACTTTCTGGTTTCAAATTCCGGCTCTGCTACCTATTGAGAGTGAGCTTCTAGGCACAATACTCTGTCTGCGCCTCGGGCGTCTCCTCTGTAAAATGGGGACAATTACAGTACCTATTGCAAAACAGGGTCCCCATGGCCCGAAGTAAAGAATGTAAAGCTATCAAGTTAGTACAGGGCACGCCATTTTATCCCTCACCTGAGCTGGGGGTGTGCCTCAGCACCAGGGCATGTGCTTAGCATGCCAAAGGCCACAGGTCCATCCTCAGCACCATAAAAGGCATGTCTGCTACTGACACATGGTCTGTGTGGATGGCCTGTGCACGTCTACACATGCTAGGGACGGTCCACAGGGGGGTGATCTGGACCCCAGAGGGGACATCTGCTACCATCTGGCACATTTTTGTTGGTCACCAGCAGGAGAGAAGACTACGGACATCTGGGGTTCACAGACAGACATGCGCCCTGAAAGGGTTATCAGGGCCCAAAAATGTGAGCAGAAGTTGGGCGGCCCAGGCATTCACAGGGTGTGAGACACAGTACACAGGGTCTAGCATACGCTCTTCTACGTATCGTTGTGTTCTTGTCACAGACACAGTTTCTGTAGTTTTCTCTCACGTTTCATACAGCATATACATAGAATAGTAAATAACCTGTCACACTTTTTTCCACATATGCACTGATTTTAGCTGGTGTCTCTCTCTCTCTCTCTCTCTCTCTCTCTCTCTCTCTCTCTCTCTCTCTCCTTGCATGTGTATACTGAATATTGAACCCAGAGCATGTACCCCAAGCATTCTACCACTGAAGCACATTCCTCAGTGTGTCTGTGTGCTCACTATGGCAACTACATGGAGGACAATTCTTGAGTTCTATCCTGCTACCTTATCTAGCACAAAGCCTTCAGCAGAAAGCCCCTAACCCCAGCACTGGGGAGGTGGAAGAGGCAGGAGGATCAGAAGTTCAAGGACATCCTCTGTAACATACAGAGTTCGACCAGCCTGCGCTACACCAGTCCCTGTCTCAAAACAACCAAACAACAAAACCAAATTCAGCCACAACCTGTAGGCTTCCCGGTTTATCCCTCCTGTCTCCACACAGCGTTTCGTTTCACACAAACGTGCGGTGTTACGCCACAACTTAGCTCAGATGGCACAAGAGCTGAAGGTCAACCGGCCAGGGTCTGTTTTCCGTGTCTGCAAAGGTATCCCACAAAGCCCCGCAGTGTCAGGCTCTAGTAGTGGTCATCTGTGAAGCCCCTGCGCTCCTAACCATCCCATCGCCATACCTGCATAAAGTTAAGACCCTGAGGTCCAAGACCCAGGAAATCAAAAAGCCCGGGAGAGCCCTGCCGGAGCGTGGGCGGGACGCAAGAAGCGAGGGGTCGAACGCAAAAAAAAAAAAAAGAGCCTGGAACGCTCTGCACCGACCAAGCACTCTCTCCTCCAACAATCTCCGTCCAGCCAAGTTTCAGCCTCGGGCGGCGGAGGGCGCATGCGCGGCGGGGAGGCGGGGCCGCGCCTCCTCCTCCCCCCCGCCCCCTCGCTGGCGCATGCGCGAGCGCGACCCCGCGGGTCGGAGACGGCGGCCGGGAGGCGGAAGTCGAGGTTGTTGTGGCTCGGCCGGGCTGCGCGAGGGGGCTGCCGCTGCTGAGGCGGCGGCCGCGGCTCGGAGGCGGTGGCGGCGCTGCCCACCGCGGGCCGCTCGGGCTCTGGGCTCGGCCCGCAGCCTTCC
Source organism: Peromyscus leucopus (assembly GCF_004664715.2). Lineage (NCBI taxonomy): Eukaryota > Metazoa > Chordata > Mammalia > Rodentia > Cricetidae > Peromyscus > Peromyscus leucopus. The sequence goes on from NC_051082.1 coordinate 12,879,426, forward strand.
CCGATCCCGCCGGGGCCCACGCCGACCAGCGCCTGCCCTATGAGTGTGTCACTGGTAGTCATCCGACTGGAGCTCGCGGGTCACTCGCCTGTCCCCGCCGACTTCGGCTTCAGCGCCGCCGGTGAGTCCGCGGCCTCGCGCAGGGCCGGCGGCTCGGCCGCCCTCGCTCCACCCGCCCCCGCCCCCGCCCCGGCCCCGGGCCGACCAGGTGCCCCTGGCTCGACGTCTCTCCCGCTCCCCCCCCTCCTCGACGCTTTCGCCTCGAGAAAGCGCGGCCTGGGGGTGGGGGGTGCTGCTACTGGTGGTGGTGGTGGTGGTAGTGGTGGGATGCTCGGTGCTTTTTCCAAACTGGCAGACAGGCCTGTGGTGAAATGATTTGCCTCCAGTTAGGTGTGAGTGGCTGGAGCGGGGATGCTAACCCAGCTGGGCCCGGGAATCAGACGTCCCTTCGTGGGCCGTGCAGCTCCGACTCCCCCTTGATCGTCCAAACATTACCTGGTGACATTGGTTCAGGAGATTAGAGGAGACTCCCGAGGGGCAGGCAGGAGGACCGGCGGACCACAAGCCAGTCCGTCCGGGTTACAGGGAAACCTGTCCCAACAAACAAACAGGGGGAAAAAAAAAAGGTGTGTGGGAGGGTGATGGCTTGGTATGTGTCAGAGCTTCGTCGTGCGGAGAATTAGACGTGGTTTCTAATTTGTGGTACGCGGAATCCATGTGATAAGTTGATGGAAAAGGGAAACAGGAAGACTTCCTTAGCTCGGAGAGCCAGGATGACGCTTGTTCACGGGAAATGGCACCCCTGGACACATTCCGTGAGTCCAGCATTTAGAGGTGCAGTGGGAGATGGTGGTCTTACCCTGTTGTGCAATTTGCACTCGAAAGAGTATGATGTATTTCAAGGTTACAAGCATCTTTCAAGGGCTCAAAGTGACCCCTAGTTCTGAAAGTCAACAAAGTTGGCATTAGGCAGATCCAGGTATCTTCGAGGGCCCAATCATGAAGTCACTTATGCCACCAAAGATAAAAGAGAGAGAGCTTCTCCTGCATGCTGGGTGGTGTGGGGTGAGTGCCCGCTGGACAAGCCCGGGGTCTGCCTCAGAGCCGATGTTAAGGGTATTTCAGTCCTGTCTCGGGGTCTCTGAAACGCCGTTTGTTCGTGAGACTTGCATTTTGGCCACAACATATAGGCTCCCAGTTTACTGGGTGCTACTCATTGTAGTTCATCTGGATATAGTCACCGCGGAACATTCTGGGCGGCCTTTTATTCCTGGGGGTTTGTTTTAAGTACATGATTTCACTGGAACAGCCCATGTTTCTGAGATCATCGGGATGGATGCCACTGACAGTTGCCAGGGGTGGGGTGGGGGGTATGCTGTAGGAGTCCTGGAGGTTCCGAGGCACGTCCGGCAAACTCAGTCTCGCCCACTGGGGAAGCGCAGTAGACCCGGAGGAACCCTATCGATCGGCATGCCGAGAAGTGAGGGGGAACTTGTTCTGTCATCGGGTATAAATCATTCATGTGTTCATCAGCTGGGGAGATGTCCGATGAGGAGATCAAAAAGAAGACACTGGCTTCAGCTGCCGCCTGTCTAGAAGGGAAGTCACCAGGGGAGAAAGCAGCCATCATCCACCAGCACCTTGGCCGTCGGGAAATGACTGATGTGATTATCGAGACCATGAAGGCCAGCCCAGGTATGCCCTCGGAAACCTGGCCTTGCTTTTGAATTGTGAGCCCGTGGGGCTCACCTCTGGCGTCTTTCTATTTTATTTATTTATTTACTTATTTTTTTAGCACAAGGTCTTTTTTAGCCCACACTGATCTCGTACAGTGTATGAAGCAGAGAATGATGACCTTGGACATCTAATCCACCTCCTGAATGTTGGGGGATTGTGTGTCCATACCATTATATCCGGTTTCTCTGGTGCTGTGGTGCAGACCCACGGCCTCACGCATATAGGCAAGCCCTCTACCAACTGAGCCCTAGCTTCAGCACGCTTTTACTTTTCACCGCTTGTATGCTCTGTGTGACTTTGTGAAGCCACATTTCATTTTCTTTAATTTTTTTCCTAAGGGTACTAAAATTGAGTGTAGAGGTGCATGTCTTTAGTTCAGCCAATCTGGGGGCTTAGGCAAAAGGGTTATTTAAACCCTGGAGTTTGGAAACAGATAACATAAGAAGACCCTGTTCCAAAAGAATAATAAAGGAAAAAAATCGATTGAGTGTAACGAAGTGGATTCTTAACTGTGATGGGGAGTGCTCCAGAGGAGCGGTACATCCGGGTAGGCTTGCGGTGCCCTCCCTCCTCTGCTGGCCTCCTCAGCTTGGGAGTGGATGCCTTCTGCATCTCCAGCATAGGTGTGGTCAGAACTGGAAGGTTCGGTTTTCAGAGCGCTCAGATCGCCTGTCTCATTGGGGAGCCGGTGGTGAATGTTGTCTGTTGTGTTGGGGTGCTGCTGGATGTGGGAAGTGCTTTGCTACTGGGTTGGGGTACTGATAGATGTGGGAGGGGCCCTTCTGGGGTTTTGGAGGGTGTTGCCGTATCTTTCAAGGGTGTGAGGAGTTGTTTTCAGGCAGGGAAAGCTGTAAAGGTGAGATGTTCCCAACCCCAGCCGTTCTGTCAGTGTGGTTGTCTGTGTCTGTGACAGGGTCTCTCACAAGAGCCCTCCTCTGTGGCCCTCCTGCCTCAGCCTCTGGTGTTCTTAATGCAGTACAGCATAGTGTCTCCGTCCCAGTCCATTCTCTGGACTGAAATTCTAACTTAGGCTCCTTCAGCATATTTCCAGCTGTTTGCGATCTAATGCTAATTTTTGCTTTTGTAAGATGAGTTGGGAGAGATGGTGGAAGAGAAGAAGTCTTCGGCAGCCTCCCTGTCCGCACAGAGAAGCAGAAAGCAGAGTGAGTCGGCCAACACAGCCCCAGACTCCCCGTCCAAGCAGCTCCCGGATCAGATTTCCTTCTTCAGCGGCAACCCCTCCGTTGAAATAGTCCACGGCATCATGCACCTGTATAAGACCAAGTAAGACAAGCCCTTCCCTTCCGACTGCTCTCCTTCCCCTTGGAGGAGGGAGGAAACCCTGGGGCCTGAAGGGAGGAACAACGCTGAAGTCCTGACAACATACTGCCTTCAGGAACTGCGTACTGGAGAGTTCTGAACTGCCCTGCCTTTGACAGTGTCGACTGGGCCAAAGCTTTCCTTACTTACAAATAAATCTGTAGACGCACGTAAGGAATGCTGTGGAGCTGGACCTGGTGGTACACACACGTTTAACCCAGCACTACAGGCAGAGGCAGGCGGATCTCTGTGAGGCTAGTCTCGTTTAAAATCTAGTACCAGGACAGTCAGGGCTGTTACACAGAGAGACCCTATCTCGAAAACAAAAACAACAACAACAAAAACAAATGTTCTGGGAAATAGTCTCTTAGCTGTTAGGCATGGGTATTGGGGAATTTAAAATCAAGTGAGGCAAAGCACCACATGGCCATGTCCTTACCACAACTGTACCGTAGCTAAGAAGCCAGCTAACTCATTTTCATTAGAATACCTCTTGTATGACTTCGTTTTTTATTTTGTTTTTGAGGGTTTTGTTTTCTGTTTGTTTTGTTTTATTTTGTTTTGCAACAAGGTCTCACTGTGTAGCCCTGGCTGGAACTCATAGGGATCAGCATATAAAGGTGTGTACTACTAGACTTGGCTTTGTACACCTTTTCCCCTGGTGTGTTTTGTTTTGTTTTGTTTTTACAAGTACTTTTTTTTTTTTAAGATTTATTTATTTATTATGTATACAGAAGAGAATGCCAGATCTCATTACAGATGGTTGTGAGCCACCATGTGGGTGCTGGGAATTGAACTCAGGACCTCTGGAAGAACAGTCGGTGCTCTTAACCTCTGAGCCATCTCTCCAGCCCTTGTTTTATTTTTTAAAGCTTGCTTCTGGAAGCTCAAGGAAAGGAAGCACTTGCATAGATAAACACTTGGGCCTTCTGCTCCCTGGATAGGATAATTGGTGATGTCTCAACGACTGCCCTTGCCCTAACTTGTTTCCCAGATCCCTCCTGGGAAAACAGCCAGTCATCAGGTAGCCAGTTTGGAACACAGCTGCCAAGCCAAACTGCCTTGTAGAAGGCTCTCCCCCTCCTCCCAGCGGCTTGGCTCGGCAGCATTGTCTGTGATCTTCACATCCTCAGGGTTAGAATTCTCACAAGGACTTAGAGCTCTTTCTTCCTCTAGAGCTCTTCAGAGAAGTTCACAGTGGTACTGTGCTTCAGAGTCACTCAACAATAGATGATTACCAAAACACGGTACTGGAGAGATGGCTCAGCGGTTAAGAGCACTTGCTGCTTTTCCAGAGGTCCTGGGTTCAGTTCCCAGCACCGACAAGGAAGCTCATAACCGTCTGTAACTCAGGTTCCAGGGAACCCCATGTGCTCTTCTGGGGACCTGGCCTGCATGTGGTACACAGACATATATGTAGGCAAACACATAAAAATAAATCTTTTTTTTTTTTTTTTTTTTTTTTTTTTAAAGAATAAAACACTAGCCGGGCAGTGGTGGTGCATACCTTTAATCCCAACACTCGAGGCAGAGGCAGGTGGAGCTCTGTGAGTTCGAAGCCAGCCTGGGCTACAGAGTGAGTTCCAGGACAGGCTCCAAAGCTACACAGAGAAACCCTGTCTCGAAAAACCAAAAAAAAAAAAAAAAAAAAAAAAAAGAATAAAACACTGAGTCTGGCTAGTATAGGATAAGGACCTTTAAGTCAAGATTTAGAATTCTGGAGAGGGCTGGGCTGGGTGTGGTGACAGAGGCAGGTGGATCTTTGTAAGTATGAGACCAGCCTGATCTACAGAGTGAGTTCTAGGACAGCCAGGGCTGTTATATAGAGAAACCCTATCTTGGAAACCTGAAGAAAAAAAGGAAAATTTTGGAGAGGAGCTGGTTGGGGTGAATATACTCAAAATGCATTGTGTGAAATTCTCAAGGATCTAATAAAAAATTTTTTAAAAAGATTGAAAACTCTTGTTGGGGGGTAATATCGAACATTTAGAGCTTGCCTTAAAACACACATGAAAGGATTCAGGTGTAGTCATAGGTATGTATTTTCAAGTAAACTCACAAGTTGTTTAGGTTGATGGTGATGGTGAGATGTTGGTTAGTGTTCTCCAGACTCTTGAAGGTGTCTTGTTTTCCTCCTCAGTAAGATGACCTCCTTAAAGGAAGACGTGCAGCGCAGTGCCATGCTGTGCGTCCTCACCGTCCCGGCCACCATGACCAGCCATGACCTTATGAAGTTTGTCGCCCCCTTCAATGACGTGATTGAGCAGATGAAAATCATCAGAGACTCGACTCCCAATCAGTATATGGTGCTGATCAAGTTCAGCGCACAGGTAAAGTTAAGGTGTTAAACGTTGCTGCAGACATGCTCTTGTAACTGTGATGCCAGCTGTGGATGGTTTATGCCACGAATATGGTTGTTTCTTTTAGGGTGTGATCTATAGTTAGAGGCATTATCCATTGTTCCACTGGCCTGCACTGTCATCATTTTTTTTATTGGGGGAGGGGTTTAGAGACAGGGTCTCTCTCTGTATGTTTGCGCCTTTCCTGGAACTCACTCTGTAGCCCAGGCTGGCCTCGAACTCACTGAGATCCACCTGACACAACCTCCCAAGTACTGGGACTAAAGGCATGTACCACTACCACCCAGCATAATTTTTAAAAATTAAAAAAAGATACTTATTAATTGTTAATTTTTGTGGTCCTGGGGATTAGTGCCAACACCTCACACATACTGGCTAAATGCTCTGCCGCTGACTATCTCTCCAGCTCTTTCTTTTTTATATTTTGAGACAGGATCTCACTAAGTTGCCCAAGTGGCCTTTGCCTTTGTACTCACTCTAGCTCAGGTAGACATTGAACTTGCAACCTCTTGCCTCGTCCCCTGGGTCGCTTGATGACAGACCTGCCCCACACCTGACTCATGGTTCCTACGCATCAGACTGGGTGTGAGATCCAGCGCTCTATTTGCTTATCCAGTGGTGATTGATTGGTCCAGTGACACAGAAGCCCACGCATGTCTGTGGTCGGTGTCATCATGTGACTGATTGGTCCAGTGACACAGAAGCCCACGCATGTCTGTGGTCGGTGTCATCATGTGACTGATTGGTCCAGTGACACAGAAGCCCACGCATGTCTGTGGTCGGTGTCATCATGTGACTGATTGGTCCAGTGACACAGAAGCCCACGCATGTCTGTGGTCGGTGTCATCATGTGATTGATTGGTCCAGTGACACAGAAGCCCACGCATGTCTGTGGTCGGTGTCGTCATGTGATTGATTGGTCCAGTGACACAGAAGCCCACGCATGTCTGTGGTCGGTGTCATCGTCCCCGCTTCCTTCATTCCTCCTACAAGATGTACTTTAGACATTTTAGAAAATAAAATAATTTTTTTTAGTTTTTTTCTTTTTTTTTTTTAATTTTTAATCATGTGCCTGTGTGTGTGAGTGCAGTACCCATGAGAGCCAGAGAGTGTGTCATGTGTCATATCCCCTGGAGCTGGAGTTGCAGGCCACCCCGAATGGGTGCTGGGAACTAAACCCTGGTCCTCTGCAAGAGCAGGATGCATCTCTCCAGCTTCCCAGTTGTTTTAAATATTGGTGTTGGTCTAATATTGTAGTGTTCAGAATGGTCGACAGAACAGAGAGGCAAACGCACTGCAAGAGCAGTGATGTCCTCGGATTGGGAAGTGCCTGTGCAGTTCTGAATTAGGAAGGTTTTATCATCTCTTTCCCTCCTGTACTGCTCTAAGAGCAGGTGTCTGTCTGTGTATGAGCTTCGGCGACTACTCATGTTACTAAGGAGCTGTCCCAGCTTTGTTGTGGTTTTTGTTTGTTTGTTTGTTTTGTTTTGTTTGTTTTTGAGACAGGGTTTCTCTGTGTGGTTTTGGTGCCTGTCCTGGATCTCACTCTGTAGACCAGGCTGGCCTCGAACACATAGAGATTCGCCTGGCTCTGCCTCCCCGAGTGCTGGGATTAAAGGCGTGCGCCACCACTGCCTGGCTTGTTGTGTTTTTATATCCTGTGATATTTGTCCATTGAAATCTGACTAGGTCTTACTTTGTGAAAAATTAACTTCTCTTACTTCTGGGGTCAACGGTTTCCTCCAGATAAACTGCCCCATCCTTCTAGTTTACAAATGTGTGTGTGACAGGTCATTTGTTCTTGCCACTCTGATGGGTCACTGAGGTTTGTGGGTAAAAGGGAACTCATGACATGGACTTCCTTGTTCAGGAATCCAGAGGGAGGTAACAGGGATTGAATTCAGGTTGTTAGACTTGGGGCAAGCGCCTTTACCCACTGAGCCACCTCACTGGCCCCTGTGTACAGCTTTTACAGATTACGTGTATTTATTTATTTTTATGAGTATGTGTCTGAATGTTTGGGCACACGTGGAGGTCAGAGGACAACTTGCAGGAGGTGGTTTTCTTCATCTACTGTGTGAGTCCCAGGGATGATGAGGCTTGAGGCTTGGCAGCTGGTGCCTTTACCTGCTGAGCCATCTCACTGGTGCATGTGTGTTGGGTTTTCGTTTGTTTATTTGGTTGGTTTTGGTTTTTCAAGACAAGAGTTTCACTGTGTAGCTTTGGCTGTCCTGGAACTCGACTCTGTAGACCAGACTGGCCTCAAATTCACAGAGCTCTGCCTGCCTCTGCCTCCAAAGTGTTGGACTTAAAGATGTGTACTACCATCCTGGGCCCCATTTTATAATTTTGGGGGGGGGTGGTTTCAAGATAGAGTTTCTCTGTATAACAGTCCTGGCTGTCCTGGAACTCACTTTGTAGACCAGGCTGGCCTCGAACTCACTGAGATCCACCTGCCTCTGCCTCCCGAGTGCTGGGATTAAAGGCATGTGCCACCACCACCTAGCCCCATTTTATAATTTTTTAAAATATTCTATTTTATTTTATTTGTGATAAGGTCTCATTTTGTATATATGATGCCATGGAATTCACTTTTTTTTTTTTTTTTTTTTCACTTTTTAGTCCAGACTAGCCTTGAACTCCCAAACACACTCATGGCTTCAGCCTCCTGACCTGGGACTATAGGCATGAACTTGAATGTCAAATTTGGGTTTAGTACATTTTTATACATTTTCCAGTTTAGTTCTGTGCCTTTTCCTTTGTAGTGTCTGGTAATCATAGTTGTAGACACTGTAAAGTATTGCTGTTATTAGTGACTTGCACACAGTGAGTGTCCCCTTCCCCACACTTGTGTCTCACTCCTAGGGATTAAAAGTGGCCTCATCTGGGGTTGGGGATTTAGCTCAGTGAGGCCCTGGGTTCAGATCCTCAGCTCAAAAAAAAAAAAAAAAAAAATTGGCTTCATCCATCTTGGTTATTGATGTCTAGCAGTGTAACTAAATCACTAGCCTCTCTGCAACCAATTTCCTCACCTTTGAAGCAAAGACTACAGGATTCTCATGCCTCCAGGGGATGCCAACCAAGACACTGCCTGCCTAGCGTGCAGAAGGGTGAGGACAGAGCTGTCATCACTGAACCTGTGATGTTATCACTGTTCTCCGCATTACACATGCTACCAAGTCTAACCAGCTTAGGGAGCCACGGGCCCACTGTCTCCAAAGCGCCTCAGTGTGTGGGTGTTTTGCTCCTATATACGCCGGTGCCCAACTTGTGTGCAGTGTCCTTGGAGACCAGAAGAGGGCATCGCATTCTTCTGGAGCTGGAGTTCAAAATGGTTGTGAGCAATGTGTTGTTGAACCAAACCTGGTTCCTCTGAAAGAGCAACCAGTGCTGTTAACCGTTGAGCCCTCTCTCCAGCTCTCCAAACACATTTTTAATATCCCAGGTGGTGGCATGCTTTGTCAAGTCCAGTTGACAACTGTGTACTCTTTTGTATACTTAGGACTCGGCACTGAAGGGGCCCACAGAACAGGTGCAAATAAGATCCAGCTAGTCACTTCCCAAAGTTAGATCAGATGTGTCCCGTGAAGACTGAGTGCCTTTACAGGCAGCTGTCCAAGTTCTCACTCCCCTCTTTACAAGACAACTAAAAAGTCTTATAAATATTTTGTAATTCCTGTTGGCCCTAGCTATCTACCTCTCTCTCTCTCTCTCTCTCTCTCTCTCTCTCTCTCTCTCTCTCTCTCTCTCTCTGTGGGGGGTGGGGGGGTGGGGGGGGTGGGGGGGTGGGGGGTGGGTGGGTGGGTGGCAGTCAGTTCTCTCCTACTATGTGGGTTTCAGGAATTGAACCCAGGCTCTTAGGCTTGGTGGCAAATGCCTTTACCCTCTGCATCATCTTGCTGGCTCCTGTTGTCTTGGCTTTCATTGGAGGTTCATGAACATTTAGGAGTCAGTGGTGTGACCTCCAGGAGATTCAGTCTTTAGTGAAGGAATTTGTAAATCATCAGGGCATGAGAACAGAAATGGCTGGGACAGGTGACTGCTCCCCAGTGTGGTGATGCTTTCTCCTTGTGTGCTTAGTCAGGACCACCTAGGGCTCTGGTCCTTTTAGAAAGTGAAAACACACTCTCGGCCTTGCAGCTGGTCACTGTGATAGTGAGGATCATAATGGATTCCCCTCTGCCTGAGTTCCTCTCATAGTAGAACAGCAAAGTTAAACAGCAAAAAATAAAAGTTCGAATTCTTTAAATTTTTGGTTGTATAAAATTCTAACATTTTGTCTTGTTCTGAGACAAGGTCTGATGTCATGAAGACTGCCCTCAAACTTTAAAAAAATTTTTTTTTAGATTTATCTAATTTTCTGCATATAAATGTTTTCCTGTATGTATGTTGTGCACCATGTGTGTGCCGTGTCATTGGAGCCCAGAAGAGGGCATCGGATCCCTGGAACTGGAGTTAGGGATGGTTGAACCACCACGTGGGTGCTGGGAATCAAACCTGGGTCCTCTGAAAGAGGAAGTGCTCTTTACCTCTGATCCATGTCTCCAGACCCTGCCCTCAAAATCTTTTTTCAGTTGTTTGTCCTTTTGAGACAGGGTCTTCGCTGTCCTAGACTCCAGGCTGCCTTTAATCAGGGAGACCTGCCAGGCGTGTGGACCACCAGTCCCAGGTGCCCTTGGATTCCTTTGTATTTTTTTTTGGTTTTTTGAGACAGGGTTTCTCTGTGTAGCCTTGGCTGTCCTGGAACTCACTCTGTAGCCCAGGCTAGAACTCAGATCCACCTGCCTCTGCCTCTGCCTCCGGAGTGCTGGTGTTAATGGAGTGTGCCGCCACCACCGCCCGGCTGCCCTCAGACTCTATCCCTCTTCCTCAGCTTCCCCGGCGCAGCCCTCTCACCTAGTCCCATGCAGCATTTTCATGGTGTACATTTGTTTTGTTTTGTTTGAGAAAGGGTCTCCAGCCTGCATTTTTAATACCTGCATTGTAAAAAGGATAACAGTGTGTTCACTTTGGAGAACTCAGCTGTGGACAGTGTCACTTCAGAAAGAGGGACATTTTGGCTGAGCATGGTGGTAGATGCCCATAATCTCAGAATGGGAGAGGATCAGGAATTTGATGCCAGCCAAGGCTCCACAAACCCATGAAACAATAGCAAAACCTGTTTTGCTTGGTATGGTAGTGCACACCTGCAGTCTCCGAACTCAAGAGGCTAGGGTGGGACTATATATATCAAAACTGACCATGCTTTCTCAGGGCTCAGTTCACTGGCTTATATGGAGAAAACAGAAATAACCAAAAATCCAAAATGTGAGGCTAGAGAGAGGCTCAGCAGTTAAGAGCACTGGCTGCTCTTGGAGAAGATCTGGGTTCAGTTTCTGGCAGCCGTATGGCAGTTCATAACCGCCTGTAACTAGTTACTGGGCATCAGACGCCCTCTTCTGGCTTCCCCAGGCACTGCAGGCACGTGGCACATATACGTGCAGGCAAAACACCCTTACACGTAAAATAATAAGGTAAGAATCCACCATGCAGTTACGTCACTGGAGTGGAATTAAAAACCGTTTTCTTTCTTCTTTTTATTTTTATATGATTCTTTCTGGTTTTTTGAGACAGGGTTTCTCTGTGTAGCTTTGCACCTTTCCTGGAACTCACTCTGTAGCCCGACTGGCCTCTAACTCACAGAGGTCCACCTGCCTCTGCCTCCCAAGTGCTGGGATTAAAGGCCTGTGCTGCCGCCGGCCACCCACGCCTTTAGTCCCAACACTCAGGCAGAGGCAAGCAAATCTCTGTGAGTTCCAGGACAGCCTGGGCTACAGAGCAAGTTCCAGGACAGCCAGGACTACACAGAGAAACCCTGTCTCCAAAAACAAACAAACAAAAAACCACTGGAGTTGTCTTGTTGCTTTCCACTAAGCCTGAGCAGGGGTTAGTTTTGCTTTTCCCTTGCTGTCTCTCTCTTCTATCCAGACTCCACCACCACAGAACACAGCTCAGTATGTAAAAGGCTGGCTAGTCTTGCACCTCTTTTTATTTTTTTGAGACAGGGTTTCTCTTTTTAGCCCTGCCTGTCCTGGAACTCACTCTAGAGACCAGACTGGCCTCGAACTCAGAGATTTGCCTGCCTTTGCCTCTTTAGTGTTAGGATTAAAGGTATGTACCACCATTGCCTGATTTTTTAATTATATGTGTATATGTTTATTGCATATATGTGTATGTCCTCCGTGTGTAGGGTAGGCCTGGTGATGGTGGAGGTTAGAAGAAGGCGTCAGAGTTCCTGAGCTAGAGTTACAGATGCTTGTAAACTGCCATGTGGGGAACTGGACCCTGGACCTTTGGGAGAGCAGCCAGTGCTCTTAATAGCTGCGCAATCTCTCCAGCACCAGTTCGGACACCTTGACTTGTGCTAGGAGCCCTGGCCTGTGCAGGACCTTCCTGGTCGGATGTTCATCTAACCAGCTTGTGGTGTTCTCATTCCGTTTCCTGAAGAGGAGCTGGATTTCATCCACTGGGCCTATTCTTTAACAAGGCTGCTAGTTTGGGTTTTTGTTTGTTTGCTTGCTTGTTTGAGGCAAAATTTCTCTGGCTGTCCTAGAACTCCCTCTGTAGACCAGGCTGGCCTTGATCTCACAGAGATCCACCTGCCTCTGCCTCCCGAGTGCTGGGACTAAAGGTGTGCGTCACCACCACCTGGCTGGTTTTTGTTTTTTAAGAGTTCGGTGGCTGTCATCAGTTATGTTTAGTTCCAGAACTGTAAGAAGTGTCTTCTCTCAACTGCCACACAGATGATGACTAGGGTGGAAAGACTACCCAGGAATGTGTTGGCTGTGTGTGGCTGGTTGAATGTTAGCCGTGCACAGCTCTGCTCAGCACACAGCGGTGCCTTCTGCCTTGGAGGCCCAGCCTACAGACAGGGAGGGGTGCAGAACTCTGTTGACTCCGGCTCCAGGGCATGCTGCTTCTCCTTTGCCTTCTTTTCTGACTGTAAACGTGGGGGAGTCGGGGAGTGGGGAGAGCATCTCCCGTGACCGCCCTTTGTTTTTGCCTCTCCCCATCGGTGTGCACAGGCTGACGCCGATAGCTTCTACATGGCATGCAACGGCCGCCAGTTCAACTCCATTGAAGATGACGTTTGCCAGCTGGTCTACGTGGAAAGGGCTGAAGTGCTGAAATCGGAAGATGTAAGTGTGAAGGCTTCCTAGATCTCACGAGAAGTGCCGCTGATTGGTGTAAGATGGACTGTTAAGATGTTTGTAGAAACCTCCAGAAAGGCCTTACTGTGGAGCTTGAGAGGAGAGACAGAAAACTGGTTCTGGAGTCTGGAGAAACAGAATGGGGAGGGACCAGCTAACAGTTGTGGAGGTTCTTTTGGGGTGAAGGAATGTTGACAAATTAGATGGTGGTGCTTTGGGCACGATAAAACATTTGGTGTAGCTGTTCTAAAAGCCACCGGGTTTCAATGCAGAATATGAACACTTAGGAGACTGAGGTGGGGGTGCGGGCAGGGGAGCATGAGTGCACAGGTCGTATGGCAAGGTCAAAGCTAACGTGCTGCATTGCAAGGCTCAGCTTAAAACAAAATGGAGAATTATATCTCTTTTTTTTTTCTTTTTTTTTGGTTTTGGTTTTGGTTTTTCGAGACAGGGTTTCTCTGTGTAGCTTTGCGCCTTTTCTGGAACTCGCTTGGTAGCCCAGGCTGGCCTCGAACTCACAGAGATCCGCCTGCCTCTGCCTCCCGAGTGCTGGGATTAAAGGCGTGCACCACCACCGCGTGGAGAAAAATAAAATCACCTTTTAAAGAAAGAAAAAGCAGCAGATGCCAGATATGGCTCCCACCTCTAACCTTAGGCCTTGCAAAGCCGAGTCAGGAGGGTTCCTTAGAGTTCCAGGTGAACCTGGTCTGGAGTGGGACTCTGTCTCCAAAAATGAACAATAAAAGCAACAGGAAGTCTCTTGTCTAAAGAAGATGGCAGAGGATGAGGGCTGGGGCTTAACCAGATGTTTCCTGTAGGGCGCCAGCCTCCCTGTGATGGACCTGACAGAACTCCCCAAGTGCACGGTCTGCCTGGAACGAATGGACGAGTCTGTGAATGGCATCCTCACCACCCTGTGCAACCACAGCTTCCACAGCCAGTGTCTGCAGCGCTGGGATGACACCACGTGAGTGCAGGGGCTACCCTTCCCGGAATTCAGAACAACCACCAGCAAACACTCCTAGTCTCTGCAGAGCTGGGATTGCAACTGGGACAAGACCTTGATGTTTCTCCTTGCCTTCTCTCGTTCTCGTAGAAATTATTTGTTTATTTTTTTATTTGTGTGTGTGTGTGTGTGTGTACATTCACGTACACCCAGGATGCGTGATTGATTATATGTGAGAGCACAGCCTCACCAAGTATGAGGAAGGACCAGTGTGCAGTGCTGTGACTGGACACCATAGGTCCTAGCCCAGTAGGGCTGTCTAATGGCTCAGAGGCAAAGGCTCTTGCTTCCACACCTGACAGCCTGACTCTGTCCTGGGGAGCCAGCTGGTGAGAGGAGGAAACAGTCTCCCGTAAGTTGTCCTCTCCTCCACACGCATATAGATATGTGTATTGACAGACCCACACAGAGGCATAATTGGGGCACGGGAGACCGAGTTACATGTAGTCCTGCAAGCCTGTAGTCACAGCCAGTTGGGTAGTGGAGTCAGGAGGATGACAAGTTACCTCTACACAATTGAGTAGGTCGATTCAAAAGCTGAAGTGGCCACACCTGTAACTCCATAATTTGGGTTAGAGTTTCAGGGCAGCTGGGCTGCAGAATGGTCCACCCAAACAATAAAGAAGTGAAGCCAAGCCCTGCGGCCACGCCTGTAATTCCAGGGAAGCGAGGCAACAGGCCGCTGGATTTTGGCAGGAGCTTCGGTCCTTCAAGACACTTGATGTTTCATAGATGGTGTGGAATGTCGAAATGTACTCACTGTGCGCTACAAGAGTTTTGACTATTTCCCCTAGATTCTCGTAGTCAGAATCAGAATTTGGTATTAGTTTGTTTTCCTGTCCAGTCTGCTGCAGCCACCACACAGGCAGAAGGGTCACAGGAAGCCACTGTCTACCTGTGGCAGCTGCTCTGTCTAATCCAGGAGCCATTTCTTTCTTTCTTTCTTTCTTTTTTTTTTTAATTTATTTATTTATCTTATGTATATGAGTGTTCTATTGACTTTATGCCAAAAGAGGATGTCAGATCTCATTACAGATGGCTGTGAACTACCATGTGGTTGCTGGGAATTGAACTCAGGTCCTCTGGAAGAGCACCCAGTGCTCTTAACCACTGAGCCATCTCCCAGTTTCTCTCTCTCTTTCTCTCCCACTTCCTTCTCCCTTTCTCTTTTCCTCCCTCTTTCCCTGACTTCTCCTGTCTTTTTTACTCATTCTCCCCCCCCACTTTGCTAAGTATAGTTCTGCCACTACACTCTCAGTCCATGTCTATCTGTTGTTTTAATTGAAACAAGGTCTCAGGTCTAGAGATAAAGTTCAGTTGGTGAGTCCCTGACTAGCATGGAAGCTGGGCAAGCTCTAACCAGGAAGCCCTGGGCTCCATTCCAAACCAGATGTATGGTGCATCCCAGTCCTAGGGAACTAAAGGCTGGAGGACCCATGTTCAGGTCACCCCTGGCTGCATAGAAAGGTGGAGGCTAGCCTAGACTACATGAGACCTACTTCAAAAGTAAACGGGAACTGAGAGATGCTTGGCAGTTACGAGCACTTCTGCTCTTGCAGGGGCCCGGGTTAGGTTCCCGGCATCCGTGTTGAACAGCTCACACCGGGCTGTAACTCCATTTTCTGCCCTCCACGGGCACTGCTTCACAAGGTGCATATAATACGCTCAATGGGCAGTGGTGGCGCATGCCTTTAATCCCAGTACTCGGAGGCAGGGCCTGGCGGATCTCTGTGAGTTCGAGGCCAGCCTGGTCTACAAGCAAGATCCAGGACAGGAACCAAAACTATACAGAGAAACCTTGTCTCAGAAAACCAAAAAAAAAAAAAAAAAAAAAAAAAGCTCAAGCACACACACATGCACATAAATTAAATCTTTAAAAGCAAAAACAAGCCCTTACCATCTAAGCCCAGCTGATCTGGCACTCCTGTAGCTGAGGCTAGCCTTGAGCTTATGGAGTTCTCCTGCCTCTCTCCTGAGTCCAGGCCGTACAGGCATGCTCACTGCACCTGCCCATCTTCTTCAGCACTAAAGAAGTCAGATGGCCCTTTAGCTCCCTCCTTGCCAGGGCAGGATCTTGGCCTTCTGCCTGCCTGCGCCTTTTCAAACCTGCTCTTCATGACCTAGCCAAAGAGTGAATGGATGCTTGCTACATTCTTAGTGGCAGTTCAGTCAGCCACAACTGTATCCCACTTGCTGTCATGTTGACCCATCAAACAAAATATATTGATGACCAGTATTGAATATGACTTCATCTTGAGTATAATAGAAAAGGGTTACCCCAGTTGAACATGGTGGCACACACCTGTAATACTAACACTTGGGAGGTGGAGGCAGGAGGATCAGGAGTTAAAGGTCATCTTCAGACTGGACTGCCTGAGCGGGGAGGGGTGTCATGTGTATGTCTGAAAGGTGGTTCAGCAGTTAAGTACACTGATTGCTCTTGCTGAAGACCCAGGTTAGGTTCTCAGTACCCATGCTCGGCTGTTCATAGCCACTTTTAACTCCAGCTCTGGGGGATCTGATGCCTTCTCTTTTGGCCTTGGTGAGCACCCACATACAAATAAAAATAAACCTTTTTTAAAAATTGACTGGGAGCAAGGTACAGTTGCAAATGCATTTAACTCCAGCACTCAGGAAGCAGAGGCAGGCAGATCTCTGTAAGTTCTAGGCCACCTGGTCTGCATAGCAAGTTCCAGGTCAGCCAGGGCGACATAGTGAGACTTTGTCTCAAAAAAAAACAACAAAAATAATTGGCTGGATGTAGTAGCTCAAATCTTGAGTCTCAGCACTTGGGATCAGAGACAAGCTGTTCTCTCTGTGAGTTCAACATTAACCTGGTCTACATAGCCAGCTCCAGGCCAGCCAGGACTATGTAGTGAGATCCTGTGATGCATTTATCTAATTATTCATTATCAGTAAAAACTTAGGAGTCAGGGCTGAAGAGGTGGCTCAGAGGTTAAGAGCACAGGCTGTTCTTCCAGAGGTCCTGAGTTCAATTCACAGCAACCACATGGTAGCTCACAACCACCTATGATGAGATCTGGTGCCCTCTTCTGGAGTGCAGGGATACATCAATATTTTATTGATTATATCACATAACAATCCTGTCTTAGTTAAGTAAATAAATTTTTAAAAAGAGAGAAAAAGTATCAAGAGGGGGGGGTTTATAGTCCAGGTTTTTCTCTTTCTTTTTTTTTTTTTTGTTTTGGTTTTTAGAGACAGGGTTTCTCTGCGTAGCTTTGCGCCTGTCCTGGATCTCACTCTGTAGGCTGGCCTCGAACTCACAGAGTCCCGCCTGCTTCTGCCTTCCAAGTGCTGGGATTAAAGACGTGCGCCACCACTGCCCGGCAATAGTCGAGGTTTCAACATCTGTACATCATCTCAGCCTTATCTTCTGTGTCCTGGACAGGTGTCCTGTTTGCCGATACTGTCAAACGCCAGAGCCAGTGGAAGAGAACAAGTGTTTTGAGTGTGGTGTCCAGGAAGTAAGTGCTGCTGTGACAGGGGAGAATGAGAAGCTTTCATGGTTTTCTTCTGCCCAGGGCAGCTTCGATTCTTCGTGGACTAATTCTTTTTTTGTCTGTACTCAAGTGTGTGAGCACTTGAGTACAAAAATTATTCTTTTTGAATAATTTATTTGTTTTTATTTCATGTACACTGATGTTTTGCCTGCATGTTGTGTGAGGATGTTATAGCCCCTGGAACTGGAGTTACAGACAGTTGTGAGCTACCTTGCGGGTACTGGGAATTGAACCCGGATCCTCTGGAAGAACAGCCAGTGCTGAGCCATCTCTCTAGCTCAGGTTCTTTAAAAGACTGAGATGCCTGCCAGTCACTTGTGAATCTGTGCTTCAGACTCTGCAGAAGCCAGAGAGGGGAAACGGTAGACCAATAAGGACCCAGGAAGGTTGGACTTTAGAGCCTTCGTATTCAGAAGGCTGTGGAAACAGCTCCTGAGTCATCTTTTTTCCAAGCCATGTGAGCCCAGTCCCATGCCTCCCCTCCCCCATCACTAATTCGGATCTCCTCTCTTGGCAGAACCTCTGGATTTGTTTAATATGTGGCCACATCGGATGTGGACGCTATGTGAGTCGGCATGCTTACAAGCACTTTGAGGAAACTCAGCACACATACGCCATGCAGCTTACCAACCATCGGGTTTGGGACTATGCTGGAGGTTAGTGCATGATCGTTTTCTGATTTGGATTCTTTGCTGTGGAAACTCCCTCTCAGCGTAAAATGTCATCTCTTGACAGCTAGGCAAATTCAGATTCGTGGTTATCCCTGAGGGTGCCATGCTTAGGGATCGAGAGTTAAAGAGAAAGTTTAGATGTCTGTTCTCAACCTCTCTCACTCTGTAAAGTTTAAATAATTTGACCCATTTTTAAAGAAAAATCATACATCATTTAATTTAGAGTTCTTCTCTCCCCCCCTCTGCCGCCCCCTCCCCCCCAGGATTTCTCTGTCTAACAGGCCTGGCTGTCCTGAAGCTCTGTTTATAGACCAGACTGGCCTTAAAATCACAGAGTTCTGCCTCTGCCTCCCAAGTGCTGAGATTAAAGGCCTGTGCAACCACGCTTAATTTAGATTTCTAAAAACAAAAATGTCTCAGTTAAGAGCAGAGAACTTTTCATTTCTAAGGAGCCGCTTCTGGCCAATTCTTGTGTCTTAGATAATTATGTCCATCGACTGGTTGCAAGCAAAACGGATGGAAAGATCGTTCAGTACGAGTGTGAGGGCGACACCTGCCAGGAAGAGAAGATAGACGCCTTACAGTTAGAGGTGAGATGCTGTAAGCTGTTGCCTAGCAACTGCTATTAATGCCTTTTTCCCGCTCTCTGGAGAAAGGTGCTTTGACCTTTTAATACAGTCATTTGCCCTGTGTGGAATTTTTTTTTTTTCAGTTCTGTCATTTCTTCGAAGAATTTCTAAAGTGTTTCTGTTTTGAAAGTTAAGCTTCCCTGTGTGATGTTCCTGGTTGTCTTGAGTTCTGGCTCATTAGTTAAGGCAATTCAGGTCATCTTCTGCAGCAGCACTAAAGCCGAAGGTAGGATGTTCCTGTCAGTGACTCCACAGAAGCTGGACGCAGTAGACTTGGTCAGAGTGAACCCCGGCAGTGCCCTGCCTCCCTAGGAAGCAGTGTGTTTACTGTGTGTGCTTTGTGAGTTGGGGCTTGTGGTTAAAGCCATTTCTGAGTTGATGTGTTTGAAGGAACAGCACATTTAGCACACTCAGTTTTCTTCTGAGCGGTAAACCTGTCTGTAGCAGTCAGTCCTCCCACAGAACTGTTGGACACACAGAGCATCCTGTCACTCATGTGGTAGTAATATTTCGTTGTTTCCTGTGGGTGGGGCTGCTTGAGTGCTGGGATTAAAGGTGTGCGCTACCACTGATCAGTGGGTTGGGTTTGGTTCTAAGACAGGGTCTTGTCAAGTACTTCCCGACCGACTCAGACTAATGATCCTCCTGTCTATTTTACGTAAATTTCAAAAAAAAAAAGTTTAACTAGGAAAACTTACCCAAACCCCTGACTATCAGAGGAAATGGATGTTTGGAAATTGGCTCATTAGTAGACTATTTTTGAGATCTATTTTTTCATTTTATGGGTATGAGTGTTATGTCTACAGGTATGTCTGGCCTGCATGCATGCTTGGTGCCAGAGAAGCTCAGAAGTGGGCCTCAGATGCCCTGGAACTGGAATTGTAGATGTGAGCCACTTGTGGATGCTGGAGATTGAACCTGGGTCCTCTGGAGCCAGTGCTCTCATCCGCTGAGCCATCTCTCCAGCCCCTCATTTGTGGACTTTATAGTTCTGATAAATTTAGAAAAGTAGCTTTCTGTAAGGCTTGTATTCTTAATAAATTAATATATTTACAGAAATGATCAAACCCTTGACATTAAGTCTTTAGAATAAGTATCTCTTCCATATGAACTCTGAGTAATGGTGCCATCCACATCTTATATACAGCTTGTCAGGGTAGGGTTGTACCTCAGTTGGTAAGAGACTTATCCAGCTTTTACCAGGCTGTGGTTGCTCTAGAACTCACTATGTAGGCTAGGCTGGCCTATTCAGACACACCACCACACCTGGCCCTGCCTACAGGTCTGAACACCCACGGCCCCATCTTGCTGTGTCCACACCCAACATCTTTGTCGTCCTTTGAGATGAAGAGGCCCTGGGCTGGTCTCGTGACTGTCAACAGCCTCTCCTCTACTCCCAGAAGTCCTAGCGGTCTACTGCAGTCCAACATCCTTCTCTACCTGTGGCACACAGTACTGTGGGCTCAGGCCACCATGTAGCAGTGGAGATACAGAGACCAAGTACAGTCCTGTTTCCAGAGTTCACCGTCTAGTCAGGATGGTCTGTGAGTAAACCTTCCAGTCAGTACTGCTGTCGTGAGGGCTGCCAATGGGGGTGCAGAGATAGAGGAGCTGGTTAGAGTTACATGTGGGGAGGGTGCTGAGTGTGGAACCCAGAGTCTCATGCATGCTAAGCCCACATTTTACCACTAAGCTACCACTCTAGCCCCGAAGTTTATATAAATTCAAAGCCTCCGTTTTAAAAATTGTCTAGACTAGAATAAGTTTGTATAAAAGTGCATTCACACTAAGGTAAAGGTAGGAAGATCAAGAACTTGAGACCATACACTGGACATTTGAGGCCAGTCTGGGGTATATGAGACCCTGTATCAAAAAGACAAAAAGGCCTGGTGTGGTGGTTTGAAAGAAAATGGCCCCAAAGGGAGTGGCACTATTAGGAGGTGTGGC
The DNA here is from genome assembly GCF_004664715.2 of Peromyscus leucopus. NCBI lineage: Eukaryota > Metazoa > Chordata > Mammalia > Rodentia > Cricetidae > Peromyscus > Peromyscus leucopus. The sequence continues at coordinate 12,899,807 of NC_051082.1, forward strand.
CTTGTTGGAGGAAGTGTGTCACCGTGGAGGTGGGCTCTGAGGTCTCATTTATGCTCAAGCCACGCACAGTGAGACAGTCCACTGTCTATTGCCTTCTGATCACGATGTAGCCAGCACCATGTCTGCCTGCACACTGCCATGCTCTCTGCTGTGATGATGATGGACTGAACCTCAGTTAAATGTTTTCCTTCCAAGAGTTGCTGTGGTCTGGGGCTGAAGAGGTGGCTCAAAGGTTAAGAGCACTGACTGCTCTTCCAGAGGTCCTGAGTTCAATTCCCAGCAACCACATGGTGGCTCACAACCATCTGTGATGAGATCTGGTGCCCTCTTCTGGCCTGCAGGGGTACATGCAGGCAGAACACTATACATAATCAATAAATCAATCTTTTTTTAAAAAAAAAAAAAAAGAGTTGCTGTGGTCATAGTGTCTCTTCACAGCAATAGGAACCCTAAGACAGATGGGCTGGAGAGATGACTGAGCAGTTAAGAGCACTGGCTGCTCTTCCAGAAGATTCAGGTTCAATTCCCAGCACCCACATGGCAGCTCACAACTGTCTATAACTCCAGTTCCAGGGGATCCAACAATCTCATACAGACATGAATGTAGACAAAACACCAATACACATAAATTAAATAACAAACAAACAAACAAAAAACACAGAAAGGCTAGAAAGGTAGCTCGGCCTGTCAAGGTGCTTGCCATGCCAACATGAGGGCCTGAGTTCAGTCCCCAGAACCTGAAGGTTACAAAATGGAAGTGGTGGTGCAAGGTTGTGACCCCAGTACTGAGGAGATGGACACGGACAGATCTCTGGGACCCACGGCCAGCCCAGCCTACTTGGTAAGTTCTAGGTCAGTGAGAGACCCTGTCTCAAACTAAAGTAGACAGTGCCTGAGGAATGATACCCGAGGCTGACTCTGCCCTCCCCTTGCACACACATGAATAGAACACATATACAGCATTAAAAACATAAAAGTAGCCGGGCGGCGGCGGCGGTGGCGGCGGCGGCGGCGGCAGCGGCAGCAGCAGCAGCAGCAGCGCTGCACACCTTTAATCCCAGCAATCAGGAGGCAGAGGCAGGCAGATCTCTGTGAGTTCGAGGCCAGCCTGGTCTACAGAGCGAGATCTAGGACAGGCATCAAAGCTACACAGAGAAACCCTGTCTTGAAAAACCAAAAACAAACCAACAAACAAAAAAAAAAACCATAAAAGTAAGCTGGGTATAGTGGTGGCACACACCTTTATATATATATATATATATATATATATATATATATATATATATATATATATATAAAATTTGGATTCTTGGATTTTTCCCAGCTAGATTGCAAGCCTCACTCTGTACCTCTGGCCCAGTGCCTGCTGACCTGGGTTGAACCCAAGTGTAACAGATTCTGACGAGCCTGACATAGGAGTATAAGCCTCAAGTCCCCAGCTGATGAGGTTGGAAGGTGGCCAGTGTCTCAAGTGTGAGGCAGTTTGGGCAAGCAGCAAAGCCATGTCTCCATTCTCTCTCTCTCTGGTTCTCGTAATAATGGCTGTCTGTGTAGTCCTGGCCAGCCTGGAGTGTTGGGATTCACCCACCACGGCCCAGCAGCTGTTTTGTTTTGTTGGTTTGTTTAGGAGTTTCCTAACTTCAGTTGGTTTGTTGTGAGTGTAGGAGCAGCACTGTGCCTGTGGAGACCTTGACTCTGCACGCCGTTCTACTGGCTATCAGGGGTCACGTTCACTGGGTTTCAGTGTTGGTGATGGCTCACATCTGGCTGTTTGTTCTGCTTCTAGTATTCGTACTTACTGACAAGCCAGCTGGAATCGCAGCGGATATACTGGGAAAACAAGATTGTTCGCATAGAGAAGGACACGGCAGAGGAGGTGAGTGTCTGACCTGGTGACTGAAATGCCATGGCAGGGCACAGGACAGTGGGAGAGGACACAGGACAGGGAAAGGGGTTGTCAGAATCTTCTCTGGGTGGTGATGGGGAGAGAATTGTTTGATCTCTAAAAAAAATGGTGGACTTAAGGGTCTTGATAGTTTGTGTTTCACCTGAGTCAGAGCTAGCGCTTTGCACAGTCCCTCTAAGAACATAAAATGGTGACTGCCTTGCCTGCTGCTCCCTGCCTGTGTCCTCAGGCAAGGATTCTCTTGTAAAACCCAAAATCTTATCACAGTGTGCTCACAAGGTTTTGCAGCATGGGTCAGGCCTGGCACGTCAGCTTAGGAACGGTGCCTTTGGGAGCTGGTGTGGAGTTGTGTGGCTTTGTAAACCGAGGGAAATAAATTAGGCAGAAATGGAGCTCTTGTGGTCACCCTGGAGAATGACTGATTCGTGATTGCAGTTACCACATTTTAACTAAGTGATCCCTTAAATGTGCCATGCATAGTGGCCTAAGCCTGTAGCTCTGGCTACTCACGGGGCAGAGGCAGGAGGATTGTTTGAGCCCAGAAGTTTGAGGCCACATAGCCCCCCCCCCTTTTTTTTAATTTTTGAAGATTTATTTTGATTTTATATGTATGTGTGTTTGATTGGTGGCGGGGCGCACACCTTTAGTCCCAGTGCTCGGGAGGCAGAGGCAGGTGGATCTCTGTGAGATCCAGGACAGCCAGGACTGTTTCACAGAGAAACCCTGTCTTGGAAGGGAAAAAAAAAAAAGAGTGTTTGATTGTATGTCTGTGTGTACAGTGCCTTTGGAGACCAGAAGAGGGCGTGAGCGCCCCTCGAACTGAAGCTGCTTGTGGTTGTGAAGAACAGTGGGGGCCAGGAACTAAACCCAGGCCCTCCCTGCAAGGAGAGACCGTGCTCTTAGCAAGGTGTTTGCTGGTTTGGATTTAGATGTCAACGCATAGAAAGGGATGTGATTTTTGCAGAAACCTATATAGAAGGCCTGCGCTCTGCATGCTTGATTTCCTCCTAGTTTGTAGCATGTGCAAGGAACCTTGAGAGTTCCAGAGAAGACTGTTTGAACTCAGGTGCACCTGGGGCTTGTGTGTGTGAGATCTCCAGCAGCTGCTTCTCTTAGCAGTACATGAGGTCTTTTAATCTTCTAAATGTCCCAACTGGTGACTTAGTCCCCGCCTCCCTGGGCCCTAGCAACAGTATGAATTGGCTTTTCAAACAGCCAGTGTTTGACTCAGGCTTTGGAGTGATCTTTAGTTAAAAGTCATGGATGAAATCCTTGCTCCAGCCTTCCAGACAGTGGAAGCGCCATGCAGAGGCCTGGAGGACGCTGGCCGTTCTGCCCTGGATCGGTGCGATTGCCATTACAGGGAGCAGACCGGAGCTGCCACTCCCACTGTGGACTCCCCAGGCCGGGTGCTGCTGCGGCTTCCCTAATGGCTTTTTGTGGCTTTACCCGCATGACCACCCAACTTGTTTCACACAGACCCTAGCGAGCTGAGCTCAGAACCCTCTCTGCCTTGTATGATTCCTCAGGATTAGCCACATTCTCTAAGACATGCCAGCAAAAGCAAGTCAGGGCTGGGGAAGAGAAGCCCCAAGGAATTCGCTTTCAGGTCGGAGTGAGCTGGAGCCAGGGCAGCTCCCAGTGAAAGCTTACAGCACTTGAAAAGGATGCCTTTGTTTTCGGATGACAGATGTCATTTGTCCATAAGTTCATGGCTGATGGAAGCCTTTTGTCCTGCAGTGTCCTTTTGTGACTGGCATTCTGTCCATTTGCACCCCAAGCAGTAGAGCATGCAGGGCGACAGTGACAGGTTCTTACTCGTGGGCCTCATAACACATTCATGGAGGTGGTGGGGCTGGGGGAGGGGTGATAAGCCAAGCCTGAAACCTGCAGGTCACTTGTAGAATTGAGGGAGTGTGATTTATTTCCGCCAGTCACAGATGTAGGAGCAGCCAGCCACTCAGAGCCATGTGAAAGCTCTTGGCTTCCTTTCTTTTTTTTAAAATGTAATTTATTTTAGCTAGGCAGTGGTGGTGCATACCTTTAATCCCAGCACTCAGAAGGCAGAAGCAGGTGGATATCTGAGTTTGAGGCCAGTCTGGTCTACATAGTGAGTTCCAGGACAGCCAGGACTACACAGAGGAAACTTTGTCTCAAAAAAACAAAAAGAAAAGAAAAAAAATTATTTATTTTAGTTTTTTGTGTACGAGTGTTTTGACCGAATATATATATGTGCAGCATGTGCTTAACTGATGTCTAGAGAGGTCAGAAGAGGGTATCAAATCCCCAGGAACTGGAGTTACTGACAGTTGTTAACTGGGAATTGAACCCCAGTCCTCTAGAAGAGCAGCCAGTACTCTTAGCCACTGAGCGATCTCTCTAGCCCATGTGTGGCTTTTGGTTTTCATAGGGCTGAATATAGAGAATACACAGTTAGGTGGTGGGCATAAATGGGACCCCTGAAGATACATCTTTTCAGATTTCTAGCTTCATTTAAATCCATACTTCTTTCAGTTATAAACTATAAAAATCAGTTTGATAGGTCACAAATGGCATTTTTATTACATAGAATATGGTAGATGTAGGAGTAAAGTGTACTACATCTATTGTTTTATGAAGCTTGTTTCTGTTGTGTGTGCATGTGTATCTATAGTGTGTGTGTGTCTATTGTGTGTGTACACGAGCATGCTAGTTGCAGAGGTCAGATAACAACCTTTAGTTCTCTCCTTCCACTTTTAAGTGGGTTCTGGACATTGACTCAGGCCATCCGCTTTGTGCAGCAATCACCTACACCCCTGAGCCATTTCACTAGCCCTTTGAGGTGTTTCTTAAACACTAACCCTAGTTACCATAGCATCTATCTGTGGAGCATCAAGACCTTCTCCAGAGATGGCCATAATGGCACACCTGTAATCTCAGCACCTGGGGAGAGGAAACAGAATCAGAAGATCAGGGCCATCCTGGGCTTCATCGTGAGTTTGAAGATAGCTTGGGCTACATAAGACCTCTCAAAGAAAGTTTTCATCTTGATTTAAAGATGTTTGGCTTAATATTTTCATTGACCAAAATGTACTTGAGTCCTTTTGATATTAGTTCTTCTACCTTCCACTGCTGCGCAGAGGAAGGCAGGGAAGAAGAAAAGCAGCTGGAGAGTCTAGTGGTCTCTTACCTGGAAACAGTGTTGAAGTAGTTGGGCCCTGTAGTCATTCCTGAAATCTAGCTCCTGGCAGGTTTGGCAGGAAGCTTGACAAGTTGAAAGCCAGCCTAGGCTACAGAGTAAGACTTTGTCACAAAAAAATAAAAAAAATAAAAAAAAAAAAAAAAAAAGGACCACCCATTGTGGTGCACGCCTTTAATCCCAGCACTTGGGAGGCAGAGGCAGGCAGATCTCTGAGTTTGAAGCCAGCCTGGTCTACAGAGTGAGTTCCAGGACAGCCAAGGCTACAAAGAGAAACCCTGTCTCAAAAAACCAAAATAAATAAATAGATAAATCAGGCAAGGCAAAAAAGGCTAAAGTATGACCCTAGTGTGGTGGTGTCACAGGTGCCCCAAGCAGAGAACATAAAACTTTGGCCTTCAGCTTCAGAGAGGTTTAAAGCTTGGTTTTGGACAGGATTCCCCCATCCTGCAGCCGGGTGGCCTTGGGTCATTGCCTTGTCTTTCTGAGTCTGTTTCCTCAGAAGCTTGTGGATTGTGCCATCGCTTACTGAGAGGTGTGGGTACAAAGGCTGCTGGATGCTGGTGCCTAGCAGCCCGGCCTCTACTTCCCTGCTCCGAGGCTCATCTTCTCTCAGTTTCTAAGACTCGGAGTTGAGGCAGCTCCCAGCTCTGCAGCTCTTCACATATGGGTCGGTCCCATGTCCCCTAGCTGGACTCCAGTGGGCTCTCGGTAGGACTGCTTTTGCCTGACCTCCATATCATCGCATTCTTTCTAGTTCTCTGAAGTGTGAATTAGTTCTCTAGATTATTGCCTTATAGACTGACCCAGACAAACACACAGTTCTTACGGCTTCATGGCACAGCAGAAAAGCAATAAGTCGGAGGACAAAACCAGACCAAACTAGTAGAATCCAGTCTCACGGTTTTCTTTTGTTTTTGAGTTATTGGGTTTATTGAGACAGCATCTCCTTCTATAGCTAAGGATGGCCTGAGACTCACTGTGTACCCCAGAATATTCTTGGCATCTTCCCGTCTTAGCCTCCTAAGTCCTGCGGCGATAGCAGGTGGGAGGTAGCAACCCAGCACGTCACGAGTTCTTGGAGATGACTTCAGGAATGTTCTCTGGAGGAACAAGGGGGCTGTTGGTTAATAATGAGAGGCTCTGCTATGGCCTTGGGCAGCCCTTTCCCTCTTCCCAAGCCTGGATTGCCCTCGTTTGTTCGATGGCTTCCCTGTGCATCCAGCAGCTCCTGGTCTTTGTTTATCCTAGAAGAAAGTCTTTTGCTCAGTTTTTCACAATTTTTTGTCACAATTCCTTCCAAGTGGCTCACCTTGACTTTCTGACTTTCTGGATACAGAGGCGGGCGGGGGAGGGGGGTGGTAGTGTCGCAAGAACTGTATGATTCTGCCTGACCTCCATTTGCACTTTCAGATTAACAACATGAAGACCAAGTTTAAAGAAACCATCGAGAAGTGTGACAGCCTGGAGCTCAGGCTCAGTGACCTCCTGAAGGAGAAGCAGTCTGTGGAAAGAAAGTAGGTATCCCTCAGTTCTGGCACCACGCATGCCAACGGGCTCTCACCGAGAAGCACCTTTGCTTCCTTGGCCACACCCCGTATTGAGCATGTACATCATGTAGGCTTTCGGGGTTCTTTGTAGTTGGAGCAGAGTTGCAGTGACTTCTCATTGTGTACTTAGGGGCTAACAAGACGGCTCAGCTGCCAAGCCTGACCACCTCTGTTTGATCCCAAGACTCACATGGAGAAAGGGAAGAACTGCCTCCCAGGCACATGCACCTCGGCACGTGTGTACACACACACATCAGGAAATGCATGTAGACATGAAAAAGATTAGATTGGGGTTCCCCTTGAGGAGTAGAGTGCCAGTTAGAACCCTGCACTCTCCTGCGATCCGAGTGCTTGTCGTGTGTGCAGATGGCTTCCATTTCTGCCTGCAGTTTCTGAGAGCCATCTTGGCTGAGAGCTGGCAGTTAGGAAAGAGGTTTTGTCTAAGCCCATGTCCCAGGTCCTCCCTTGGACAGGATTCAGGGCTAATGATGCCAAGCATGGAGCACAAAGCCATGACCAGCATGACAAGAATACTCCTCGCTGCTGCAGTCAGAGTGGGGTATTCCTGGTGGCAGTGGCTAGCCTATAAGTCAGTGGCAGAGCGTCTTCCCAACATGCACAAGGGCCTGGGTTTGATCCCGAGTACTGAAGAGGTAAGATTTCCTCCCAGGTTTTAGTTACACTGTAGAGGTGACTAGATTGTTTTTGTAACCATATAATATAGTGCATAAAGGTACTTTAAGAGGGATGCTTGATCTTTAGTGTTGTTTCTCTCTCTTTTTTTTTAAGATTTATTTTATTTATTATGTATACAGTATTCTGTCTGCATGTATCCCTGCAGGCCAGAATAGGGCACCAGATCTCATATAGAAGGTTGTGAGCCACCATGTGGTTGCTGGGAATTGAACTCAGGACCTCTGGAAGAGCAGTCAGTACTCTTAACCTCTGAGCCATCTCTCCACCCCTCAAGATAGGGTCTTACTATGTAGACAAGGCTGGCCTCCAGCTCACAGAGATCCCCCTACTTCTGCCTCGAAAGTGCTGGCCTAATGTTTATCTTTAATTGTGGAGAGTTGCATAATACAAAACTAGCCATTTGTGAGTGTGTTTCTGTGTCTGTTTATGTCTGTATGCACGTGTGCACGTTTTGGAGGGTAGCCTGTGGAGGCCAGAGGTCAGCATTGGATATCTTCCTTTATGGTTCCTCATCTTGGTGGTTTTGTTTGTTTTTCACACAGGGTCTCACTGGGTAACCCTGGTTGTCCTGGAACTCACTCTATAGACCAGGCTGGCCTCAAACTCACAGAGATCTACCTGCCTCTGCCTCCCGAGTGCTGGAATTAAAGATGTGTGCCAAGCTTTGGTTTGGTCTTTCGGGATGGACTCTCATGCTGTAGCCCTGAATTCTTTTTTTTTTTTTTTTTTAATTTATTTATTTTTATTTTATGTTCATTGGTGTTTTGCTTGCATGTATGTCTGTGTGAGAGTGTTGGATCCCCTGGAACTGGAACTGGAATTACAGTTGTGAGCGGCCATGTGAGTGCTGGGAATTGAACCCAGGTCCTCTGGAAGAGCAGCCAGTGCTCTTAAACTATTGAGCCATCTCTCCAGCCCCTGTGTCCCTGAATTCAAATATTGCTCCTGCCTCAGCTTCCTGAGTGCTAGGATTACAGGTGGAGCCACCATAATGCTTCTTTGGCATTCTGATACATAAAAATGCTACCTGCTATATATAGTGTCTCGATTCTCCGCTTAGTGTAATTCTTCACTTAGGAGTGAGCATTGAGGGTAGAGTGCACCCACTCTTGACCCCTTCCCCTCCTTTAGCAACTCATGAGGTCAGAGCACTTGTCTCAGAGGATGCCACTTCCCTCCCTGGTGGCTTCCTCCTCATGGCCATGACACTGACAGAGTTGCTGCTGCTGCTGAGCTTGGCAGAGAGGGGCCTGCCCTAATGGCTTCCAAGGTCCCGGAGCAGAAAGGGACGTGGAGCAGGTGAGGCTAGCTCTGTCTCCCTCCGCTTCGCTCCAGGTGCACACAGCTGAACACCAGAGTGGCCAAGCTCAGCACAGAGCTGCAGGAGGAGCAGGAGCTGAACAAGTGTCTGCGAGCCAACCAGCTGCTGCTGCAGAACAGGCTGAAGGAAGAGGAGAGGCTGCTCAAGGAGACCTGCGACCAGAAGGACCTGCAGATCACTGAGATCCAGGAACAGCTGCGCGATGTCATGTTCTACCTGGAGACACAGCAGCAGATCAGCCACCTGCCCGCCGAGACGCGGCAGGAGATCCAAGAAGGGCAGATCAACATCCCCTCGGCCCCCAACCCGCCCTCTTCGGGGGCCGGTGGGAAGCTGCCGTCCAGGAAGGGCCGCAGTAAGAGGGGCAAGTGACCTTCAGAGACTTGTCCCCGAGACTTCCTGGGCACTGCAGGGTGTGCTGGAACCTTTGCTGAGCGGGAGGGTGGGCCCTAATAAGTATGCCTGAGGACGAACTATGGTCGTGTGGCTCCTTCTTTTGTGTGATGTGAGGAGACAGAGAGGGTGGCATTGGCAGCGCTTCCCAAGGTGGCGAGTCTCAGACCTCAGACACCTCATGGCCATTCTGCCTTCCAGCTGGGTGGCCCCCCATCTTGTGTGGTTTTCCGTTGTATTTATTCAGTTGGAGCACTTGCAGTTGAGTTCCAGGGTAGGTTGATGACATGACGTGACCTCAGAGGCCGCAGTACCCAGCACTAAAGCACAGCACCTGCCTCCAGGAGAGGAGCCTGCTGCCCCCTGCAGAGCGATCGTCTCTCCTGCCACCCCTCCCTCCCTGTGGAGTTAGAGCTGCTTCACTGTCACAGAGAAGAGGCTTGTCCTCGGCAGCCGTCCTGCCTGGCTTGAGGGCAGGACAGACAAGGACCTGGGCAGATGGAGTGGACCCAGTGTGGGGAGAGGGTGACAGCTCTTTTTGATGACTGTACGAAATGTGCCTGTCCAATAAGAGCCTTCCTGGCTCTCCTGGGCTCGGGTAACTGAGAATATCCTCCATCTGGCAGGAGTCAGTGAGGGGCAGGCCTGGGGAGAGGTCTCTGACAAGCTGATATGTGTAGCTGGGGTCGGTGTACTGACCATTTACAGGCCAGGCGCATGTTCAGGTCGCAGCTAGAGGGAGCGTGGGCAGATTTCCAGTTTCGCCCTTAGGATGTAAGCAAAGGCTGCCTCTTACCCCAGACCCTGGCTGCGGCATATCAGACAGCCATATGATACTTACCGTGACCAACAGAGGTGTTGTGTGCCTCTCTCCAGAACCAGGAACACCAGATAACTAGTAGCATAGTAACTGAGCAGAACTGAAGGGACACCATGTTGGGAATTGACTTCTAGAAGAGCCTGGGCAGTTAGGACAGCAGTGTGTAGTTCAGTTTAATTTTCTGCTTTACCATCAGCCAAAGGTTTGAAATGTCACGCTTTAGGACTTTTTTCTTTATTTCTTTCTTTTTTTTTCCTGATTGGACCTCGCCCTTTGGCCTGAACCTCTGACGTGTGTTGTCACAGTGTTGCTTGTGTTGCTGACCACTGTCCAGTTCTGTGGAATGTGCTGTGGCATTTCCCAAAACCACACCTGTGACTGCAGAGTGAGTGTACTCAGACCCACGTGGCTCTTCCTGAGGGCAGCCCAGCTCTCCAGACCCTCAGGCCCGAGCTGCACAGGCACCTGGAGCCGGGGCAGGAGCCGACCCGCCTCCCACAGAGCTTCCACTTTATCTAGAACGCATCTTACGCTGCTCCAGTCCCAGTCTCTGCCCCACTCATCCTGCACATCTGACCTTGCGGAAGCCGGGGTGGGTGGCAGCATGCTAATTAAGGGAATCAGAAGTCGTTTCCAAAGCCGGCTCCTCGTTTCGTTACAATCCACCAAGCAGCCCTGCCACACAGACGAGAGCCGCACTTCCCAGCACAGGTCCGGGAGAATGCCCGGGAAGGCTGTGGCCAGAGGAAGCAGCAGATGGGCAGAGGTTTCCAAACTACTTGAAGGTCTTAAAAAAATGTTCCAGGAAAACAAAAATCAAGATGTGTAAATAAAATGTTATTTTAAAAGGTCAAAGAGTTATGTTTGAGTCTGACATTATACGGGATGGAAGCTGTTAGTGTGTTCTTCAGAACAAAGACAAAACTCACTTTCCCACGCTCCCTTGACTGATGAACTTACTAAAACAACCAGAGGTTATTCCTCCCTGTGTGAAATTTGCATCTGTGACATTGCTTGGGAGCGTGTATCTAAGGGTGTCAGTGGTCTGCTTGTTTGCTTGTTTGTTTGTTTTTCAAGACTGGGTTTCTCTCTCAAGCCCTGGCTATCCTGGAACTCTGTAGAACAGAACAGGCTAGACTCCAGCTCAAAGATCTGCCTGCTACCTCTGTCTCTGAGTGCTGGGAATTAAGGCGTGCACCACCACACCCAGTGAAATGAAAACTTTTCTTTAATAATTTATTTTTATTTTATGTGCATTGGCATTGGCGTTTTGCCTACATGCATATCTGTGTGACAATGTCAGGTCCCCTAGAACTGGAGTCACAGACAGTTGTGAGCTGCCATGTGGGTGCTGGGAATTGAACCCTGTCCTCTGAAAGGGCAGCCAGTGCTTATAACCACTGAGCCATCTGTCCAGCCCCATGGGGAAAAAAATTTTTTTTTCTAGACAGGGTTTGTCTGTGTAACAGTCCTAGCTGTCCTGGAACTCACTTTGTAGTCTAGGCTGGCCTCGAACTCACAGAGATCCGCCCGCCTCTGCCTCCCAAGCGCTGTGACTAAAGGTGTGCACCACCACCGCCCGGCCCATGAAAGCATTTTTAAGTAACGAGAAAAGCCCTCCCCTTTAGGAGCCCTAAGTTTCCCCCAGTGTCAGAGCCCTGTCTCCTCCCCCTTCTGTGCGGTGAACTTGACTTTCCCCCTTAAGGCATTCACAAGGATAGTTTCCACTTGTGCACTGGGAGAGTTTTCACTCCTGGGGAGAGGTTACAGAAGGCTGTGGGTGTCCTGCCCTGTCGCTGTCGGGTTCTCTTGACATAGTATCTCTCACCAAGCCTGGAGCTAGGCTAGCAAGCAGCAAGCCCAGTGATCCTCCCGTCTCTGTCCCCCAAGCACGGGTTACAGGTCCACATGCCTGTGTCCAACCTTTTACATGGGTGCTGGGGATGCGAACTTGGGTCATCGTGCTTGCACGGCAGATACACCCCGAGCCATCACCCCAACCGCTGCCATCCCTTTTTGATACCGAGTTTCATTATAACAAAGGCTGGCCTTGAGCTCATGGCAGTCCTCCTGCCTCTGCCTCCCAAGAGCTGCAGTTACAGATGTGAATGTCGTCTTCGTTTTGTTAATCTAGTTTTTGGGTTTTTTTTTTTTTTTTTTTTTTTTGTTTTTCGAGACAGGGTTTCTCTGTGTAGCTTTGCACCTTTTCCTAGAACTCACTCTGTAGACCAGGCTGGCCTCGAACTCACAGAGTTCCGCCTGGCTCCGCCTCCCAAGTGCTGGGATTAAAGGCGTGCGCCACCACTGCCCGGCTAATCTAGTTTTTTTGAGACAGGGTCTCTCTACATAGCCCTGGCTTTCCTGGAACTGACTGTGATATCCACCTGCTTCTGCCCCCGTGCCCCCCCTGGGCCCCCCTGGGCCCCCCTGTGCTGGGGTTAAAGGTATGTACCACCACATCTGGCCTTCATGTTGTAATGATACTCGCCCTTGATTCTCGGGACATGGCTCTCCCTGGACTCGAACAGGCCTCAGGTTTTATTCCTGAGAGCTGCATTGCTGGCCCAGCACTGACAGTCGCTAGCCTGAGCTAGGATGGATTAGTGTGTTGTGAACCCGGGAGCTAAGGATGGATTAGTGTGTTGTGAACCCGGGAGCTAAGGTGTTATGCATCAGCTTCTCAGGACTGTGCATTCCTCCTGCGTTAAAGAGCCCGACAATCTCATTTCACACAAGATGACTACAGCCTTTGGGGCCTAATGCTGAATGGTTGAGGTCAAAAATTCTTCACTGGGGGTCTGGAGAGATGGCTCAGAGGTTAAGAGCACTGCCTGCTCTTCCAGAGGTCCTGAGTTCAGTTCCCAGCAACCACATGATGGCTCACAACCATCTGTAATGAGATCTGGTGCCCTCTTCTGGCCTGCAGGCATACATACAGAACACTGTATACATAATAAATAAATCTTTAAAAAAAAAAAAATTTCTTCACTGGAATTACCTGGGGAGATGTGGCTCTGGTGCTTGGCACACAGCCCCTCTGCTGCAGATAGCGTTTGTTACTTACTCCAGGTCAGCTACCAGACTCATTGCTTCTGTCCCGGGATTGCTCTAGAGCCCAGACCCGAGACTCAGGTCCAACTTAATGCTGCTTGTACAAAACTGAGTCCACCACCTGTGTCTGCTGTATGGAGGCCATGGAAGCCCAGAATAATCCCATCCTGACACGATGTGACCACAGTGCAGTTCTTGTCACATGGTCAAAACCGGTCTGTCACTCAAAGTTGACACATCGCATAGGAGAGCCATTCTGACTTACCTCCACAGAGATGTCTTCTGCCATTTTTTTGCCCAGAAGCAGCAGATCCCACACTAAACCTCTTGTATGTCTGTGCCCTGGTTTACAAAGAAGAACCCTGAGGCTAGTGGGGTGTGGGGATAAAGTGCTTGCCATGCATGTGATGACCCGGGTCTGATCCTTAGCACCCACATAAAAAGACAGACATAATGGTGCATATCTGTAATCCCAGCACTAGGGGGCTGAGACAGGGTCTCTGGGGATTGCTGCCCAGTCAGCCTAGCATAATTAATGAACCCCAGCTCCCCCTGAGAAGTGGGAGGAGGTGCCCTGTACTTGGAGATCTGCCTGGCTCTGTGCCCCTGAGGGCGACCTGTAGCATCCACGTGCAGGGGCTGGAGAGGCGGCCCATGGTTAAGAGCACTGGCTGCTCTTGCAAAGGACCTGGGTTTGGTTCCCATCACCCACATGGTAACTCATAGCCATCCCTAGCTCCAATCCAAGGGGCCTAAAAGCTCTCTTCTGGCCTCTGTGGGCAGTGGGCACACATACATACACATAAAATTAAAAAAAAAAAATCTTTCAATTTGTTTTGTCTTTCAAGACTCTTTCTCTGTGTGGTCCTGGCTGTCCTAGAATTCACTCTGTAGACTAGGCTGGCCTCGAACTCACAGAGATCCGCCTGCCTCTGCCTCCCAAGTGCTGAGATTAAAGTCATGCCACTACCATGCAGCAGATCTTTTTAAAGATGTAAAAGGTCAAGTGTGTATAATTCCCATCACCATCATACAATAATGGGAGCCTACAGCACCCTCCCAGCTGCAGGGACCCCTCACTGATCAGACAGTCTCCACATCCCACCCTGATGTATGTAACCCTAGCCCTGGCTGTCCTGGAAATGGCTCTGTAGACCAAGCTGGCTTCAAGCTCACAGAGATCCACCTGCCTCTGCCTCCCGAGTGCTGGGATTAAAGGTGTGCACCCACTACCGGGCCCATCAGACAATTCTGCTTAGGTCTGTAGAATAAGGCATCCCATTACCTGAGAAACTGGCCTGTGTCACCTCCTGTTAATTAAGAAGGCTTAGAATCAAGAGACCCATGAATGGGGTGAGAAGAGCCTCAGGCTCCCTTCTGGGGCAGAGTGGATCCCAAAGAAAAACCTAGAAGTGAAGAGTCAGCTGAAACTCTTAGGAGGCCATTAGGAGTTCCTCTTGGAAATGCTCCAACAGTGAGCAAACAAACTGACTTATCTCCAGCCGCTCGGCTGGAGCCACCAGAAGTGTCCCTTAGAGTCATCTGTGGTGAGACACACAAGCTTGGCCCACTCATCTTCTGATTCCTTTCCAATCAGGCAGAAGAAGAAGCACTCAGCCTCCTGCAACACCAGCCACATCACACTCCCCCACCTCCCCACCTCCCCACCCCACCTGTTCTCGGTGGAGAGAAAAAAAAAATCTAAAATCCTCTTCTAAGCACAGGCCTCCAGAAAACAGCTTCTCACATTTGTTCCCAAGCCGCTAAGAATCAACACTAACTGGCTTGGATCCCAGGCAGGGCCAAGTGCAGGACTTAGGACTCTACAGGAAGACCCAAAGGCCTCCATCCACCCCTCCCCCAACACATTCATCTCCAATTAAATAGAAGCCTGCCGGGGGCGGGGAGCTACCAGGACTCTCCTGGTCCAGAAGTGGGGAGGCTCCACACTGAGGCCTAGAACCCCTCCTGAATGTCCATGCTGGATCTTGCTGACTCCCAACCCTGCGCTTTCTCTGGCAGGATTCCTGGTTCTCTTTGGCTGCAGAAATGCTCAAGTTTGCTCCTTTCTTTCTTCCCCTGGAAGCCAGCCGCTTCCCCCCACCCTACCCCCTTGGCGCCCCTCTGCCTGTCAGGGTTATAAATTAGAATATTCTAGGACTTGAAAAAAAATGTTTCAAACGTTGACATGTGTGTATGACGAGAGAGAACGTGTTGTGTGCACAGGCCGCGGGGCCATGGGAAGGTCAGAGGACAACTTGCAGGAGTCAGGTCTGAGGCTGGGTCCCTTTCTACTGCTGAGCTGTGCACGCAGGGTTAGCTATGCAGGTGAAACTCACATATCTAGGGGAGTTTCCCGTCTATGCCTCCCTTCTTCCTATGGGAGGCTGGGGCTACAGATGCACAAACCACGATATCTGGCCTTTTAAGGTAGGTCCCAGTTCTGTGGCTTTTCAAAACAATCTCAAAAGGTGAAAAAATCAAAAAAGAGAGAGAGGCTGGAAAGATGGCTCAGTGGTAAAGTGCACTGGCTGCTCTTCCAGAGGACACCGGTTCAATTCCCAGCACCCCTATGGCAGCTCACAACTGTCTGTGACTCTAGTTGCAGGGGACCCAAGACCCTCACCCAGACGTGCATGCAGGCAAAATGCCAATGCACACAAAAGAAAAAAAGAAGCTGGACGGTGGCGGTGACACACGCCTTTAATCCCAGCACTTGGGAGGCAGAGGCAGGTGGATCTCTGTGAGTCCGAGGCCAGCCTGGGCTACAGAGCCAGATCCAGGACAGGTGCAAAACTACACAGAGAAACCCTGTCTTGAAATCCCAAAAAAATGAAGAAGGAAACCTAGGATAAGAAAGATAACTCAGCAGTATATTGTGCTTGCTGTCAATCCTAGCAACCCGAGTTCGATTCTTGGACCCACATGATGGAAAGAACCACTTCCTGCATATGTGTGCCATAACATGTGTGTGTGTGTGTGTGTGTGTGTGTGTGTGTGTGTGTGTGTGTGTGTGTGTGCTTACGCGCATCTGTGTCCATGTTGCCCCATGACTCCCATGTGGAGGTCAGAGAGCAACAACCTTCAGGAGTCAGTTGCCTCCTCTCATCATGTGGGACCCAGGCATCAAACTCAGGGGGTCAGGCTTGGTAGCAAGCCCCTTAACCCACTGAGCCGTCTCACTGGCCCCCGTGGCTTTATTATTATTACTACTATTAAAGAACAGACACTGGGCCGGGCGATGGTGGCGCACGCCTTTAATCCCAGCACTCGGGAGGCAGAGCCAGGCGGATCTCTGTGAGTTCGAGGCCAGCCTGGGCTACAGAGTGAGTTCCAGGAAAAGGCGCAAAGCTACAAAGAGAAACCCTGTCTCGAAAAACCAAAAAATAAATAAAGAAATAAAGAACAGACACCAAGGTCCCCCTTCCCATCAGCTTTGTGTGATTGCTAGAAAACCATGTCCTCACTGATAACGTTCAAGGGGCCCTACTGGGGGTTACCATTAGTGCGTGTGACACAGAAAAGTCTAGAGCGTCCCTGTGGGAGCTCATCTTCCAGCACCAGTTACCCGGTTGGACAGTCCAAACAAGCAGACCCAATCCCGCCTTCCAGCCTTGTGTTTGCCCTGAGACTCAACTGGAAGCCATTCCTGGACTCCTGTTTAGCTGCTGAACCTCCCCGTCACAGGTCAGCACCGTAACCCCATTACCAGCACTGGGAAAAACAAGGCTCGGTGGAAACAGGCAGAGACTTGGCCAGCCTGGGCTCCTGTCATCAGGCTGGGAAATGACCAAGCAATGACCAGCCTCACTGGAACCCGAAGTCTGGACTCGAGCCGGTGGGTGGCTGTGCAGATATTTGAAGGCTTCTAGGCTGTTGGGGCTGAGCCTCTGAACGGCCAGTGAAAACAAGGACTGAGTACTGGTCAGAAAAGCAGCCGAGGGACAGCTCTGGCCTGGGTGGAGGCGGGCTGCCCCAACTGTCTGCAAAATTACTATCTGGTAAAGAACAAGGATATACTCTGTACCTCCCTCAAGAGTTAATCCAAATGTGCCTGTCAATCACTTCAGTTTGAGAGCATCCCTCAGGAATGCCTTCTCTTCTATGGACTTTTAATAGTTTAGGGGCCTGGTGTGATGACACACGCCTTTAATCCCAGAACTCTAGAGGCAGAGGCAGAGGCAGAGGCAGGCGGATCTTTGTGAGTTTGAAGCCAGCATGGTCTACATAGTAAGTTCCAGGACAGTCAGAGCTACTTAGAGAGACCCCCGTCTCAACAACAATGCCAGGCTATGGTGGTGCACGCGTTTAATCCCATCACTCAAGAGACAGGCAGATCTCTGTGAGTTCAAAGACAGCCTGGTGTACAGGGCAAGTTCTAGGACAGCCAGGGCTATTACACAGAGAAACCCTGTCTCAAAAAAGCAAATATATGTGAATATATGTATATATGTATTTGTGTGTGTGTGTGCGCGCATCTATTTGTATTTATTGTGTGGAGTAGTGTGCATGTCATGAACCATGTGTAGAGAGGTCAGAGGGCAACTCACGGGAGTGGGTTATCTCCTACCATGTTTGACCCTGGATCAGACTCTGGTGCCCTTTGCTCTTCGGACTTTGACTTAGGAAATGGAGAAAGCTCTTGGGATCTTAGGTGAGGCCCTTATAGACAGGCTACCTTCCTTTTTACCTCTTCACATGTTCACAGTGATGTAAGTCATGGAGTCGTTTCTATCTCTTTATCATTCTTCTGTGTGGCTGGAGACAGGGCTCAGGGGCTAGGAACACTTGCTGCTTGTTCAGAGAACTGGGTTTGTTCTCTGCTTGTGCAGAAAACTGGGTTTGGGTCCCAGCACCTACATCCAGTGGCTTACAACTGCCCTTAACTCCAGTGTCTGGGGAGTCAACACCCTCTTCTGGCCTCATGGGCCCCTGCATGCATGTGAATGAACATACCCCCACACAAACACCTATTTATTCATTTGTTTGTTTGTTTGTTTGTTTGTTTTCAAGACGGGGTTTCTCTGTGTAGCTCTGACTGCCCTGGAACTAGTTTTGTAGACCAGGCTGGCCTCGAACTCACAGAGATCCACCTACCTCTGCCTCCAGAGTGCTGGGATTAAAGGTGTGCGCTGCCACCACCTGGCAACAAACACCTATATTTTTTATCTTAAAATTTTTATTATAAGTGGATGTGCATGTTTGTGTGTGTGTTAGTACATACAGGTGTATGTGTGGATGCGCAGGTACATGTATGCGTGTGCTTGTGGGAGGTAGGGTAAGTGTCATTCCTTAGGTATTATTCACTTGGTTTCTTTTTATTTTATGTATATGGGTGTCCACGTACATACTATGCCAATGGCAGAACAGGGGGTCGGATCCCCTGGAACTGGAGTTTCAGATGATTGTGAGACACCAAGTGGGTGTTGGGCACTGACCCTGGATCTTCTGCAACAGCAGGAAGTATTCTTAACTAATGAGCCAGCTCTCCAGACGCCCTGTTGTGGGATATTAGTTTAAGATGTGTTACATTTGTTTAAGCTGTGGAACATTTGTTTAATGATGCAAAGATGTGTTGCATTCTTTTATGCTGCATTTGTCTAACTCTGTGAAGCTGTGTTTCTCTGCCTGTCTGCTAAAGAGCTGAATGGCCAATATCGAGGCAGGAGAAAGGATAGGTGGAGCTGGCAGGCAGAGAGAATAAATAGGAGGAGAAAATCTGGGAAGATTGGGGAGTGAAAAGAGGAGGAGAGGAGGATGCCAGGGGCCAGCCACACAGCCACACAGCCACACAGCCACACAGCCACACAGCCACACAGCCACACAGCCACACAGCCACACAGCCACACACAGAATAAGAAGTAAAGAAAGGTATAGGAGGCGGGCCATGGGAGGGGGGAGGACAGGGGAGTCCATGGCTGTTATGTAAAATTAAATGAAATTATAAAATAAAAAATTAAATTAAAAAAATTAGAAAGGTATACAGAAATAGAGAAAGGTAAAAGCCTAGAGGCAAAAGGTAGATGGGATAATTTAAAAAGGTAGATAATTTAAGAAAAGCTGGCTAGAAACAAGCCAAACTAAGGCTGAGCATTCATAAGAAAGAATAAGCCTCCATGTGATTATTTGGGAGCTGGGTGGCGGGCCCCCCAAAGAGGAAAAAAAATAAAAACTACAACACCCCCCTGGGACTTGGGGCTTGCTAATTAGACTGGGCTGGCCTCGAACTCATAGAGATCCGCCTGCCTCTGCTTCCGAGTGCTGAGATTAAAGGCATGCGCCACCGCCCGGCTTCTTTCCTTGAACTTTATTTGACGTGGCAATGACCAGTTTCCCAGCGCAGGAGCTGCTTCCCAGTTGTCCACTTGGTTCCAGCTTTCTGCCTGACCCTAAGCTCTATGAATACATCATGTCCGGTGCCAGATATCATCCCGGCCAACTCTACCAGGTAGGTACCACTGTCGTCTCCATTTTGTTTTCTTTTTTTTTTTTTTTTTTTTTTTAAAGATTTATTTATTTATTATGGATACAGCATATATGACTGCAGGCCAGAAGAGGGCACCAGATCTCGTTACAGATGGTTGTGAGCCACCATGTGGTTGCTGGGAATTGAACTCAGGACCTCTGGAAGAGCAGTCAGTGCTCTTAACTGCTGAGCCACCTCTCCAGCCCTCCATTTGGTTTTTCAAGGAAACTGAGGCATAGAAAGCTGAAGCCGGCCGGGTGGCAGCGGTGCACGCCTTTAATCCCAGCACTCAGGAGGCAGAGGCAGGCGGATCTCTGTGAGTTCGAGGCCAGCCTGGGCTACCAAGTGAGTTCCAGGAAAGGCGCAAAGCTACACAGAGAAACCCTGTCTCAAAAAACCAAAAAAAAAGAAAGGTGAAGCCACTTGCCCAGTGGTCACCTGGCTGTCAGGGAATAAGTGTCCCAAAAAAGGACACTTGACATGTCATCCAGAAGTATGAAGGTGAAAATTTAGACCTACTGGGAGTGAACAGCATGTGACTGGCACAGGGGACCCAGAGCTCAGAAAAGGACTCGGGGTTTCCAGGATGTGCAGCCAATGCAGGATATGAAAAAGAACAGGTAGGAAGACAGGGCTTTGGGCTGGAGAGATGGCTCAGAGGTTAAGAGCACTGGCTGCTCTTCCAGAGGTCCTGAGTTCAGTTCCCAGCAACCACATGATAGCTCACAACCATCTGTAATGAGACCTGGCACCCTCTTCTGACATAAAGTTGTACATATAGATAGAGCACTCATACATAAAAATTGATCTTTAAAGAAAAAAGAAAGAAAGAAAAAGAAAACAGGGCTTTACTGGGTGGTGGTGGCAGGCAGGAGGATCACCATCAGCTTGAGTCCAGTCTGGGCTACAGAGTGAGAACCTGTCTGAAGAACACACACACACTTACACACACTTACACACACACACACACACACACACACACACACACTCTCATACACCAGCTTAGAGGTTCAGGTGGGCAGAGAGACCAGGCTGAGGTCTCCTACATCAGGTGACCACTGCCAGAACAACTTGGTGGTATGGAAGTCATCTTGATGGTGGAGTGTCATCCGACACAGACTAAAGAGAGGACGAAATGGGAAGATGGGCAGCCCCTGGAGATTAGGAACTCGGCCCAAAAGGAAGAGTGGTGGGAGCCGGGAGGTGGTGGGAGCCCAGAGGTGGTGGGAGCCGGGAGGTGGTGGCATGTACCTTTAAGTCCCAGCACTCCACAGGAGGTGGATCTCTGAATTCCAGGCCAGCCCGGTCTACAGAGCAAGTCCCAGGACAGCCAGGGCTACGCAGAGAAACTCTGTCTTGACAGCCCCGCCCCCAAAGAAGAAGAGTGGTGGGCCAAGCCTCTGGGGAGGCAGAAGGTTTGAACCGGTGTATTATTTGGGGACACTTGGACAGGAAGCAATGAGGCACACGAAGTCTAATGAGATGTGATTTGGTGGGTGGAGTGCTTGCCCAGCATGGCACAGAGCAGCAGAGCCCTGGGCTCCATCCCCAGCACACCCGGATTCCAAGCATTCAACAGGTAGAGACAGGAACATCAGAAGTTGAGGCAATATGGTGAGTTTGGGGCCAACCTGGGCTACCATGAGACACTGGCTCAAATCAGAAAGTCTGGTGAAGACCTGTGACTGTGGTTCCCCTCCTAAGTGTGACTTTTCCTCTGGTGAACAGACCTTCTTCCCAGCCCTGAGTCCATAGCTCCTTCTCACTCTGCCAGTGGTCATGTGACTCTGGTGTGGCAATCATCATGTTCTAGTCGTCAGGATCTGCAGCAGCTGCAGCCATTACTTAATTTAAGTGCTTTCCATCTCCTGAGCCAAAGTTAGGGCTCTTATAGAAGTGGTTATTTCATTCATATTAGGCTTCTTATGAATTGGAAGGCAGACCCCTACCTTCATGCTTCCTTAGACATTAGAATTGGGCCGGGTGGTGGTGGCGCATGCCTTTAATCCCAGCACTGGGGGAGGCAGAGCCAGGCGGATCTCTGTGAGTTCGAGGCCAGCCTGGGCTACCAAGTGAGTTCCAGGAAAGGCGTAAAACTACACAGAGAAACCTTGTCTTGAAAAACAAAAAAAAACAAAAAAAAAAAAAAAGGGCATTCTTAAGTTACCCATATGCAGCTGGTAAGTCCTATCTGTCATGAACAATCAACATGTTCTAGTCCCTGGACACAAAGGTTCATGAAAGACCTTTCAACAAAGTCCTGTCCAATGACTACCACATTGGTCAGAATGAAAACCTAAAACTATTTTTATCATTGCTTAAGGGGGAGCATCCTAGAAGTACACACACACACACACACACACACACACACACACACACACACACACACACCTTTTATTTTCATTAGTATATCTGGAACTGGGTTACGTAAAGAAATCTCCACAGTACTTACTACATGATGCACTTTGAGCGAGTTCTCCTCCATCCCTCTCCCCATATCCTCCCCCATCACTATTGCCCTTTGCTCCCCAAACATTGTCACTTCAACTTCCAGGTCATACAAGCACACACGGTTTTATGTACCTACATAAGATTCTAGGGTCCGCAAATGATAGAAAAATGCAGTATTTGTCTTTCTGAGACAGTTTTGTTCTTTATGATCCATTTCATCTTGTACATGTGTCGAATTTCTCTTTAACCCTAATTCCTCGATCGAGAGACACCCAAGGTGGTTCCACAATTTAGCTCTTGTGACTGGACCGGCCGTGAGCTCTGCTGAGCAGGGATGTGCGACATGTTGACTTTGAATCCGCTGGGTAAATAGGAGCACTCTGGCTGGGTCTGTTTAACTTGCTTTGGTGTGGCTCTTTACAAGAGATAGTTTAGCTTTAATTATGTGTCTGTGGGGTGGGGGGTGTCGGTGCAGAAGGGGGCAGCAGATCCCTGGAGATGGAATTACTGGCTGTGAGCCACCTACTGTTGATGCTGCGAACCAAAACTCGGGTCCACTGCTCTGCTAAGAGCAGTGAGTGTGCTCTTAACCCCTGAGCCATCCCTCCAGACCCTATGTTGGTGTTTCGAGGGAGAATCTCATAAATAGCTGAGGGTGACCTTGAACTCCTGACCTGCTGTCTCCACCTCCAAACGCTGGGATTACAGACCTTTGCCACCCCGGCCTTGTGCTTGTTTTTCGTGACATTTATTCAGTGTGTGTGCACGCCCCACCGTGTGCCGCAGAAGTCAGAGGACAACTCTCTAGTTCTCCCGCTGTGGTCCTGGGTGTGTCAGACTTGCGGACAAGCATCTTTACCTTTACCAGCTGAACCCTCTGGCTGCCAGTGCTGTTTGTGGTTGTCTTGTTGTTCTTGAGACAGGGTCTCACTATGTAGCTCTGACTGTCCTGAAATCCACTCTACAGACCAGGCTGGTCTCGAACTCACAGCGATCCACCTGCCTCTCCCTCTTGAGTGCTGGGATTAAAGGTATGTGTGCATCATCATCATCATCATCATCATCATCATCATCACCACCACCACCACCACCACCACCACCACCACCACCACCACCAGGCTCTGTTTCTGTTGCCCAGACTGGTCTCCAAATCCTGGGTCCAAATGTTTGTCCTGCCTAGATGCTGGGACCTCGGGCATGTGCCAGGGCGCTCGGCTTGCCACGGAGCGACGTCTGCTCATGGACCGTCAGTGTGAACACCTGGGGCCACCACCACCCTCTTTTTCGAGCCTCCCAGCCACCCTCTCTCAAGTCTGGGGCCCACATGGCGGCTCTGGCAGAGAGAGTGACTCGTCCCAGGCTTAGTCACTGCTGGGGCTGGGGCTGAGCGCGACTTCCGTGTGGGAGCAGGGGAATGCCTGAATGAAGGAGGCAGGAAAAGCGGAGGCTGGCGACGCAGGGAGGCTCCAGGAGCCGGGGGCGAGGAGCTGCGGCAGGCAGGGAACCGGCTTGGGAGGGAGGCCAGCTAAATTTAACTCTCGGCTAAACCCCGGCTTCATTCCGGGTGTGTGTTTACCAGAAGTCGAGGGAGAAGATGAATGGGAATTCATCTCTGACTCAGAGCCCTGTTGTGTCCTCTCTGCCCTGGAAATTTTGTAATATTGTGTCTCTTTTTGTCGCCCAGTCTTTGCAGAAAGGTTGACTATTTCATAACGAAAGTCAAGGTATTTAAACGGAAGGGTCTTGTTTTCAAAGTTAAAGTCAAATGCACAGAGCATATAGGTAACCATTTTTATTTGATTTTAGACAGAGTCTTGCTGTGTAGCCAAATGTCTTTGAACTCGAGGCAATCCTCCTGCCTCTGAGTGTTGGGAGCACAGGCATGCACCACCATTGCTGGTTGCCTTTTAACCACTTGAGCCAGGGTCTCTCGTAGCTCAGGCTGGCCTCAAACATTCACTACCATGTCTGATGGATGTGGTGCTTCAGGTAGACCTCGGGGCTTTACCAGCTGAACCACACCTTCAGCCACATCTTAACCATGTTAGAGTGAGTATTTTGTTGGCATTTTGCATATTTGCATCATGTACCACTTTCAGAACATTCTCCCCTAAAGAGAAACTAGCACTTCCCATTCTCCTCTCCCAAACCACAGTTCCTGTGAGCTTTTCCATCTAGACATTGAATTTAAATGAACTTCCGGGTTATGTGACTTGTGATGTCTGCCCCATTTTGAACCTCACTCATGGCAGTATATGTTGATGTTTCTGTGTGTGTGTGTTGTTGTTTTGATCTTTTTTTTTTTTTTTTTTTTTTTTTTTCGAGACAGGGTTTCTCTGTGTAGCTTTGGTGCCTGTCTTGAATCTTGCTCTGTAGACCAGGCTGGCCTCGAACTCACAGAGATCCGCCTGGCTCTGCCTCCCCAGTGCTGGGATTCAAGGCAGGCGCCACCACTGCCCAGCTCACACTCAGCTTTCTGATGACTCTCTAAGTTGAGTTCAAGTCAGAGACAGAACTGGAGAGTTCCTCGAGACAGGAATTCATGCTGTGATGCCATCAGACTGCCGCCATCCCCAACTGTCTAGGGACCATTAGGCTAGCCAGGACTACTTAGCAAGACCCTGTCTCGGAAGAAAGAAAACAAGGGCCTGCCAGGTGGCTCAGCAGGGAAAGGGGCTTGCTGCAAAACCAGCCAAGTTAGATCCTCAGGACCCACATGGTGGTAGAGAGCAGAGGGAATGTCCTTTGACATCCATTCACTCTCCAGGTCGAGCACGCCTCCCCACCCGACATACACAGTTAAAAATAAAATTAAGATGTAGTCGGGTGGTGGTGGTGCATACCTTTAATCCCAGCACTTGGGAGGCAGAGGCAGGCGGATCTCTCTGAGTTCGAGGCCAGCCTGCTCTACAGAGCGAGATCCAGGACAGCCAGGGATACACACAGAGAAACCCTGTCTTGAAAAACCAGAAATAAAAAAAGAAAGAAAGAAAAGAAGAACCAGGATGGTGGTTACCTGACTCTCGGGAAGGGGGTGTGGAATGGGACAGAATTTCGGCTTGGGAAGATGAAGGAAGGTTTCAGTGTGGACAAGGGTGTTTCACAAGGGGACAGTGGCTATGCACTTGAAGACAGTCTGTGTTCTGGGAAATGTCCACACAGCAGGGGGTAGATGGAGCTAAGGGAATGTGGGATTCTTCTTGGAATGAGGAAAATTAGTCTCTGGCAACAGATACACACCTCTGAACAAAGTCAAAAATCCCCTGAGGGTACTATTTGTTGACTGTGAGGAGGTCAGAAGACAATCTTTGGGAGCTGGTTTTCTTCTTCCCCCTCGTGGAGCCCAGGAATTGAACTCCAATCTTATCAGACTTGGCAGCAAGCACCTTTACTTACGGAACCATCTCATTGGCCCATGGATTGTATATTTACAATTAAAACAGAAGCCTGGACTGTTAATTATATGTTCTTTTTTGCTGTTGTTGTGTGCGTTTTTTGAGACAGGGACCCTCCCCATAGTGTGAATTTTATTTCAACACAGTTGTTTAAAACAACAACGTTGGTAGCTAGGCATTGTGGTGCATGCCTGTAATTCCAGCACTTGGGAGGCAGAGGCAGAAAGATGTCAAGTCCATGGCCATCTTGGGCAACATGATAGATGCTTTCACAAACAAAGCGAAGCAAAACACCACAGAGCCAGGCATGGTGGCACAGGTCTGTAATTCCAGTGCTTGGGAGCTATAAGCAGGAGAACCAGGAGTTCAAGGGCAGCCTCTGCTACAGAGTAGGTTTAAAGTCAGCCTGGACTACATGAGACCCATCTCAAAAGAAAAAAAAAAGCATCAACAATTTATGTGCAGCTTAGTAGGAGAATGTGTGCTTAGCCTGCATTTAGCTCCAAGGTCGGTTCCCAGCACTCCCAAAACCAAAACTAAAACTCAAAATGCTGAGGCAGACATGCTTAGGAACTGTCCTACGTTGGTAGGCTAGCCACTCACTCACCCCTATCTTCTCCTTTCGCTTTTCCTGGACTTCCCTCATGTGACCCCTTCCCAAGCACCCTAAGAACCCCCCTTTCCATGTCTGCCAACCACAAACGCCTTTCAAGAAGTGGGAGAGCTGGGCACTCGGGAGGCAGAGGCAGGTGGATCTCTGTGAGTTCGAGGACAGCTTGGTCGACAGAGCGAGATCCAGGACAGGCTCCAAAACTACACGGAGAAACCCTGTCTCGAAAAACAAAACAAAACAAACAAACAAAACAACAACAACAACAAAGAAGACGAATAAGTGGGAGAAAAGGAAAGATTTGTTTGTAAGGTTGGCCTGAAATACATGGTCATTTGGAAAGTGCACAAGAGCATTGTCCAATAAAATGAGATCAAAGGGCAGGAACAGGCACGTGAGAAGAAAAGATGAAAAGGGCAGGCCTGCAGGCCAGGCCAAGATCTGCAGGAGCGTTTGGGGGCCCTCACTGCAGTGCTTGGTTTCGGTCTGCCTCTTCATGCCTTCATTTTGTGTGATGGTGCGGGTCCAGTTCTGGGTGAGGCTTGTGCTAGATAGGTGCTCTACTCCTGAGACCTCCCAGCTGACTTCTCTCAACCTCATCTCTACAGGCAGGATGGGATGCCTGCCACGGGTCTCGCGGTCTTTTATTATTATTTTAATTTTTAATTTATTTATTTTTATTTCACGGCTGAGGACCGAACCCAGGGCCTTGCGCTTGCTAGGCAAGCACTCTACCACTGAGCTAAATCCCAAACTCCCTCATGGTCTTTTTTTTTTTTGATACCCTTTGGAAGGTCTCTGCCATTTTGAGAACATCCACTCATCCCTCATCATTGGTGGAGGACCAGGAATGCTTTCCCAAGATCAAGAGGCTGCAGTTCTGGGCAGCCTGCTTTTCAGGAAAAGCCCTGTGCGTGACTATCACTGGATAAATCCAGAAAGTCTGAGTGAGGTAAAGGAGAATCTAGTTCTGAAGTTACTACTATGTTCGAGCCATGCTTCTTGGTCCAAATCCCTAAAAGAAAAAACAAACAAACAAACAAACAAAAAAAACCACAAACAAACAAACAAAAAAACCCAGGGCATAGTGGCACTGGATGTCTATGAGTTGAGGCTACAATGTGAGTTTCCCAGCACTCGGGAGGCAGAGGCAGTCAGATCTCCATGAGTTCAAGGCCAGGCTGGTCTACAGATTGAGTTCCAGAAACAAAACAAAACAACCAACAACACAGGGTCTGTCTCTTTGCCCACCAACTCTGAGCTTGGCCATGTGTCTTACTTAAGTCGATTTGATTTTAGAAAAATTGACAAGATGAAAAGCCCCATGAGGTTCTGGAGTCCCTGTAAACATTGCAGCTGGGATGGAAAGGGATCCTGGCAGTTGGGAGCCAAGGAATACCACAAAGTTGGCATACAGCAGCTTACAGCCCTGCCACAAGAAGAGGCTTCCCCAAAGTAACAACTCTGGCAGGGAAGGGGTTCCCCAACGAAGAAGTTGTTACAGTTCTGCTCAGGTCTCCCGGCCCACCAAGGGTAACAACTTCGCTCCGTTAGGGGAAGGTTTCCCCAGTGAAAGAAAGTGTTATCCGCTCTGTTCTGGCTCAGGAGAAAAGTTACTTCTCTGCTCCACACCGCTCCAGCGGAAGAAGGTCTCACCCAAACCTCATTCAAGAGATTTATTAGGAGGGAAGAATCCAGGAGGATGGAGGTCTCCGCAGCAGCAAGCTGAACAGGCACAGGGCTTATATAGGGCTTCCTAGGGGCGGAGTTTTCCAGGTTAGGAATTGGTCGGAATTGGTTGGATTTCGTGCTCAGGGATTGGTTGGTTTTCCTGCTCAGGGATTGGTTGTTTTTTTTGTACTGAGTTGGTCTGGAGCAGAGGGTATTTCCTTGGCTCTGGTTTCAGGGCTAAAATGTGTTTCTTTCTCTGGCCCTTTTTAACCTTTTGGCTCTGGTTTCAGGGCCAGGGTGTGTTTCTTTGGCTGGCTGTTTACCCTACAGTCCTGAGCTGACTTCTGTAGCTCTTGGGAAACCGTGGTCTACCGGCCATGTGGTCCACCACCATGTCAACGTTCACATGCCAGTCTACCGAGTGATAGAGACTGGCAGCTCCCAATTACCACTGTAGATCCAACTGGCTTACACAGCCCACGGCTAGATATGTCAGTGAGGCTGTCCAAGACTCTGTAACCTGAGGTGTGGCAGTCAGAACAAGAGGCTCATTCACATACATAAAGCCATTTACCTTCTTGACAGTCCCAGGCATTTTTGAAAGGCTTGCCAGGAAACCTGACCAGGAGTGAATATCTGTCACACAAGTCGGCCAACAGTGTGCCTAGCTTCTACCCAAAGGCTGCCAGGAATATCCCCTCCTCACCACCAACAGAACCATCTGTAGACATTGCCACGAGGCTGAAAATTCTCCCATAGAGAACCCACATGCCCTTGAGAGGATGGAGTGATGAGCTGTTGACTTGTGTTAGCACATGCCAGTCATACATCACGATGGGTTTCATTGGGACGTTTTCATACTTGCATGTAATACATCTTCATCATATTCATTCCCACCCACCCTTCTAGCCCCCTTCCATCCTTCTGAACCCCTTTGCCAACAAGTTGCCCACTTTCACGGTTTTTTTTTTTTTGTTTGTTTGTTTTTTCCCCTTGAGACAGGGTTTCATTGTGCAGCTCTGGCTGTCCTGGAACTCGCTTTGTAGACCAGGCTGGCCTTGAACTCACAGAGATCCTCCTGCCTCTGCCTCCCAAGTGCTGGGATTAAAGGTGTGCACCACCACTGCCCAGTTTTTTTTTGTTTGTTTTTTTTTTTTTTTTTTTAATTTCATCTTTTTTTTTGAGGGATACATGTGTATACCACTACATCCAGCTTTTTTTGGTGACCCAATACATTTAACTAGGAATTGCTCTCAGAAGCATGTGTTGGGGGTTATTTATAGGAGTGTGGGGTACTCGTGGCCACACCACTGAAGGCGTCTTTTTCTTCCCAGCAACCATTAACTGCCTACAGTGTCTCATGGAGGGGCAGGGCCTTATGAACCCCTTTTATTGTTTCTTCTTTTTTTTTTCTTTCTTCTTTTCTTCTTTTTCTCAGAGCTGAGGACCGAACCCAGGGCCTTGTGCTTGCTAAGCAAGCACTCTACCACTGAGCTAAATCCCCAACCCTGATTATGGTTTTTTAAGACAGGGTTTCTCCATGTAGCCCCAGCTGTCTGGAACTTGCTCTGTAGCCCAGGCTGGCTCCGAACTCACAGAGATCCGCCTACCTCTGCCTCCTGAGTGCTGGGATTAAAGGTGTGCAGCACTACCACCCAGTTTCTCCTTTCTTTCTTTTGACTTTATTTTGGTGCCTGTGTGGGAGGCGGGGCTTGGCACACATGTGGAGGTCAGAGGAGAACTCTGGGGAATTTGCTCTCTGTACCTCGTGGGACCTGGGGATCAACATCAGGCTTGGTAGCAAGCGTCCTAATACGCTGAGCCGTCTTGATTCCTGAACCTGCTGTCTGCACCTCCAAAATGCTGGGATTACAGAACTCTGACACCGTGTCTGTTTTTAGTGACACTTACTCTGTGTGTGCATGCCCACTGTGCACTGCAGAAGTCAGAGGACGACCTTTAGGAATAGTTCCCCCACGATATGGGTCCTGGGGAACTATTTCTTCTCAGATAGGGTTTCTCATAGTCTAGGCTGGCCTTGAACTCCCTGTGCTGTTGGTGACCCTCCTGTTTCCACTCACCATGTACTAGGATTACAGTCTCAGATGTGTGAGTATGGGGGGTGTATGTAAAGTGGGTGCAGGGGTGCGCCCTCAGAGGCCAGATGATGACACCGGAGTCCCTGGAGCCAGAGCTGCAGGCGGCTGTGAGCTGCCCAACATGGGTGCTGGGAACCGAACTCTGATCCTCGTTTTTTGAGCAACAAGGGCTCTTAACCCCTGAGCCACCTATCCAGCATCAAGTTGTTTTCGTCTTAATTTTAAAAATATTTCCAAATTTTATTTGATGTGTATGAGTGTTTTACTTGCGTGTATATATGTGCACCATATGCATGCAGAGGTCAGGAGAGGGCACTCGATTCCCTGGAACTGGAGTTACAGAGGTTGCGAGCCAGCTTGTAGGTGCCGGGAATTGAACCCAGGTCTGTCCTTTGCAAGAATAAGTACTCTGAACTGCTGAGCTGTCTCTTCAGCCCCAGGTTGTTGTCTAAACACCTTCCCCCAGTCTCTAAATGTCGCTTTGGTTGACCGTGAACTCACTAGGCAGGCCTTCTTGGCTGCCTAGAACTTGTAGAGATCCTTCTGCCTAAACTTCCAGGCGCTGGGATCACAGGCATGGGCCACCAAGTCCAGCTGGTGGCCAGTTACTGTGCAGAGTATACTAAAGATATAGTTGGCTGGGTGTGGTGGCGCACGCCTTTAATCCCAGCACTCAGAAGGCAAAGGAAGGTGGATCTCTGTGAGTTCCAGGAGAACTAGGGCTAGGTAGAGATCCTGGGTTCAATCCCCAGCTGAACCACATATATATATAAAGTTGCTGTTCTCTGGCTGTGGCCCAACCTACCTTCTGGGAAGTACCTAGGTCTGCTTAGACAATAATCCGAGTCCCCATGGTAAGTAAGGTCGCAAGGTCAGCCATGTCGGTATTGACTTTAGTCTGACCCCTCTGGGGTTCCACTACAAGTGCCTTAGGCCAGCTGTCACTGGTGCTGACACATCCAATCTCAAATCCCCTCCTGCATTCTCCCAATGGTGTACACTTCAAACCTCTGGCTTCCCGTGAACTCCTGGCTCCGAAACCACAGGCTGCCCACAAACTTCCCCAGGGGGAAGAAGGGTAAATATAAACAAAACGGGCCTACCATGGTGACCTTTGCCTTCTACCCTAGCCCGCTGGAGAGAAAGGTAAAGGCAGATGGAATTCAAGGCCTGCCTGGTCTACAACCAGAGTTCCAGGCTGCGGCTGGGGGCACCAAAGTTTCCATTTAAACATTTCTACTGAAAAAAAAAAAAACAAAGACTTCTTTTCTCTGGCCATGTCAGCTGGCACCCAGCTTCTGCTCTGGGAACAATGTCACAGCGTCTTTATTGTATCCCACAAGGTAAAACAAAATGAACAGCCTCACAACAGAGGAGAGCTGGCTTGGGGTCTGGCATTCTGAAATGCTTTGCCGTAAGGTCACTCACTGTGTTCCTGGCTATGCTATGGGCGGGCCCCTCAGATGCTCAGGGCTACAGGCAAGTTGTTACTCTGTACATCATGTGTTTGACTTATCCCCTTCCTGCAAGCTCCTGCCCTGTTTTACGTCTCCCCCTGCCCAGCTTCTAACTTTTAGTCTTTAGGGATTCCTGGAGTGTCCACAAATACATTAGCCTCTAAGAATTCTGAGTAACTGTGGTTAGGGGGGAAAAAATCCTTGCTGTAATTAGCCATGGTCCTATTTTTGAAATTACATCTGCAAAAACTTGAAGAGGATGGATTGGGGGGGAAGGGGGTGCGGATTGGCACTGATTGGAATTTTCATGCTTTTCAAAGTGAAATCAAGAGCATTGAGGGAAGACTGTGTCATCACACGTAAAACACACTCAGATGACAGGCACTGAAGAGAGATGATTGCAGAAAAGTGAATTGCTGGGCACACGGGTCACGTGACAAACACTGTCGGCAACAGCAGATCGCTCTGAATCCCTGCCTCGCAGGGCTCCGTTTCTCACTTCCAGATCCCGAGACCCGGTTAATCATTGAAGTGATCAAAACCAACAGGCTAATTAATATAAGGGCTGTGTGGCGGGCTGAGGGATCACTGAAATCACACAGTGGGTGGAGAGTCCACAGGACTCTGTCACCAAAGTTTGCTTCTTCTTTTCAAAGATAATTTATTATTTATTTTCTTTTTATGTGCATTTGGGTTTTGCCTGCATATATGTATGTATGAGGGTGTTGGATCCCCTGGAGTGGGAGTTACAGACAGTTGTGAGCTGCCATGTAGGTGCTAGAGATTGAACCTGGGTCCTCTGGAAGAAGCAGCCAGTGCTCTTAACCGCTGAGCCACCTCTCCAGCCCCTCAGTCACCAAAGGCATTCTCTCATTGCACTTTTTTTTAAAAGCTTTTCTGTTTGTTTTGAAACGAAGTCTCACTGTGTACCCCCTTGGCTCTCCAGGAACTCACAGATAACCACCTGCTTCTGCCTTGCAAGTGCTGGAGTTAAAGGCATGGGCCACCATGCCTGGCTAACTTTGAAGTCCTGATCCTCCTGCCTCCACCTCCCAAGGGTTATATAAATATTATATTTATATAATTTAAAAGAGAGAGAGAGAGAGAGAGAGTTGGTCATTTCCTCTCAGCATGTAGGTGGTCCCTAGCATCTAATTCAGGTTTTCAAGCTTGGGAGCCAGTATCTGTGCCTGATGAACCATCTTGCTGGCTTCATCATATCTCTTTTTATGGATTAAATATTAAGAATACTTTTCTTCAGCCAGGGCTACACAGAGAACCTTTGTTTCCAAAAATTAAAATAAAATAAAACAACAACAAAAAACCCCAAACAAATTTCTTTCAAAATACTTATTTATGTGCATGAGCCTGCAGGAGTTTGTGTGTAGCATGTGCATACAGGTGTCCACTGAGGTCGGAGGGCACTGGATCCCCTGGAACGGGTACTTGTGAGCTGCCTCGGGTGGGTGCTGGGAGATGACCTCTGTCCACTGCCACGCCATCTCTGCAGCCTCAGCAACGTGTTTCAGGTTTCAGTAGCAAAATGATATCCTTCAATGTCTTTTTGTTTGTTTGTTTTGTTTTTGAGAGAAAGGGTCTGGCTGTCCTGGCACTTGCTCTGTACATCAGGCTGGCCTTGAACTCATAGAGATCCGCTTGCCTCGGCCTCCTGAGTGCTGGGATTCAAGGCCTGCGCCACCACCACCAGGCCTTTCATTGTCCTTTTTCAAAGAACAGTTATTCCAGCCATGGTAGCACATGCCTTTAAGGTCTAGTACTCAGGTGGCAGAGACATGCAGAGATCTATGAGTTCAAGGACAGCCTGGTCTACAGAGTGAGACTCTATCTAAAAAATAAAACAAAAATAAAAAAAAAAAACACTTAAAAATGTGTGTGTGTGTGTATGTGTGTGTGTGTATGTCTGTTTGCACATGAGCGCAGTATCCCTGGAAGTCAGGAAAGCACACTGGATCTCCTGCAGGTGGAATTACAGACTGTGAGCTGCCCAACGCGGTTGGCTGCTCAGTCCTCTGTGAAAGCATTACATGCTCTTTTTTTTTTTTTTTTTTTTGAGACAGGGTTTCTCTTGTAGCTTTGCGCCTTTCCTGGAACTCACTTGGTAGTCCAAGCTGGCCTCGAACTCACAGAGATCCGCCTGGCTCTGCCTCCCGAGTGCTGGGATTAAAGGCGTGCGCCACCACCGCCCGGCCGAAAGCAGTACATGCTCTTAACCAGAGTCATCTTTCTTCCCCTCTTCATTTTATGATGTCTTGTGTGTGTGTGTGTGCGCGCGCGCTTTGAGGCCTAGTCTCACATAGCTCAGGCTGACTCACCAGCTCACAGAGGATGACCCTCAACCCCTCCCGATTCCTCCCACCCCACCTCTCACATGCTGGGATGACAGGAACTGAGAGTCAAGGGAGATGGCTCAGCATGTGTTTGCTGTCAAGCCTGAGGACTCAAGTTCCCTTCCCAGGTCCCACACAGAGGAGGAGAAAACGGACTCTTGCAAGTTGTCCCCTGGTTTCCACACATGAATCTTGGTATGCCTCCATCTCCCCAAGCACAAGTAAAAGTAAAACGCTGCTAATAATATCAAATGATATTAGCTCAGATTTGAATTTATCTGCAGAGAATTCTGAAGGCATAAGAAACTTGCAGGAGCCAGGCATGGTGGTGCGTGCCTCTAATCCTAGCACTTGGGAGGCAGAGGCAGGTGGATCTCTGTGAGTTCAAGGCCAGCCTGGACTACAGAGTGAGTTCTAGGACAGCCAGGGCTGTTAGACAGAGAAACTCTGTCTTGCAAAACCAAAAAAGAAAGAAAAGAAAGAAAAAGAAAGAGAGGAAGGGCCAGGTGGTGGTGGCACACTCCTTTAATCTCAGTACTCGGGAGGCAGAGGCAGGTGGATCTCTGTGAGTTCGAGGCCAGCCTGGTCTACCAAGTGAGCTCCAGGAAAGGCGCAAAACTACGCAGAGAAACCCTGTCTCGAAAAACCAAAAAAAAAAAAAAAAAAAAAAAACAAATGTTCCTGCCACACCTTGTTTATGGGGAGCTCAGGACTGAACTCAGGGCTTCAAGGATGGGAGGCAAGCACCCTGCCAACTGGGCTACATGCCTAGCTCTTTTTTTTTTTTTTTTTACCTTTTCTCCTCCTGGATGTAAGGTCTCAAAATGTGGGTGGCTGAATCTGCAATGTATACTAGACCTGCCTCTGCCTCTGGAGTGTGGGGATCAAGGGCACACATGGCCATGGAGTCGTGAGGTGTAGCTCATGTACCAGTGGACAGGTTTTCACACGGTCAGAACACTAGGACCAAGACCATTCTGAGGCATCCTGGAAGCTGCCTCCGAGATCACTGGTCTGAAAGGGCATTGTCCTGACATGCTTCATTATTTTTTCAGCGTTGGGGATTGAACCCCAGGCCCCACAAATCCTCTGGATGTCGAAGATGCTCTCAGAGGTCTTGGGCTCCAAGTGCAGCCCCACAGCAATGCCTATTTCTTAGTTCTTTGTCAGTTCTTTCTTCCTGCAAAGCACAGGCAGCTGCACCCTGGGCATAATGGTACACTGACCTCAGAACTTGGGGAGCAGAGGTAGGGAACCTCTGTGAGTTCTAGGGCAGCCAGGGCTACAGAACAAGGCCCTGCGGCAGACACAAACACCTAAAACCAGGGTCAGCCGGCTAGATCAGGGGGTAAAGGTGCTTGCCACTGAGTCTGATGATGAATGTTTGATCTCACACACATACATAGACACAAAATAAATACATAAATGTGATTTTAAAACCCAAACCCTTTTACTTAGCATAAATGAAGTCGTATGCAGCTACCAAGTTCAGGAACTCTTGTTCAAAATCTTTCCTTCAAAGTGTGTTTGGGACTTGGCCTTTACCATTGAATTCGGAGAGCTTGGTTCCAGTTCTGGTTGTTAAATCATAACATCAGAGATTGGTGATTCTGTTTGCATGGCGTCTTTTTTCTTAGTCATTTGCTTTTTTTTTCTGTTCTGATTTCCTTTAGGCTAATTAAAAGCCTATCTTGGGGTTGGAGAGCTTGCTCGGCCGTTAGAGCACTGCTTGTTTTTCCAGAGGACCCAGGTTCAATTCCAAGCACCCACATGGTGACTCACAACCATCGACTACAATTCCAGGGATGTGAGGCCTTCTTCTGGCCTCTGCAGACACCAGGCACACATATGTTAACACAAATGGACACAGACAACACATCGAGTTAAACTGATTAATTAAAAAAAAAAAAATCGCTGGGCGGTGGTGGTGCATGCCTTTAATGCCAGCACTCGGGAGGCAGAGGCAGGCGGATCTCTGTAAGTTCGAGGGCAGCCTGGGCTACAGAGAGAGTCCAGGAAAGGCACCAAAACTACACAGAGAAACCCTGTCTCGAAAAACAAAAAACAAACAAACAAAAATCTTGAACAGGGCTGGAGAGATGACTCAGTGGTTAAGAGCATTGGCTGCCCTTCCAGAGGACTGGGGTTCAATTCCCAGCTCACAACTGTCTGTAACTCCAGTTCCAGTGGGTCTGACTCCCTCACACAGGCATATGTGCAGGCCAAACACCAATGCACATAAAATTAAAATATATATATATATATATATATATATATATATATATATATATATATAAATCTTTAACATTAAATTACTGATATTTGTATATATTTTACTAACTCATGTTTAATTTAGGGATCAAGTGCTGTTTTAAATCCTAGATTTGTTACTATTGTTTTAGTTTCGTTTTGGAAAGTGGCTCACATGGCTGATAGAACTGCTGCTACAAAGCTGAGGTTGGAGGTTGGCCTGAACTGTTTCGAATCTGACCTCTACCTTCCAAGTGTTGAGATTCAAGGGTTTGCATTCATGCCAGGCTTCCTTTTTTTTTTTTTTTTCCCCAAGACAGGGTTTCTCTTTGCAGCCTTGGCTGTCCTGGCACTCACTCTGTAGACCAGGCTGGCCTTCCCCTGCCTCCCAAGTGCTGGGATTAAAGGTGTGCGCCACTACAGACCAGCCAAGAGGTTAAATTCATTTCAACTGGACTACTAGTGACTTTTAAATATGTTCCAAGTTATTTGTTTATTTATATTTGTGGGTGGACCAGGGGTTGTGGAGATCCAATACTGTGCCTAAAACTTGATCAGGCTCCCACCCTAAAACTGAGTGACATCCCAGCTCCATTTTTTGTTCTTTTTAAAGCCATCTTTATTGTGCATATATGTGTGGACACACATCCGGCACAACCCAAGTGTGGAAGTCTGAGGACAATCCCAAGGAGTCAAGTTTCTCTTCTTCAACCACGTCAGCCCCGGGAATCAAACTTAGGTGGTCTGGCTTGGCGGCTAAGTCTCAAACTGAGAGATCCACTTGTTTTGAGTGCCATAACGAGGGGTCATTACTTATTTAATTGCTCCCCTTTTTAAGACTGGGTCCCTTGTAGCTTAGCCTCGCCTAGAATTTCCTTATATAGGTGAAGATGACCTTGAACTTCTAATTCTGCCTCCATTTCCCAAGTGCTCATGTTACAGGTGCTCATACATGGTATGAACACCATGCCAGACTTTAATTCGTGTGAATGATTTTAGTAGAATGAGGGGGATTTTGCTGTTCTCAGGCCCATCATTTCCTTAAGCGATTTCACTTAAAAAAACAAAAAACAAAAAACAAAAAAACAAAACCCACAAACAAATCTAAACTCATTGCAAAAAAAAGTTACCTACTTGCTTCCAATTTAATTGCAACATGATCAAAAACCATCTACCGTGTTTGGCGGCCTCCCCGAGTTAAAGTAAAACTTCTAAAAGGGTCAAGGTCTGAAGTTCACATTTTTATTTTATTTTATTTTTTTTGGTGAGGTCTGTTTTGTCTCCACTGAGGGAGACCCCCATTTATCCATGGCAAGACCCCATTCTCCAGCTCTACCAATCCCGTCCGTTTCCTTTCGAGTCTCCCGAAGGAGGAATGCGAAGTCCGGGTGAGGGAAAAACGGGTTCAAATGAAGGTCAGATACCCAACAGTTCGCCGGGGTGGACGTAAAGTGGGGCAAAGTGAAGCAGCTCGCGGTGGCTTCAAGTGCTGGCAAGCTTCCCATGCTGGCAGGGAAACCAACACGCAGTGGCACCTGGGGGCCTACTGTGTGCCAGGCCCGGCCGGGGGGGGGGGTTGCGGAGGAAAGTGCGGGTCTCCGCCCCGAAGGCGCCCGCGGGCCATCGTCTATGTTGTTATCTGGTGATGGTGGTGGTGGGGGAACCAAGGTCCTCCGGGAAGGCTGAGGACACCGGACCCGCCCGGGGCACCCATCCACGACAGTCCCCGCGGGCGAAGCCCAGCGCTCCCTTCCCGAAGGGCAGACCGGCCTCGGAGAGGGCGGATCCCCCGCCGCGGCCCTCGCCCGACCCCCCAAGAGCGAACGCGGCCCAGCGCGGCGCCCGCTCCTCACGTGTCCCGATCGGGCCCCCGATCCGCCGGCTCACGTTCGACTTCCGCCTGACCCTTCCGACTTCCGGTAAAGAGTCCCCCCCCCACCCCGCTCCTCCACCCTCACCCCCACCCCCGCCCCCAGGTCCGTCCCGCATCTCTCCGCGCCCTCCGGGCCGCGTCGCCCCGTGCGCGTCCCGCGGAGTCGGGTTCCCATGCGCCCGTCGGCCGCCGCCACTCGGCGGCCCTCGGCGGGGCCGGAGCCGCCCCGCCGGTCGGGCTGGGCCGCGCGGCGCTCGCTCCCGCGGACGGCGCGGCGCGGCGGGCGGGGCGGCGCGGCGACGTATCCCTCCGCCGGCCCTCCCCGCGCGGCCCCGGCGCCCCTCCCCGCGGGCCGCGCTCGCCGCCCTGCGCCTCAGACTGTTTTGGTAGCAACGGCAACGGCGCGTCCCGGCCCGGCTCCCGGCGGCTGTTCGGTGTCTGCGGGCCTCCCCGCCCCTTCGTCGTCGTCCTGCTGCCCCTGGCTCCCGCGACCGCGCCAGCCCGCGCCTGCCCGCTGGGCGTCCGCGCGTCCCCGCCGCGCTCCGGCGTTTGCTCAGCGCGCCCGGCTCCCGGCTGTCCCCGCCCGGCGTGCGAGCCGGTGTATGGGCCGCTCACCATGTCGCTGAAGCCGCAG
Organism: Peromyscus leucopus; assembly: GCF_004664715.2. Classification (NCBI taxonomy): domain Eukaryota; kingdom Metazoa; phylum Chordata; class Mammalia; order Rodentia; family Cricetidae; genus Peromyscus; species Peromyscus leucopus. The sequence continues at coordinate 12,937,976 of NC_051082.1, forward strand.
CCGCAGCCGCCCGCGCCCGCCAGTGGCCGCAAGCCCGGCGGCGGCCTGCTCTCGTCGCCCGGCGCCGCGCCGGCCTCGGCCGCGTCGTCCTCGTCTTCCGCGGTGCCGGCCCCGGCCGCGCCGGTGGCGTCTTCCTCGCCGGCCGCGGGCGGCGGGCGCCCCGGCCTGGGCAGGTGGGTGTCGGCTCCCCAGCCCCCCTCCGCTTTCGCCGGGCCGATCCCGCGCCTCTCGTCCCCCCTCCCCCGCCTCGCCCCGTGACCGGCCCGCATCGCGGTGGGCTGGGGGGCCCCGCGGAGGGGCGGGAGGCGCCGGAGGATTCTTCAGGCTTCCCAGGCCGTGGCCAGCCTCCCGCACCATCGCGTCCCCTCCCCCAGACGGTCAAGATGGACGGCCGGGGCGGCCCCCTGCCCCTCGTGTGCGTGTGTGTGTGTGTGTGTGTGTGTGTGTGTGTGTGTGTGTGCGCGCGTGCAAGGGGCGATTGGTACCCCCGCCCCACCCCCTTGCAGCGTCCCCCCCCCACACCAGTGATGGAAGGGCGGCTGGGCCTGGGTGGAGGTCGCAGGGGTCCCTCTCCCGAAATGAGCCTCTGCGCCGGGTGGGGGAATCGGGAGGGAGGAGGGGAAGTTGAGGCCCAGCCGCCCCAGGTGGGGTCAGCCGGTTGTCCTGCCTGTGTCCCGCCCCGCAGACCCTGGGAAGGTGGTCATCCGAGGCGAGGTGGGTGGCTGGCGGCCTCCGGCACCCATCCCCCTATAGATCTGGGGCGGCGGGGTTCCCGCAGCGGGCTGCCCTCCCCCCCCCAGCTGGGGAAGGGGTGGGAGTGCCCGGCTCCCTTCGGGCCGGCCTCCCTCCTTCCCCGCAAGGTCCCCTGCGCGCGGGTGGTGGCCGATCCGCATTGCCGTTCCTCGTCCGCCGAGCCGAGCAGAAGGCGCCTTTGAATAGAGGTGGGCGAGGGCCGGACTCGCGAGGTGGGTTGGCGGCGGGCATCGGGCACGCAGCGCATTTCCCCCCCGCAGCCCCCGTCCCGGTTCCCGAGATTTCTAGGGATGAGGAACCTCCACCGAGGAGTTGGTGCGGGTCTGGGTGGCAACAAGGCGGGTGTTGGCTTGCGCCCTCGCCCCCCTCTCCTCTCCCCTGGGCCGGGTTTTGTTGGTAGGAGCTGGAGACCGGGTGCTGTCCTGTGTGACTGGGCTTGACTCTGGAGGGTGTGTGCGTGCGGGGGTGGGGAGGGGTGGGGGAGGTTGTCAGTTCGTATTTCACGAACTAAGAAAATGCTTAGTGTTAAAACGGAGAGGCAAATGCCAATAGACTCCATTCCATTGTGGCCGGTGTCCTTAACTTGGGAAGCGCCGCCCGAGCTTACCAAGGGCATGCAAGTCCATTTTCCCTGTGCCCCAGTCCATCGTGTTACAGGCACTGCTGTGCCTCCCTCTGGCCTAGGCCTGGTTGGCAGGGCCTTTACCAGCCTCCTCCTTAAATAGACGTCCAAGGACTTAGGAGGTGGGCTAGGGGATTTTTTTTTTTTTTTTCATGTACCGAGTTTTCTTTTTAGCCGCATTTTCCAGCTGTCCATTTCCAGAGAGTGTTTCTTTACAGCAGAAGTTAACCCGTGGGGTGAGTCAGAGCAGATTTTTAAGGGATTCTGCTGGGAACAGTCTGTTTTTTACTTTTATTCCCCCACACTCCCAATTTTTCCTATCGTGAGACGTTTCAAACCCTGCTTAGCCCACCTAGTTCAAATTAAACCATTTTTTCCCCCAGCTTGGTGAAGTTTCTTTTCTTTTTTTTTTTTTTTTTTGTCCTTGACTTTTAGTGAGAAACGAAAAATACTTAAATTTAAGTTTAAGGATACGTCCTGTTTTCTTTGCTTTTCCATGTTTTCTCTTCGGTTATCAGAAAGTGGCAACTTGGTCAAATACAAATTAAAACTAAAGTTTTAAGCTTCAACTGTCTCTTTAGGCGTAAAGATTAGATGGTAGCAGAATTGTCCCATGGGCATCTGAGCATCCCAGATGAGCAAGGTATAAGTACTCGGAATCTTTCTGCTCTTGAGGCTCCCCAAAAGTTAAAAGCATTTAGTTTTCCTTGCTTTAAGTTCTTTTACTTGAAGCATACATCTTAGCACTTACTCTTTGGACAGTTTTCGTCCAGTACTGGACTCAGAATATGTAATATGGTTTTGTACAGAACCTTGGTTAATGCTGACACTGATAGAATTGCGCTAAGTCCTTAGTCTTCTCTGGGTTCTTAGTAAATCCATTACAACTTCAAGAGTTTTGCTTGGGTTTGTGTGTATGGCTTAAGTAAGACTGGAACGTGGTTGAGGAGAGGAGATGCAGCACCGGGGGCCGTGAGATGGTTCAGGGGGTGAAGGCGCTTGCTGCCAGGCCTGTCAGCCAGGATTCCCACCCCACCCCACCACCATCACCAGAGCAGTAAGTAGCTGAGTTGTCCTCTGACCTCCACACGCCTGCCAGGGGCATGTTCCCCTCCCCCACAATAACTAAACTAAAAAAAAAAAAAAAAAGAAAGAAAAAGTGGCATTGACGTTGTTGTTTGTGATAGCAAAATGTTCTTCACGGCCTAGAGGTTCACAGCTGTTGAAGCACCATTTTATTTCTGGACCCTCCTCCAGCCTGGAACTCTACCCCAGGGCTTTGCTTTTGCTAGACGAGGGAGGACTTTGCTACTCCGCCAGCCTGGATTGGACTTGGGTTTTGTGTGAAAAGAATTTTCTAACTTTGAGAACAACTTTTTCCTCTCAGTGCTTAGAGGTGTCTTAGAAAAGAACTGTGTGATCACTTTCTTAAAGTCCTACCACACAATTGCACCTGAACCCTCTGAGTATTCTAGACTTTGACCTTTTCGCTGTGAGGTTGTGCTCATGTGTGATCAGCTTGTTCCCCCTTAACCTGACGATTTTTTTTTTAATTTTAAACAGTGACTTACCGACTACATTAAGTTTCTGCCTAACTGTTGGGATTTTGGTCTTGATAATTTTGTTTTTGTAGAGGTGGTACAGTGAACATCTTCATACTAGAATCTTTTTGCTTCAGTTTAATTTTTCCCTAGAGTAAGTGCCCAGAAGTGGTTTCACTAGGTCAAGGACTCCAAGGTTTTCTGGCTCTCATAAGCTGTGCTGTGTTGTTTCTCTGAAGGCTTAGTGGGTTCTGGAGTCGAGGTGGGCAGCTCTACAGGGCAACAGTGTCTTTGTAATTGTCAGACACTCTTGGGGTCGGGAACTTTGCCTCCACATCAGGGTCATACACAAGCAGGTGCTTTCCTGTGTGTGTTTCCTGGTTGTTTCTCTATTTTAAAGAGCCTTTTAAAAATTTTATAAGTATACTACATGCATGCCCAGTGTCCACAGAGACCAGAAGAGGACCCTGTAATCCTTGGAACTGGAGTTACATTAGCTGTGAGCCACCTTGTGAGTGCTGGAAACCAACCTGGGTCCTCCACAGGAGTAAATGGTGCTCTTAATCCCTGAACCATCAATCCAGCTCCTCCTGGTTATTTCTTTTTGAGTTTTTAAGAGATTGTTTTTATGTGTAGGTGTGTTCTGTGTGCATATTTGTAAGTGCCCTGCATGCTTGTCTGATGCCCAGAGGCCAGAAGAGGGTTTTGGATCCACTGGAGCTCTGGAGGCAGGGATAGTTGTGAGCCACCAGTAGGTGCTGGGAACAGAGCTTAGTCCTCTGCAACAGCAGCAAATGCCAGGGTCGGTGCCTTCAGTCTGAGCACTAGTGAGACGGACAGGCGGGTTTCTGTGTTTGGGGCCTGGCTGCTCTACATAGGAGCAGGCTTACACCAGCAGCAAGTGCTCTGCATCGCCTCAGCCCTGTGTGTGAGTTTTGGTTGAGCTTTGACTGGACTGTATGTAAAAATGTTTAGGAGTCTGTTGTGTACACCACAGATGCAGATTCATGATTCTGAAGGAACTGTTTTCAAGTTTTTTGGGCTTTTTTTTCCCTTTCCTTTTTATTGTTTTTTTTTTTTTAATTTATTTTTATTTTATGTGCATTGGCATTTTGCCTGCATATAGGTCAGTGTGAGGGTTTTGGAGTTTTAGACAGTTGTTAGCTGCCATGTGGGTGCTGGGAATTGAACCCGAGTCCTCCAGAAGAGCAATCAGTGTTCTTAACCACTGAGCCATCTCTCCAGCCCCTCCTTTTTATTGTTAATCCCCTTCTTTTACTTATGTTATTAGCTGTTAAGTGTATAATGATTTTTGAAAAAAAATTTTCTGATTGTGGTGATGAGTACCAGTAGGATTTGCTGAAGGAGGCAGAGGCAGGAGGATCTCTTGAGTTTGAGGCCAGCCTGTCTCTACAGAGTAAGTTAGTTCCAGGACAGCCAAGGCTACACAGAGAAACCCTGTCGTGAAACAGAACAAAACAACAAAACAGTGTATGAATGTTTTGCTATTTGTATATGTGTGCCACACATCTGCCTGGTGTCTGTGGAGACCAGAAGAGGAGGTCAGATCCCCTGGAGTTGTAGTTATGTTATGGGTTGTGAGCTGCCATGTGGGTGCTGGGAACGGAACCCAGGTCTCTGCAAGAGCAGCCAGTGCTCTTAACTGCTGAGCCCACTGTGTACAACCCAGCCTCTTTGTTTTTTGAGGTCACATCTGTTGTAGGTTGGCCTTGAACTGCTGGGGAGGATGGCCTTGAACTTTTGGCCCTTCTGCCTTCTCCCAAGAGTTGGAATTGTAGGTGTGCACCCAGTTTATGCAGTGCTGGGGATGGTAATTCAGGGCTTATCTGCATCTTAGGCAAGCACTGTACCGATTTAGCTACATTCTCAGCTGGTATTTAGTGCCTCCATTGGGAATCAGCATTGGTTAATTCATCCCTCCTTTCCTCTGTATTGGGGTTAGGGGTGGGTGGAGCAGCAGCATCTTTGTAGACCAGGCTGCCCTTGATTTTTGTTGTTGTTGGCTTTTTTGTTTGAGACTACCTTTCACTATGTAGCCTTGGACTTTAAGGCATGTGCCACACCTGGCTCATTGGCTTAGACATCTTTTTTCAATTTACTTTTTGAAATTTATGTGTATGGATGTGAGCCTGTGTATTTGTGTTCCATGTGTGCAGGGGCCTGAGGAAGCCAGCAGAGAGCATTGGGTCTCCTGGAATTGGAGGTTGAGGCAGTTGTGAGCTGCCATGTGGGTACTGTGAACTGAACCTTGGTCTTCTGGGAAAGCAGCAAGTACTCTTAATCAAGGAGCCAACTCTCAATCCTAATTTTTAGCTTTGCTTTGTTTTCAGACGGGATCTCTATTATGTAGCCCTGACTGTCCTGGATCTCGCTCTGTAGCCCAGGCTGACCTCTACTTTCAGAGCTCTGCCTGCCTCTGCCTCCTGAGTGCTGGGATTAAAGATGTGCACTGTCATGCCTGGTTTAGTTTGGGATTTTTTTTTATTTTTAAAGAATGGTTTTTGTTGCTATGATGGCCTGGAACTTGCTACTTAGCCCAGGCTGGCCTCGAGCCTGCAGGGTACATCCTCCTGCCTCTGCTTCAGTAGTTCTAGGATAGCTGAGCGGCACCATGGCAGACTCTTTCCTATACCATGTTTTATAAAAATATAGCCTTAGGCTGACCTTGCTTTACCTTCACAACTACATTTGGAATTCAGGTGTGTGCGCGCGCGCGCGCGCGCGCGCGCGCGTGTGTGTGTGTGTGTGTGTGTGTGTGTGTGTGTGTGTTGGGGGTACTTCACAGTGTGTGGTTGGAAGTTAGGACAACTTGGAGGAGTTGGTTCTCTTCCCATCCTGTGGCCAGGGAGATGGAAGTCAGGCTGCCAGACCTGGGGGCAGATGCCTTTACTCATTAAGCTGTTTACTACTTTTAAAAGAACCTTTTCTCTGATTTCTTAGCTTTGTGTTTTCTATGGCTTCATTCTCTTAAGGTATTGATTGCATCTTAGAAATTGTTTATCATGCTTCCATTTAAATGTCCGAGACCTCTCCATGAGTTCCTATCTCTTGAAATGCCCAGAACTCTGCATTCAGCACAAATTCTTGAGTATCTGTAAGGCAGTGCTATGTGCGGTCTTGGGATGTACTCATGATTAAAACAAAGGTAATTGCTCTCCTAGAGCTCACATTCTTTTTTGAGCCTTGAAGCTAGAGCTCCCTGTGTGGCCTGGACTGTCCTGTGTCAGCTCTGGCTTGTTGGGATTGCAGGCATGTGCCACCCGCCACACCCAGCTCACCACAGACTGTGAGAGGCAGGCATCCTTAAACAGCACACCTGTGGACAGCATTAGACTGGACTGGAATTAGAGGAAGCCGATTAAAGGCACAGAGTTTGAGGAAGGGGATGGCTGCAACTTGAAATGGATTAGAGGAGCTTCCTTGAAGAGGTAACAGTGGAGGGTGAGGTCTTCGAACCAGTCCTCTTGAAATTACTTGCAGTTCAGAAATTGAGACTGGCTCATTTTGTCATCTTTTCAAAGGGTATTGATAGCTGTTTGATGATGAAGTTAGCAGGAAAGTTAGCTGATATTTAGGTCATTAGAGATAAACTAAGTCTGCTAATAAAAAAGAAACACATCTTTTTGCTGTTCTTTTGTGCTTACATATTTTAGTGGATTTGTTTGGTCCAAATAAATATGTGGAGGTTGCTTTTCTGTGTTTGAAAGAAAAAGCATTGCTGGAGCTAGTAAGAGCTGTGCGTGCTGAGGTCTGACAGAGGAGTCACTTACAGGGCCAGGCTTGGTGTTCCTGTTCTGAACGGGAGCTTGTGTTTTTGTTTCTCTAATTAGACAGTTGCAGTTTTACACAGGGGCTGAGAACTCACCATCCCGTTTAATGCAGATTTAAAGAACCATCCTGATCTTTTTGTCCTAGATAGCTTCCGCCGTGTGAGAACTTCATTCTACTGTAGCACTGTGCACGCACACACATTCTCTTTAGAGACTTTCCTTGAATTATAATGTTCTATTTTGGCTAGGTGGAAATTGCTTTTAGTATTATATAGTGTAGAGCAGGTACAAAAGTCTATTTTTACAGTTCTTTGAAGTGATGGTGACAGCTTCAGTGGAGATGTAAATGGAATTTGTTAGGCTAACTTACTGCTGGAGTTTTTGAATTGGAAATATTTGGGGGAGGGATGTAGTTCAGTGGTAGAGGGTTTGCCTAGGATTCAAGATGCTCTAGATCGAATCCCAGGTTCTGTCAAAGAAAAACAAACATTGATTTGAAGTTGCCCTGAAAAAAAATTAAAAATACATGGGTAAGTGAGTTTGAGGACACCCTGGTGTACATAGTGAATTCCAAGTCAGCAATGGCTACATAGCTAGACCATGTCTCAAAAAGATGGGGCGGAGCGAGTGAGTGAATAATGATAAAAAGTGCTTGGGGTGTTTGAAAGGTGTGTCAGGGTCATCCGCCACTGTAAGGGTGCAGTTGTCTGTTTGGAACGTGCCACTGAAGTGCAAGCACAGTGCTAGCTCACCTGTCTGCTCCTCATTGGCAGACACAAAGCGTGCTTCTCAGGAAACTGCCTGTCGCTGCGTTTGAGTTGGTGGGAGTTAAGTCTGCAGCTGTTAAGACACTTTTCAATTTGTACCTTAAAACTAGTGTCACTTAAGATGGAAAATGTGATTTATTTATTTAGGGATAGGACCTTACTTTTCCTAGGCTTGCCGTGAATCTAAGATTCCCCTGTCTCAGCTCCTCAGCTGCTGGGTTTATAGGCAGGTGCCATCACATCTAAATGTTCTTAACATAGTTTTGTTTTTTAATCCAGAAAGAGTGCCTCATACTTTGGAAGGTGAACGTCTGTATAGAATGTGATGCACTTCTCCATGGGGGAATTGGTCTTGAAGCACTATTTCAGTTCTATAGGTAGTTGTGCCATAAGCTACCTTCCTGCTTAAAGCAGTTGGGATCTCGTAATTTATACGTATGCTGTGTCTGTACAATATTTGGAAAAACAGACATGTGAAATATATATGGGATGTGGTCTGTAATAGAATTGAGCATGTCCTGAGTGCAGAACAAATTTACTTGTGAGATTAGTAAGCAGACGTCTTAAGTATTTACTTACTCATACATGGGTTTGTTTTTTGTCTTAAAATTGGAAGAAGTTTTATGTTACTTTCAGAAAAGTAAAATACTGCCAGGCATGTTAGTGCATGCTTTTAATTCTAGCACTTGAGAGACAGACAAGCATATCTCTTAGTTTACAGCTAGTCTGAGTTCTGGAACAGCCAGAGCTACATAATGAGACTCTCAATAAATAAATAAACTCTCACTGGGAAGCAAAAAAAAAAATCTCAAATACTGAAATGGTCCTTTTTTGAAAGATATCCACCATTATGTATTTGTATATGATACAAACAGATATGGTATGGTACATAGTCCGTGGCTGCGCCACCCCCCCCACCCCCCTCAACACCATTTCTTTGTGTAGCTCTGGCTGTCCTGGAACTCCATTTGTGGATCAGACTGGCCTCAAACTCAGAGATCCACCTGCCTCCATCTCCTCCTCCCAAATGCTGAGATTAAAGATGTGTACCACCACTACCTGGCAGGATTGGTTTGTTTGTTTGTTTGTTTCTCTCTCTCTCTCTCCCTCCCTCCCTCCCTCCCTCCCTCCCTCCCCCCCCCTTTATGTTTTTGGTTTTTTTTTTTTTTTTTGGTTTTTTTTGAGACAGGGTTTCTCTGTGTAGCTTTGCGCCTTTCCTGGGACTCACTTGGTAGCCCAGGCTGGCCTCGAACTCACAGAGATCCACCTGGCTCTGCCTCTGGAGTGCTGGGATTAAAGGCGTGCGCCACCACTGCCCGGCTTCTTTATGGTTTTTTGAGATGAGGTTTCTTTCTGTAGTTTCGGAGCCTGTCCTGGATCTCACTCTGTAGACCAGGTTGGCCTTGAACTCACAGGGAACCGCCTGGCTTTGCCTCCCAAGTTCTGGGGTTAAAGACATGTGCCACTGACGCCTGGCAGGATTTTTATTTTTATTTTTTATTTAAAAATATTTTTAGGTTATTTTATGCTTGAGTTTTTTGTTTTTTGTTTTTGTTTTTCAAGACAGGGTTTCTCTGTGTAGCTTTGTGCCTTTCCCGGGACTCACTTGGTAGCCCAGGCTGACCTCGAACTCACAGAGATCCGCCTGGCTCTGCCTCCCGAGTGCTGGGATTAAAGGCGAGCGCCACCACTGCCCGGCTATGCTTGAGTGTTTTACCTACGTGTATTTATGTACACCATGTACATGCCTGCTGCCATTGGAGGTCATAAGAGGGCATTGGATGCTCTAAGAATGGAGTTCCAGATGGTTGTGAGCCACTGTGTGGATGCTGGGAACTGAATCCTGAGTTCTCTCCTATGCTTTTACCACTGAGTCATCTCTGTAGCCTATTATTTTTATTTTTTAGTGATAGCTGTGTATCTCTGGGGGAAATGTGCATGTGAGTGAAGTTTTTAAGGAGGCCAGAAGAGGGCGTCATATTCTCTCAGTTGAAGTTACAGACTATGAGTTGATCAACATGGGTTCTGGGAACTAAGGTATTCTTCAAGAACACAGTAGGTGGTGGGCTGGGTGGTGGCGCACGCCTTTAATCCCAGTAATTGGGAGGCAGAGGCAGGTGGATCTCTGTGAGTTCGAGGCCAGCCTGGTCTACAGAACAAGTTCCAGGATAGCCAGGGATGTACACAGTGAAACCCTGTCTCGAAAAACAAAACAAAAACAAACAAAACAAAAAGAAGAAAGAGGAAAACAACAGAGGAAGAAGGAGTAGGTGCTCTTAATTGCTGAGCCGTTTCTCTAGCCCCATAGACATGGTTTTGAGTTCAGTAGTTTGTATCTTTTAAAGAATGTTTTTTCTTGAGATGATAGAATTTTAGAGTATGAGAAAACAGAAAAATCTTACAAAATAAAAAGGAAAAAGCTTTCAGCTCTGAGAGATTAGGTGAGTTGCCAAAAGCAGCCTTTGTTGATTTTTAGTCCACCCTCTCCTTAAGTCAATGCAGACATAAAAACAAGATGATGGCTGTGGGTGCAGCTCCCCACTGCAGTGTTTGCCTAGCTGGTGTTAGACTCTGGCTTAAATCTCCAGCATTACAGACAGTAAATAAAAATGAAAGTGAAAACATAAAGAAGACCTTGCTGTGTATCTTACACAGCTGTAGTACAGCTGTAGACAGTCTTTGCTCTTCAGGATTTCTTTTCTTTTTTTAAATGTGTGCATACCTGTGTGTGATTACTGTATATGCTTTATTTTACTTTTATTTCTGTATTTGGGTGCTTTGCTTGCACACATGCCTGTGCACCACATGTATGCAATGCTGGAGGCAGTTACAGATGGGGACTGAAGTGACAGATGGTTGTAAGCCACTATGTGGGGGCTGGGACTTGAACCCAGGTCCTTTGCAATAGTAGCCGGTGTTCTTAACTCTTGAGCCATTTCTCCAGCCCCCAGGATTTCTTTTATAACCTTGAGTTTGGCTCATTTAAATAAGTCTTGTTCCTTAATTGTTTTTAATTTATATAATTCTGCATAAGTCTAATGTGACATCTGTTTAAATATTATTTTTATTTTTTATTGTTTTTAATGGCAGGGTCTCACATAGCCCAGGCTGGTCTTAAACTTGGTACATAGCCAAGGAAAGGTTTTTATTCAGTTCTGGGCATTGAACCCAGTGTCTTATGCATAACAAGCAAGCACTGTACTCCCTAGCCTCCCGCTTACTTCGATGAAAAACAAAATTACTTATGCTTTTAAGTTGCCAATGAATCAAAAAGTAAAACTTTGGGAGGCAAATATAACTGAGAACAATGAGAAGGAACAGTGTGATCTGAGGTTGGGAGACTGCAGAGTTACAGTCACTCATGAGATCTCAGAAAGCATACCCTGCTGGGTGTTTTGATACCCAGGGGCATTACTGCCTTATAGCATAGTGTAGTTAATTAACATGCTCACAGTGGTGACTCATAAGGTTAAATTATTTTTAATATATTTCAAAGAAGTATTTTTCAAACTGTAGGTCATGACTGATTAGATTATGAAATCACTCTTGTTAAAGTTTTCCCCCCCTCTGGGGAATATTCCTCACTATGTAGCTCCAGTTAGGCTGGGATTTGCTATGTAGACCAGGCTGGCCTTAGGCAGAGATAATCTGCCTCTGCCTCCCTTGTGCTGGAATTAAAGGTATGCGCCACCACACCTGGCCCTACGTTTTTCTTTTTTGTGTAACCCATTGAATCTAATTACTTGTGTTGAAACGTGGACTGATCCTGGCTTGATCTTGTGTAGATCTAGTGCAAGTGATTGTAGCTGCAGTGCTCTCATGAGTGCAACGACCATGGTATGTTCAGAAGACCGCGTTTCCAATCCTCCTCCCCACCTTCTGCTCTTGAATTCTTCCTGCCCCTTACCTCATGATATTATTTGAATCTTGGGTCAGGTGTGTTGAGAGAGGTGCCCTGCTTAGGGCCAGGCACTTAACACTCACTTATTCTCAGCATTTTCACCAGTTCTGAGTCTGTTAACTGCAGAGAGAAACTTGTGCAGCGTTTGAGAGCAGCCCTGGTCTGTGGGTATAAGCTTCTGTATTTAGAAGGCAGTTGGACTACAGGTCATTTAGCAGCCCAACAGTTCTCTTCTGTGTGGCTGTGCTTTCCTGAGCCAGTGGCATTGACCAGGTTTACAGCGTCACAGTGTGAGTTCTCCTCTGATTGTATTAGTTGGAGCTGGAGACTTGTTTCACCTCCTTTTAACACAGGCTGCCTGAGTTAGGGAGCTCCATTTGTTTCGTTGTATCTCTCGGGCCAGAGAAGGGGTTGGATTGGCTGTTGGCGTGAGGACCGACCCAGTTCTACTATGTGTCCAGGAAAGACCTGCTTTAGTAGAACCACCAGTGGGGCTCGGTAGCTCTGGGGTGCAGTGCATGCCCTGCTCCCCTCCCAGCCACCACACACAAGAAAGTGAGGCACTACATTCTCTCTGCCTTCCATCTCGTCACTTCCCTCCATGGCTCTCCCCTTAAAACCATACAGATTGGAAGCTAAAGGTTCTGGTGTCTTTTTTTGTTTTTGTTTTTTTGTTTGTTCGTTTTTCATGGTAGGGTTTCTCTGTGTAACAGCCCTAGCTGTTCTGGAACTCACAGAGATCCGCCTGCCTCTGTCTTCCCAGTGTTGGGATCAAAAGGTGTGCGTCACCACCCCTGCCTTGGTTCTGGTGGTTGTTTTGTATTCAGTTCTATTTACAGGTGAAGAAAATGAACCAATGATGTTTGCCAAGTCTCTCATCTTTGGCTGCATAGCTGTTATTAGAAGGAGGTCCACCTTAAAAAAATAATTATTATTTTTTATTTTTTAGCTATAGCTCCCTCCCTCTAGCCTAAGACCTCAGTGCAAAGCTTGTGCTCTGCCACTGATCTACCCCTAGGCTCCAATGTATCATCTCTGGGGTCAGCTTGCATTGTAGATTTAGAGGAGGGACACAGATGGTCCCATAGAATTTGCCTACTCTGTAGCTGGTTAGTTATTGACTCTGGAATAATGTATTGCAGTAGTTCCTGTTTGCCAGGCTTGAGGACACTGTAGTGGACAGGTGAGATGAGACGTCTCTTTGGAGCTCCCACGGTAGTGTAGACAGCAGAAAATAGTTAAAAATTCCCACCCCGCCTGTGATACTAAGGCACTTCAGGAGCTAGTGCTTTGACTTATTGACTGTTTTGTTTTGTGGTGTTTTGTTTTCAAGACAGGGTTTCCCTGTGTAATGGCCCTGGCTGTCCTGGAACTCACTCTGTATAGCAGGCTGGCCTCGAACTCACAGAGATCCACCTGCCTCTGCCTCCCAAGTGCTGGGATTAAAGGTGTGCACCACCACTGCCTAACTTGAACTTTTTGGGCTACATACTGGGGCTCTGCCTTAACCCCTAAGAAGGGGCCAGCAGGTTGGCAGTGGTAGGCACTTGCCTCTAATTTGGGTCACCTGAGTTGAATCTCTGTAAACCACATGGTGGTGGGAGTGAACTAATTTCTGCACATTGACTTCTGACTTCCATGCACATGCTGTGACATGTACATTTCCCTAGTAAATAAATGTAATAAAAAAAAATTTTGGCTTGAAGAGATGGACCAGTAGTTAAGAGCATTGACTGCTCTTTCAGAGGACCCAGGTTTGGTTACTAGCACCCACATGGTAGCTTACAACTGCCTGTAACTCCAGTTCCAGGGGATCTGATACCCTCTTCTGGTCTTTGGACAATACACATACATTATACACAGATATGCATGCAGACAAAACACCCATACACATCAATATACAAATGTAATTAAAAAGAAATAAAAAAATTCTTTTAAAATGTAAAAAAAAAAAGTAGGAAAGGAAGAAGTCAGAGTGCCCTTATTTACAGATAGGCTTCTATATGTAAAAGATATTAAGGATTTCATCCAAAAACTCTGTTACTCATTTTTTCAGCAAAGTGGCAGGATATAAAATTCACATAAAAGTCTGTAGCCTTCCTGTATACCAGTGACAACCATGATGGAGAAATCAGGGAAACAGTTTCATTTACAATTGCTCAAAAAAGCCTCATCAAGATCCTTGACACTTAGAATCTGTCAAGATCACACCATTGGTTCTCAGTGCCTGGCTTCTTTCCTGGTAGGAAGACAGGGCAAATTACTTCACTAGCATTTGCCTCTTTTCTTCTATAAGTTATATTTTTAAATGTTTAAGTTAATATCTGGTATGAATTAAATGTTTATATGTGTATGTACGCGCACATGCACGCATGCATACATGCATTTTGGCCTGGCCATTTTTTTCAGGCTGGCCTTGAATTCACAGTTTAGATTACAGTTGTATGCTACCACCAAGCATGCGTTCATTTTGTGCCTTGATCATATTTGTATCTGCAAGACCAGGACTCTTAAAAAAATGGGGTTGGAGAAATTGCTCAGTGGTTAAGAGCACTGTCTCCTCTTCCAGAGGTCCTGAGTTCAATTCCCAGCAACTGCATGGTGGCTCATAGCCATCTATAATGGGTACTGATGCCCTCTTCTGGAATAAAGGAGTACATGCAGATGGAGCACTCATAGATGAAATAAATAATATCTTTTAAAAAAAAAAGATGAATGAAACCTCATCTCTCTTTTCAGGTTCTCCAGTGCAGCAGGAAGGAGGGTGGGCGCACATGTGTTGTGAACTATTAGCCCTGTTGTGTACTGGAATGACTTCTTTTTTTTTTCCCCCGAGACAGGGTTTCTCTGCGTAGCTTTGCGCCTTTCCTGGAGCTCACTTGGTAGCCTAGGCTGGCCTCGAACTCACAGAGATCCGCCTGGCTCTGCCTCCCAAGTGCTGGGATTAAAGGCGTGCACCGCTGCCGCCTGCCGCCGCCGCCGCCGCCCGGCTGGAATGACTTCTTTTTAGACAGGGTCTTACTATGTTAGATCTGGCTCTCCTGGGGCACACACCATGTAGACCAGCCTGGCCTCAAACTCGGAGATCCTCCTGCCTCTGCTTCCCAAGTGCTGGAATTAAAAGCGTGTGCCATAACACCCAACTGAGTAAGTCTCCCCACCCCAAGGCAGGGTCTCACTATGTAGCTTTGACTGTCCTAAAACTTACTTTATAGACCAGGCTGGCCTTGAATTCAGAGATCCTCCTGCCTTTGCTTCCAAAGTGCTGAGATTAAAGGTGTGTGCCACCACTGCCTGGCTTAATACATGTCATTTTTAAGAAACCTAAAACAACAGCCTAGAGAGCTGCCTTAGTAGTTGAGAGCACTGGCTGCTCTTCCAGAGGACCCAGATTCAATTCCCAGCACCCACATGGCAGCTCACAACTATCTATAATTAATGCATGTGGTGCAGCGACATACACAGGCAAAACACCAGTGCACGTTAAATTAAAAAACAAAACCAAAAAACATGAGATGAATTGAAATGTACACATTCATTACAGTTCTCAAGTCATGTCAGCCCTATCTCAAATCGTCACGGCCACATATGGCCAGTGGTTGCCATATTGAGCAGTGTGATGTATGAAATTTTCATTATCATGGGGTTCTGTTGGGACAGCATTGGATCTAAGATCCAAAGAGTTCTTATACCCTAGATGTAAAAATCTTGGTCTATCTGCTACTTATAAAGCTTTAACTCATGATGAAACCCATTAGCTCTTGTTGGTAGAACTTCACATGGAGAGGAAGTGTTTAATAAGGTTAGGTTATGGGATTACTCTATAATAATAAACTCGAGTTGGGAAGAGCAAGTGACTCACCTACTCAAGGAAATTATAAGCTCTCTGATTAGATTTTTTAGGGTGTACCCAGTTGCATCCTTCCTGTGCATATGTGTGTGTGTGTGTGTGTGTGTGTGTGTGTGTGTGTGTGTGTGTGTGTTGAATGTTGGATCTCAGGCATCACTCATGCTTAGAGATGGGGTTTATCATTAGTCATGTAGGCCTGTCACCATCTTGCATTTCCTCATTGCCGGCATTACAGATACATGTCATCATGCCCAATTTTTTACATGGGTTCTGGGGTCCAAACTCACATTTTGCTTGCAGGGTGCTCTGTCAAATGAGCTATCTCCCCAGCCCTATCACTCCTCCTGACAGCTGTACTTTTCTTTACAGTAAGGAGAAACTGAATTAGTGCTTGTCATAATTCATATAGACTATACTGTGGACTTGAACAATTCACAAGTGCTAAGCCCTCTACAGACCAGACATTCTTGGAAGTCAGGCTGTGTCTGACTTAAAATTCTTTGACTAGGTGGTGAGACTTGTGTAAATCGAGCAGGACGGAGGCTGGAGCGGTGCTTGAGGTTGAGTCTGAGACGAAGCTGGGGTGGTGGCTTGAGAAGGAAGGGCTCCTCCCTTAGGTCATGTGTGTGAGTGCTTGGCCCACAGGGAGCAGCACTGTTAGAGCTGTGGCCTTGTTGGAGGAAGTGTGTCACTGTGGAGGTGGGCTCTGAGGCCTCATGCTTAAGCTAGGCCTAATGTGATACAGTTCACTTCCTATTGCCTGAGGATCAAGCTGTAGAACTCCGAGCTACGTCTCCAGCACCATGGCTTCCTGCATACCGCCATGCTTCTCACCATGATGATAATGAACTAAACCTCTGAAACTAACCCAGTCTCAAATGTTTTCCTTTATTAGAATTGTCCTGGTTA
Source organism: Peromyscus leucopus (assembly GCF_004664715.2). Classification (NCBI taxonomy): domain Eukaryota; kingdom Metazoa; phylum Chordata; class Mammalia; order Rodentia; family Cricetidae; genus Peromyscus; species Peromyscus leucopus. The sequence goes on from NC_051082.1 coordinate 12,954,110, forward strand.
TGGTGTCTCTTCACAGCAATAGACACTTAAGACGCTGGGCAACACAATAAGCTAGCTCCTTGTGTCCAAAGGAAAAAACATGTGTCCTGAACATGTGCTATTCTCTAAGCAGTACAGTGGAAGCACAGTGCACAACTTCTAAATGCTGGGTGCCACATATCTAGAGTGCTCAGGTATATGACAGTGTTTGTAGGTCATATACAAATACTGTTGCATTTAAAAATTTATATTTATTTTCTCTGCATGTGTGAGTTTCGGGGATGGGACTCCAGTTGTCAGTCTTGGTCACCCTAGTTTGTTTCTTTTATAAAGTCATATTCTATAGTTCATGCAGGTCTTGCTTGGAATATGAGCTACTGTATCCGATATTACGTGTGGTTTTACACAACAGAATGTATGTCAGTCAGTAGAAAGATTTAAAAAGATGTTTACACTAGCTTTAATTGTGCAGTTAACTCTGGTGTGTGTGTGTGTGTGTGTGTGTGTGTGTGTGTGTGTGTGTGTGTGTGTTGTGGGAAACCATCTCCCACCTTTTAAAGAGAGGGATAAGAAAAATATTAGAAAGAAAGATAGCGAAGAGACAGACAGAAACACAGGATAGCTTTGGGAGGACCTGAGTCAAAACCCAACGGTCCCTTCTTTCTCTTCAAAAGGGCTTTTTATAACAATGCCAAGGGGCAGGGCAAAAGACCTCCCTCTTGCTAGATCAAAGCACACCTCACAGCCAAGTTTAGCCCCTTCCAAACACCTGGTAACCACAGCCCGTGGTCAACTCATCCCCTTATGCAGCCTGATGGGTAAAGCAAGCCCTGATTCTCAGACTCTGTAAGTTCTCACTAGGAAACCTCTGTGGGTCTCTACAGTGTGTGTGTGTGTGTGTGTGTGTGTGTGTGTGTGTGTGTGTGTGTGTGTGTGTTGGGGGTAGCTGGGTATTTGTAGCCCAGAGGCTGAAGTTGGGTAGCATTGTCTCTCACTGAGCACAGATCCAACCATTTGACTGGACTGACTGGCCAGTGAGCTCTGGGAATCTAACTGCTGCTTCCTTAGAACTCTGCTTACAGATTTGTGACACCGGGCATGGCTTTTATGTGGGTACTGGGTATCAGATGTCAGGTCCATATGCTTTTTTTTTTTTTTTTTTTTTTTGCTTTTTCGAGACAGGGTTTCTCTGTGTAGCTTGCGCCTTTCCTGGAACTCACTCTGTAGCCCAGGCTGGCCTCGAACTCACAGAGATCCATTTGGCTCTGCCTCCCGAGTGCTGGGATTAAAGGCGTGCGCCCCCCACTGGCCAGCTTCTTTATTATTATTATTGTGTGTGTGTTTGAGTGATCTGCCTACCTCTGCCTCCAGAATGCTGGGATTAAAGGTGTTCACCACTACAGCCCAACAACATAATCATTTTAATCATTAAATTTTTTTAAAGTTTAATTCATGTGTATGGGTTATTGTCTGAATGTATACCTGTGTACAAAGTGCATGCATGGTGCTTTCTGAGGTCACAGGAAGGCATTGGATCCTGTGGAACTGGAGTTACAGAGCTGCCATGTGGGTGCTGGGAATGAATCCAGATTCCCTGGAAGAACAGCTGGTCCTCTCTTTTAGAAAAGAGATTTTTAAAATTTTATGTCTACAGGTATTTTGCTGGCATGTTTGTGTGCCCTGTGCAGTGCATGCCAGTGCTCTTAACCACTTAACTGCCTCTCCAGCCCCAATTTTTAATTATTTTTAAGTTAAATGTGACATTTGAATTCTATTGCTACCACCTGCATTAATTGTAAACAAAGTTTCCAGGTTCACAAAGGAAATTTTACATACCCAGTAAGCAGCTGTTCCTCTTTTCTCCCTCTCTTTGATCTGGGAATCCCAGTTTGTCTCCGTGGTTTTGAATATAAGGTCTGAGTGCAGATGTGTAACATTTGTGTTTCCTGTTAGCTTCTTTAGTTTAGTATGTCTTCAAGATTCATTTGTGTTGTAACATACCAGGACTTTATATATAGTTTTAAAATCTATTTTTATTAGTTTTTTTTTTTTTTTTTTGGTTTTTCGAGACAGGGTTTCTCTGTGTAGTTTTGCGCCTTTCCTGGAACTCACTTGGTAGCCCAGGCTGGCCTCGAACTCACAGAGATCCACCTGCCTCTGCCTCCCAAGTGCTGGGATTAAAGGCATGCGCCACCACCGCCCGGCTTATTTTTATTAGTTTTAAAGTTATGTATAAACACATGTATCTGTGTGGGGGTATATGCATGTGAGTGCAGGACCCATGGAGGCCAGAAGAGGGCATTGTGTTCCTTGGAGCTGGAGTTACAGGCAGTTGTGAGCTGGGGACCAAACTTAGATCCTGTTCAAGCCTCCCCTTAACTACTGAGCCATCTCTCCAGCTCTGGAGAACTATTTATTTATGATTGAATACCATTCCATTGTAGGCTGGGCCACATTTCATTACCCCCCCCCCCATTCACTCACCCATCAGTGTGCATTTGAATAGCTGTGGTGAGCGACATTGTTGTGAACAAACATGGGTGTGTGATTATCTTTTGACTCACTGCTTCAATCATTTCTTTTGGAGATATGCCCAGAAATTGAGCTGCTGGATCTTATGGTCATTCTATTTAAACTTCTCCCAGGTACTCTAGTGTCTTAATGATTTCATTGATGTACATAATGTCCTTTGGTTGTTACCCGCTCTCAGAATCCTCTTACCTGTTTCCACTCCTGCTAACCCTCCTCCCCTTTTCATGTCCTTGTAGTGTTGTTTGGTTATTTGGTGGTCACTCGTTTTTATTAGAGTTGCTTACGTGAGTGTGGGGTGGGGTTATTCACTGTAGTGAGGGCACTACAGCACTAAGGAAAAATCCCCTCCTCCAGCAACCATTAATTGCCAGTGAAGAGTGGATCACATGTCCTGTCTCTGCTGGATTATAGGTGGGCCCAGTCTTGTGCATGTTACCTCAACTGCTGTAAGTTCATGAGTGCGTGTTGTTAGCATTCAGACCCATTTCTTGGAATTCTGGCCAATAAGCAGATAATACCCCAGACTGCCCATTGTCCTGATGTCATCTTATGTAAAGCCCACTTTAAGACACCCCCCCCCCCGCCCGCCCGCCCGCCCCCCTGCCTTTTCTCTCTTTCCATGAGGTGTGCACCTCCAGGCTCGCTTGTTCTCTCTCTCCCTCTCTCTCCCTCTCTCTTCTCTCCCCTCCCCTTCAATAATAAACTTTCCAGGTGTAGCTTTCCACTGCGCCTCGCGGCCTGCTGCTGTGTCTGCTTGTTGTGTCTCTCTCACTGATCCTGCCAAGGCCTCCCCGAGCTGTATCATAACACATGTCATGTCCATCCTCTGGCTTTAAACTGTTGGTGCCCTCCCCTTGTTTGATACTCTCTGAGCCCTGGAGGGGTGATGGATGTGGATTTCTTGTTATAGGTCTGGCACTCAGCGTTCGCTCATCCTCTGCACTTTGACTAGGTATTACTCTCAGACCAAGTGTGAGCAGATCTAATCTGTAGGGATGGAGGAACATGTTTAGAAAGCAATTTAACACCATGTCCACTTAGAAGAACAACATAGATGGTCCCTTCTGGCCTACAGCTTTCCTAGTCTTGGACTTTGGACCAGCTTTATGGTATCAGATAGGCATGACTTTTCTCCTGTGGAACAGGCCTTAGATCAATTAGAAAGTGATTACTTACCCCTCACCCAAACAGTGCCATTACTGTACCAGTGGACCCACCTTGACTCACAGGTTGGTGTTGGACTGTAGGGCTCACTGGTGACTTCCTTCTGGGCAGTTTGTGAGCACCTTCAGGCACTGGGAAAGGCAGCCAGCAGGGCAGCTCCTGGTCCTGTTAGAGCTGGGTTTCTTTGTCCTGCATCCAAAGTGTGTGGTGTTTTCATTAGTAAAAGTTTGACTCTCTAGTTCTAGTGACAGCCAAGGGCAATGGCAAGAACAAGACCAACAAGTCTCTAGGTTTGTGCGTGCGTGCGTGCGTGCGTGTGTGTAGGCAGGCCAGAGGACTTCTGGGGGAGCCAGTTTTCTCCTTTCACTTTTTTTCATGGATTCCATGGATGCCTTTACTCAGTGAGCTGTCTCAATGGTTCAAGGAGTCATCATGTTAACAAGAGTGGCACCCATTGTCTCTTCCCAGCAGTGCCACACAAGGCTTCAATTTTCCACTGTTAACTCTGGGATTTGTTGGAGACAGTGCTGGAAATAAAATCCACGACCTCTTGAATGGTAAACACTCTACCCCTGAGCTGCAGTAATGGATGTGAAGTGTAATTTCCTAAAACCTAGTGATAGTGAGAATAGTTTTTGTCTGAGGAAGGAGGGTCTCATGCAGCCCAGGCTGTCCTTAAACTGTGTAGCAGGGGTGCCTCTCAATGCCTGGTTCTCTTGCTTCCACCTCCTGAATGCTGGGCTTACAGTCTATGTCACCTTGAAAGTCTTTTTGTTTAGATTAATTTCAGGATTTATTTATGTGTTCTGTGTATGGGTGTCTACAGAGGCCAGAAGGATCCCCTGGAGCTGGAGTTGTGAGCCATCTGATGTGGGTGCTGGGATCTGATATTTGGCTCTTTGGAAGAACATCAAGTGTTCTCAGTTGACCCTTGAACATCTTTTTGTTAATTATTGGTTATCTGTATAATTTCCTGGGAGAAATGTGTATTGCTGATTTTACACTAGGTTATTGGTTATATTCTTGTTAGTGAGTTACAGGGTTCACACACAACTCACCCTCTATTGAGTGTTGACTTCAAGAGACATAGTGCCCTGTTGTTGAAGCTTATGCTAAATTCCTGAGCTCAAGAGCTCCTCCTCCCTCAGCCTCCCAAGCAGCTGAGACCATATCATATATAACTGCCCTAAGGCTAACTTTCCAGTTGTGGTGCTTTTGAGGTCACATTTAAGAATTCAAGGTCATGGTAATGTTTTTCCTAGGAGTTTCATGATTTTAGATTTCCTTTTTTTCTTTTGATGAGGTCTCACCATGTAGCTCTGACTGGCCCAGGACTCACCGTGTCCTTAAACTCAGATATCGACCTGCCTCTGCTTCCCAAGTGCTAGGATTTAAATTGTATACCTCTTTCTGTGTGTGTGTGTGTGTGTGTGTGTGTGTGTGTGTGTGTGTGTGTGTGTAAGTGTAGAGAAGGTATTGGATCCCCTGGGACCAGAGTTTCAGAAGCTTGTGAGCTGCCATGTGGGTGCTGGGAGCTGAACCTGAGTTCTGCAAGAGCAGATGCCCCGATTGCTGTGCAGTCTCTTCCACCCTTCCCGTTGTTTCTTAATGAGATCTGCTGTTGAACTGACCACACCCTGGATTTAACTGACACGTGTGACCACCTCCAGTGGTGTTTACACTCTTGTGCTGCTTTTCCCTATCCTGGAAGAGAGGTGGGTGCTTGGCCTGAGCCTCTGCTGCAGCACTTGGTTTCTTTAAGGAACAGTGCAGGAAAGTAGGCAGACTGGTATGATGACCCTTGTACATTGTCACTTACCTTCAGCACTTAGCAAGTCACGCTGGTCTTGCTCCATACTCCATCTACTTCCTCCTTCCTGTTATATTCTCAAGCAGTATGGAAGCTGTATCATTTTGTGTGCAGGCTTCTTTAAAATGCAACTAGCATTTAAAATTATTTTTATTTGTAAGATTTATTTGTATTGTTTTTTGTGTAGGTGTGTGTATGTCTGCATATGAGTCTACACATGATTCCAGGTGCCTGAGGAAGCCAGAGTTATGGATGGCCTAGAGCTGGAGTTGTAGATGGTTCTGAGTCACCTGACTTGAGTGTGAGAAAGTGAACTCTGTTTCTCTCAGGAAGAGCTGTAAATGTTCTCAACTTCTGAACTGTTTCTCCAGCCTCTCATTTGAGATGGGGTCAAAAAATTACCCTGGCTGGCCTGGAACTTTTATTTATTTGTGTTTGTGTATGTGTCTGTGTGTGTGGCAGGGGTGGTGGGCACGTACATTTATGGAGGTCGGAAGATGACTTGAGGGAGTCATTTTTATCCTTCTACCATGTAGGTTCTGGAGATTGAACTGAGGTCTACAAGTACCTTTACCCCTTCTTTACTGTGTTAGAGAGTCAGTATCTGTTTCAAGTTGAGTCTCCCTGGTTCGGAAATGAGAAATATCACACGTTCCAAAGTCTGAATGTCTTTAGTCCCAGCATGATGCCACAAGTGGGAAGTTCTACATTCAGCCAACGGCAGTGTGATCAGAATGTATGGCCACTTAAGGTTCTGCATACAGACACCTTCAGCCTGTGTGCACAAGACACATGTGAAACATGAAACTTGGGTTCCATCCCAAGACACCTTCTTAGTCTAAAGCCCAAAGAAATCAGGGATCCAAAATCCAGAACCGTTGATCTAAAGTGCTAGAGAAGAAATCGTGAGCTGGGAATGTAACTCAGTGGGTAAATGCTTGCCTAGATGTATAAAGAAAGACGGGGGTGGGGGGGGTGGATTCCCAGATCTGCCTAGGCTGGTGTGGTGGTGGTGCACATCTCCTGTAATCCCAGCACGTAGGTGATAGAAACAGGAGGATCTAGAGTCCAGCATTGTCCTCTGCTATATATCGAGTTCGGGGCCAGCCTGAGATACATGAGATTTATGTCTCAAAAAAAAAAAAAAAACCAACAACAAAGAACCCCGAAAGTTAACCATAATCTAGGTTAATGGTTGTTAACCTGTGGGTTGAAACTCCTTTGGTCAGGGTATTCCTAACAGTAGCAAAATTACAGTTATGAAGTAGCAAGGAAAATAATTTTATGGGGGGGGGGGTCACCACATTAGGAAGGTTGAGAACCACTGCTCTAGGTAATAGAAGGCAGGGTGTGTTTGACAAAGAATGGGAACTTTGGTTTTCAGAGTTTCTTTACTGCACTGTAGTAGAGTCCCTCAGCTACCTGGCCAAGTGTGGGTCAGTGATGATTAGTGGGTGCCCGTGCTTGGGCCTCACTGAGGGGAGGGTTTGTTTTCCCTTTGAACTGTTTGATTTGTTCTGAGTAAACTGGCTTGCCAAACAATTGCTACATAATACTCAAAGATGTAACTATATACCCAGCAAAGAGAAGATGGTGTGCCTTCTGTCAGGGACGGTTTGCTTTAGTTTCTCATGTGGCTTTGTGGAGAAGCCACATGTGTTCAGGGACACTTAGTGACACTTAGTGGTATCTCAGCAACCAGGAAAAGATAACTCATAGTAAGATACAGCTGTTTTGATATTTTTTTATTCTGTTTTTTCAAGACAAGGTCTCACTGTGTAGTAGCTCAAGTTGTTCAAGTTGTCCTGGAACTCACCATGTAGACCAGGCTGGCCTCTGTTAGTGTGCTAGGATTAAAGGCGTGTGTCACTATGCTTCACTTCCATTTTGATTTTTAGAAACATTTTATGAGTGAATGGAAATTAGAGCTGAGTTAATGATTGAAAAGGTGGAGGAAATCAGTGAGACGTGGTTGTCATGGGATTTTTTTTTTTTTTTTTTTTAAATATTTCAAGACAGGGCTTCCCTGTGTATCCTCCTTGTCCTGGAACTTCCCAACCACGGAGACTTGTCTCCACCCCACCCCCCCCGCCCCACTATACTTTGTTTTTGTTTTGAGACAAGGTCTCACTAGCCTTGGCTGGCTGGGAAATCTCTTATGAAGGCCATCCTTACCTTGAACTCACAAAGATCCTCCTGCTTCTGCTTCCAGAGATTAAAGGCACCATACCCAGTGAATATATTTTTATTTTTTTGATATTATAATAATTAAATAATTTGCCTTTCCTCCCTCTGAACCCTCCCATGTACCCCTCTTTGCTCTTTTCAAATCCATGAACTGGACGGTGATGGCACTCGCCTTTAATCCCAACACTTGGGAGGCAGAGCCAGGCTGATCTCTGTGAGTTCCAGGCCAGCCTGGTCTACAGAGATCCAGGACAAGCACCAAAACTACACAGAGAAACCCTGTCTCAAAAAACAAAACAAAAACTGAAACAAATCCATGGCTTCTTTTTTTCATTAACTGTTATTGAGTGCATATTTGCTTATCAATATATTCTTTTTTTTTCCCCACTGAGACAGGGTTTCTCTGTAGTTATATTCTTCAATATAACCTGATCAGTCTTTGTTTCTCCTGTGTATGTTGTTAGGGTCGACCATTAGGTATTGACCATAGGTACCATCCAGGTACACTTTCCTGGAGAAACTTTTCTCCCCCTTGCAGCATTCCGGGTTACCTGTAGTTGTTTGTGTGAGTTGAGGCCTCGGGGCCGTCTCTCGTCCACTTGGCCTGACTGTAGTGTTGTTTTTTTTCCGGCTCAGGGTTAGACAGTCAAGTTGGTGAAACTTTGGGTGTAGCTTGTAACATTCTTCGGAGACACAATCTCACAGCAAACTCCCTGATCCTCTGGCTCTTAGAATGTTTCTTCCTTCTCTACCACAGTGTTCCCTGAGCCGTAGGTGCAGGAATGTTTTATAGATGTATCCGTTGGGACTGGGCTCTATAATGCTGCACTTTGATTGGTTGTGTGTTTCTGTGATGGTCTCTGTCTGTTGCAGAGAGAAGTGTTGTAGATGAGAGGTGAGGATTAACTTATCTGTGGTGTAAGGACAAGTACTTAGAGTTGTTCGGGCCCTGTTCTAGTAAAGAGCTGCTACGACTTCACTAGCCCTGAGCACTTGGCTACGTTTTCGGTACCAAGCATGTTTTGTTTGTTTGTTTTTTTCTTACTGAGTGAGTCTTAAGTCCAATTAGAGAGTTTTTGGTTACTGCCAAGGTATGCCTGCCACTGTGACACCCTTGGGGTGTCTGTGGTTCTTAGGTATCATAGCTGGGTATGGCTGTTGGTTGTTTGCCTCCTTGTAAGCTTGCCTGGTGCCTTCTGGTACCAGGAAGGTTAGGCCTCTGGGTCCTATTTTGAAGTGCGTGGTGTCTTAGCAATAGAGACTCACTTACCTTGCACCGCTGGGGGTCACCCAAGGGCAATAGCAATAGGCTGAGGTTTTAGGAGTCTTTTGGACACCCTGACCAACAATTCAGAAGGCTTCTCATGTCTGGTGTTGGGTTTTTTGTTAGGTTGCCTTTGGCTCTTGGAGAAAGAATTGTCAGCCCAGATGAGAGACGTTCATTTAAACTATGTATGTGTGTTTAGACACAGAGTACATGTAACATGTTTGTAGGTTGGTTTGTTTGTTTGCTTTTGTTTTTTGGTCAGCAGTATGATTCTTAAGACTTTTTCAACATCCTTACTGTTTTTTTTCCCTCTTTCCTCCCTTTAGGAAAGGGAGGTATTTACCTCCCTAAAGAGGCACCCTCCCCCTTTTCTGTTTCCCTGATCAGATCACTTGTGTCCTTCTGTGCCCCTTCTTGCTCCCCAACCTCTACCCCATCAGTGGTCCTTTACTTTTTATTTTGTTTTGTTTTTGAGACAGGGTCTCTATGTAGTCCTGGCTGTCCTCAAACTCACAATGCAGACCATGCTGGCCTTGATTGAACTCAGAGATCCTCTTGCCTCTCTGCCTTTTAGGTTCGGGGAGTGAAGGTATGCACAACCATACCTAGCCCCAGTGGTCCCTTTTTACTCTCCTGGTTTCTGCAGTTACTCCAAGATCTTAACATCTGAAGATCTGGAAACCAGCACCTCAGATAAGAGAGGACATGTGACATTTGTCTTTATGGGTCTGGGTTTCCTTACTTAGTAAGATCTTTTCTGGTTTCATTAGCCAGGCTAGACCCTTGAGGAAGAGGGGGCTCTTCTAAAGACAGGTTCTCATATAGTCTAGGGTGGGCTCAAGCTCTTGTGTAGCTGAGGCTGGTCTTGACCTGCTTCTGCTTTAAGATTTATGTTTAAGCCAGGCGGTGGTGGTGCATGCCTTTTATCCCAGCACTCGGAGGCAGAGGTAGGCAGATCTCTGTGAGTTCGAGGCCAGCCTGGGCTACAGAGTGAGTTCCAGGACAGGCTCCAAAGCTACACCGAGAAACTCTGTCTCTGAAAGAAAAAAAAAAAGATTTATGTTTAAGTATGTGTGTGTCTTTGTATCTATGTGTATATGTGTGTGCAGTGCAGTGCTTTTAATGGTCAGAAGAAGTAGTTAGATCCTTTGATACTAGAGTTACAGGCAATTGCGAGCCACCCCACATAGATGCTGGAAACCTAACTGGTCCTCTGGAAGAGTAGTAAGTACACCCTAAAAACTGAGCCATCTGTGTGGTCTAGACCTTGAACTCCTGATCCTGCTTCTATCTCCTGAGTGCTAAGCTTACAGGTGTGTCTCACTGTACCTGATTTTTGTGTGGTACTGAGAATGGAGCCCAGGATTGGGTACACTCTACTAACTGAGCCTGCCATCAGCCTTAATTGTAAAGTTAGAAGGGTGCCAGGAAGTTCTTCTTGGGATGTGACTTCTGAGAGAAAGCTTAACCACAGAAACAAGCCTGGTGTAGATCAGGTGCACTTGGTTTCAGCAGGACTTTACTGCACATGAACTGGGTTGGGTGGTTTGGGTCAAGGTTCATTTCCATCAACTATAAAACAGGTGGTTAATTAGAATCTAGTGCTTAACATTGAACTTGGTTCCTAGTAAGATCTGTGACAAGTTACTGCTCAGGTTCTTAGGTTTTCAGGATTTCTTTTCTTTTCAAATGGCTCCTGACTGGAATGTGCGGCTCAGGGGATAGCCTGCAGGAGTTCTCTCCTCCACTGTGTGAGTCCAGGGGATGGAACTTGGCTTGTCAGGCTAGGTGGCAGTGCCTTTACCCACAGAGCCCTTCTGCCAAGTGTCAAGAACATTTCATGATGTGTGAAGCAGAGGGTTACAGAATCCCTGAAAGAAATGAGAGGTCATCTGGCCTAAGCCATGCTCCTGTGATTAAGTGAAGTGAGGAAGACAACATTTGGAGAAGAGATAGATTAGGACTGCTGCAGAGTTCTGCTAGTGTGGCTGCTGAGGAATTGGCAATACTGCTCTAGGCTTTCAGCACCTAAATTTTCCTATTGAATACTTCAAATTTTGACTTAATTGGAGTTTGTGGTTACTGTATTAAAATGGGATTGCAGGGGCCGGACAGAAGGCCCAGTGGTTAAGAGCTCTTGCAGAGGACCTGGGTTTGTTTCCCAGCACCCACATGACTGCTTATAATTTTTTGTAACTCTAGTCCTGGGGGATCCAGTGCCCTCCTCCAGCCCCCATGGGCCCCAGGCATGTGCACGGTGTACAGACATACAGGCAGGCACTCACCCACCAACAACTTTAAAATCGGATTCCAGTTGTGTTGTTCCACAAAGTGTGGAGCAGGAATACAGTATTTCTTGTTTCTGTGAGGATCCAATCCTTATGCTCTACAGCCAGCCTCTGCATGGGTTCTGTTCCAGACTTGCAGGTTGAACTGACTGAGGGTGGTTGGTGGACTGCACTAGCACTAAGTATGGCCTGTTTTTGTTGTTGTTGTTGTTTGTTTGTTTTTTCTCGTCATTCTCTAAATAATACAGTCATGTATATATGACATTTACATTTGACTGGATGTTTTAAATAATAAAACGGTATGTGAGTCATGCAAGTACTATATATAAGGAATTTGAACAGTCTTGAATTTTGGTTCTGATGGGGTCTTGGATCAGTCTCGTAGAGTACAAAGGAACAATGGTATTGTTTATTATGATTCAGTTCACTTGCAAATAGTCCACATACAAGGACCATTTGATAGACAGGTCTTGTGTTGTTTGATGTAGGTTTTATTTGTTTCTACAGTGCTGGAAACTGAGTTTAGGGCTCAAACACATTAAGCAAGCATTCTCTACCACTGAGCTATAGTCCCAACCTGGTGACTGAGTTTTGTGTACCATATCTTTTCCAAGGAAGAGAGTTGGTGAAGAAAAGCATTTGTTGGAGAATTCCTGATTTTGACTGTGTAGCCCAGGCTAGCCTCAAAATCAGCATGCTACTGCCTCAGCTGGAATTAGAGCTGTGGACCACCAGATCTGCTATATCACAAAGCCAATTCTGTCAGAGACATGTATTTAGAACTTACCGTGTCTAGAATTGTGTATTTAATGTTCAGACATTTATTTACTTAGTGTGTGTATGTTTGTCATAGCACACAGGGAGTGGTCACAGGACAGTTTACAGGAGTTGGTTTTCTCCTTTCAGGTGTAGGTCTTGGGGATTGAACTTGGATTATTAGGCTTGGTAGCAAGTGCCTTTACTTACTGAGCTTTCTGAAAAACCCTGTTTTAACTTATTTTTTTAATAGTTTTTCTACAGTTATAGATATATTACCTACTTTTTAGAGATGGGAACAATGAGAGATGATTGGGGTATCAGTCAAATATGTGATACAAGTGTGTGCCACCATACCTTGATACTATTGCTTTGTGTTTAATGTCATTTCTTTCTTTCGGGGTACTTGTTTGGGGTGGAGAGACAAGGTCTTGTTTTGTAGCCCTGGTTGATCTGAAACCCACAGCATCTCACTGCCTCAGTCTCTGAAGTGTGGGGTACAGGCATGCACCACCCCACCCAGCTAGGCTGTCTTTACTTTTCTTTCTTCCATTTTGGTGTTTGTTTGTTTGTTTTGGATACGTCTCACCTAGTAGCCCTGGCTGTCCTGGAACTCACTGTGTAGACCAGGCTGTCTTTGAATCTGCCTGCCTCTGCCTCCTTATTGCTTGTCTTAGAGTCGAGCGCTACTACACCTGACTTACCTGTTTGGTTCTGATAAAACACTAATCTTGTCTTCTTGCCTGTCTGTGTCTGTAATCTCTCCCTGGCCTGGTAGCCCAGCACATGGCCACTTAGATTTCCTGTCACTCAGGGTTAGACGGCCCCTTCCACAGACAGCCTGACCCGTATTTGAGTAGAATTATAAGATTATATTTTAAATTTAAACAATGTTTTTAAGTGTATGTAGTCTTTTGAATTTAATAAAAACAATATTTAATCTTTACAGAGGTCGGAACAGTAGCAAAGGGCTGCCTCAGCCTACGGTGAGTACCTTTCATGTTATTTGTAAAAATATGTAAAGTGTGATTTCTAACCATAGACTCAATAATAAAGCTAGGAATAAAATCTCTTGAATTGTGCTACAGATAATATATAGATGAGTCACTTTAATACAAAGTTATTGATTTCTATATTGCTTTTCAGTAAGGACTCTATGAAATGTACAATTTTCTGTTAATAGTATTTGTGTCGTGTGTAATACTGATACCAGCTGAAGTGTTTTGGTGTTCTAGGACCAGAGTTTGTAAAAGTCCTTTGGGCTTTTTGTTTGAACTAAAGTGCTGTCTGTTTAAACTCCTTTCATTTTTCTCGCTTGGAAACACCTTCTAGTCTGACATTTTCCAACTTTTATCAGTGAAGTTAAAATGAACACCAAAAGCATAAAGTCCCATCCATATAAGAAGCTGCCACTAATTGGAGATTTTTGAAACAGGATCTGCTGTGTAGCCTTGACTGGTCTGGAACTTATGTAGACCAGGCTAGCCTTAAACTCATAGAGATCTGGCTGCCTCTGAGGGGTTTTGTTTGTTTCTTTTTGTCCCTTTTGTTTGCTTGTTTGTTTTGAGACAGGGTTTCTCTGTGTAACCCTGGCTGTCCTGGAACTAATTCTGTAGACGAGGCTGGCCACAAACTCACTGAGATCCTACTGCCTCTACCTCCCAAGTGTTGGGATTAAAGGTGTGCGCCGCCATACCCAGCACCACTGAGTTTTGAAATATGGTCTTTATTGGTCATGTTATCTTCCTGAGAGTCAGGAGAACACACCCTTGTGTAGTCTGGCTTGGCTGGAATAGTTCTGTTGCCTTGATTCAAACATGCTGAGAGAAGCTGGTGATGCAAGGTGTGCCCTGGTCACCACTCCTAATTTATTAAGATGTACTGTACCCCTTTTAGGACATAGATTGTGAGGTCCCAAATACCCACCAGGCGCTTCCCAAATTACTACACAAAGACTTATATTAACTATAAATGCCTGACCGATAGCATAGGCTTATTATTAAGTAGCTCTTATGTATAAAATAACCCATTCCTATTAATCTATTTATTTATTGCCACGTGGTCCGTGGCTTACCGGTCCTCTGGCATCTTGTTCCTTGGGCAGCTCGCTTGCCTCTGACTCCCGCCTTTTTTCATCCCAGTCCTCACAGTTTGATTGTACCCCTAACCTTATCTTGCCTTGCCCTAGACCAAAACAGCTTTATTATCAACCCATGAGAGCAATGCACATTCACGGAGTACAGAAGGACCACCCCACAGCCTCTTTCCTCACTACCCAGCTGCCCTTGGTGCTGGAATTAGGGTGCAGACTCTTTAATGTGCTGGGCAAGCACTCTCCCATCCAGCTATTTTCTAGTGTAGCTGACGGTTAACTCTGTTGTGGTGTGCTTTTTTTTTTTTAGTGTGGGGATAGTGAGTGTGCCCTGGTGGAGGGCCACTTTGTGAGGATGGAACTCAGGACTTGGGGCTCATTGTGTCTTTATCCACTGAGCCTTCTCACCAGTCCCTGTCTGAGGTTTTTTATTTGTGTGTTTTTGAGACAAGGTCTCAGTATGTAACCTGGGTGGCCTGGAAACTCACTGTGTAGACCAATGGCCTGGAATTCACAAAATCCACCTATCTCTGCCTCCAGAATGCTGAGATTAAAAGTGTGTGCAAGCATGCCTGACTGTGCCTAGAGACTTTAAAGTTTATAACCCTGCAGCCATTCCTGGACTCAAGACGTGGCATTTCCCTACCTGGGAGCTGTGCGGTCTGTCCCTACAAAGTTGGTTTGTCTTCTCCAGAGGTTTTTGTTTTCTCATACTTGGAGGTGTAGAAGTCTGCTGGTTTTGTTTGTTTTATGTCATATTAATTATTAGTTAGAATAGTTGTTTGAATTTATTGTTTATAGCTCTTCCTTCATGCATTATAATCCAAACATCTTACAGCTAGAGAAGGATTAGCTTTAATATGCAGACAAGTGCAGATACCAGCTGAGATAATCATGGTTTTTTTTCTTTTTTTAAATTTTCCAGGTTTCTTTTGATGGAATCTATGCAAACGTGAGGATGGTTCATATACTTACATCAGTTGTTGTAAGTTACCTGATTATTGGGGATAAATTCCTTTGGGGTAGAACTCCATTTCATGGAGTTAAAGTGTGGAACAATTCTCAGCCTAATAGTATTAGGTCATACTTAATGAAGATGGCTTTAAAAATACATTAGAACAGTATTCAGTTGATTCTAGCTCCCAGTGAAAGTGTTCTTGCTGACCCTGATGTATGTATGGTAGTGGTTACACTGATTGTCTTTTGTGTAATACTTTGTTCCAGTCTGATGGTAGTGTGGACAGAAATGTGCGGCTTTCCTGTTCAGTTCATGCTCTCTGTGGAGCTGCCAGTTCTGTGCAGTGTAGAGAATTCGGAGTAATGGCAATGTGCTGAAACGTCATATATATAGTGAAATGAAAAGACTTGTCTCTGATGGTGAGGTACCACACTATTTATTTCAAACAATTGTGTCTTCTAGGGATCGAAATGTGAAGTACAAGTGAAGAATGGTGGTGTCTATGAAGGAGTTTTTAAAACATACAGTCCTAAGGTAATTTGAACTCCCGGGCTCACTTTTTATGGTCATGTCACTGAGTGTCAGGTCTGAGCTGACTGGATTTGGCAGTTGAGCTCATGAGATGATAGTTTCCTGCTCACCACACATTCTATCCATTTTTAAAAACCACTTCAGTTTTTCCCTCTAGTAACAAATTGTTATTATTTAACAACTGGTTTGTATAACTGGAGACACTGTGTGATGATACGCAGCCATCTCAGCACTGGCAGCAGAAGAGGTGTGTGCTGAGTTACTCCTCTGCTAACACCAGTGCGCTTCAGGTGCCCTCTAACGGGTAGATTGTACTTCGGAGGACTTCTGCAATTTGGGTGCATGGCATTACATTTCTAAATAGGACATGATTGACAGGGTTTCTCATGATGCTTGCTTTTGCTTTGAGCTAAATATCCCTGTAAACATTATTTAATAATGTTTTTAATGCTTATGAATTTTTTTTTTTTCATTTTAGTGTGATTTGGTACTTGATGCTGCACATGAGAAAAGTACAGAATCCAGTTCGGGGCCAAAACGCGAAGAAATAATGGAGAGTATTTTGTTCAAATGCTCAGACTTCGTTGTAGTACAGTTTAAAGATACAGACTCCAGTTACGCACGAAGAGGTAGGCTGTGGTTTCCAAGTCATCCTAGCCCTCCTGGGGTCATAGACTCACTCCAGCAATCACACAGATCTTGCTATGTGCCTCAGGCTGACCTTGGACTCTTGATCCTCCTTTTCTCTGTAGTCCTGGCTGTCCTGGAACTTGCTCTGTAGATCTGGATGGTCTTGAACACAGAGATGTGCTTGCCTCTGCCGCCCAAGTGCTGGGCTTTTTTATTCAATTAAAATGGGAGTTTTATGTGTTTTTGTTTTAAAATATCTAAAACTTATGGAGAAAATAACTTGGTACTTTTAGAAGCATAAGAGTAATTGTAGTATGCATTTTTCAAAAGTTTTTAGATTTACTTTATTATGTGCGTATTTTGCCTGAATGTATTTGTGTATGTCATGTGCAACCTGGTGTCTTGGGGGTCTGAAGAAGGTATTAGATTGTTGCAAGTGTTGGTTTAAGAGGGACATGTGGCATTGGCCCTTCCTCTTGGTAGGCACTTGGTAGCACTGGGAAAGAACCTTTGCAGGTCAACAATTCTTGAATGGTAGATTGTCATGAACTATAATTTGATTTTTGATGCTTCAGTTGGTGCTAACAGCTGTTTCTGAAACTTAGAGGCACATAAAGTTACAGCCTTTCTCAACACAGTTCTCCTTTATTCATCACCTTTCCTGTTGCAGAGGCCAGCAGCGATGGGGACTTTGATTTGTAATCTTCAAAAAGCCTTCTGTCAGCCACAAAGGAGACAGATACTTTTAGTTGCTGCTTTTAGAGTCAATTTTGCTTATACTTTGGAATAACAAATAATTTATATTTAGACTTTTGAATGTTTTTAACTTTTATGACTGACCTTGGTCAGAAGACAAAGGGGAGAACCAAATGGGTTGAGTGTACACATGGCATTCTGGGAAGAGAGAGTGTTGGCTGTGAGAGGAACACTGACCACTGCACTGGCCTTCTGTTGTGTTTGCAATGTGCTTGTTTGGGGAGTGCTGTGGACCCAGCCTCGGACACTGGACGCTAGGTGGGCCTGCTACCATTGCTACACCCAGCAGGCCCTGCTTGTGTTGTTGAGGTGGTGGTGGGTGCTGGAGAGCCACCCCATGGTGCTAGGCAAGCCTCCAGCTGAGCCCCACCCCGCTGCTGAAGTTCTGATGTTTGTTTGTTGTTTGCTCAGTTGTTCTCCCACCCTCCACCCCCCACAGGCTCTCACTGTGGAGCCCTGGCTGTCCTGGAACCCACCATGTAGACCAGGCTGGCCTCACACTCCCAGAGGTTTACCGGCCTCTGCCCCTGGCGTGCCGTGTTTAAAGGTGTGTGTCGCTCTGCCTGGCCTTTGTTAGTTGTTACGACAGGTTCTCTTGTCATCAGGACTCGTCCAGTGGTAAAGCTTCATGCCTCCACTCCCCAGTACTGGGATTGCAGGTGTGCTCCAACCTCCCAGATTGTACAAGGTGGTTGGGATTAAACCCCAGCTCATGCATGCTAGGTGACCATCTACTAGGTGAGCCGCATCGTAGCCTGTTTTATTTATTCATTTATTCATTTATTTTTATTTTTATTTACATATTTGTTTATTTTGAGATAGGGACTTGGCTTTTAAGTAGCTATATACTCCAGGCTTGATCCTTTTATCTTAACCTTTTAGAATCATGGAGTGTTCTTATTAGGGTTTTTGTTGCTGTGAAGAGACACCGTGACCGTGGAAACTCTTATAAAGGAAAACATTTAATTGGGCTGGCTTACAGTTTCAGAGTTTTAGTCTATTATCATCATGGCAGCGCATGGTGGCATGCAGGCAGACATGGTGCCAGAGAAGGAACTGGGAGTTGTACATCTTGATCCACAAGCAGCAGAAGGACACTGTGTGCCACACTGGGCATAGTTTGAGCATATGGAGACCTCAAAGCCCACCTTTACCCCCCATTGTGACTTGTCCTTCAACAGGGCCACACCTACTCCTATAAGGCCACACTTCTTAATAGTGCCACTCCCTATGGGGGCCATTCCTATTCAGACCCACCACAGAGTGTGACCATCGCCTAGCTGTTTGCTTTGTTTTTTGGTTCTTGGATTATGAGTCCACACTCTGGAACATGCTATTGTTGTTTAAAGTTTAAATAGTGAATTGGCATTTCCCAAATATGGATGGAAATAAGTAAGAATTACTTCTGAGATAGTTTTTGAAATCGGTGGTTTTATTTTATTACTACATTATATCTTCATGTCTCATGTGCATGTCAAAAATATACAGATGACAGTAATGGCTTTCAGACATTGATATATGCATGAGGGGAAGGATGCCTGTTGTACTTAGTATTAACATTTTAATTTTCCTTATGAAGAGTATTGAAATAATTTCAAGTATTTTGTTTTAAGACCACAGTTGAAAGCCAGGTATGGTGGGAGGAGGAGGCAGAGGCAGGCAGATCTGAGTTCAAGGCCAGCCTGATCTACAGAGTGAATTTCAGGACAGCCAGGGCT
Source organism: Peromyscus leucopus (assembly GCF_004664715.2). Classification (NCBI taxonomy): domain Eukaryota; kingdom Metazoa; phylum Chordata; class Mammalia; order Rodentia; family Cricetidae; genus Peromyscus; species Peromyscus leucopus. The sequence continues at coordinate 12,972,778 of NC_051082.1, forward strand.
ACAGAAAAACCCTATCTTGAACCCCTCCACCCCCCAAAAAAATCCATGGTGGTTTAGTTAATTATACAGTTATATGTGGTGATATTGTGTTCCCTAATATATTGTGGACCCTAATAAACTTATCTGGGGTTAGAGATCAGAACAGCCACTAGATACAGAGGCCAGAAAATGGTGGCACACATGCCTTTAATCCTGTCACTTGGAAGGCAGAGATCTTTGTGGATCTCTGTGAGTTCAAGGCCACATTAGGAACAGAGCCAGGTACGGTGACACACACCTTTAATCACAGCACTTGAGATCTCATGTCTTTGCGTGGAAAAGATACACACCTTTAATCCCAGGGGGAAAAAAAAAAGATGGCAGGAAGCAGAAAGGTATATAAGGCGTGAAGACCAGAACTTTGGCTTTTTAAGCTTTTAGGCTTTTAGCAGCAGTTTAGCTGAGATCCATTCAGGTCAAGACTCAGAAGCTTTCACTCTGAAGATTGGCGGAAACAGGATCCAAAAAGGGATTGTCGAGGTGAGGTTAGCTGTGGCTTGTTCTGCTTCTCTGATCTTTCAGAATTTACACCAATAGCTGGCACTGAGTTTTTTTTTTTTTTAAATAAGAACATTTAAGATTCATGTTACAGTTAAATGTAGTGTGGATTTTATTTTTCAGTGCTGGGAATGAGCTCAGAGCTTTTGCATACTAAAGATAAGCTTTGCCTCTCTTCAGGATTTTAGGGTCATTGCTCCAGATTCTTTGTATGGATGCACATGGAAGCCAGATCAACTTTGGGTGGTGTTCTTCTGGAGTCATCCATCTTGTTTTTGAGACAAGGTGTCTTGCCAGGACTAGGGTTCACTGATAAGACTAGACTGGCCAGCCAGTCAACTGGAGTGAACTGCCCATCTCTGGCTCCCCAATGCAGGGATTTTAAACACACAGCCATGCTTGGCTTCTGTATGGCTGCTAGGGCTTAAACTTGGATCTGTATGCTGGCTTGGCAAGCACTCTGACTGAGCCTTATTCCGAGCTCTCCAGCCAGGTTCTGTGTGGGGCCTGTGTGTGCATATGTCCGATACTGGTAGAAGCTGCTGTCTCTGTTGCTTTGGATGGAGTTACTGCTTATGTGCAGAAGTTTCAGTTACTAATTGGGCATGTTTCCTTAATCAAATAATTTAAGATAATTGGTGCGTCATTAAAAATGAGTGGTTTGTATTAGAGATTTACTTGGCTTCTTAGTTTCCCGGAGTAAAAAGAAGATAGAATTTAACTGGTGCTTGTTAACACTGAGTTGTAGTTACACTTAAGGACATTTTTCAAACGTTTAGTCCACCTTTCTTTCTATTCTAATTTACTAGTCATCAGCTGGGGCTGGAGGGATGGCTCAGCAGTTAAGAGCACTAGCTGTTCTTCCAGAGGACCCGGCTTCACTTCCCAGCACTTCTAGGGAATCTGATGCTCTCTTTTGTTCAAGCTAGGACCAGTCATTTAGAGACACACAGCTAAAACGTCCATACACACACACATGGTTTTAGAGACAGAGTTTCTCTGTGTAACAGCTGTGACTGTCTTTGTAGACCAGACTGACCTCGAACTCACAGAGACCGCCTGCATCTGCCTCCCAAGTGCTGGGATTAGAGGCGTGCGCCATCACTGCCTGACTCATGAAAACTTTTTTTTTTTTAAAGATTTATTTATTTATTTATTAATTATGTATACAGCATGTATGACTGCAGGTCAGAAGAGGGCACCAGATCTCATTACAGATGGTTGTGAGCCACCATGTGGTTGCTGGGAATTGAACTCAGGACCTCTGGAGGAACAGTCAATGCTCTTAACCACTGAGCCATCTCTCCAGCCCCTCATGAAAACTTTTAAAAAATAAAAATTCCAAAAACCCCCATCACTACTGGGGGATGTGCTTCACCACTATGCCTGAGTCCTAGGTTGAATTAGCAGGGGGAGGGGGGAGGGGGAGGCAAGAATCATGCAGCAATGAGATTGAAGCAGCAAGTACTTGAGGGACTGGTTAGATGGCTCCTCACAGGTGAATGTGTGCTGCCAACCCAGCTTGACCCCCAGGGCCCCATAGTGGAGGAAAGAACCCAGCTCTTCTCACAGGTGCTCTTTGACCCCTGTCGACTTGCTCGCTCGCTCGCACACAGACTCCCAACACAACCAGTCCTTTTCTTTTTGGTTTTCTGAGACAGGGTTTCTCTGTAGTATTGGTGCCTGTCCTGGAGCTCACTCTGTAGTCCAGGCTGGCCTTGAACTCACAGATTCGCCTGGCTCTGCCTCCCGAGTGCTGGGATTAAAGGTCTGCACCGCCACCGCCTGGCCACAGTTAAATTCTTGGTTGTTGATGTAACCAACAGTCTTATTAAATAAGAAACACAGAAACAATGTAAAAGAGAAAGCCAAGAGGTCAGAGCTCAGAGCTAAAATCTCACTCTTCCTCCTGCGGTGTCCCAGCTTCCCGAAAAGGAGCTATATCCTGTCTGTTCGTCTTTTTATAGTATTTTGTTCTGCCTTCTCATTGGTTGTAAACCCAAACACGTGACTGCCTCGTCACTGTCTGAATGTACAGCCCCCTAGGTCTTAAAGGCATATGTCTCCAATGCTGACTATATCCCTGAACACACAGAGATCTATGGGATTAAAGGCGTGTGCCACCACCGCCACACTCTTGCTATAGCTCTAATAGCTCTGACCTCCGGGCAACTTTATTTATTAACATACAATCAAAATAACATTTCAGTACAATTAGAATACTACCACATTTCCCCTTTTCTATTTTAATAAAAAGAAAAAAAAAGCAAAAGGTTATAACTAACAAAAGAAAAACTATATACAAAAGTACAATAACTATATAAAGAAGAAAAGGGGAAGTGCTGTGGATATCGTTCTATATAAATAAAACACTGATGGCCAATGACCAGGCAGGAAGTATAGGCGGGACAAAGAGAGAGGAGAATTGGGGAAACAGGAAGAAAGGGGGAGACACTGCAGCCACCGCCAGGAGAAGCAGCATGTAAAGATTCTGGTAAGCCACCAGCCACGTGGCAAGGTATAGATTTATAAAAATGGGTTAATTTAAGATTAAAAAAAAAAACAGCAAAAAGCCTGCCACGGCCATACAGTTTATAAGTGATGTAAGCGCCTGAGTGATTATTTTATAAGTGGATTGTGGGACTGCGGGGCTTGGGGAACCTGGAGAGAAGCCCTCCAGCAACACTTGGTTAAAAAAAAAAAAACCAACTGAGCATGATGGTTCTCATCTCTAGCCTCAGTACTTGGGACACAGATCTTTCTGAGTGCAAGGTCAACTTGGTTCCATACTGAGTTTGAGACTAGCCAAGGTTACATAATGGGACCCCGTCTTTAAACAAAAAAAAAAAAAGAAAAAAAGTTTGTATTCTTAAAGTCTGTGTATTGGTAAATGCCTTTGGAGTCCAGAAAAGGGCGTTGGATCCCCTGGACCTGAGCCACCTGATGTATGTGAGTGTCCTCTGAAATAGCAGCACACACTCTTGAGCCATCATCTCTGTAGTCCTTATGTCAGATTCTGTTGTGTTTTCTGAGAATTTTTTCTTGTCATCACAATTTTCTAGAGTGGGCATGATTGTTGCTCTGTAGACCAGGGTGGCCTTGAACTCACAGAGATCCACCTGCCTCTGCCTCCCGAGTGCTGGGATTAAAGGAGTGCACCACCACTGCCTGGCTTGTTTTCTTAATTGAATTATACTGCAGACAAATTGGGAATGCTTTCTTTCTTGTGTGTGTGTGTGTGTGTGTGTGTGTGTGTGTGTGTGTGTGTGTGCGCGCGCGCCAGCCACAAGGTAGTGTGAAGCTCACAAGATGTCCAACCTTGGGTTTTTTGGTTTTTTGAGACAGGGTTTCTCTGTGTAGCTTTGCACCTTTCCTGGAACTCAATTGGTAGCCCAGGCTGGCCTCGAACTCAAAGAGATTCGCCTGCCTCTGCCTCCCGAGTGCTGGGATTAAAGGCGTGCACCACCACCACCACCACCACCACCACCACCACCACCACCACCACCACCACCACCCCAGCCAACCTTGGGTTTCTTTGTAGCTTTTCTGCTGTATACACCAGGCTAGCTGCAAGTGTGAACTTGAGGGATTCTTGTCTTCACCCTCATATCCCCCTAAGGGGAGCTTGGGGTGTTCAGAAGCTGATGTTATGAGTCCTGCTTTTAGGTGGGTTCTTGGGACTCAAATTCAGATCCTCGTGTATGTGGCAAGTACTTTTACTCACTGTTCCTCCTCCTAGTCCTAGGGTGTGTGTGCGCATATGTGTGTCAAAAGTAGATAGATCTTGGATGGGTTTTTTGTTTGTTTGCTTTCTCCTTTTTCTTCCTTTTTTTGTTTTTTGAGCCAGAATCCCTGGCTGTCCTAGAACTCACTTAGTAGGCCAGGTTGGCCTCAATCTCAGAGATCTGCCTGCTTCTGCCTCCTTGGTATTATAGGCTTGTGTCACCATGCCTGGTGGGTGTTTTTCTCAATCATGTTCTTATTTGTTTTGGGGATACGGGTTCCCACTGGACTGGAGCTCACTGCTTGGCCAGTGTACCCCAGGGATTCTCTTGTCCGCCTCCCTAGCACTGATGATGGTGCACAGCAGCATGTGAGCAAATTTTATGTGCCGTGGCTTGGAACTCAGGTCCTCCTGCTAACTCTGCCGGCACTTTACCAACATGCCTGCCCCTGCCTCCCTGCCTGTGCCCTCTTTTTGCACCTGTTCTCATAACTTGTTTCTTCTTTTGTTGCTGTTGGAATTGGAATCACACTTCTGTTTCTTTCTCTACTCTTTCCAGTGTCCTTGTCTAGTTGGCGGTTCCCATTTTTGTTTTCCTGACCTTCCCATTGAGCACCCCCTCCACCAGGTCCTCCTGCATGCCACCCATCAGCTGTCACTGCCTGTCCCCCGGCCCTGGTGATTAACACGCCTGTGTTCGGACCGTGTCCTTGTTGTGATGATCTCCTCCTCCCTGTGTTTGGGATTGACGTGGCTTCTCTCCTGCTTGTCTCCTGCAGCCGCTTTACTGCTTTGTGCATCTGTGGAGTCTCAGTCAGCCCGGAGAGTGGTTGGCAGACGGGGACAGTACACAGAGTGTGATTGTGTCAGTTGAGCTGCTGCCCTGCAGAGCCAGAGGTTAGTCTTTAGTCTTCACAGGCGCCTGGCCTTGCTCATATACCTCATCTGGCCTTTGACAGGAAAGCTTGCCGGCCCTTAGCCTAAATCAGTTTTCCTTCTGCATTGGAGCTATTTAGAGCTCAATCTTTAAAAAAAGCGCCATGCTGCACCGGTTTCGGTGCAGTAGCAGAACATGTTTTATGTCATGCTCTCACAATCTCATGCTCAGCACTGATGCTTGCACTAGTGTTGTGTGTCTCATCTCAGTTTCCAATTGCTGACCACTCCCATTAGAAGAGGACAAGTCACTTGGGCTTATCAGCTGCCACATTCAGTAAGTAGGAATGAGCAGCTGGCTCGTTGAGAATGACCTAGGGGGTAACTACAACTACCACTTTGAACAAACTTGATCTCTTTTCTCCCTCCACTGTTTCTTCCACAGCATTCCTACTTACTGATCTTTTGTTTGGATTCACTTATCGTGTGTGTAATGTACGTGTGCATGGCTATGTAGAGGTAAGAGGACAACTCTTTGGAGTTGGTTCCTCCTCTCTGTGAGCTCTGGGTGTTGAACTCAGCTTTTTAGGTATGGACCTGGATCATCTTGATTTTTTTTTTTTTTTTTTTTATTTAACTTTATTTTATGTGCATTGGTGTCAGATCCCCTGGAACTGGCATTACAGGCAGTTGGGAGCTGTCATGTTGGTGCTGGGAATTGAACCCGGGTCCTCTGGAAGAGCAGCCAGTGCTCTCAACTGCTGGGCCATCTCTCCTGCCCCACCTTGGTCTTTTATACCAATTGTTTCCACACTTGACACTCTTCATCCTAATGACTCCTTCACTTATGCCTACAAATAATTAAGGTCTCCTTTCCCTGAGCAGAATCCCTTTTCTCTTCCTCATACATACTGTCCTACCCTAGGCCACCTGGAGCCCTTGCCAGATCCTTCTGGGCTCTTTCAGACTCTGGCGCTGCATTGGATGCTGTGCAGATTTACTGTCTGCACCTGCTCTCCTGGCTGACTGTTCCTCCTTCACTACCCTCTCACACACTTCTGCTCCAGTGCCCTCATCCATGCACTCTCCTGGCCTTAGACCATGTGTAAGCCCCTCCCTAGCACCTGGACCACCGCCTTTAGACCAGGTTGTATGTGGGTGATGTTTCTCCCCATTGTATTCTGAATGCCTTAAGTTTGAGTAGTGTCTTCATTTTTTATTTTATTTTTTTGTAGAAAAGAAACCTCACTCTGTATCCCAGGCTAGCCGTAAACTTGCGGTAACCTCTTGGCAGTTCTCTTTGCTGAGCCTCCTCAAGGGTAGGATTACAGACACGAGCTTCTAGGTTAAGTTTCTTTGATTGTAAGGTTGGTTTTTAATCTTTTAAAAATTCTCTAGACACTACCATAGTGTCTTGGGACATAGCATAGGCATCTTTGGATGCATGACATTTAGTATCCTAAAATACTTTTAAAGAACCACAATTTCTTTTTATTTTTTTAATTAATTAATTTTTCTATTATCAGCTTGATACAGTATAAATTCTTTCTTTTTTTTCTTTTTTTTTGTTTTTCGAGACAGGGTTTCTCTGTGTAGCTTTGCGCCTTTCCTGGAACTCACTTGGTAGCCCAGGCTGGCCTCGAACTCATAGAGATCCGCCTGCCTCTGCCTCCCGAGTGCTGGGATTAAAGGCGTCCGCCGCCGCCACCGCCGCCGCCGCCGCCGCCGCCGCCACCACACCACCACCACCACCCGGCCTAATAAATTATTATCTTAATAGTGAAATGTTTCATTGAGAGTTGCTCAGTAATTGTGTAAAACCAAAACTTATAAGCCATAGTCATTCTAGGGTCCCCCATGCTATATATATAGCCTCCATGGTTCTGTGGGTTACAGTCTGATTGTTACTTTACTTTATATCTAGAATCCACTTATGAGTGAGTACACACCATGTTTGTCCTTCTGGGTTTGGGTTACCTCACTCAGGATGATTTTTCCTAGTTCCATTCATTTGCCTGCAAATTTCATGCTGTCATTGTTTTTTTTCTGCTGAGTAGTACTCCATTGTGTATGTGCCACATTGTCTTAATCCATTCTTCAGTTGACGGGCATCTAGGTTGAAGAACCACAATTTCATATGAAGGCTAGGAAGCCAGGACGGGAGAGATGACTCAGTGACTTACAGTACATTCTGCACAACCACAAAGAGCTCAGTTTGAATCCCAACACCAGTGTAACAAGCCAGGTGTGGTCCATTTTCTATGAGTAACCCCAGCACCGAGTAGTGGGGAGACAGGAGGGTTGCTGGAGCTGGTCAGCCTCCAGCCTAGTTGAAAACGACCAGTCCCAGATTCAGGGAGGGGCTGGGCCTGAAATGAGAAAGGCCGAGTGACGGAGGAGGACACTTGATACCCTCTGAGGCCTTCTGGCAGGTTCACAAGTGTGTGCCCCTCACACGTGCCCACACATACACCCCAAGAATAACCCAGTGAAATCCAGGGAAGACAGCGAAAGCAGCGCCTGTGGCCTCGGAGCGGTCTGCTGGGCTCTGGAGGGTCATCACAATGCTGTGTCTGTGGACAGGGCAGAAGGGTGTAGGGAGCTCGTTGGAATGCCTGTTGAGGACCTGGTGTAATGCGTGTACATTTTACATTTCTTTGTGTCCCATCTGCCTGTGAAGCTCAGGGTTACGTTAGTCAATACCACTCTAGGCAAATACTGAAGCTTGTGAAAATAGTCACAAAAAATGGACTGTTACCCCAGTGTGGTAGAAAGTACAGAGATTCTCTTCTGTATTTTTCATGTGTATGTGCCCATGTGTTGTGTGACGGACTTTTGTGGTGATACAACACACACACATCAACTTCTAAGCTTTTGGTTTTCTAGGTTTGTGACTGTCATAGTGAATGACCACGGCAACTCTCATAAAAGAAAACATTTAACTGGGGCTGGCTTACAGTTTCAGAGGCTTAGTTCATTATCATGGTGGGGAGCGCGGCAGCATGCAGCAGATGTGGTGCCAGAGAAGCAGCTGAGACTTCTACAGCAGCATCCATAAGCATCAGGAAGAGAAAGATACTAGACCTGGCCTGGGCTTTTGAAACCTCGAAGCCCACCCCCAGTGATACAGTTGATCCAACAAAGCCAAACCTCCCAATCCCTTTCAAGTATTGGTACTCCCTGATACCTAAGCATTCAAACTTCATGAGCCTATGGGGGCCATTCCTATTGTTACCATCACAGCGACTCTTTGTTGACCTGTTGGTTAGGGAATGTTGCAATTGTAAAACATGCTGTACAACAGCAGGTCAGAGCATTAAAAAAGGGGGGGGGGTTGCTGGGCTTGGTAGTACTCCCCTGTAATCCTAGCAAGAGGCTTACTAAGGCAGGAGGATTAAGAGTACTATTTAGGCCAAGAGGTGGTGGTGCACACCTTTAATCCCAGCACTGGGGAGGCAGAGGCAGGTGGATCTCTACAGAGAGTTCCAGGAGAGCCAGAGCTACACAGAGAAACCCCCAAAAAGACGACTATTTAGTACTACTAAAAGTAAGATAGTCTGATATATATATATATATATATATATATATATATATATATATATATATATATATAGTTTTAAAGATACATTTATTTATTGTGTATGTGAGCACAAATGCCATGGCATCTGTGTGGAGGCCAGAGTATAAGCTGTGGGAATTAATTCTTCCCTGTGATGTGAGTGCCCTGGTGGGACTCATTGTCAGGCGTGGTGGCAGGAGCCTTTTAACCGCTCGGCAATCTCACTGGTGTGTGTATTTCTGTGTCTGGTCCCCATCTCACAAGGTCTCCTGTATTCTAGGCTACTTGCTGTGTAGCCAAGGATGATCTTGAACTTCTGATCCTGATTCCACTTCCCATGTACTGAGACTGCTGGGTCCACTACAACAGTCTCATTCAGTGCAGGGAGTCCAACCCAGGTGTTCCTGGCAAGACTGACAGCTGAGCTACAAGCTTGCTGTCCTTGTGCTGTCCTGAGTTCAGTGTCCAGCATTGCAAAAACAATACTAAATAAGTAATAATAAATAAATACATTATTAAAGTAGATTTGGATAAATTGAAAATGTTTTTCTGGTTTGAATGGAAGTATGTAATACTATAGTGTGGTCAATTCTAGGTGATTTTATGATCTCCAAAAAGAAGAGCTTCTTTTTTTGAGACAGGGTTTTTCTGTGTAGCTTTGCGCCTTTCCTGGAACTCGCTTTGTAGCCCAGACTGGCCTCGAACTCACAGAGATCTGCCTGCCTCTGCCTCCCAAGTGCTGGGATTAAAGGCTTGTGCCACCACCGTCGGGAAGAGCTTCATTTTTATAGGTACTGATGTGATGCTAAAGGTTCTGCACTTTTGTGTATTAGCAAAGAGAAGATGAAAACAGAAGGACTTGACTTCCCGGACACATGCTGCAGCATACCCATGTACACACACACACTTATACATACATATGTACACACACACACACACACACACACACACACACATTTTTGATTAAGTGTCCCCTGCCCGCCCCCCATCTCCCCATCCCCCCCCCTTTCCGGTCTCTGTAGCTTTGGAACCTGTCCTGGAACTCGCTCTGTAGACTAGGCTGGCCTCGAACTCAGAGATCTGCCTGCCTCTGCCTCCCGAGTGCTGGGATTAAAGGCCTGTGCCACCTCATCTGGTCTTTGGGGCATTTTTTGATTGCTTTTTGGAGGAGGATCAAACCCACTGTGGGGAGCCACTACCTCTGGGCAGGTGGCCTGGGCTATGTAAGAGCAGCCGACTGTGAGCCTGGGAGTAAGCCAGCACGCAGCATTCCACTGAGGTGACTGCGTCAAACTCTTATCTTGAATTCTTCCTGTAACCTGTAGGGCAATGAGACCTTTCCCCAAAAACTTGTTTTTTAGTCATGGTGTTTATCACAGCAACAGAAAAGCAAACTAAAATAAGACTCTTAAAAACAAAACCAAAAAGATAAATAAATCTGTTTTATACAAAGCTAATGACTTCTCCTTAGAAGATCTGTTAAATCTAGGAAATAGGATAGGTGTCGGTCGCACAGAATGGTGACCTGCCTCCCTTACTAGCTAGAGAGCCACAGTTTAAGGAGAGGAGACTGCCTCGCTGTGCTGGGCAATAGTGAGGCAAGGGGAAGGCGACTCCAGCACTCATGTGCTGTACTTCTGAAAGCAGGTGGCGTTCTTGAACTCTGGCAGGTAAGTACACGTGTATAGACAGTTTTTCTTCTGGTGTCTCTTAGAAAAGAACAGTCTGAAGCCAGGCGGTGGTGGCACAAGCCTTTAATCCCGGCACTCGGGAGGCAGAGGCAGGCGGATCTCTGTGAGTTCGAGGCCAGCCTGGGCTACCAAGTGGGATCCAGGAAAGGCGCAAAGCTACACAGAGAAACCCTGTCTCAAAAAATCAAAAAAAAAAAAAAAAGAAAAAGAAAAGAAAAGAACAGTATGAATTTGTCAGTGTGCTTGCCAGGGAAACACAGGCTTTCTCACAGCTATAAGAACTGGAATTTATTTAATTTCACTCAATTTTCTTCACCTCTTCTGGACACTGACAGTTTGGGCTAGGATTAAAGGTAATATTATTAAGTAAAGATTTTTAAGTAAAATAATTCCTTTAAAAAGGCATTTAAATAGGATCTGTATTTCTGATGGGGATGTTTTTCTATTTTATTTATTTATTTAGTTTTTAAATTTATTCTTACTCATTTATAGGTATACAGTGTTCAGCCTGCATGTGTCCCTGCGGGCCAGAAGAGGGCATCATTACAGATGGTTGTGAGCCACCCTGTGGGTGCTGGGAATTGAACTCAGGACCTCTGGAAGAGCAGTCAGTGCTCTTAACCACTGAGCCATCTCTCCAGCCCGTTTTTCTATTTTTAACACTTTGTCATAGCATAATGTCATAAAGTTAGATCATTGACTTGAGGAAGGTAATTAGGCTTCTTACCGTTGCTGTCACAAACTAGCTCTGCCTAGCAGATGGAGTTGTGTGAGGCTGAGCACTGAGCTGGGCTTATTGTGTGCATTGCCATGCTCAGCAATTAGTTTCTTTTTTCTCTTCCCTCTTTTCTTTCTTTCATTTTTTTTTTTTTTAAATTATATGTTTTGGGATAGGGTCTCTGTATGTGTTCCTGGCTAACCTGAACTTGCTCTGTAGACCAGGCTGGCCTATTCTGTCTCCCAAGTGCTGGGATGCATGCCAGCAGCAGCTACTTTGTTGACATGTCATTTCAGACATGCTTCTCTTCCATTCGCCTGTTATTTTGTCTGTACCTGTGAAAGTTTTTCATTCAAGATCATGAAGATTTATTCCTGTTCTTTTGTGGTTTGTGGCTGGTATGCTTATGTTTTTGTTTTTCTGAGACAAGATCACACTGTGTAGCCCTGGCTGGCATAGAACCTGCTAGGTAGACCAGGCTGCCCTCAAACTCTCAGAGATCCACTGGCCTCTGCCTCTGCCTCCAGTACTGGGATTCATGATATGTGTCATCACACCTGGGTCAGTTTTAGTTTGTTTTTCTTTCCTTTCCCTCCCTCCCTCCCTCCTTCCCTCCCTCCTTCCCTCCTGTCTTTCTTTTTTCTTTCTGTCTTTCTTTTCTCTTTTCTTTCTGTCTTTCTTCTTTCTTTCTTTCTTTTTTTTTTTTTTTTTTTTTTTGGTTTTTCGAGACAGGGTTTCTCTGTGTAGCTTTGCGCCTTTTCTGGAGCTCACTTGGTAGCCCAGGCTGGCCTTGAACTCACAGAGATCCGCCTGGCTCTGCCTCCCGAGTGCTGGGATTAAAGGCGTGCGCCACCAACGCCCGGCTTCTTTCTTTCTTTCTTTCTTTCTTTCTTTCTTTCTTTCTTTCTTTCTTTCTTTCTGTCTGTCTGTCTGTCTGTCTGTTTTTCTTTCTTGGCAGGGTCTCTGTGTAGTCCTGGCTGTCCTGGAATTCCCTCTGTAGATCAGACTGCACCCCCTTTATTTGTTTGTTTGTTTGTTTGTTTATTTATTTATTTATTTATGATGTATTTGTGTGGGTGCCTGTGGGGGCCCAAAGAGGGCATTGGATCCCCTGGAGCTGAAGTCACAGAAGGTTGAGGTGTCTTATGTGGATGTTGGGGTCTGAATAGACTTCTGGAAGAGAAGCAACCTCTTAAGCTCCAGACTGACTCAGCTTATGGCAGATTTTAACTCTGTTGTTGTGTGGATATTTCAGATGTCCCAGCATCCTCTGTGGTAAAGACTGTCCTCCTGGTAAAGTATCTTAGTACCTTTACTGAAAATGAAGCTAACACAAGTCAAGATTTATGGGAGCTACAGAGAAGGCTGAGTGGCTAAGAGCACTTGCTCTTCTTGCAGAAGACCCAGATTTGGTTCCCAGTACCCAAACGGTACTTCACAACTTTCTAGCCCCAGTTCCAGGAGATCTGATACCCTCTCTGGACTCTGCAGACTCACAGACATACATAAGGCAAAACACTCATACACATGCAATAACAGTAAATCTTCTGTTTGTTTGTTTGTTTGTTTGAGATAGGGTTTCTCTGTGTGGTTTTGGTGCCTGTCCTGGAATTTACTCAATAGACCAGGTTGGCCTTGAACTCACAGAGATCCCCCTGGCTCTGCCTCCCGAGAGCTGGGATTAAAGGCATGTGTCACCACTGCCCAGCTAACAGTAAATCTTTAAAAAAAAAAAAAAAAAAAAAGATATATGAATTCCCACTTATTTTGGTTGCTTCTTGTGCCTGATTCTGTTCAGAGTTGCAGTGTCTTGTTACTGTGCCATTTTAGTAAGTTGAATTTAACCTTTTTTTAAAGATTAATTTTACATGTATGAGTGCCTGCATGTAGGTATGAGGGTGCTTCGTGTCTTTGAGGTCAGAAGAGGACGTTGGATCCTTGGAACTAGTTACAGATGGTTGTGAGTCTCTCTCTGAGTTCTGGGAATCGAAATCCAGGTCCTCTGCAAGAAACGGAAGTACTAGTCCTCAAAATAGACACTCATAAAAAGTTTTTCTTGAAGCAGGATCTCACTGTGTAGCTCTGTCTGTCCTAGAAGTCAGAGACCCTACCACTGTGCATGGGCCTCTGCCTCCAGGGTAATGGGATTAAAAGAGTAAGCTGCCACACCCAACCTTCAAAATGGTTTTGACTGCTCTGATTTACTTGTGTTTCCCAGTGAGTTTTAGTAGAGTTTTTATAGAGATTATATTGAGTCTGTAGTTCAAGTTGGGGGAGTAATAATGCAAAACATGAGGTGTCTTTTATACTTGAGTCATCTTCCGAGGTTTTCTTTTAATTTTTGTTTGTTTTAAAGATATGTTTACATTCTTCACAGTAATTGTTTTTACACTTAAGACATTTTTTTTCCTTTTTGTGATTGGAGATGGTCTTGCTGTGTAGATTGGTCTGGCTACAAGTTCACTGTCCTTGCTACACAGCCTTCTGAGTACTGAGACCACATGCATGCCTGTGTTTCTCAGCTGTATTCCTAAGGTTTTTTTTTTAACCCTTTGAATTCTATTGAATACAAATTGCTTTCTCCAGGAATACTTGATCCTTCTCCTTGAGCAGTTTTAGATTAGTGCACTCTTGTTTTGCTGTTGTTGTGTACCACTGATACATGTCTTCCTTTCAGCTCTTAGAAGCATACACACTGACCTCAGAAGGCCTCGGGTAGGGAAGTCTGTTCTGCCCCCACTGCTTGCTCATTTAGTACTTGCCCACTGAAAACCACAGCTGTTTGAGTAGATGTACTTTGTAGAGCTGCTTCTTTCTATCCAAAAGAAGTGGTAATTTTTGGACTCAGGTTGTCAGATTTTCATTGTGTTTCTTTGTAGTTTAAAAGCAAAAATATTTTATGAAACACTTAACGAAATTAAAAAGCAGCTTTCTTTGAAGGCAGCGATAGGAGTTGGTTCCTTCTCTTACACAATGGCACACCAAGGACAGTTGTGTGGGCATACCTTTAACTCCCCTTGCATGTGAGTCAGAGGTGGGTGGATCTCTGTGGGTTTGAGGCTTGCCGGATCTACACATAAGTTCTAGAACAGCCAGAGCTATATAATAGAGAGACCCTGTCTCAAAAAACAGACAAACAAAACCAAAACAAAACCAAAAAACCAAACCACCCACCCAAAAGAGATGATGTTAATCTTGAAAGACCTGCCTCTGCTTTTTGTTACATTTTTTTACATTTTTACAGCAGAGCAATGTTTCACTAGGAACATTACCCTTCATCTTGTGTAGCAGAGACTGTCAGCTCTGACCACAGCCATTGTAGTCTTCAGAGGCCTGTTCTCTTCTGCCCTTCCCACGTTTCTTTTGGTGGTTTTTTGTTCTGTTTTATTTTTAAGATATATCTTAATTTATTATTATTATGATTTCGATTTTTTGAGACAGGGTTTCTCTGTGTAGCCCTGGCTGTCTTGAAACTAGCTCTGTAGACCAGGCTGGCCTCAAACTCACAGAGATCTGCCTGTCTTTGCCTCCAGAGTGCTAGGATTAAAAGCGTGTGCTACCACCGCCCTGCTTTATTTTTAAGTATGTATATTGTGTGTCTGGTGTGTGCACTTGAGCATGGGTACCCATGTAGGCCATAGGTATGGGATCCCCTGCAGCTAGAGTTAACAGGTGATTGACTGTGAACCATCCAACATTGGCGTTAGGATTGAATTTGGGTCCTCTGGAAGAGCAATATGTACTGTTAAATGCTTGAGGCATCTCTCCAGTCTTTTTATTTATTTTTTATTTGTGTGTATTTATTTGTTTTGGGGACAAGGTCTTATTTATCACAGGCTGATTTTCATATAGCTGATTATGACTTGTAACTTCTCTTCCTCACCCACTGCATCCTGGGTATTGCAGGCATTGTTCCACTGTGGGCAGTGTTCTTCAGTATTCTAAAACAGAAAGTAGAGTCATTTGTGTGCGTTGCACTTGGCCATGTAATGTGTGTGTACTTGTGGTGCAGGGCCTTTGAAAGCGAGGCCTTGTGCATAACAGGCCTGCATTCTGCCCCTGAGCTAGCCCCCAGTCCCTGTCTGTTGTGTTCAGCTGCAGCCCTCTGCTTCTTAGAGCTTGTTTCTGATTAACTGGCATGGTGGCACATGCTTTTAATCTCAGCATTAGGCACTCGGAGGCAGGAGGATTGCCATACATTACAGCTTAGTTTCAGTTACATATTGAGTTCCAGGTCATTCTGGGCTGTATAGAATAAACTCTGGTCTCAAGAACAAAATAACCCATTTTGATTCTCTGTAAGCACTTGACACAGTAAATTCCATAAAGATAGGCTTGGGTTCAGCTTCCTCTACTTCTAGGGGACAGTTAACTGAAAGGCAGGATTAAATTTTTCTTAATTTCATAGAGGGTAGATGGGTGGTACCCACATGTGGAGGTCAGGGACCAAGTTCTGAGAGTTTCTCCTCCCACCTCTACGTGTTCCAGGCATTGAACTCAGACTGTCAGCCTTGCACAGCAGACTCTACCCGCTGAGCCCCTCACTGGCCCTGGAGTTTAATGTTTGTGGTACTGGGAAGGAAGCACATGGAAGCAGCCGGCGTTCTGCCGTTTATTTGCACCGTACCCCATTTTGCTGTTTCTATAAATTTAATTTTTTGTTTATTTGTAATATAATACTAACATTTTACTTACTTGACTGCTACTCTGGCTTTGCCTTAAAAATACTCCAGCTCTGGCAAGATGACAGCTCCGGGGATAAAGGCGCCTGCTGCCACCAAGCAGGGCCAGGGTTTGACCCCCGGAGCCATGCAGTGAGAGGAGAGAACTGACCCGTTTGTCCTCTGACCTCCACGTAAGCGTCGCAGCTTTTACTTACATTCGTAGATGTTAAGATACAAACACAGTGACATGATAGAGAACAGAAGATAAGTACGGCCCCGATAGCATCAGTAAGTGTCTGAACAGGTCTGTAGAAACATTTAAATTTCATAGTTTTAAAGCATATGGAATTCAGAGGACCACTCAGGGCACTTGATTCTCTGCCTTAGCCATTTAGGTCTCGGTGCCAAATCATCTTGCCAGCCAGTTTCATAATAAGAAAAAAAAAAACCAATTCTTGGACAAGTTTGACTGTTGTCAAAAGCTTGAAACTCACAGTGTACCCCATGCTGACTCAGTTGCTTGCATGAGCCAATGTGCCTGGTGAAGTTGAATATTTTCTCTGAGCTAGAGTTGACTTGAGTTTGAGGAGCAGAGTATAAATGGGGCAGGAGGAAAGTGGTTCCTTCTGACCACCACTAGGTGGCACCAGTAACCCAACCTTCAGATGGCCGTTGGTGGGTGAGGCATGGAAGTGGGGGATCTATGTGGACCTTTCCTCCCTCTGGTCTGGAGGCCTGGGGTGTGTGTTTATAAGGCGGCAGGGAGTGGGACACAGAAAGAACTGAACCAACCTTCCTTCCTTCCTTTTCTGACAACTTCCCTCCGCCTTTTCCTTTCCAGCACTCATGTCTTGCTGTAGACCACAATAGGAAATCAATAGACTTTGAGTTGTGGTAGGAGCATGTTCTGCCCTGACTAGAATGTGGCTGGGGTTCCTGGGCACCAGCTCCAATGTTTTCACAGTCCAGTCTGCTTTACAGGAAATCCTGACGTTCATTGTACAGCGGGGCCATTCCCTCTGCCGTGGTGGCCGCTGCTGAGTGTGCCGCAGACCACTCAGCTCTTGACTCCCTTTAGATCACGAGAGCATGTTGTCCTGAAGTCTGGTATGCAGGGCTGAAGCCTTCCTACAAACTGGCTTTAGTCTCTGCTTATGGGACTAGGAAATTGGCTCAGGGGTTAAGAACACTGGCTGCTCTTCCAGAGGACCCCGGTTCAGTTCCCAGCACCCACATGGCAGCTCACGACTGTCTGTAACGCCAGTTCCAAGGGATCCCACACCCTCCACACACAGACAAAACACCAGTGCACATAAAATAAGAATTTATTTAAAAATAAATTTAAAGAAAGAAAGCTGCTTGCTTTTTGATGGAATGCCATTCCTTGTGGCTTTTCCATTTTCCTTGTTCCCATTTCTGCTAAGAAAGCAGAAATAAAGCATCCTGCTAAGTTACAGTGTGTGAATACTCCTTCTTTATAGTATGCAGTAGTGAACCTGAAGCAGGCCAAGCAAAAATGCCCTCTTTGTACAGCCTGCATCATGGATGGCAGTGGGAGTCTGGTCCTGAGAACAACCTCCCCCTGCCTGCTCACTCATCCAGTGCTGTTTTCTGAGTAGGCCTTTGTCTGATGCTGCTCAAGATCAGGACGGACGGACAGACAGACAGACAGACAGACAGACAGACACACACACACACACACACACACACACACACACACACACAGTTAAAAATCTATGGGTTGGTTTTGCAGCTTTTCCTTTTCCCTTAGAGTGGTACTTTGAGAGGATCTCTTGGCTCATCCCTAAATCTTCTGACATTTTCACACACCTCCCCCATACAAGAAAAGAGCCATTTAGGTCAGCTTTGGGACACATCTATCTGTGTTCCCTGAGGCTTAGGATGGGTCATTTCAGAGTTCTAGGTCACCATACTAGGCTGTGTATGTAGCAAGGTTTTGTCTCTTCCCAAAAAAGTGTAATTGTGTGTGGCTATGGGTCCTTTAACTATGGGTATACTTTAACTTTTATCATGTCTCCTCTCTGTTCTTCCTTTAACTGTCTCTCTTTCTTTCTCTGTTTCTCTCTTTTTCTCTCTCCCTCCCTCCTTCCCTCCCTCCCCCTCCTCTTTCTTTTGCCTTTTTTCTCCCTCCAAGCAGGTTCTTATTGTATGTATTGCACAGCAGTGAACCTCTTCGCTCAGCCTCCCAGTGTTGGGGGCACATCTCCCTGCTGTGAGTTTTAACTTCCTGAATCAAGGTGTTAGTGTTGTAGGCTGAGTTTGTATCTAAGTAAACGTTTTGTTCACTTAAATGTGTGCTTTTGAAAAAGTAGTTGTTGGCATGTTAACAGGATTTGTTTATGAACAGTGTTGCAGCTTTGCATAGAGATGATTATGACTGGTTCTCAGTACCCCGTGGTCTGCTTTTGTGTTCTTAGTCCCTTTTATTTTAATTAAAGGACTCTCAGGATCCTAACTAATAATTATTTGCTACTTTTGTTGGAATCTCTCTTCTTCCTGAAAGTATACACGAGTAAATTAAATTTTTTGTTGTTGCTTTTCTCTTCTTTTCTTTATTTTTTAGTTGTTTTGGTTTTTCGAGACAGGCTTTCTTTAGACTGTCCTAGAACTCTCTGTAGACCAGGCTGGCTTCAAACTCAGAGAGATCCACCTGCCTCTGCCTCCTGAGTGCTGGGACTAAAGGCGTGTACCACCACACCTGACTGAGTAAATTAATTTTAAAAAAGATTATTTTTGAATAGTAGTGTGTGAGTGTGTTCACCTGAGTGCAGATGCCCACAGAGTCCAGAAGAGGGCATCAGATCTTCCGGAGCTGGAGTTACAGGTGGTTGTGGGTGTTGGTAACTGAACCCAGGTCCTCTCCAAGAACAGAGCCACCTCTCCAACTTTATAAACTAACATTTGCCAACAGCTGATAGAACTTTCAGGTGATTGAGACAAGCTAGAAGGAAGTAATGAGGCTAGATATATAGGGCTATTTATGGTGTTGAAGATGAGCAGTGTCTTGTCCTCTGCTAAAAGTTGTATCCAGAGTCCAACTCCAGTCTTCTGCTCCTCTGAGGGGCTCCCTGTGTGCATTCTGGGCCCTGATAACTGATGGCAGCAGAGACATCTGCTGGAGGGATAGGCAGCTTTTTGCCTAGCATGCATGGTACACACACATTCGTGTTTACATGCCCCTCATTTGGAAAGAGAGGAGGTTAGGGCTACTAGTCCTGCAATGCTCTGTCTAAAATTTTCTGCTCACGTGTCTTACTTTGTCAATACCTTGACCCTTGGGAATACTATGCCAGAGCAGTGCCATATCAAACCCCTGGAATAGTCTTCCTGTGTGGAATAACTCTAGACCTTAACGGATTTTCTTCTCCTGCTCTTTGTAGCAACTTGTCATAAGGGTCAGGGCAGAAGAGTTTGGGAGCTTGTGGTCTCTGGCAGAGCCAGTCAAAACCATTACTGTGTTAGAAAGATGTGTGAGTGGGAGCATTCAGTGTTCAGCTGTATCTGCAGAGCACTCCTAACGCTGTCTAGCTCTTTTAACTCCAGCTGTGGAGCATTTCTTTCCTTAGCAATAAGAGTTGCTGAGCATGTAGGGGTTGCAACGCTTCTAAGCCAGGCTCAGATCCTAGAAGTAGTGAGCCTGCTAGAGACAGGCAGCTCTGCAGAAGCTGAGCTGCTTATCAGGGTGCGGTTGAGGGTGTTTGGGAAGGGAAGGGTCACTCAGAATGGTTTAACTTACCACACGTATTGTCAGAAGATAAGTCTGGACACTGACCCTGCACAGAGACCTGAACTTGCAAAGCAACCCGTTCTGCCCAGTCACACATGCACACTTGCTGGCCGTCTTGGTGCTAACGTGCAAGGGGAGCCTGGGGTGCATACTGAGTTTCAGGCCAGCTAGGGCTCCCCAGGAAGACACTGCCTAAAACAAAACACCACCGAAAAGATGTGTCTTAATTGAGATTCTATTCACTGAAAGAGAGCATGAACTCACTGTGAGCTCGAGTGCATGAAGTGATGAGAGGAAATGCCTTCACTGTTACCTGTGCTAGAGTTGACTGGATTATTACTTAGATACCAGAAAGTCACTTTCTTTGTCGTGGTTACTCGTCTGTATCTCAGTGTCGCCTGCCCATTGTATCTTCACAGATGCTTTTACCGACTCTGCTGTCAGCGCCAAAGTGAATGGTGAGCACAAGGAGAGGGACCTGGAACCCTGGGATGCAGGGGAGCTCACAGCCAGCGAGGAGCTCGAGGCTCTGGAGAATGACGTGGTGAGTGCCATTGGTGACTGTCCAGCGTGTTTGGCATACCCCAGCTCTCAATTTAACATATAGAGCAGAGACTAAGAAAAGCCTTCACCTTGACTTGAGGGCTCAGCACTCATAAAATGACTTCTTTGTGATAAAATAGTGATACGTAATTTACTACTGGAAACTAAGGTAAGCGATGACAGCCTGTTGTTTCGAATGTCTGTAAAATAAGCAGCCTAAGCAGGTAGCATTTAACTGTGTGTTGACTTTCCTAAAGTTGAAGTCAAAAGTTGGCCTTTTGTTTGAGGAAGAGAAAGTTATCGTTAAGATAAGATTTTAGGTTAGGTGTGCCAATTGTGATGTCAGCACTCAGGAGGTAGAGGTAGAAGGGTTAGGAGTTCAGGATCAGCCTTCACCGTAGAGCAAGTTTGATGCTAGCCTGTACTGTATAAGACCCTTACTCAAAAAAACAAATCAGCCGGTGTGGTGTTACCTGCCTTTAATCTCGGGAGACAGATACAGACAGGTCTACATAGCAAGTTCCAGACTAGCCAGGGCTGCCCAGTGAGAGCCTGTCTTAGGGGTAAAAAAATAGCAATCACAAAAGCAAATAATTACATTATATTAAAATTAAAGCATTGCGCTGGGCGGTGGTGGCACAGGCCTTTAATCCCAGCACTCGGGAGGCAGAGCCAGGCGGATCTCTGAGTTCCAGGACAGGCTCCAAAGCTACACAGAGAAACCCTGTCTTGAAAAAAACAAAACAAAACAAAAAAAATTAAAGTATTGCCTAAATCCCTTGAACTTAAGTTAGTGTCACTCTCTACAGAACCTTGTCTCTGAAATGTGTGTTTAACATGCTGTCTACAATTCAGATTGTAGGAGACTTTGTGATAGAGCACAGAGCTTTTTCAATTTTATTTTTATTTTAGGTGTCTGGGTGTATTGCATATATGTCTGTGCACCTACCTCTTAGAGGACAGAAGAGGGTGTCAGATAACCTAGAACTGGAGCTACAGACAGTTGTGAGTTTCTACAGGTGCTGGGAATTGAACCTGGGTCCTTTGGAAGAGCAGCCAGTGCTTATAACCACTGAGCCATCTCTCCAGTCCCTTAGCGCATAGAGATTTAAGGTTAACCATAAATAAGGTTATGTGAGCAAAGAACCTTCTGTTGTGAACAGAGCACCTGAGTCTACTGTCTGAGGCATAGTAATGTAGTAAGAGTATCTTCTCCTCTAAGAGCTCACCTGGCTGATAGAATAGAACTGCCTTGGAAACCTGTCATTGTTCATCTTCAAACTTTAAAGATTCACCTAAACTTATTACAATGGTTCTCACATGTGTATCGCCACACCTTGGGATGGGAAACTTTTTACTCTGGTAGTTAGGTGGATAAGTTCGTTGAGGGCTTTGTGGGGAGAGGGGCAGTGTTTATCAAAATTTAAAATGTGATTTATTCTATCAAACCTACTAAGATTTTTATAGCTGATTGTGGTGGTGCACACCTTTAGTCCTAACACTTAGGAGGCAGAGACAGTTGGTTTCTGTGAGTTCAAGGCCTGCTTTTGCTACACTATGCGACATTGTTTTGTTTCTTTTCTTTATGGTTTTTCAGGACAGGTTTTCCCTGTGTAGTTTTGGAGCCTGTCCTGGAACTCACTTTGTAGACCAGGCTGGCCTTGAACTCATAGAGATTCACCTGGCTTTGCCTCTCGAGTGCTGGGATCAAAGGCGTGTGCCACCACTGCCCTACTGAGACTTTGTCTCTTTAAGAAAAACGAAATTATATAAATTAAAAATAGAATATTTACTTTAGTGCTAATATAATACATGCAAATAATTATGTTTCAGGGTATTTTGAAGCATTATTTCTGTTAGTAGGTACCCATTAGGAAAGCATGAATTTCTTAATAGAGATACATTCCTACCAAAAACCAATATTCAAATAGGAAAGATACCTAATATACTTATTAACAAAAAAACAAGTTGCAGAATAGCAATACTGTATTTAAATTCTAAAAATACGTATTAAGAGAGAGAGAGAGAGAGAGAGAGAGAGTGTGTGTGTGTGTGTGTGTGTGTGTGTGTGTGTGTGTGTGTGTGTAAATAAGTTATGTACACATAAAGACCAGAAGGGCAACAGATTCCCTGGAGATGGAATTCTATGGAGTTGAGAGCTACCATGCAGGCGCTATGAATCCAGCCTCATTCCGCTGCAAGAGTACTTAGACCTCTTTTGTTGTGTTTTATTTTATTTACTTTTTTTTTTTAAGACAAAGTTTCTTAGTTGTTGGGTGTTTTGTTTTTAGACAAAATTTCTCTATGTAGCTCTGTCTATCCTAGAACTTGCTCTGTAGACTTGGCTGTTCTTGAAATCAGATCCGTCTGCTATACATCCTGAGTGTTAGGATTAAAAGCCTGCACCACCACACCCGGCTCAGTAGTAAGAGCTCTTAACCTTTAAACCACTGGCTTAAGCTCAAAAACGTTCCTAATAGTAGTTATTTATATGCCTTGGAATTTGAAGATGCTTAGTTTTAGTGGATATTTTTCTGTTTAGTTTGGTGCATCATTCATAGATTATTGAAGTCATAGTCTTCCAATTAAAAACAATTTACGAGACAGAGACAGAGAGACCGACACCATGGTGTGCAAATGGGGTCCTGAAGACATCTTGTGGGAGTTAGCTCTCTTCCTCCACCATGTCCTATGAAAAAATAATATGTGTTCTTGACCACTGAGCCATCTCTCCAGTTTAGCCTATTAGGCTTTCGAAGGAGAACTGGACATGAGAGAGGTATGTGGCAAGCCATCTATTGATACTTGACACTGAAGATTCTGCTCTATTAGCCCCAGTTCTTCCCTGTTGAAGAATGCAGCCCATGTTCTGCTGAAGGAGGGTAGCAGTGCTGAGGTTGGACGTTAGGGCAGTGAGACCCAGAGCTGTTGCTGGGATCGCCCTGCAGTCTCCAAGGCAGACAGATTCAACTCGTGTGCTGTCATCCCGTTTGCCTTCCCATTGCTCTATGCTGCCCTTCCTTTCCTGCCTTGGGGAAGGGACGGTGGCAGGGCATGGAAATCAGTAGGAAAAAATGGACTGCTTTTCCTTTCCCAAAGGTTTTTGGCTATCACAATGCACCTCTTGCCCTTCTAAGACCCACTTTAGGGATGGAAGTTGTAGGGAAGGCTGTTAGTATACTGAAGGAGAGAACTCTGACCCAGAGGCCCAGATTCATGACGTGGCTGGATGTTCTAAGTTTTTCTTAAATCCTCTCAGATAACTCATGTAATCACCTACCAATTTAAGGGGGTGATACATGTAAGAAGAGTTCTTCCTAAAGAGTTGTTTGTTTATTTTTGTTTTTTGAAATAGGGCCTTTTTTACTATAGCCCAGGCTGGCCTTGAACTCAAAACATCCTCCTGTCTCAGTTTCCTAAGTGCTGGTATGACAGGCAGGAGCTATGTCTAGCTTTCTTGAAAAGGTTCCTTCCTTCCTTCCTTCCTTCCTTCCTTCCTTTTTTTTTTTTTTTTTTTTTTGGTTTTTTCGAAACAGGGTTTCTCTGTGTAGCTTTGCGCCTTTCCTGGAACTCACTTGGTAGCCCAGGCTGGCCTCGAACTCACAGAGATCCACATGCCTCTGCCTCCCGAGTGCTGGGATTAAAGGCGGCCCTTCCTTCCTTCCTTCCTTCCCTCCTCCCTCCCTCCCTTCCTCCCTCCCTCCCTCCCTCCCTCCCTCCCTCCCTCAGTATCCTGCCAGTGTGTATGCCTGCAGGTCAGAAGAGGGCAGCAGATCTCATTACAGATGGTTGTGAGCCACCATGTGGGTGCTGGGCTTTGAACTCAGGACCTCTGTAAGAGCAGCCAGTGCTCTTAACCACTGAGTCATCTCTCCAGCCCCTCTAAAAGGTTTCTAAAGGCAAGTTTGGCATTTCTGGAGGGAAGGGATGGGATTAGGTCCACCCAGTGCAGTTTGTTAGGTGTTATTGCAAGAATTGGTTGCAGATGAATTAAAAAGTTGATTTTGAAAAATGACCTTCATTTTCCTTCTAGTCTAATGGATGGGATCCCAATGATATGTTTCGATATAATGAAGAGAACTACGGTGTAGTGTCCACATACGATAGCAGTTTATCTTCATATACGTAAGTTCACAAAGTTCTCTTTTATTTTAGCTAATTTGTCTTAATCAGCTTAAATGATGTTGTTGAATAAATGTTTCTGTTTTATTTTAAATTATACATCGAAACAAAAACAAAGAAAGCCGGGTGCTGATGGCACACATGTTTAAACCCAGCACTCAAGAGGAAGAGGAAGGTGGATCTCTGTAAGTTCGAGGCCAGCCTGGTCTACAGAGTGAGTTCCAGGTTGTCCAGGGCTACACAGAGAAACCCTGTCCCAAAAAAACCTAAGTAAATAAATAAAACAAAAATGTGACGTTCTTTCTTTTAACTATTTAGGCTTTCAAGCTCACAATAAAACAGTGAATAAATGTATCCATCCCCCCCCCCCATACCTTCTCTTCTGGTTAAAATACATTTTGTCTTTGTTTTCAAATTGTAAAAAAGTTAAATTCCCAGTGATAAGGGTTTGCATGAATCATTTCCTGAAATGGTAAATGTTCTTCTATGTGACAAAGAGTGCAGTGTTTGGATTTATGATAGCAAGCCCCCCTTACTTTGACAATGTCTCTGGTGACCCCATGCTGTAAACTTTCTTAATAGTTGTGTGTGACCCAGAACAGAAGTGTGATGGTGAGACGATCACCATCTTCTTTTCTTTGTGTTCAGGGTTCCCTTAGAAAGGGATAACTCAGAAGAATTTCTGAAACGGGAGGCAAGGGCCAACCAGTTAGCGGAGGAGATCGAATCCAGTGCTCAGTACAAAGCCCGTGTGGCCCTTGAGAATGACGACCGGAGCGAGGAAGAAAAGTACACGGCGGTCCAGAGGAACTGCAGTGAGCGCGAGGGGCACGGCCCGAACACCAGGTATGTATTACAGGGTCCACAGCAGTGTTTGGACCCATCCCCCCTGGGTGAGAAGAGGTCGTCCAGCTGCCTCCTCTTTCCTGATGCTTAGGGAGAAAATGCTGCTGGTGGGTTGGGGTAAGATTCGGTTAGAGAAAAGACAGTAGTCATCCTGGTAGTATCTTTGGGGATTCAGCTTTCTGGAGTCAAGTGTTGGACATCCGAGGACCCAGCCCAGACCCCAAGGAGCTCTGCACTGTGGCCTGCAGGGTGAAGGTCTGTGGAGAGTACTAGGGACATCTGGAGTGGGAACGAGCCGCATCAGGAGGTAACACGTGTGATAAGATAATAATGGGGCCTGTTTGCCACTGGCAGGGTGGGACATTTTTTTCCCCCACCGGCAGAAACACGATCCTGTAAGAGAGTCTGGCCTCTTCAGGCGAAGGCTAAGAAGCCAGGTTCGGTATTTTGGATGCCATGGTGGCAGGTGGCAGAAGTACTGGTGTGTCATATTTGAAGAGGGGCTTGTAGGTAACATTGAGGAGCAAATACGCTCTGAGTCATAGAGCCCTGTCTGTGTGGCATATGCAGCCGAGAGGAGGAGTGGTTAGCTGCTAGACAGCCTCGCTGGGGGAGGCTGGAAACCAGGAAACTTGAGCCTTTTTACTGATGCTTGTTCTGAGAACACGTGAGCTAAAGCCAGTGTGAAGTGAACTGGGGGGACATGTGAGGATCAGTGGTTGAGGGCTTTGTAGGGCTTGCGGGCCTCTCGTTTCTTCATAAACACTACATTGTGAGGACAGCACAAGCTGTGTTCTGTCTTCAAGGTTTCCTAGCTGAGTTTTGTGATTCTTCTGATCATCACGGAGTGTCAGGAGGTTGAAATGAGCACAGCTTGTTAAACTGCTGGGGGGGGGGGCTCAGGCCGTGTGGTACTGACTGAGCTGTGTGAGGAGTGTTCTTCTACGTACTGTACCTTTAAGTGTATTCTGTCAGTCCCACACTTCTTAGCAGAAATGATTTAGAGGGGCTCTTATTTCCAGGGAAAATAAATATATTCCTCCTGGACAAAGAAACAGAGAAGTCATATCTGGGAAGTGGAGACAGAGCTCACCACGGATGGCCAGCCTGGACCAGGCTCCCATGCCATCAAGAGCCGCTTCTCACGACCTTCAGACTTTTCAACCCGAAATCTTCTGTTCTTAGTACCAAAGAGTAGTTAATGGAGGCAAGTATTTTTGATTTTCAACACGATGTTGTTAATGTTTATTTTCAATTACTGATGTTTGATCTAAACTTTTAATGTTTACAGAATTATGTGAGATCTTTTTTTTTTTTTATTTTTCTCAGAGATTTCTACAAGCCAACCAGTTAGCGGAGGAGATCGAATCCAGTGCTCAGTACAAAGCCCGTGTGGCCCTTGAGAATGACGACCGGAGCGAGGAAGAAAAGTACACGGCGTCCAGAGGAACTGCAGTGAGCGCGAGGGCACGGCCCGAACACCAGGTATGTATTACAGGGTCCACAGCAGTGTTTGGACCCATCCCCCTGGGTGAGAAGAGGTCGTCAGCTGCCTCCTCTTTCCTGATGCTTAGGAGAAAATGCTGCTGGTGGGTTGGGGTAAGATTCGGTTAGAGAAAAGACAGTAGTCATCCTGGTAGTATCTTTGGGATTCAGCTTTCTGGAGTCAAGTGTTGGACATCCGAGGACCCAGCCCAGACCCAAGGAGCTCTGCACTGTGGCCTGCAGGGTGAAGGTCTGTGGAGAGTACTAGGGACATCTGGAGTGGGAACGAGCCGCATCAGGAGGTAACACGTGTGATAAGATAATAATGGGCCTGTTTGCCACTGGCAGGGTGGACATTTTTTTCCCCACGGCAGAAACACGATCCTGTAAGAGAGTCTGGCCTCTTCAGGCGAAGGCTAAGAAGCCAGGTTCGGTATTTTGGATGCCATGGTGGCAGGTGGCAGAAGTACTGGTGTGTCATATTTGAAGAGGGGCTTGTAGGTAACATTGAGGAGCAAATACGCTCTGAGTCATAGAGCCCTGTCTGTGTGGCATATGCAGCGAGAGGAGGAGTGGTTAGCTGCTAGACAGCCTCGCTGGGGAGGCTGGAAACCAGGAAACTTGAGCCTTTTTACTGATGCTTTTCTGAGAACACGTGAGCTAAAGCCAGTGTGAAGTGAACTGGGGGGACATGTGAGGATCAGTGGTTGAGGGCTTTGTAGGGCTTGCGGGCCTCTCGTTTCTTCATAAACACTACATTGTGAGGACAGCACAAGCTGTGTTCTGTCTTCAAGGTTTCCTAGCTGAGTTTGTGATTCTTCTGATCATCACGGAGTGTCAGGAGGTTGAAATGAGCACAGCTTGTTAAACTGCTGGGGGGGGGGCTCAGGCCGTGTGGTATGACTGAGCTGTGTGAGAGTGTTCTTCTACGTACTGTACTTTAAGTGTATTCTGTCAGTCCACACTTCTTAGCAGAAATGATTTAGAGGGGCTCTTATTTCCAGGAAAATAAATATATTCCTCCTGGACAAAGAAACAGAGAAGTCATATCCTGGGGAAGTGGGAGACAGAGCTCACCACGGATGGGCCAGCCTGGACCAGGCTCCATGCCATCAAGAGCCGCTTCTCACACTTCAGACTTCAACCCGAACTCTGGTTCAGACCAAAGAGTAGTTAATGGAGGCAAGTATTTTGACCAGATTTGTTAATGTTATCAAATATAGAGTTATCTAAATATTTAAGAGTTTACAGAATGGATAGGAATGTGCATGCCATTTTTTAATTTTGTGAAGTAGTTTTTATTATCTATAACTTAGTTTTGTTTTGTGGCTATCAGATAGTATAACATCATATATGTCCTTGGCGCATTTAAAGGACAACACGGTCCTGAGCTGTTGCATGTCTCTCATACTCATTTGGCCTAAAAACACTCCACATACAAGATTGGAAACTCTTGAGGGGATCTCAATTTAAAAAGCCCTGGGTAATAAAACTGTAGGCATAGTTCATGTGGAAGATACTCCAGTTAATGCAGATTCATTTTATTAACTGTGATGGGTTTCCATTCTGTTTACTTGAAGGAAGAACTTGGGGTAATATTTATAATATCAGACATGAGCAAGAGTCATGGGAATAAAATCATGAGAGAATTGTGTTGAAAATACAGCACAGAACCTTGGGTTTCTGCGGGTAGGTGTTAGCGCGTAGCAGCAGCTTGGATCTTGAGTAGGACGGCACTTTTTGTGGTGTCTGAGTCAGGTGAACACAGATGATAGGTGTTAGTAGAAATCTGGTAGACTAAACAGCAGAAATGAAATAATTATGTGCACATGTGATCGTTCACAGCAGTAGTGTGGTGTTACTCAGGAGAAGAATGGACAGCCGGTTTCAGGTGTTGAGGGTTAGAACAGTACAAGCTGGATGAGGAGGCCCATACCTGAGGCAGAGGGATAAGCAGTGAAAGGCTATTCTGGGTCATGTGAGACCCCATCTTAAAGAAAGGAAGGGAGGAGAGGAATTCAGATGAGTACAAACATTTGTTTTCACTGAGTCTGTCCAGAATTCCTCTCCAAGTAAACACTTTGAGTACTTCTGTACCTAGCAATGGTGGTGAAAAGATCTTTGCTCACCGAGTAAAAGTTTTCAGTTGTTTATGAACAGAATTTTCAAGTTAAAAACTTGAAGGGGGCTGAGAAATGTGTATACTCCAGAGTATGGGAACCCCCCCCCCCCCAGAGCAGCCCTGGACTGCTGGCTAAGCACCAGGGAAGTGGCACGAGGCCTGGCTGGGCAGTTGGCAGGTCTTCGGCTGGTACAGCAGGCTGTAGGTAGGTCGGCCCTTTCTAGTGTGTTGAAATGAGATTGGTTTACAAAAGCACCCGGTGCTGTTACTCCATCCAGCGTTCTAGAAGACAGTAGAACTAAGTTTTTATTTCTACCTAAGTGGGACTGGGCTAGTGAGCTTTGAGACTGACACTTGGGTTCAGATGTAGACCTGATGAAAATCTCAGGTGAACATAAGGAAACAGCTTTTACATTGGATTCAGTAGCTGGTGTTTCGTTATTGTCCAGAGCTGAAGCCAGTAAAGGAGATGGCCTTCCCAAGCAGGAGTTACTTACTGTGTTGTTGAGGGAAATTATCTGTGTGTGTGACATTCTCTTCACAACAGCCGAAGAAGTGGGGTACTAGGCAGAGTCGTAACTGTCTTCTCCAGTAGTGTGTGTAGATCCTCATTAACCCTTTGGGAACGTGGATTCATTTAAACAGACTTACATTGAAGGAGGTTAAAGAAAATGTGAATTTGTGTCAGTTAAGTTATGCTAAAACTTAGCACAAATCAAATGACTGTCCTCAAAGGGTTAAAATGTACAAGAAATCATTTTTGTCATTTTACTTTTTTTCTGTTTACTTTCCCCTCATTTTTTCTTTAGTTTTTATACTTTCCTTCATATCATTTGTTCTGTCAGGTGTCCCCTGGCCATCGCCCTGCCCATCTCCTTCCTCTCGCCCACCTTCTCGCTACCAGTCAGGTCCCAACTCTCTTCCACCTCGGGCAGCCACCCCTACACGGCCGCCCTCCAGGCCCCCCTCGAGGCCATCCAGACCCCCGTCTCACCCCTCTGCTCATGGTTCTCCAGCTCCTGTCTCTACTGTGCCTAAACGCATGTCTTCAGAAGGTACAATACCACGATTTGTTCATGTTTTTGTTTGTCTTTGTTTGACTCCTTTGTGAGTTTATGATTACAGAGTAGTTTCCTCTTCATTAGTTAATAACCTATAATTTCTGTGTTTAACTTTAGTATATTAAAACTTATGTCTGTTAACCTATTGTTCACTACAGTGAAACTTGCTAAGTGCTGTGTGTAAAGCTCTGCACTGTCCTGGATGGAAAGATGGGATCTGACCTGTCTTAAATGTCGCTCCTTTGGAGCCTAGGAAGGTCACAGGCCCAACACAGTAACAGTGATGAATCGGGGCTGTGACCACTTGCTGCTCCGGGGCGTGGGTGGATAGAGGCCTGCCACATTCCAACTCCCTGGCCATGGTGCCAGTGAAGCTTCCTGTTGGCCAAGGGCAGGACTGCTATTTTGGGGTCCCTTGTGATTCATGATATCCCTTATAGTGGCTTTGTATGTCCACCCTCAGGTAACAGTAGTTCTTAGAGTGCCTGAGGAACTATAAATTTAATTGAATAATTATTTTTAAATTAGTTTTGCACTATCACTATAGTGAAAGGTTATTTTAATCTGGGGGGAGGCATTTATCTAAAATTAATAAAATAAAATAAAATAAAATAAAAAACAGGTATAAATTTGAGGGTCTTTTTTTTTTTTTTTTTTTTGCTCTTGTCAAAATTGTATTTGATGCTGAATTGACCATTGTTGCATGTCATATCTTTTGAATGGTGGCACACACCTGTAATCCCAGTGCCCGGGACGTAGGCAAGAGGGTTGCCAAAAGTTAAGGTCAGCTTGACTTTGAATGAGTTCTAAGCCAGCCAGGAGTATATGGTGAGACCTTGTCCCAGCCATTCCCACACCTGCCCCCAAAAGGTAGCATTCTGATTTAATGCAATTCGTAAGTTAAAAACATCTTTTGTTCTAAATGACAATGTCCTTTGTTCAGAATATTTCTGTTAATACTCTAATCAGATTGTCTTGGTAAAAGTCTTGGTAAAAGTCATGAAAAATGTAGCTGATCAAGACCGATAGTTTCCTGAAGAACCTGCTTGGGAGTAAACTATATTGGCTACTTTTCAATTTTCCACCAGGCAGAAGGGAGCTTCATGGCTGAAGATTTCAAATTTCACTGAAATTGTAATGCCTGTTTTTCTAGTGGTCCTTAGCTGCAACCTGGAACTCTGTTGCAGACCATGGGGTAAAGGTGTTTATTCCATGAGAATGCCTTAGCTAGGAGCTGTGAGGACAGGTGAACCATGAACATGGCATTGAAGTCGGGTGGGAGCGCTGCTCCTGGTACCCACAAAGAATGCACTGCTGCATTGGTCCAGGGTGCTGGCACTCCAGGTGAAAGCCCTCCACAGTAGGCTAGTGAGCTGGCTCTGGCTAAAAGTCCTTGCTGTGCAAGCCTCAGGACCTACGTTTGGTCTCTGGAGCCCATGGAAAGATGGAGAGAAAGAACTGACTCCTCACACATGCCATGGCACGTATAAGCCCCCCCATCATACACATAAAATAGTAATTAATAAATTTTAAAAATTAAAGGAAAGTCCTGACATTGATTAGCGTTTTCTGAGATCATTCTGACTATGTTCCCACTGAGGACACACAGAGAGAAAATGTATTAGGAGCCACACTTAGGGCTCTGAGAAGGGTAGTTCTGGGCTTGGGTTTTTACTCAGTGGCTTAGTACCACCCAGCAGACGGCTGTAGACACAACCATCCCTGATGGCTGGCAGAGTCCGTGACAGAGTGTCACCAGTTGACACAGTGCACATTTCTGCCAGAGCTCCTCCTCCTGGCCTTACGTGTGAGGACTGCCTAAGTCACGATTTGTAAAACTGATGACCGTGGTAAAAGAGGACTAAGAGAACTGAGTTCTGCTTCTAAATACTCCCCCCACCACCACCCTAAAGAATATACCTCAGAGATAGAATGCTGTCCTAACAAGTATGGGGTCCCTAGTACTGCAAAAAAACATTTTTTGTCTCATTTTGAAAGTAGTAAAATTAGGTAGAAAGGTAAAGTAAGAATATCTTATCATTTAGCCGTAATTCCTATTAAAACTGTATTATAACTTATTCTTACATACAAACTGAAGTTATGCAGTGTTATACCGTGTTCTTTGATTTATCGCCATCAATCAACTTTATCTCTCCCCTGCTTTAAAAGTAAAGGGAAATAAGGCTGAAAAGATGGGTCAGCTATTAGAGAGCTTCTGCTCTTCCGAGGACCTGAGTTCAGTTCCCAGCCCCCTTGTCAGGTGGTTCAGCACCTGAGCCCATGTGCGCATACCCTCCTACAGACATACAGGATAGTGAACAGTGAATAAGCCTTAAAAGGGGGCGATCAAATGTACTTAGATAACTGACATCCCGTAAGATAACTGTTAGTGTGGCCAAAAATCAGCAGTGTGTTTGTTTATTTCATTTTTTAACCAATGAGAGTCTGTTAGGGAAGTCAGAGTATGTGTCTGTGTGTGGCAAGAAGCCAGTGAGGCAGACAGTGCAGGACTCACCGCCGCCCATCGTGTCTCCCTCAGGCCCTCCAAGGATGTCTCCAAAGGCACAGCGGCACCCTCGCAGTCACAGAGTCTCCGCGGGGAGAGGCTCCATGTCTAGTGGCCTCGAGTTTGTATCCCACAACCCCCCAAGTGAAGCAGCTGCTCCTCCAGTGGCCAGGACCAGTCCTGCAGGGGGCACGTGGTCCTCAGTGGTCAGTGGGGGTAGGTATGACCCTGTGACAGTGCTGATTTTGTCATCATGGTCCATGTCCAGAAAGGCCGAGCTCAAGATCTGAGAGGAGGTACAGAGTCACGTTAACTATGGTGGCCTAAGTGTGAGTTGCTGGTTATGAATGTCACACATACTCAGGACACTAGTTGAAGGACTGTTCCATCACTCTGTATTATGTTTACAGAAACATGTTTAGGCTTCTTACCACTGTGCATTTCCATAACATCTGCTTGTGGAATAAACAGATACTCACCTGGTGATCTTCAAGGACTAGTCAACACAGCAGGAGGTTCATTTTTCTATATGAGTTGCCCGAGAAAATGCTGACGGTCAGCAGCTGTAGCGATCAGGGTCCTACTTCGAGCAGATGTAGAATTAGGCCCAGACTGCTCCCCTGTTGTGTAGGTCAGGCAGGCCATAGTGCAGCCAGGACTGCAGAGCCAGGGCCTGTGCCCACTCTGCTTGTCCTCCTTACTGTTCTCAATCAGCCACTAGGCCTTTGCCAGCTTAAAGAAAAGCCCAGGACTGATACATGTCTGAGTTTGGTTTGGTTTGTTTTTCCTACACCCTGTATAGTGTGCAGTTGTAGTAGTTGCCCTGTAAATTCCTTTGTACTCTGTCCCTTGACCTTCTTAACTGAAGATTAAAATGAAAATAGAAGAGGAGAACCTTGAGGTGTTCTACTCCTTTGGCATTAGTTGGATGGTCTGGAACTGAGTTTGAGGGTAGCAACCTCATTAGAAATAAGAGACAGTTGCTAGGGATACACTGAGAATCATTACAGGGCTGTTCTCTACACTAATTGGACAAGTCAGAGTAATGAACAGTTTCCTTCTATGATGCTTGTGATTTCACAAAGGAAAGTCACTAAAGTGATGCAAATCGAACCATTTCCGTTAAGCCCTTGAGTCTGAACTCTGCAGATAGGTTTTTAATGGACTATGAAACATTAAGCAGTTATTTTGGAGTCATTCATTCATTCTGTGTTAGCTGCACCTCTAGGCTAATTGTGTCTCAATTCCTTCAGCACATAGGCTAGGCAGCAAGCTACCAAAGGGGTTTTATTTCCTGTGTTGATGGAAGGAGACCAGGGCAGTAGGGATCTCTCTCATCTTGAAAAGTAACTTACTACTATGGAGGTCCTTGGTGTCTTGTTTTCCTTCAGTGTAATTTGGCTTGCCATTGAACTCTGGTTTTGAGCTTTGTTCAAAATACTTCAAAGTTAATACATTTAATTAGGAGGGAAAACCACAGCTGTACTTAGATATTGGTCATTTCTGTCATATTTCTAAGCGTTTAATGAATATCTTCTTGCTTCTAGTTCCAAGGTTATCTCCAAAAACTCACAGGCCCAGGTCTCCCAGGCAGAACAGTATTGGAAACACTCCCAGTGGGCCTGTGCTTGCTTCTCCCCAAGCTGGCATCATCCCTGCGGAGGCTGTGTCCATGGCTGTTCCCGCTGCGTCTCCCACTCCTGCCAGCCCTGCATCCAACAGAGCTCTGACCCCGTCTATTGAGGGTATGAACCAGAGGTCTTGCCTGTGTGACCAAGAGCTGTATTCTGAATATACAGTGGTGTTTCCATGGAAACAAGAGGCCTGTCTGTGTGAGGCCTACTCCTCTGGTTATTATTTAACCTCTGGTATCAGAAGTTCTGACCTGCTCTGTGTGACAGGCCTGTTGTATGAACATGCTTACTGAGTTTTGGTGTGATCACTAGCCGGGCAGAAGAATTTCTGTTTAATGAAGATCAGAAGGGTTTGGTGTTTTCTGTGACTTTCCTAATGTCTGTCAGATGACGCTTTCTTTTTTAACTTGTTTTCTAGCTAAAGAGTCCAGGCTTCAAGATCAGAGGCAGAACTCTCCTGCAGGGAATAAGGAAAATATTAAAGCAAGTGAAACATCACCTAGCTTTTCAAAAGCTGAAAACAAAGGTTAGAGTTTGCTGAAGAACCTTGTCTATCTAATTTCGTGCTCCACACTGCATGCCCTCTTTCTAAAGTTGGTTTGTGCGCAGTGCACATGCTAATCAGCACCAAGCACAACAGCTATTAGAAATGCTAGTCTTCAGGGGACGGGTCTGTTCTTATCCCTCTTCCCCTATTTGGGGTTAAAGGCGTGTGCCACCACACTGGCCTCTCTTCTCGTTTCTAATATCCCATACTAAAAGAATTTCCAGTTTAAGGTCAAAAGTCAATTGGAATCTAACAGGTTTTGGTTTTACAGGTATGTCACCAGTTGTTTCTGAACATAGAAAACAGATTGATGATTTAAAGAAGTTTAAGAATGATTTTAGGGTAAGTTCCCTATCGACTGATTGCTTAGAATTTATAAAAGAAAATAGTGATTTTTTTTTATATGACCATTCCACAAAAATACATTTTTAAAATACACACACACATATTCATTACTAAGTAACCTGCAGAGAGTCAAACTTTTTTTAGTTTGTTTGGTTTTGTTTTGGTTTTTGGTTTTTGGAGGCATATGAGTGTTTGCCTTATGTATGTGGGCCATGGGCTTGCCTAGTGTGCTTGGAGACTAGAAGAGGCAACAGGGTGCCTGGAATTGGAGTTGTGAAGGTCATGAGCCATGCTGACGTCAGTCTTCAGTCCGCCCTGCTCTCCTAGTGTCATTCCTCTCGTGGAGCACAGACCTGAGTCTGCTGCTGTCTGTCTGACACTTCTGTGGTGTTAGCTTTGGAATCCAGGTGGCACAGAGCTCCGTCCTCTGTTCTGTGTCCCTCAGAAGATCTGGCTTTGTTAGTTTCCTTTCTCCCATTTTGTGGGTTGTCTTTTCACTTTCCGTTCCTTGAAGCAGACAGCTTTATTTAATGACATCTAGTTCTTTTTTCCTGATACCAGTTGCCACTTGACTTGTGACGTTGGTGTCTGGTCTTGCCAATCACTGTTTAAACCCACGATCCTGGAGGAACACTGCTGCTCTCCTAAGACTCCGAGGGGAGGGAGGTCACGTCTGCACAGCTCACCTTGCTAAGTGAGGGGCACACTGTCTTTCCTTGTGGGCCTCTTCTTTCTCACGTGTGGAAGATGGACTGTGTTACTCCGACTCTTGTTGAAAGTTACTTGCAGATGTGGAAGTTTGGTACTCGACTCTCCGTTCCTTCCAGTGTCTGTGGTTTGCCCGTGTGGTGTTGATTGCAGGTGATACCTTTCTGAAAGGCTGTTCTTGCCAGATGTAGTGCGCACACCTCAATCTCAACAGAGACAAGCAGATCTGGGACAGCCAGGGCTACACAGAGGAACCCTGTCTTGAAAAGCCACACACAGATAACTATGTAAAGATAGATACATAGTATGTATGTATGCAGCAATGAACAGGAGACCAACATGGGTTGTCCTCTGACCTCTACACATCACCTGTGCACCCCCCCCTCTGTCTCTCTCTTTCTCTCACACACACACACACACACACATACGTGTGCGCGCAGGCTATTCTTTATGTATTAGATGACTTCTAGCCACTGCAGTATTAGTTTACTAGTACTCTTTGACCCTTCCTTAGTGATAAATCCTTTCCCTGTCCAGATCTTCATTTTTTTTTTTTCTAGCCTTGATTTGGGCTTGGTTTGTTGTTGGTTTTCTGAGAACTTTAGGTGTAGCATTGAGTTACTTATTTGAGATCATATCATTAATTTCTTTCTTTATTGCTTGACTTTTAAAAATTAATTAATTTAAATTTTTCCTTAATAATTTTTTAATGCTTAATCATTAAATTCCAGGTAGTAGTAACATTAAGAGTCAGTCACTAGGAGTTGATCATACTTTTTGTGTGTGCGTGTGTGTATCTAAGAAACTTTAATGTTTTTTAAAAATCACGTTACTAGGGGCTGGAGAGATGGCTCAGAGGTTAGGAGCACTGGCTGCTCTTCCAGAGGTCTTGTGTTCAATTCTCAGCAACCACAGGGTGGCTCACAACCATCTGTAATGAGATCTGGCCTGCAGGCACACATGCAGACAGAACACTGTATACATAATAAATAAATCTTTTTTTAAAAAAAAAAAAAAAAACACATTACTAAATGTAAAATTGAGTGTATGGTGTCCATTCCGTGCTTCCTCTGTCCTGATTCCCTGGGGCTTCTCTCCTGGCCCTCCTGTCACTGTGGTGCTTTGAAGCCAGTTCTGTCACTCTGCACCATGGGCATCAGGAGACGGGGCATCAGGAGACGGGGCAGTCCCATGGCCAGTGAAGGATAGGCTGGGCTGTCTGCGGTCCTGAGTGATCAGTAGATAGGTCATCAGCCACCCTGTGACGTTCGGATTGGTGTTGACTGCTGTTCTTTCTTTTGAGAGCAGTCTCCATTCTGTAGTATAGCTGAGTGCTGGTTATTTTATTTTTATTTTTTATTTATTGACTCTTTCATTGATTGTTTTTTATTTTAGACAGGGTTTCTCTGTGTAACAGTCCTGGCTGTCCTGGAACTCACTTTTGTAGACTAGGTTGGCCTTGAACTCAGATCCGCCTGCCTCTGCCTCCCAAGTGCTGGGATTAAAGGTGTTCACCACCACTGACTGGAACACTGTTGGGCTTTTAAAATTAGTTTTTGTTTAGGTTATGGTTATTCCCCTGAGGCTTCCCTTCTTTTGGCCTCCCATTGGGTTTCTGCCTTCCTGTGTCTGGGATCAGAACTGGTGCATCTTGTCTGGTATCAGCCATACAATTGCTCGTTTTGGAAGCCTGTAGTAAAGATTTAACTTTTTTTTCCCTTGCTCCTCAGACAGAATCTCTTTATATAGCCCAGAATGGCTGGAACTCCCAGCTGTTCTGCCTCTGCCTCCCAAGGTCTGAAATTGCAGGCATGAGCCACCATATTCAGCTAATAAGTGTGGAGAGTTGGGCCATGGTCTCTCTACATAGTCCTGCTGTCCTGGAACTCACTATATAGACCAAGCTGGCCTAGAATTCACAAACCTGCCTCGGCTTCCTGAGTGCTGGGATGAGCCAGGCTTGGTGGCCTTTACTTCCAGCACTTGGGAGGCAGAGGAAGGCAGATCTCAGTGAGGCCAGCCTGGTCTACATAGTGAGTTCCAGAATAACTAGGGCTATGTAGAGAGACCTGGTCTCAAAAAAAAAGGCCATATTCTGGAAATAAGAACAAAAAGCCTTATTCAAATATTTCATTATCTTCAGATACTACTTTGCTTATACTCACGGGAACTTATTTCTTTTATTTAGTTACAGCCAAGTTCTACATCCGAATCTATGGATCAACTTCTAAGCAAAAGTAGAGAGGGAGAAAAGTCACGAGATTTGATCAAAGACAAAATGGAAGCAAATGCTAAGGATGCCTTCGTTGACAGCAGCAGCAGCACCTGTCCCAGTGGCAGCAGCAAGACCAACAGCCCTAGCATCTCCCCTTCTGTGCTCAGTAACACAGAGCACAAGAGGGGGCCCGAGGTCACGTCCCAGGGGGTGCAGACTTCCAGTCCAGCCTGCAAACAAGAGAAGGATGACCGAGAAGAGAAAAAAGACGCTGCTGAGTGAGTAATCTGGGGGTTAGAACATCCTCTATCCAAGTAAAACTTGCTTTAAAGGATTTCCTCCTTCCCACTTGGAGTTGTCTGCATGCTCACAGGGCTTTCGAAGTAGCTGCTAATAAGAGCTGGTTTAATAAATCCTCGCTGAATGCGGTCATTGAAATCTTAACATTCTTCCCATTCTGATTTGCACCCAACAAGGCGGGTAAGAAAAGCCACTTCTGTAGAGACATAGAAGTCAGTGTTAAAGTTCAAAGGCCTATCCTGGGGCTCTAGTTGTGTCCTGACCCTGCTGTCTGCAGGGACTGTTTGCTGCCCCAGGTGAGAAAGGGTGTACACAGTACTGGTGCCCATGCTGCAAGACATTTTCTGTCAGAAATGTTCAGTTAGTATGCACATCTTTATAAATCTTAATTCTGTGCATCTGGCATATTGAAGCAATTTAATAAATAGACTAGTGGACTTTTATGTTCTGGATAGCAAACAACCTAATTGTATTTGAACTTTTAGATGGCAGGTTGTTGAGTGACTGTTTATTCTTTTTTTCTTTTTTTTAAAAATGTATTTATATTTTATGTATGAGCTCTCTGCTTACCAGCAGAGGGCATCAGATCCTATTATTGATAGTTGTGAGCCACCATGTGGTTCCTGGGAATTAAATTCAGGATTTGAACTGGAGCCATCGTTCCAGCCCTGACAGTTTTCTTGACATGCAATTAAAAATAATTATTAGAACAATGGCTTTTCCCAAGTCATGTGATTAGAAAATCCTGACTCTGTTGGTGCTTCTTTTTTTTGGGGGGGGAGGGTTGTTATTTTATTTTTTCGGGTTTTTTTTTTTTTTTTTTTTTTTTTTGGAGACAGGGTTTCTCTGTGTAGCCCTGACTATCTTAAACTGTAGACCAGGCTGGCCTCAAACTCACAGAGATCCGCCTGCCTCTGCCTCCCGAGTGCTGGGATTAAAGGCATGCGCCACCACTGCCCAGCTTGACACTGTTAAAAGTTACCGGATGTTTTACACACGGTGGCCCAGGTTTTGTTAGCACATCAGTGGGGAAGCTGAGGCAGTTGATCCCAAGATTAAGGCCAACGCTGGGCTGCACTGAAAAGCCCTATCTTTTTAAAAACACCAGTTAGAAATACTGTGAATTCATACAGAAAGCATTGGGGTTTTCTTACAGTAGATTTATTTATGTGT